>NW_028133363.1:0-600000 GCF_964374135.1 Grampus griseus | reverse complement strand
GTGAGGGCACGACAACGCTTTAGGGGGAGCGTAAGTGTGAGGGCGCGTGTTAGTGTCAGCGTACGGGTTAGGATTAGGGGACGGGTGAGGGTCTGGCTTCGGGGAAGGGTTAGGGTTAGGGGTCGGGCTAGGGTTAGGGTTAGGGGACGGGGACGGTTGAGGGTCCAGGTGAGGGTACGACAAAACTTTAGGGGGAGCGTACATGTGAGGGCGTGGGATAGTGTCAGGGTAGGGTTTAGGATTAGGGGACGGGTGAGGGTCAGGCTTTGGGGAAGGGTTAGGGTTAGGGTTTGGGCTAGGCTTAGGGTTAGGGGACGGGGACGGTTTAGGGTCCAGGTGAGGGCACGACAACGCTTTAGGGGGAGCATACGTGTGAGGGCGCGGGTTAGTGTCAGCGTACGGGTTAGGATTATGGGACGGGTGAGGGTCAGGCTTCGGGGAAGGGTTAGGGTTAGGGTTCGGGCTAGGGTAAGGGTTAGGGTACGGGGACGATTTAGGGTCCAGGTGAAGGCAGGACAACGCTTTAGGGGGAGCGTACGTGTGATGGCGCGGGATAGTGTCAGCGTACGGTTTAGGATTAGGAGACGGGTGAGGGTCAGGCTTCGGGGAAGGGTTAGGGTTAGGGTTCGGGCTAGGCTTAGGGTTAGGGGACGGGGACGGTTTAGGGTCCAGGTGAGGGTACGACAACGCTTTAGGGGGAGCGTACGTGTGAGGGCGTGGGTTAGTGTCAGCGTACGGGTTAGGATTAGGGGACGGGTGAGGGTCAGTCTTCGGGGAAGGTTTACGGTTAGGGTTCGGGCTAGGGTTAGGGTTAGGGGACGGGGACGGTTTAGGGTCCAGGTGAGGGCACGAAAACGTTTTAGGGGGAGCGTACGTGTGAGGGCACGGGTTAGTGTCAGCGTACGGGTTAGGATTATGGGACGGGTGAGGGTCAGGCTTCGGGGAAGGGTTAGGGTTAGGGTTCGGGCTAGGTTTAGTGTTACGGGACGGGGACGGTTGAGGGTCCAGGTGAGGGCAAAACAACGCTTTAGGGGGAGCGTACGTGTGAGGGCGTGGGTTAGTGTCAGCGTACAGGTTGGGATTAGGGGACGGGTGAGGGTCAGGCTTCGGGGAAGGGTTAGGGTTAGGGTTCGGGCTAGGGTTAGGCATAGGGGACGGGGACGGTTTAGGGTCCAGGTGAGGGCAAAACAACGCTTTAGGGGGAGCGTACGTGTGAGGGCGTGGGTTAGTGTCAGCATTCGGTTTAGGATTAGGGGACAGGTGAGTGTCAGGCTTCGAGGAAGGGTTAGTGTTAGGGTTCGGGCTAGGGTTAGGGTTAGGGGACGGGGACGGTTTAGGATCCAGGTGAGGGCACGACAACGCTTTAGGGGGAGCGTACGTGTGAGGGCGCGGGTTAGTGTCAGCGTACGGGTTAGGAATAGGGGACGAGTGAGGGTCAGGCTTCGGGGAAGGGTTAGGGTTAGGGTTCGGGCTAGCGTTAGGGTTAGGGGACGGGGACGGTTTAGGGTCCAGGTGAGGGCACGACAACGCTTTAGGGGGAGCGTACGTGTGAGGGCACGGGTTAGTGTCAGCGTACGGTTTAGGATTAGGGGACGGGTGAGGGTCAGGCTTCGGGGAAGGTTTAGGGTTAGGGTTCGGGCTAGGGTTAGGGTTAGGGGACGGGGACGGTTTAGGGTCCAGGTTAGGGCAAAACAACGCTTTAGGGGGAGCGTACGTGTGAGGGCGTGGGTTAGTGTCAGCATTCGTGTTAGGATTAGGGGACAGGTGAGTGTCAGGCTTCGAGGAAGTGTTAGTGTTAGGGTTCGGGCTAGAGTTAGGGTTAGGGGACGGGGACAGTTTAGGGTCCAGGTGAGGGTACGACAACACTATAGGGGGAGTGTACGTGTGAGGGCGCAGGATAGTGTCAGCGTACGGTTTAGGATTAGGGGACGGGTGAGGGTCAGGCTTCGGGGAAGTGTTAGGGTTAGGGTTCGGGCTAGGCTTAGGGTTAGGGGACGGGGACGGTTTAGGGTCCAGGTGAGGGTACGACAACGCTTTAGGGGGAGCGTACGTGTGAGGGCGCAGGATAGTGTCAGGGTAGGGTTTAGGATTAGGGGACGGGTGAGGGTCAGGCTTCGGGGAAGCGTTAGGGTTAGGGTTCGGGCTAGGCTTAGGGTTAGGGGATGGGGACGGTTTAGGGTCCAGGTGAGGGTACGACAACGCTTTAGGGGGAGCGTACGTGTGAGGGCGCGGGTTAGTGTCAGCGTACGGGTTAGGATTAGGGGACGGGTGAGGGTCAGGCTTCGGGGAAGTGTTAGGGTTAGGGTTCGGGCTAGGGTTAGGTTTAGGGGATGGGGACAGTTTAGGGTCCAGGTGAGGGCACGACAACGCTTTAGGGGGAGCGTACATGTGAGGGTGCGGGTTAGTGTCAGCGTACGGGTTAGGATTAGGGGACGGGTGAGGGTCAGGCTTCGGGGAAGGGTTAGGGTTAGGGTTCGGGCTAGGCTTAGGGTTAGGGGACGGGGACGGTTGAGGGTCCAGGTGAGGGCACGACAATGCTTTAGGGGGAGCGTACGTGTGGGGGCGTGGGTTAGTGTCAGCGTACTGGTTGGGATTAGGGGACAGGTGAGTGTCAGGCTTCGGGGAAGCGTTAGGGTTAGGGTTCGGGCTAGGTTTAGGGTTACGTGGCGGGCACGGTTTACGGGCCAGGTGAGGGCAAAACAACGCTTTAGGGGGAGCGTACGTGTGAGGGCGCGGGTTAGTGTCAGCGTACAGGTTGGGATTAGGGGACGGGTGAGGGTCAGGCTTCGGGGAAGGGTTAGGGTTAGGGTTCGGGCTAGTGTTAGACTTAGGGGATGGGGACGGTTTAGGGTCCAGGGGAGGGTACGACAATACTTTAGGGGGAGCGTACGTGTGAGGGCGCGGGATAGTGTCAGCGTACGGTTTAGGATTAGGGGACGGGTGAGGGTCAGGCTTCGGGGAAGTGTTAGGGTTAGGGTTCGGGCTAGGGATAGGGTTAGGGGATGGGGACGGTTTAGGGTCCAGGTGAGGGTACGACAACGCTTTAGGGGGAGCGTACGTGTGAGGGCGCGGTTTAGTGTCAGCGTACGGGTTAGGATAAGGGGACGGGTGAGGTTCAGGCTTCGGGGAAGGGTTAGGGTTAGGGTTCGGGCTAGGGTTAAGGTTAGGGGATGGGGAGGGTTTAGGGTCCAGGTGAGGGCACGACAACGCTTTAGGGGGAGCGTACATGTTAGGGTGCGGGTTAGTGTCAGCGTACGGGTTAGGATTAGGGGACGGGTGAGGGTCAGGCTTCGGGGAAGGGTTAGGGGTAGGGTTCGGGCTAGGGTTAGGGTTAAGGGACGGGGACGGTTTAGGGTCCAGGTGAGGGTACGACAACGCTTTAGGGGGAGCTTACGTGTGAGGGCGCGGGCTAGTGTCAGCGTATGGGTTAGGATTAGGGAACGGGTGAGGGTCAGGCTTCGGGGAAGTGTTAGGGTTAGGGTTCGGGCTAGGGTTAGCGTTAGGGGACGGGGACGGTTTAGTGTCCAGGTGAGGGCACGACAACGCTTTAGGGGGAGCGTACGAGTGAGGGCACGGGTTAGTGTCAGCGTACGGGTTAGGATTAGGGGATGGGTGAGGGTCAGGCTTCGGGGAATGGTTAGGGTTAGGGTTCGGGCTAGGGTTAGGGTTACGGGACGGGCACGGTTTAGGGGCCAGGTGAGGGCACGACAACGCTTTAGGGGGAGCGTACGTGTGAGGGCGTGGGTTAGTGTCAGCGTACGGGTTGGGATTAGGGGACGGGTGAGGGTCAGGCTTCGGGGAAGGGCTAGGGTTAGGGTTCTGGCTAGGGTTAGGCTTAGGGGACGGGGACGGTTTAGGGTCCAGGGAGGGTACGACAACACTTTAGGGGGAGCGTACGTGTGAGGGCGCGGGATAGTGTCAGCGTACGGTTTAGGATTAGGGGACGGGTGAGTGTCAGGCTTCGGGGAAGGGTTAGGTTTAGGGTTCGGGCTAGTGTTAGGCTTAGGGGACGGGGACGGTTTAGGGTCCAGGTGAGGGCAAAACAACGCTTTAGGGGGAGCGTACGTGTGAGGGCGCGGGTTAGTGTCAGCATTCGGGTTAGGATTAGGGGACAGGAGACGGTCAGGCTTCGGGGAAGGGTTAGTGTTAGGGTTCGGGCTAGGGTTAGGGTTAGGGGACGGGGACAGGTTAGGGTCCAGGTGAGGGCACGACAACGCTTTAGGGGGAGCGTACGTGTGAGGGCGTGGGTTAGTGTCAGCGTACAGGTTGGGATTAGGGGACGGGTGAGGGTCAGGCTTCGGGGAAGGGTTAGGGTTAGGGTTCGGCCTAGGGTTAGGCATAGGGGACGGGGACGGTTTAGGGTCCAGGTGAGGGCAAAACAACGCTTTAGGGGGAGCGTACGTGTGAGGGCGTGGGTTAGTGTCAGCATTCGGTTTAGGATTAGGGGACAGGTGAGTGTCAGGCTTCGAGGAAGGGTTAGTGTTAGGGTTCGGGCTAGGGTTAGGGTTAGGGGACGGGGACGGTTTAGGGTCCAGGTGAGGGCACGACAACGCTTTAGGGGGAGCGTACGTGTGAGGGCGCGGGTTAGTGTCAGCGTACGGGTTAGGATTAGGGGACGGGTGAGGGTCAGGCTTCGGGGAAGGGTTAGGGTTAGGGTTCGGGCTAGCGTTAGGGTTAGGGGACGGGGACTGTTTAGGGTCCAGGTGAGGGCACGACAACGCTTTAGGGGGAGCGTACGTGTGAGGGCGCGGGTTAGTGTCAGCGTACGGGTTAGGATTAGGGGACGGGTGAGTGTCAGGCTTCGGGGAAGGGTTAGGGTTAGGGTTCGGGCTAGGGTTAGGGTTAGCAGACGGGGACGGTTTAGGGTCCAGGTGAGGGCACGACAACGCTTTAGGGGGAGCATACGTGTGAGGGCGCGGTTTAGTGTCAGCGTACGGGTTAGGATTAGGGGACGTGTGAGGGTCAGGCTTCGGGGAAGGGTTAGGGTTAGGGTTCGGGCTAGGGTTAGCGTTAGGGGACGGGGACGGTTTAGGGTCCACGTGAGGGCACGACAACGCTTTAGGGGGAGCGTACGTGTGAGGGCGCGGGTTAGTGTCAGCGTACGGGTTAGGATTAGGGGATGGGTGAGGGTCAGGCTTCGGGGAATGGTTAGGATTAGGGTTCGGGCTAGGGTTAGGGTTAGGGGACGGGGACGGTTGAGGGTCCAGGTGAGGGCACGACAACGCTTTAGGGGGAGCGTACGTGTGGGGGCGTGGGTTAGTGTCGGCGTACGGGTTGGGATTAGGGGACGGGTGAGGGTCAGGCTTCGGGGAATTGTTAGGGTTAGGGTTCGGGCTAGGTTTAGGGTCACGGGACAGGCACGGTTTAGGGGCCAGGTGAGTGCAAAACAATGCTTCAGGGGGAGCGTAGGTGTGAGGGCGCGGGTTAGTGTCAGCGTACGGGTTGGGATTAGGGGACGGGTGAGGGTCAGGCTTCGGGGAAGGGTTAGGGTTAGGGTTCGGGCTAGGGTTAGGCTTAGGGGACAGGGACGGTTTAGGGTCCAGGGGAGGGTACGACAACACTTTAGGGGGAGCGTACGTGTGAGGGCACGGGATAGTGTCAGCGTACGGTTTAGGATTAGGGGACGGGTGAGGGTCAGGCTTCGGGGAAGGGTTAGGGTTAGGGTTCGGGCTAGGCTTAGGGTTAGGGGACGGGGACGGTTTAGGGTCCAGGTGAGGGTACGACAACGCTTTAGGGGGAGTGTACGTGTGAGGGCGCGGGTTAGTGTCAGCGTACGGGTTAGGATTAGGGAACGGGTGAGGTTCAGGCTTCGGGGAAGGGTTAGGGTTAGGGTTCTGGCTAGGGTTAGGGTTAGGGGACGGGGACGGTTGAGGGTCCAGGTGAGGGCACGACAACGCCTTAGGGGGAGCGTACGTGTGGGGGCGTGGGTTAGTGTCAGCGTACGGGTTGGGATTAGGGGACGGGTGAGGGTTAGGCTTCGGGGAAGTGTTAGGGTTAGGGTTCGGGCTAGGTTTAGGTTTACGGGACGGGCACGGTTTAGGGGCCAGGTGAGGGCAAAACAACGCTTTAGGGGGAGCGTACGTGTGAGGGCGCGGGTTAGTGTCAGCGTGTGGGTTAGGATTAGGGGACGGGTGAGAGTCAGGCTTTGGGGAAGGGTTAGGGTTAGGGTTTGGGCTAGGGTTAGGGTTAGGGGACGGGGACGGTTTAGGGTCCAGGTGAGGGTACGACAACGATTTAGGGGGAGCGTACGTGTGAGGGCGCGGGTTAGTGTCAGTGTACGGGTTAGGATTAGGGGACGGGTGAGGGTCAGGCTTCGGGGAAGGGTTAGGGTTACGGTTAGGGCTAGGGTTAGGGTTAGGGGACAGGGACGGTTTAGGGTCCAGGTGAGGGCACGACAACGTTTTTGGGGGAGCGTACGTGTGAGGGCGCGGGTTAGTGTCAGCGTACGGGTTAGGATTAGGGGATGGGTGAGGGTCAGGCTTCGGGGAATGGTTAGGGTTAGGGTTCGGGCTAGGGTTAGGGTTAGGGGACGGGGACGGTTTAGGGTCCAGGGGAGTGTACGACAACGCTTTAGGGGGAGCATACGTGTGAGGGCGCGGGATAGTGTCAGCGTACGGTTTAGGATTAGGGGACGGGTGAGGGTCAGGCTTCGGGGAAGGGTTAGGGTTAGGGTTCGGGCTAGGCTTAGGGTTAGGGGACGGGGACGGTTTAGGGTCCAGGTGAGGGTACGACAACGCTTTAGGGGGAGCGTACGTGTGAGGGCGCGGGTTAGTGTCAGCGTACGGGTTAGGATTAGGGAACGGGTGAGGGTCAGGCTTCGGGGAATGGTTAGGGTTAGGGTTCGGGCTAGGGTTAGGGTTAGGGGACGGGGACGGTTTAGGGTCCAGGTGAGGGCACGACAACGCTTTAGGGGGAGCGTACGTGTGAGGGCGCGGGTTAGTGTCAGCGTACGGGTTAGGATTAGGGGACGGGTGAGGGTCAGGCTTCGGGGAAGGGTTAGGGTTAGGGCTCGGGCTAGGGTTAGGGTTAGGGGACGAGGACGGTTTAGGGTCCAGGTGAGGGTACGACAACGCTTTAGGGGGAGCGTACGTGTGAGGGCGCGGGTTAGTGTCAGCGTATGGGTTAGGATTAGGGGACGGGTGACGGTCAGGCTTCGGGGAAGGGTTAGTGTTAGGGTTCGGGTTAGGGTTAGCGTTAGGGGACGGGGACGGTTTAGGGTCCACGTGAGGGCACGACAACGCTTTAGGGGGAGCGTACGTGTGAGGGCACGGGTTAGTGTCAGCGTACGGTTTAGGATTAGGGGATGGGTGAGAGTCAGGCTTCGGGGAATGGTTAGGGTTAGGGTTCGGGCTAGGGTTAGGGTTAGCGGACGGGGACGGTTGAGGGTCTAGGTGAGGGCACGACAACGCTTTAGGGGGAGCGTACGTGTGGGGGCGTGGGTTAGTGTCAGCGTACGGGTTGACATTAGGGGACGGGTGAGGGTCAGGCTTCGGGGAAGGTTTAGGGTTAGGGTTCGGGCTAGGTTTAGGGTTACGGCACTGGCACGGTTTAGGGGCCAGGTGAGGGCAAAACAACGCTTTAGGGGGAGCGTACGTGTGAGGGCGCGGGTTAGTGTCAGCGTACGGGTTGGGATTAGGGGACGGGTGAGGGTCAGGCTTCGGGGAAGGGTTAGGGTTAGGGTTCGGGCTAGGGTTAGGCTTAGGGGACGGGGACGGTTTAGGGTCCAGGGGAGGGTACGACAACACTTTAGGGGGAGCGTACGTGTGAGGGCGCGGGATAGTGTCAGGGTACGGTTTAGGATTAGGGGACGGGTGAGGGTCAGGCTTCGGGGAAGGGTTAGGGTTAGGGTTCGGGCTAGGCTTAGGGTTAGGGGACGGGGACGGTTTAGGGTCCAGGTGAGGGTACGACAACGCTTTAGGGGGAGCGTACGTGTGAGGGCGCGGGTTAGTGTCAGCGTACGGGTGAGGATTAGGGAACGGGTGAGGGTCAGGCTTCGGGGAAGGGTTAGGGTTAGGGTTCGGGCTAGGGTTAGCGTTAGGGGACGGGGACGGTTTAGGGTCCACGTGAGGGCACGACAACGCTTTAGGGGGAGAGTACGTGTGGGGGCGTGGGTTAGTGTCGGCGTACGGGTTGGGATTAGGGGACGGGTGAGGGTCAGGCTTCGGGGAATTGTTAGGGTTAGGGTTCGGGCTAGGTTTAGGGTTACGGGACAGGCACGGTTTAGGGGCCAGGTGAGTGCAAAACAACGCTTCAGGGGGAGCGTAGGTGTGAGGGCGCGGGTTAGTGTCAGCTTACGGGTTGGGATTAGGGGACGGGTGAGGGTCAGGCTTCGGGGAAGGGTTAGGGTTAGGGTTCGGGCTAGGGTTAGGCTTAGGGGACAGGGACGGTTTAGGGTCCAGGGGAGGGTACGACAACACTTTAGGGGGAGCGTACGTGTGAGGGCGCGGGATAGTGTCAGCGTACGGTTTAGGATTAGGGGACGGGTGAGGGTCAGGCTTCGGGGAAGGGTTAGGGTTAGGGTTCGGGCTAGGCTTAGGGTTAGGGGACGGGGACGGTTTAGGGTCCAGGTGAGGGTACGACAACGCTTTAGGGGGAGTGTACGTGTGAGGGCGCGGGTTAGTGTCAGCGTACGGGTTAGGATTAGGGAACGGTTGAGGGTCAGGCTTCGGGGAAGGGTTAGGGTTAGGGTTCGGGCTAGGGTTAGGGTTAGGGGACGGGGACGGTTTAGGGTCCAGGTGAGGGCACGACAACGCTTTAGGGGGAGCGTACGTGTGAGGGCGCGGGTTAGTGTCAGCGTACGGGTTAGGATTAGGGGACGGGTGAGGGTCAGGCTTCGGGGAAGGGTTAGGGTTAGGGCTCGGGCTAGGGTTAGGGTTAGGGGACGGGGACGGTTTAGGGTCCAGGTGAGGGTACGACAACGCTTTAGGGGGAGCGTACGTGTGAGGGCGCGTGTTAGTGTCAGCGTACCGGTTAGGATTAGGGCACGGGTGAGGGTCAGGCTTCGGGGAAGGGTTAGGGTTAGGGTTCGGGTTAGGGTTAGCGTTAGGGGACGGGGACGGTTTAGGGTCCACGTGAGGGCACGACAACGCTTTAGGGGGAGCGTACGTGTGAGGGCACGGGTTAGTGTCTGCGTACGGGTTAGGATTAGGGGATGGGTGAGAGTCAGGCTTCGGGGAATGGTTAGGGTTAGGGTTCGGGCTAGGGTTAGGGTTAGCGGACGGGGACGGTTTAGGGTCCAGGTGAGGGTACGACAACGCTTTAGGGGGAGCGTACGTGTGAGGGCGCGGGTTAGTGTCAGCGTACGGGTTAGGATTATGGGACGGGTGAGGGTCAGGCTTCGGGGAAGGGTTAGGGTTAGGGTTCGGGCTAGGGTTAGGGTTAGGGGACGGGGACGGTTTAGGGTCCAGGTGAGGGCACGACAATGCTTTAGAGGGAGCGTACGTGTGTGGGCACGTGTTAGTGTCAGCGTACGGGTTAGGATTAGGGGACGGGTGAGGGTCAGGATTCGGGGAAGGGTTAGGGTTAGGGTTCTGGCTAGGCTTAGGGTTAGGGGACGGGGACGGTTTAGGGTCCAGGTGAGGGTACGACAAAACTTTAGGGGGAGCGTACGTGTGAGCGCGCGGGATAGTGTCAGGGTAGGGTTTAGGATTAGGGGACGGGTGAGGGTCAGGCTTCGGGGAAGGGTTAGGGTTAGGGTTTGGGCTAGGCTTAGGGTTAGGGGACGGGGACGGTTTAGGGTCCAGGTGAGGGCATGACAACGCTTTAGGGGGAGCGTACGTGTGAGGGCGCGGGTTAGTGTCAGCGTACGGGTTAGGATTAGGGGACGGGTGAGGGTCAGGCTTCGGGGAAGGTTTAGGGTTAGGGTTCGGACTAGGGTTAGGGTTAGGGGACGGGGAAGGTTTAGGGTCCAGGTGAGGGCACGACAACGCTTTAGGGAGAGCGTACGTGTGAGGGATGGGTTAGTGTCAGCGTACGGGTTAGGATTAGGGGACGGGTGAGTGTCAGGCTTCGGGGAAGGGTTAGACTTAGGGTTCGGGCTAGGGGTCGGGTTAGGGGACGGGGACGGTTTAGGGTCCAGATGAGGGTACGACAACGCTTTAGGGGGAGCGTACGTGTGAGGGCGCGGGTTAGTGTTAGCGTACGGGTTAAGATTAGGGGACGTGTGAGGGTCAGGCTTCGGGGAAGGGTTAGGGTTAGGGTTTGGGCTAGGGTTAGGGTTAGGGGACGGGGACGGTTTAGGGTCCAGGTGAGGGTACGACAACGCTTTAGGGGGAGCGTAAGTGTGAGGGCGCGTGTTAGTGTCAGCGTACGGGTTAGGATTAGGGGACGGGTGAGGGTCTGGCTTCGGGGAAGGGTTAGGGTTAGGGTTCGGGCTAGGGTTAGGGTTAGGGGACGGGGACGGTTGAGGGTCCAGGTGAGGGTACGACAAAACTTTAGGGGGAGCGTACGTGTGAGGGCGTGGGATAGTGTCAGGGTAGGGTTTAGGATTAGGGGACGGGTGAGGGTCAGGCTTCGGGGAAGGGTTAGGGTTAGGGTTTGGGCTAGGCTTAGGGTTAGGGGACGGGGACGGTTTAGGGTCCAGGTGAGGGCACGACAACGCTTTAGGGGGAGCATACGTGTGAGGGCGCGGGTTAGTTTCAGCGTACGGGTTAGGATTATGGGACGGGTGAGGGTCAGGCTTCGGGGAAGGGTTAGGGTTAGGGTTCGGGCTAGGGTTAGGGTTAGGGTACGGGGACGATTTAGGGTCCAGGTGAAGGCAGGACAACGCTTTAGGGGGAGCGTACGTGTGAGGGCGCGGGATAGTGTCAGCGTACGGTTTAGGATTAGGGGACGGGTGAGGGTCAGGCTTCGGGTAAGGGTTAGGGTTAGGGTTCGGGCTAGGCTTAGGGTTAGGGGACGGGGACGGTTTAGGGTCCAGGTGAGGGTACGACAACGCTTTAGGGGGAGCGTACGTGTGAGGGCGTGGGTTAGTGTCAGCGTACGGGTTAGGATTAGGGGACGGGTGAGGGTCAGTCTTCGGGGAAGGTTTACGGTTAGGGTTCGGGCTAGGGTTAGGGTTAGGGGACGGGGACGGTTTAGGGTCCAGGTGAGGGCACGACAACGTTTTAGGGGGAGCGTACGTGTGAGGGCACGGGTTAGTGTCAGCGTACGGGTTAGGATTAGGGGATGGGTGAGGGTCAGGCTTCGGGGAATGGTTAGGGTTAGGGTTCGGGCTAGGGTTAGGGTTAGGGGACGGGGACGGTTGAGGGTCCATATGAGGGCACGACAACGCTTTAGGGGGAGCGTACGTGTGGGGGCGTGGGTTAGTGTCAGCGTACGGGTTGGGATTAGGGGACGGGTGAGGGTCAGGCTTCGGGGAAGGGTTAGGGTTAGGGTTCGGGCTAGGTTTAGGGTTACGGGACGGGAACGGTTTAGGGTCCAGGTGAGGGCAAAACAACGCTTTAGGGGGAGCGTACGTGTGAGGGCGTGGGTTAGTGTCAGCGTACAGGTTGGGATTAGGGGACGGGTGAGGGTCAGGCTTCGGGGAAGGGTTAGGGTTAGGGTTCGGGCTAGGGTTAGGCATAGGGGACGGGGACGGTTTAGGGTCCAGGTGAGGGCACGACAACGCTTTAGGGGGAGCGTACGTGTGAGGGCGCGGGTTAGTGTCAGCGTACGGGTTAGGATTAGGGGACGGGTGAGTGTCAGGCTTCGGGGAAGGGTTAGGGTTAGGGTTCGGTCTAGGGTTAGGGTTAGGGGACGGGGACGGTTTAGGGTCCAGGTGAGGGCACGACAACGCTTTAGGGGGAGCATACGTGTGAGGGCGCGGTTTAGTGTCAGCGTACGGGTTAGGATTAGGGGACGTGTGAGGGTCAGGCTTCGGGGAAGGGTTAGGGTTAGGGTTCGGGCTAGGGTTAGCGTTAGGGGACGGGGACGGTTTAGGGTCCACGTGAGGGCACGACAACGCTTTAGGGGGAGCGTACGTGTGAGGGCGCGGGTTAGTGTCAGCGTACGGGTTAGGATTAGGGGATGTGTGAGGGTCAGGCTTCGGGGAATGGTTAGGATTAGGGTTCGGGCTAGGGTTAGGGTTAGGGGACGGGGACGGTTGAGGGTCCAGGTGAGGGCACGACAACGCTTTAGGGGGATCGTACGTGTGGGGGCGTGGGTTAGTGTTGGCGTACGGGTTGGGGTTAGGGGACGGGTGAGGGTCAGGCTTCGGGGAATTGTTAGGGTTAGGGTTCGGGCTAGGTTTAGGTTCACGGGACAGGCACGGTTTAGGGGCCAGGTGAGTGCAAAACAATGCTTCAGGGGGAGCGTACGTGTGAGGGCACGGGATAGTGTCAGCGTACGGTTTAGGATTAGGGGACGGGTGAGGGTCAGGCTTCGGGGAAGGGTTAGGGTTAGGGTTCTGGCTAGGGTTAGGGTTAGGGGACGGGGACAGTTTAGGGTCCAGGGGAGTGTACGACAACGCTTTAGGGGGAGCATACGTGTGAGGGCGTGGGATAGTGTCAGCGTACGGTTTAGGATTAGGGGACGGGTGAGGGTCAGGCTTCGGGGAAGGGTTAGGGTTAGGGTTCGGGCTAGGCTTAGGGTTAGGGGACGGGGACGGTTTAGGGTCCAGGTGAGGGTACGACAACGCTTTAGGGGGAGCGTACGTGTGAGGGCGCGGGTTAGTGTCAGCGTACGGGTTAGGATTAGGGAACGGGTGAGGGTCAGGCTTCGGGGAATGGTTAGGGTTAGGGTTCGGGCTAGGGTTAGGGTTAGGGGACGAGGACGGTTTAGGGTCCAGGTGAGGGTACGACAACGCTTTAGGGGGAGCGTACGTGTGAGGGCGCGGGTTAGTGCCAGCGTATGGGTTAGGATTAGGGGACGGGTGAGGGTCAGGCTTCGGGGAAGGGTTAGGGTTAGGGTTCGGGTTAGGGTTAGCGTTAGGGGACGGGGACGGTTTAGGGTCCACGTGAGGGCACGACAACGCTTTAGGGGGAGCGTACGTGTGAGGGCACGGGTTAGTGTCAGCGTACGGGTTAGGATTAGGGGATGGGTGAGAGTCAGGCTTCGGGGAATGGTTAGGGTTAGGGTTCGGGCTAGGGTTAGGGTTAGCGGACGGGGACGGTTGAGGGTCTAGGTGAGGGCACGACAACGCTTTAGGGGGAGCGTACGTGTGGGGGCGTGGGTTAGTGTCAGCGTACGGGTTGACATTAGGGGACGGGTGAGGGTCAGGCTTCGGGGAAGGTTTAGGGTTAGGGTTCGGGCTAGGTTTAGGGTTACGGGACGGGCACGGTTTAGGGGCCAGGTGAGGGCAAAACAACGCTTTAGGGGGAGCGTACGTGTGAGGGCGCGGGTTAGTGTCAGCGTACGGGTTGGGATTAGGGGACGGGTGAGGGTCAGGCTTCGGGGAAGTGTTAGGGTTAGGGTTCGGGCTAGGGTTAGGCTTAGGGGACGGGGACGGTTTAGGGTCCAGGGGAGGGTACGACAACACTTTAGGGGGAGCGTACGTGTGAGGGCGCGGGATAGTGTCAGGGTACGGTTTAGGATTAGGGGACGGGTGAGGGTCAGGCTTCGGGGAAGGGTTAGGTTTAGGGTTCGGGCTAGGCTTAGGGTTAGGGGACGGGGACGGTTTAGGGTCCAGGTGAGGGTACGACAACGCTTTAGGGGGAGCGTACGTGTGAGGGCGCGGGTTAGTGTCAGCGTACGGGTTAGGATTAGGGAACGGGTGAGGGTCAGGCTTCGGGGAAGGGTTAGGGTTAGGGTTCGGGCTAGGGTTAGCGTTAGGGGACGGGGACGGTTTAGGGTCCACGTGAGGGCACGACAACGCTTTAGAGGGAGCGTACGTGTGAGGGCGCGGGTTAGTGTGAGCGTACGGGTTAGGATTAGGGGATGGGTGAGGGTCAGGCTTCGGGGAATGTTTAGGGTTAGGGTTCGGGCTAGGGTTAGGGTTAGGGGACGGGGACGGTTGAGGGTCCAGGTGAGGGCACAACAACGCTTTAGGGGGAGCGTACGTGTGGGGGCGTGGGTTAGTGTCGGCGTACGGGTTGGGATTAGGGGACGGGTGAGGGTCAGGCTTCGGGGAATTGTTAGGGTTAGGGTTCGGGCTAGGTTTAGGGTTACGGGACAGGCACGGTTTAGGGGCCAGGTGAGTGCAAAACAACGCTTCAGGGGGAGCGTGGGTGTGAGGGCGCGGGTTAGTGTCAGCGTACGGGTTGGGATTAGGGGACGGGTGAGGGTCAGGCTTCGGGGAAGGGTTAGGGTTAGGGTTCGGGCTAGGGTTAGGCTTAGGGGACAGGGACGGTTTAGGGTCCAGGGGAGGGTACGACAACACTTTAGGGGGAGCGTACGTGTGAGGGCGCGGGATAGTGTCAGCGTACGGTTTAGGATTAGGGGACGGGTGAGGGTCAGGCTTCAGGGAAGGGTTAGGGTTAGGGTTCGGGCCAGGGTTAGGGTTAGGGGACGGGGACGGTTTAGGGTCCAGGTGAGGGCACGACAACGCTTTAGGGGGAGCGTACGTGTGAGGGCGCGGGTTAGTGTCAGCGTACGGGTTAGGATTAGGGGACGGGTGAGGGTCAGGCTTCGGGGAAGTGTTAGGGTTAGGGCTCGGGCTAGGGTTAGGGTTAGGGGACGGGGACGGTTTAGGGTCCAGGTGAGGGTACGACAACGCTTTAGGGGGAGCGTACGTGTGAGGGCGCGTGTTAGTGTCAGCGTACCGGTTAGGATTAGGGGATGGGTGAGGGTCAGGCTTCGGGGAAGGGTTAGGGTTAGGGTTCGGGTTAGGGTTAGCGTTAGGGGACGGGGACGGTTTAGGGTCCACGTGAGGGCACGACAACGCTTTAGGGGGAGCGTACGTGTGAGGGCACGGGTTAGTGTCAGCGTACGGGTTAGGATTAGGGGATGGGTGAGAGTCAGGCTTCGGGGAATGGTTAGGGTTAGGGTTCTGGCTAGGGTTAGGGTTAGGGGACGGGGACGGTTTAGGGTCCAGGTGAGGGCACGACAACGCTTTAGGGGGAGCGTACGTGTGAGGGCGCGGGTTAGTGTCAGCGTACGGGTTAGGATTAGGGGACGGGTGAGGGTCAGGCTTCGGGGAAGGGTTAGGGTTAGGGTTCGGGCTAGGCTTAGGGTTACGGGACGGGCACAGTTTAGGGGCCAGGTGAGGGCACGACAACGCTTTAGGGGGAGCGTACGTGTGAGGGCGCGGGTTAGTGTCTGCGTACGGGTTAAGATTAGGGGACGGGGGAGGGTCAGGCTTCCAGGAAGGGTTAGGTTTAGGGTTCGGGCTAGGGTTAGGGTTAGGGGACGGGGACGGTTTAGGGTCCAGGTGAGGGCACGACAACGCTTTAGGGGGAGTGTACGTGTGTGGGCGCGTGTTAGTGTCAGCGTACGGGTTAGGATTAGGGGACGGGTGAGGGTCAGGCTTCGGGGAAGGGTTAGGGTTAGGGTTCGGGCTAGGCTTAGGGTTACGGGACGGGCACGGTTTAGGGGCCAGGTGAGGGCAAAACAACGCTTTAGGGGGAGCGTACGTGTGAGGGCGCGGGTTAGTGTCAGCGTACGGGTTGGGATTAGGGGACGGGTGAGGGTCAGGCTTCGGAGAAGGGTTAGGGTTAGGGTTCGGGCTAAGGTTCGGGTTAGGGGACGGGGACGGTTTAGGGTCCAGGTGAGGGTACGACAACGCTTTAGGGGGAGCGTACGTGTGAGGGCGCGGGTTAGTGTCAGCGTACGGGTTAGGATTAGGGGACGGGGGAGGGTCAGGCTTCCGGGAAGTGTTAGGGTTAGGGTTCGGGCTAGGGTTAGGGTTAGGGGACGGGGACGGTTTAGGGTCCAGGTGAGGGCACGACAACGCTTTAGGGGGAGCGTACGTGTGTGGGCACGTGTTAGTGTCAGCGTACGGGTTAGGATTAGGGGACGGGTGAGGGTCAGGATTCGGGGAAGGGTTAGGGTTAGGGTTCGGGCTAGGCTTAGGGTTAGGGGACGGGGACGATTTAGGGTCCAGGTGAGGGTACGACAAAACTTTAGGGGGAGCGTACGTGTGAGCGCGCGGGATAGTGTCAGGGTAGGGTTTAGGATTAGGGGACGGGTGAGGGTCAGGCTTCGGGGAAGGGTTAGGGTTAGGGTTTGGGCTAGGCTTAGGGTTAGGGGACGGGGACGGTTTAGGGTCCAGGTGAGGGCATGACAACGCTTTAGGGGGAGCGTACGTGTGAGGGCGCGGGTTAGTGTCAGCGTACGGGTTAGGATTAGGGGACGGGTGAGGGTCAGGCTTCGGGGAAGGTTTAGGGTTAGGGTTCGGACTAGGGTTAGGGTTAGGGGACGGGGAAGGTTTAGGGTCCAGGTGAGGGCACGACAACGCTTTAGGGAGAGCGTACGTGTGAGGGATGGGTTAGTGTCAGCGTACGGGTTAGGATTAGGGGACGGGTGAGTGTCAGGCTTCGGGGAAGGGTTAGACTTAGGGTTCGGGCTAGGGGTCGGGTTAGGGGACGGGGACGGTTTAGGGTCCAGGTGAGGGTACGACAACGCTTTAGGGGGAGCGTATGTGTGAGGGCGCGGGTTAGTGTTAGCGTACGGGTTAAGATTAGGGGACGTGTGAGGGTCAGGCTTCGGGGAAGGGTTAGGGTTAGGGTTCGGGCTAGGGTTAGGGTTAGGGGACGGGGACGGTTTAGGGTCCAGGTGAGGGCACGACAACGCTTTAGGGGGAGCGTAAGTGTGAGGGCGCGTGTTAGTGTCAGCGTACGGGTTAGGATTAGGGGACGGGTGAGGGTCTGGCTTCGGGGAAGGGTTAGGGTTAGGGTTCGGGCTAGGGTTAGGGTTAGGGGACGGGGACGGTTGAGGGTCCAGGTGAGGGTACGACAAAACTTTAGGGGGAGCGTACGTGTGAGGGCGTGGGATAGTGTCAGGATAGGGTTTAGGATTAGGGGACGGGTGAGGGTCAGGCTTCGGGGAAGGGTTAGGGTTAGGGTTTGGGCTAGGCTTAGGGTTAGGGGACGGGGACGGTTTAGGGTCCAGGTGAGGGCACGACAACGCTTTAGGGGGAGCATACGTGTGAGGGCGCGGGTTAGTGTCAGCGTACGGGTTAGGATTATGGGACGTGTGAGGGTCAGGCTTCGGGGAAGGGTTAGGGTTAGGGTTCGGGCTAGGGTTAGGGTTAGGGTACGGGGACGATTTAGGGTCCAGGTGAAGGCAGGACAACGCTTTAGGGGGAGCGTACGTGTGAGGGCGCGGGATAGTGTCAGCGTACGGTTTAGGATTAGGGGACGGGTGAGGGTCAGGCTTCGGGGAAGGGTTAGGGTTAGGGTTCGGGCTAGGTTTAGGGTTACGGGATGGGGACGGTTGAGGGTCCAGGTGAGGGCAAAACAACGCTTTAGGGGGAGCGTACGTGTGAGGGCGTGGGTTAGTGTCAGCATTCGGTTTAGGATTAGGGGACAGGTGAGTGTCAGGCTTCGAGGAAGGGTTAGTGTTAGGGTTCGGGCTAGGGTTAGGGTTAGGAGACGGGGACGGTTTAGGATCCAGGTGAGGGCACGACAACGCTTTAGGGGGAGCGTACGTGTGAGGGCGCGGGTTAGTGTCAGCGTACGGGTTAGGAATAGGGGACGGGTGAGGGTCAGGCTTCGGGGAAGGGTTAGGGTTAGGGTTCGGGCTAGCGTTAGGGTTAGGGGACGGGGACGGTTTAGGGTCCAGGTGAGGGCACGACAACGCTTTAGGGGGAGCGTACGTGTGAGGGCGCGGGTTAGTGTCAGCGTACGGTTTAGGATTAGGGGACGGGTGAGGGTCAGGCTTCGGGGAAGGTTTAGGGTTAGGGTTCGGGCTAGGGTTAGGGTTAGGGGACGGGGACGGTTTAGGGTCCAGGTTAGGGCAAAACAACGCTTTAGGGGGAGCGTACGTGTGAGGGCGCGGGTTAGTGTCAGCATTCGTGTTAGGATTAGGGGACAGGTGAGTGTCAGGCTTCGAGGAAGTGTTAGTGTTAGGGTTCGGGCTAGAGTTAGGGTTAGGGGACGGGGACAGTTTAGGGTCCAGGTGAGGGTACGACAACACTATAGGGGGAGTGTACGTGTGAGGGCGCAGGATAGTGTCAGCGTACGGTTTAGGATTAGGGGACGGGTGAGTGGCAGGCTTCGGGGAAGGGTTAGGGTTAGGGTTCGGGCTAGGCTTAGGGTTAGGGGACGGGGACGGTTTAGGGTCCAGGTGAGGGTACGAGAACGCTTTAGGGGGAGCGTACATGTGAGGGCGCAGGATAGTGTCAGCGTACGGTTTAGCATTAGGGGACGGGTGAGGGTCAGGCTTCGGAGAAGGGTTAGGGTTAGGGTTCGGGCTAGGCTTAGGGTTAGGGGATGGGGACGGTTTAGGGTCCAGTTGAGGGCACGACAACACTTTAGGGGGAGCGTACGTGTGAGGGCGCGGGTTAGTGTCAGCGTACGTGTTAGGATTAGGGGACGGGTGAGGGTCAGGCTTCGGGGAAGGTTTAGGGTTACGGTTCGGGCTAGGGTTAGGGTTAGGGGACGGGGACGGTTTAGGGTCCAGGTGAGGGCACGACAACGCTTTAGGGGGAGCGTACGTGTGAGGGCACGGGTTAGTTTCAGCGTACGGGTTAGGATTAGGGGACGGGTGAGGGTCAGGCTTCGGGGAAGGGTTAGGGTTAGGGTTCGGGCTAGGGTTATGGTTAGGGGACTGGGACGGTTTAGGGTCCAGGTGAGGGCACGACAACGCTTTAGGGGGAGCGTTCGTGTGAGGGCGCGGGTTAGTGTCAGCGTAAGGGTTAGGATTAGGGGACGGGTGAGGGTCAGGCTTCGGGGAAGGGTTAGGGTTAGGGTTCGGGCTAGGGTTATGGTTAGGGGACTGGGACGGTTTAGGGTCCAGGTGAGGGCACGACAACGCTTTAGGGGGAGCGTACGTGTGAGGGCGCGGGTTAGTGTCAGCGTAAGGTTTAGGATTAGGGGACGGGTGAGGGTCAGGCTTCGGGGAAGGGTTAGGGTTAGGGTTCGAGCTAGGGTTAGGGTTAGGGGACGGGGACGGTTTAGGGTGCAGGTGAGGGCACGACAACGCTTTAGGGGGAGCGTACGTGTGAGGGCGCGGGTTAGTGTCAGCGTACTGGTTAGGATTAGGGGACGGGTGAGGGTCAGGCTTCGGGGAAGTGTTAGGGTTAGGGTTCGGGCTAGGCTTAGGGTTAGGGGACGGGGACGGTTTAGGGTCCAGGTGAGGGTACGACAACGCTTTAGGGGGAGCGTACGTGTGAGGGCGCGGGTTAGTGTCTGCGTACGGGTTAAGATTAGGGGACGGGGGAGGGTCAGGCTTCCAGGAAGGGTTAGGTTTAGGGTTCGGGCTAGGGTTAGGGTTAGGGGACGGGGACGGTTTAGGGTCCAGGTGAGGGCACGACAACGCTTTAGGGGGAGTGTACGTGTGTGGGCGTGTGTTAGTGTCAGCGTACGGGTTAGGATTAGGGGACGGGTGAGGGTCAGGCTTCGGGGAAGGGTTAGGGTTAGGGTTCGGTCTAGGCTTAGGGTTACGGGACGGGCACGGTTTAGGGGCCAGGTGAGGGCAAAACAACGCTTTAGGGGGAGCGTACGTGTGAGGGCGCGGGTTAGTGTCAGCGTACGGGTTGGGATTAGGGGACGGGTGTGGGTCAGGCTTCGGAGAAGGGTTAGGGTTAGGGTTCGGGCTAGGGTTAGCGTTAGGGGACGGGGACGGTTTAGGGTCCACGTGAGGGCACGACAACGCTTTAGGGGGAGCGTACGTGTGAGGGCGCGGGTTAGTGTCAGCGTACTGGTTAGGATTAGGGGATGTGTGAGGGTCAGGCTTCGGGGAATGGTTAGGATTAGGGTTCGGGCTAGGGTTAGGGTTAGGGGACGGGGACGGTTGAGGGTCCAGGTGAGGGCACGACAACGCTTTAGGGGGATCGTACGTGTGGGGGCGTGGGTTAGTGTCGGCGTACGGGTTGGGATTAGGGGACGGGTGAGGGTCAGGCTTCGGGGAATTGTTAGGGTTAGGGTTCGGGCTAGGTTTAGGTTCACGGGACAGGCACGGTTTAGGGGCCAGGTGAGTGCAAAACAATGCTTCAGGGGGAGCGTAGGTGTGAGGGCGCGGGTTAGTGTCAGCGTACGGGTTGGGATTAGGGGACGGGTGAGGGTCAGGCTTCGGAGAAGGGTTAGGGTTAGGGTTCGGGCTAGGGTTAGGCTTAGGGGACAGGGACGGTTTAGGGTCCAGGGGAGGGTACGACAACACTTTAGGGGGAGCGTACGTGTGAGGGCACGGGATAGTGTCAGCGTACGGTTTAGGATTAGGGGACGGGTGAGGGTCAGGCTTCGGGGAAGGGTTAGGGTTAGGGTTCGGGCTAGGCTTAGGGTTAGGGGACGGGGACGGTTTAGGGTCCAGGTGAGGGTTCGACAACGCTTTAGGGGGAGTGTACGTGTGAGGGCGCGGGTTAGTGTCAGCGTACGGGTTAGGATTAGGGAACGGGTGAGGTTCAGGCTTCGGGGAAGGGTTAGGGTTAGGGTTCGGGCTAGGGTTAGGGTTAGGGGACGGAGACGGTTTAGGGTCCAGGTGAGGGTACGACAACGCTTTAGGGGGAGCGTACGTGTGAGGGCGCGGGTTAGTGTCAGCGTACGGGTTAGGATTAGGGGACGGGTGAGGGTCAGGCTTCGGGGAAGGGTTAGGGTTAGGGTTCGGGCTAGGGTTAGCGTTAGGGGACGGGGACGGTTTAGGCTCCACGTGAGGGCACGACAACGCTTTAGGGGGAGCGTACGTGTGAGGGCACGGGTCAGTGTCAGCGTACGGGTTAGGGTTAGGGGATGGGTGAGGGTCAGGCTTCGGGGAATGGTTAGGGTTAGGGTTCTGGCTAGGGTTAGGGTTAGGGGACGGGGACGGTTGAGGGTCCAGGTGAGGGCACGACAACGCCTTAGGGGGAGCGTACGTGTGGGGGCGTGGGTTAGTGTCAGCGTACGGGTTGGGATTAGGGGACGTGTGAGGGTCAGGCTTCGGGGAAGTGTTAGGGTTAGGGTTCGGGCTAGGTTTAGGTTTACGGGACAGGGACGGTTTAGGGGCCAGGTGAGGGCAAAACAACGCTTTAGGGGGAGCGTACGTGTGAGGGCGCGGATTAGTGTCAGCGTGTGGGTTAGGATTAGGGGACGGGTGAGAGTCAGGCTTCGGGGAAGGGTTAGGGTTAGGGTTAGGGCTAGGGTTAGGGTTAGGGGACAGGGACGGTTTAGGGTCCAGGTGAGGGCACGACAACGTTTTTGGGGGAGCGTACGTGTGAGGGCGCGGGTTAGTGTCAGCGTACGGGTTAGGATTAGGGGATGGGTGAGGGTCAGGCTTCGGGGAATGGTTAGGGTTAGGGTTCGGGCTAGGGTTAGGGTTAGGGGACGGGGACAGTTTAGGGTCCAGGGGAGTGTACGACAACGCTTTAGGGGGAGCATACGTGTGAGGGCGCGGGATAGTGTCAGCGTACGGTTTAGGATTAGGGGACGGGTGAGGGTCAGGCTTCGGGGAAGGGTTAGGGTTAGGGTTCGGGCTAGGCTTAGGGTTAGGGGACGGGGACGGTTTAGGGTCCAGGTGAGGGTACGACAACGCTTTAGGGGGAGCGTACGTGTGAGGGCGCGGGTTAGTGTCAGCGTACGGGTTAGGATTAGGGAACGGGTGAGGGTCAGGCTTCGGGGAATGGTTAGGGTTAGGGTTCGGGCTAGGGTTAGGGTTAGGGGACGAGGACGGTTTAGGGTCCAGGTGAGGGTACGACAACGCTTTAGGGGGAGCGTACGTGTGAGGGCGCGGGTTAGTGCCAGCGTATGGGTTAGGATTAGGGGACGGGTGAGGGTCAGGCTTCGGGGAAGGGTTAGGGTTAGGGTTCGGGTTAGGGTTAGCGTTAGGGGACGGGGACGGTTTAGGGTCCACGTGAGGGCACGACAACGCTTTAGGGGGAGCGTACGTGTGAGGGCACGGGTTAGTGTCAGCGTACGGGTTAGGATTAGGGGATGGGTGAGAGTCAGGCTTCGGGGAATGGTTAGGGTTAGGGTTCGGGCTAGGGTTAGGGTTAGCGGACGGGGACGGTTGAGGGTCTAGGTGAGGGCACGACAACGCTTTAGGGGGAGCGTACGTGTGGGGGCGTGGGTTAGTGTCAGCGTACGGGTTGACATTAGGGGACGGGTGAGGGTCAGGCTTCGGGGAAGGTTTAGGGTTAGGGTTCGGGCTAGGTTTAGGGTTACGGGACGGGCACGGTTTAGGGGCCAGGTGAGGGCAAAACAACGCTTTAGGGGGAGCGTACGTGTGAGGGCGCGGGTTAGTGTCAGCGTACGGGTTGGGATTAGGGGACGGGTGAGGGTCAGGCTTCGGGGAAGTGTTAGGGTTAGGGTTCGGGCTAGGGTTAGGCTTAGGGGACGGGGACGGTTTAGGGTCCAGGGGAGGGTACGACAACACTTTAGGGGGAGCGTACGTGTGAGGGCGCGGGATAGTGTCAGCGTACGGTTTAGGATTAGGGGACGGGTGAGGGTCAGGCTTCGGGGAAGGGTTAGGTTTAGGGTTCGGGCTAGGCTTAGGGTTAGGGGACGGGGACAGTTTAGGGTCCAGGTGAGGGTACGACAACGCTTTAGGGGGAGCGTACGTGTGAGGGCGCGGGTTAGTGTCAGCGTACGGGTTAGGATTAGGGAACGGGTGAGGGTCAGGCTTCGGGGAAGGGTTAGGGTTAGGGTTCGGGCTAGGGTTAGCGTTAGGGGACGGGGACGGTTTAGGGTCCACGTGAGGGCACGACAACGCTTTAGGGGGAGCGTACGTGTGAGGGCGCGGGTTAGTGTGAGCGTACGGGTTAGGATTAGGGGATGGGTGAGGGTCAGGCTTCGGGGAATGTTTAGGGTTAGGGTTCGGGCTAGGGTTAGGGTTAGGGGACGGGGACGGTTGAGGGTCCAGGTGAGGGCACAACAACGCTTTAGGGGGAGCGTACGTGTGGGGGCGTGGGTTAGTGTCGGCGTACGGGTTGGGATTAGGGGACGGGTGAGGGTCAGGCTTCGGGGAATTGTTAGGGTTAGGGTTCGGGCTAGGTTTAGGGTTACGGGACAGGCACGGTTTAGGGGCCAGGTGAGTGCAAAACAACGCTTCAGGGGGAGCGTGGGTGTGAGGGCGCGGGTTAGTGTCAGCGTACGGGTTGGGATTAGGGGACGGGTGAGGGTCAGGCTTCGGGGAAGGGTTAGGGTTAGGGTTCGGGCTAGGGTTAGGCTTAGGGGACAGGGACGGTTTAGGGTCCAGGGGAGGGTACGACAACACTTTAGGGGGAGCGTACGTGTGAGGGCGCGGGATAGTGTCAGCGTACGGTTTAGGATTAGGGGACGGGTGAGGGTCAGGCTTCAGGGAAGGGTTAGGGTTAGGGTTCGGGCCAGGGTTAGGGTTAGGGGACGGGGACGGTTTAGGGTCCAGGTGAGGGCACGACAACGCTTTAGGGGGAGCGTACGTGTGAGGGCGCGGGTTAGTGTCAGCGTACGGGTTAGGATTAGGGGACGGGTGAGGGTCAGGCTTCGGGGAAGTGTTAGGGTTAGGGCTCGGGCTAGGGTTAGGGTTAGGGGACGGGGACGGTTTAGGGTCCAGGTGAGGGTACGACAACGCTTTAGGGGGAGCGTACGTGTGAGGGCGCGTGTTAGTGTCAGCGTACCGGTTAGGATTAGGGGACGGGTGAGGGTCAGGCTTCGGGGAAGGGTTAGGGTTAGGGTTCGGGTTAGGGTTAGCGTTAGGGGACGGGGACGGTTTAGGGTCCACGTGAGGGCACGACAACGCTTTAGGGGGAGCGTACGTGTGAGGGCACGGGTTAGTGTCAGCGTACGGGTTAGGATTAGGGGATGGGTGAGAGTCAGGCTTCGGGGAATGGTTAGGGTTAGGGTTCTGGCTAGGGTTAGGGTTAGGGGACGGGGACGGTTTAGGGTCCAGGTGAGGGCACGACAACGCTTTAGGGGGAGCGTACGTGTGAGGGCGCGGGTTAGTGTCAGCGTACGGGTTAGGATTAGGGGACGGGTGAGGGTCAGGCTTCGGGGAAGGGTTAGGGTTAGGGTTCGGGCTAGGCTTAGGGTTACGGGACGGGCACAGTTTAGGGGCCAGGTGAGGGCACGACAACGCTTTAGGGGGAGCGTACGTGTGAGGGCGCGGGTTAGTGTCTGCGTACGTGTTAAGATTAGGGGACGGGGGAGGGTCAGGCTTCCAGGAAGGGTTAGGTTTAGGGTTCGGGCTAGGGTTAGGGTTAGGGGACGGGGACGGTTTAGGGTCCAGGTGAGGGCACGACAACGCTTTAGGGGGAGTGTACGTGTGTGGGCGCGTGTTAGTGTCAGCGTACGGGTTAGGATTAGGGGACGGGTGAGGGTCAGGCTTCGGGGAAGGGTTAGGGTTAGGGTTCGGGCTAGGCTTAGGGTTACGGGACGGGCACGGTTTAGGGGCCAGGTGAGGGCAAAACAACGCTTTAGGGGGAGCGTACGTGTGAGGGCGCGGGTTAGTGTCAGCGTACGGGTTGGGATTAGGGGACGGGTGATGGTCAGGCTTCGGAGAAGGGTTAGGGTTAGGGTTCGGGCTAAGGTTCGGGTTAGGGGACGGGGACGGTTTAGGGTCCAGGTGAGGGTACGACAACGCTTTAGGGGGAGCGTACGTGTGAGGGCGCGGGTTAGTGTCAGCGTACGGGTTAGGATTAGGGGACGGGGGAGGGTCAGGCTTCCGGGAAGTGTTAGGGTTAGGGTTCGGGCTAGGGTTAGGGTTAGGGGACGGGGACGGTTTAGGGTCCAGGTGAGGGCACGACAACGCTTTAGGGGGAGCGTACGTGTGTGGGCACGTGTTAGTGTCAGCGTACGGGTTAGGATTAGGGGACGGGTGAGGGTCAGGATTCGGGGAAGGGTTAGGGTTAGGGTTCGGGCTAGGCTTAGGGTTAGGGGACGGGGACGATTTAGGGTCCAGGTGAGGGTACGACAAAACTTTAGGGGGAGCGTACGTGTGAGCGCGCGGGATAGTGTCAGGGTAGGGTTTAGGATTAGGGGACGGGTGAGGGTCAGGCTTCGGGGAAGGGTTAGGGTTAGGGTTTGGGCTAGGCTTAGGGTTAGGGGACGGGGACGGTTTAGGGTCCAGGTGAGGGCATGACAACGCTTTAGGGGGAGCGTACGTGTGAGGGCGCGGGTTAGTGTCAGCGTACGGGTTAGGATTAGGGGACGGGTGAGGGTCAGGCTTCGGGGAAGGTTTAGGGTTAGGGTTCGGACTAGGGTTAGGGTTAGGGGACGGGGAAGGTTTAGGGTCCAGGTGAGGGCACGACAACGCTTTAGGGAGAGCGTACGTGTGAGGGATGGGTTAGTGTCAGCGTACGGGTTAGGATTAGGGGACGGGTGAGTGTCAGGCTTCGGGGAAGGGTTAGACTTAGGCTTCGGGCTAGGGGTCGGGTTAGGGGACGGGGACGGTTTAGGGTCCAGGTGAGGGTACGACAACGCTTTAGGGGGAGCGTATGTGTGAGGGCGCGGGTTAGTGTTAGCGTACGGGTTAAGATTAGGGGACGTGTGAGGGTCAGGCTTCGGGGAAGGGTTAGGGTTAGGGTTCGGGCTAGGGTTAGGGTTAGGGGACGGGGACGGTTTAGGGTCCAGGTGAGGGCACGACAACGCTTTAGGGGGAGCGTAAGTGTGAGGGCGCGTGTTAGTGTCAGCGTACGGGTTAGGATTAGGGGACGGGTGAGGGTCTGGCTTCGGGGAAGGGTTAGGGTTAGGGTTCGGGCTAGGGTTAGGGTTAGGGGACGGGGACGGTTGAGGGTCCAGGTGAGGGTACGACAAAACTTTAGGGGGAGCGTACGTGTGAGGGCGTGGGATAGTGTCAGGATAGGGTTTAGGATTAGGGGACGGGTGAGGGTCAGGCTTCGGGGAAGGGTTAGGGTTAGGGTTTGGGCTAGGCTTAGGGTTAGGGGACGGGGACGGTTTAGGGTCCAGGTGAGGGCACGACAACGCTTTAGGGGGAGCATACGTGTGAGGGCGCGGGTTAGTGTCAGCGTACGGGTTAGGATTATGGGACGTGTGAGGGTCAGGCTTCGGGGAAGGGTTAGGGTTAGGGTTCGGGCTAGGGTTAGGGTTAGGGTACGGGGACGATTTAGGGTCCAGGTGAAGGCAGGACAACGCTTTAGGGGGAGCGTACGTGTGAGGGCGCGGGATAGTGTCAGCGTACGGTTTAGGATTAGGGGACGGGTGAGGGTCAGGCTTCGGGGAAGGGTTAGGGTTAGGGTTCGGGCTAGGTTTAGGGTTACGGGATGGGGACGGTTGAGGGTCCAGGTGAGGGCAAAACAACGCTTTAGGGGGAGCGTACGTGTGAGGGCGTGGGTTAGTGTCAGCATTCGGTTTAGGATTAGGGGACAGGTGAGTGTCAGGCTTCGAGGAAGGGTTAATGTTAGGGTTCGGGCTAGGGTTAGGGTTAGGAGACGGGGACGGTTTAGGATCCAGGTGAGGGCACGACAACGCTTTAGGGGGAGCGTACGTGTGAGGGCGCGGGTTAGTGTCAGCGTACGGGTTAGGAATAGGGGACGGGTGAGGGTCAGGCTTCGGGGAAGGTTTAGGGTTAGGGTTCGGGCTAGCGTTAGGGTTAGGGGACGGGGACGGTTTAGGGTCCAGGTTAGGGCAAAACAACGCTTTAGGGGGAGCGTACGTGTGAGGGCGCTGGTTAGTGTCAGCATTCGTGTTAGGATTAGGGGACAGGTGAGTGTCAGGCTTCGAGGAAGTGTTAGTGTTAGGGTTCGGGCTAGAGTTAGGGTTAGGGGACGGGGACAGTTTAGGGTCCAGGTGAGGGTACGACAACACTATAGGGGGAGTGTACGTGTGAGGGCGCAGGATAGTGTCAGCGTACGGTTTAGGATTAGGGGACGGGTGAGTGGCAGGCTTCGGGGAAGGGTTAGGGTTAGGGTTCGGGCTAGGCTTAGGGTTAGGGGACGGGGACGGTTTAGGGTCCAGGTGAGGGTACGAGAACGCTTTAGGGGGAGCGTACGTGTGAGGGCGCAGGATAGTGTCAGCGTACGGTTTAGCATTAGGGGACGGGTGAGGGTCAGGCTTCGGAGAAGGGTTAGGGTTAGGGTTCGGGCTAGGCTTAGGGTTAGGGGATGGGGACGGTTTAGGGTCCAGTTGAGGGCACGACAACACTTTAGGGGGAGCGTACGTGTGAGGGCGCGGGTTAGTGTCAGCGTACGTGTTAGGATTAGGGGACGGGTGAGGGTCAGGCTTCGGGGAAGGTTTAGGGTTACGGTTCGGGCTAGGGTTAGGGTTAGGGGACGGGGACGGTTTAGGGTCCAGGTGAGGGCACGACAACGCTTTAGGGGGAGCGTACGTGTGAGGGCACGGGTTAGTTTCAGCGTACGGGTTAGGATTAGGGGACGGGTGAGGGTCAGGCTTCGGGGAAGGGTTAGGGTTAGGGTTCGGGCTAGGGTTATGGTTAGGGGACTGGGACGGTTTAGGGTCCAGGTGAGGGCACGACAACGCTTTAGGGGGAGCGTTCGTGTGAGGGCGCGGGTTAGTGTCAGCGTAAGGGTTAGGATTAGGGGACGGGTGAGGGTCAGGCTTCGGGGAAGGGTTAGGGTTAGGGTTCGGGCTAGGGTTATGGTTAGGGGACTGGGACGGTTTAGGGTCCAGGTGAGGGCACGACAACGCTTTAGGGGGAGCGTACGTGTGAGGGCGCGGGTTAGTGTCAGCGTAAGGTTTAGGATTAGGGGACGGGTGAGGGTCAGGCTTCGGGGAAGGGTTAGGGTTAGGGTTCGAGCTAGGGTTAGGGTTAGGGGACGGGGACGGTTTAGGGTGCAGGTGAGGGCACGACAACGCTTTAGGGGGAGCGTACGTGTGAGGGCGCGGGTTAGTGTCAGCGTACTGGTTAGGATTAGGGGACGGGTGAGGGTCAGGCTTCGGGGAAGTGTTAGGGTTAGGGTTCGGGCTAGGCTTAGGGTTAGGGGACGGGGACGGTTTAGGGTCCAGGTGAGGGTACGACAACGCTTTAGGGGGAGCGTACGTGTGAGGGCGCGGGTTAGTGTCTGCGTACGGGTTAAGATTAGGGGACGGGGGAGGGTCAGGCTTCCAGGAAGGGTTAGGTTTAGGTTTCGGGCTAGGGTTAGGGTTAGGGGACGGGGACGGTTTAGGGTCCAGGTGAGGGCACGACAACGCTTTAGGGGGAGTGTACGTGTGTGGGCGTGTGTTAGTGTCAGCGTACGGGTTAGGATTAGGGGACGGGTGAGGGTCAGGCTTCGGGGAAGGGTTAGGGTTAGGGTTCGGTCTAGGCTTAGGGTTACGGGACGGGCACGGTTTAGGGGCCAGGTGAGGGCAAAACAACGCTTTAGGGGGAGCGTACGTGTGAGGGCGCGGGTTAGTGTCAGCGTACGGGTTGGGATTAGGGGACGGGTGTGGGTCAGGCTTCGGAGAAGGGTTAGGGTTAGGGTTCGGGCTAGGGTTAGCGTTAGGGGACGGGGACGGTTTAGGGTCCACGTGAGGGCACGACAACGCTTTAGGGGGAGCGTACGTGTGAGGGCGCGGGTTAGTGTCAGCGTACTGGTTAGGATTAGGGGATGTGTGAGGGTCAGGCTTCGGGGAATGGTTAGGATTAGGGTTCGGGCTAGGGTTAGGGTTAGGGGACGGGGACGGTTGAGGGTCCAGGTGAGGGCACGACAACGCTTTAGGGGGATCGTACGTGTGGGGGCGTGGGTTAGTGTCGGCGTACGGGTTGGGATTAGGGGACGGGTGAGGGTCAGGCTTCGGGGAATTGTTAGGGTTAGGTTTCGGGCTAGGTTTAGGTTCACGGGACAGGCACGGTTTAGGGGCCAGGTGAGTGCAAAACAATGCTTCAGGGGGAGCGTAGGTGTGAGGGCGCGGGTTAGTGTCAGCGTACGGGTTGGGATTAGGGGACGGGTGAGGGTCAGGCTTCGGAGAAGGGTTAGGGTTAGGGTTCGGGCTAGGGTTAGGCTTAGGGGACAGGGACGGTTTAGGGTCCAGGGGAGGGTACGACAACACTTTAGGGGGAGCGTACGTGTGAGGGCACGGGATAGTGTCAGCGTACGGTTTAGGATTAGGGGACGGGTGAGGGTCAGGCTTCGGGGAAGGGTTAGGGTTAGGGTTCGGGCTAGGCTTAGGGTTAGGGGACGGGGACGGTTTAGGGTCCAGGTGAGGGTTCGACAACGCTTTAGGGGGAGTGTACGTGTGAGGGCGCGGGTTAGTGTCAG
This sequence comes from Grampus griseus, assembly GCF_964374135.1. NCBI lineage: Eukaryota > Metazoa > Chordata > Mammalia > Artiodactyla > Delphinidae > Grampus > Grampus griseus. The sequence continues at coordinate 570,881 of NW_028133363.1, read as the reverse complement.
CGTACGGGTTAGGATTAGGGAACGGGTGAGGTTCAGGCTTCGGGGAAGGGTTAGGGTTAGGGTTCGGGCTAGGGTTAGGGTTAGGGGACGGAGACGGTTTAGGGTCCAGGTGAGGGTACGACAACGCTTTAGGGGGAGCGTACGTGTGAGGGCGCGGGTTAGTGTCAGCGTACGGGTTAGGATTAGGGGACGGGTGAGGGTCAGGCTTCGGGGAAGGGTTAGGGTTAGGGTTCGGGCTAGGGTTAGCGTTAGGGGACGGGGACGGTTTAGGCTCCACGTGAGGGCACGACAACGCTTTAGGGGGAGCGTACGTGTGAGGGCACGGGTCAGTGTCAGCGTACGGGTTAGGGTTAGGGGATGGGTGAGGGTCAGGCTTCGGGGAATGGTTAGGGTTAGGGTTCTGGCTAGGGTTAGGGTTAGGGGACGGGGACGGTTGAGGGTCCAGGTGAGGGCACGACAACGCCTTAGGGGGAGCGTACGTGTGGGGGCGTGGGTTAGTGTCAGCGTACGGGTTGGGATTAGGGGACGTGTGAGGGTCAGGCTTCGGGGAAGTGTTAGGGTTAGGGTTCGGGCTAGGTTTAGGTTTACGGGACAGGGACGGTTTAGGGGCCAGGTGAGGGCAAAACAACGCTTTAGGGGGAGCGTACGTGTGAGGGCGCGGATTAGTGTCAGCGTGTGGGTTAGGATTAGGGGACGGGTGACAGTCAGGCTTCGGGGAAGGGTTAGGGTTAGGGTTAGGGCTAGGGTTAGGGTTAGGGGACAGGGACGGTTTAGGGTCCAGGTGAGGGCACGACAACGTTTTTGGGGGAGCGTACGTGTGAGGGCGCGGGTTAGTGTCAGCGTACGGGTTAGGATTAGGGGATGGGTGAGGGTCAGGCTTCGGGGAATGGTTAGGGTTAGGGTTCGGGCTAGGGTTAGGGTTAGGGGACGGGGACAGTTTAGGGTCCAGGGGAGTGTACGACAACGCTTTAGGGGGAGCATACGTGTGAGGGCGCGGGATAGTGTCAGCGTACGGTTTAGGATTAGGGGACGGGTGAGGGTCAGGCTTCGGGGAGGGGTTAGGGTTAGGGTTCGGGCTAGGCTTAGGGTTAGGGGACGGGGACGGTTTAGGGTCCAGGTGAGGGTACGACAACGCTTTAGGGGGAGCGTACGTGTGAGGGCGCGGGTTAGTGTCAGCGTACGGGTTAGGATTAGGGAACGGGTGAGGGTCAGGCTTCGGGGAATGGTTAGGGTTAGGGTTCGGGCTAGGGTTAGGGTTAGGGGACGAGGACGGTTTAGGGTCCAGGTGAGGGTACGACAACGCTTTAGGGGGAGCGTACGTGTGAGGGCGCGGGTTAGTGTCAGCGTACGGGTTGACATTAGGGGACGGGTGAGGGTCAGGCTTCGGGGAAGGTTTAGGGTTAGGGTTCGGGCTAGGTTTAGGGTTACGGGACGGGCACGGTTTAGGGGCCAGGTGAGGGCAAAACAACGCTTTAGGGGGAGCGTACGTGTGAGGGCGCGGGTTAGTGTCAGCGTACGGGTTGGGATTAGGGGACGGGTGAGGGTCAGGCTTCGGGGAAGGGTTAGGGTTAGGGTTCGGGCTAGGCTTAGGGTTAGGGGACGGGGACGGTTTAGGGTCCAGGTGAGGGTACGACAACGCTTTAGGGGGAGCGTACGTGTGAGGGCGCGGGTTAGTGTCAGCGTACGGGTTAGGATTAGGGAACGGGTGAGGGTCAGGCTTCGGGGAAGGGTTAGGGTTAGGGTTCGGGCTAGGGTTAGCGTTAGGGGACGGGGACGGTTTAGGGTCCACGTGAGGGCACGACAACGCTTTAGGGGGAGCGTACGTGTGAGGGCGCGGGTTAGTGTGAGCGTACGGGTTAGGATTAGGGGATGGGTGAGGGTCAGGCTTCGGGGAATGTTTAGGGTTAGGGTTCGGGCTAGGGTTAGGGTTAGGGGACGGGGACGGTTGAGGGTCCAGGTGAGGGCACAACAACGCTTTAGGGGGAGCGTACGTGTGGGGGCGTGGGTTAGTGTCGGCGTACGGGTTGGGATTAGGGGACGGGTGAGGGTCAGGCTTCGGGGAATTGTTAGGGTTAGGGTTCGGGCTAGGTTTAGGGTTACGGGACAGGCACGGTTTAGGGGCCAGGTGAGTGCAAAACAACGCTTCAGGGGGAGCGTGGGTGTGAGGGCGCGGGTTAGTGTCAGCGTACGGGTTGGGATTAGGGGACGGGTGAGGGTCAGGCTTCGGGGAAGGGTTAGGGTTAGGGTTCGGGCTAGGGTTAGGCTTAGGGGACAGGGACGGTTTAGGGTCCAGGGGAGGGTACGACAACACTTTAGGGGGAGCGTACGTGTGAGGGCGCGGGATAGTGTCAGCGTACGGTTTAGGATTAGGGGACGGGTGAGGGTCAGGCTTCGGGGAAGGGTTAGGGTTAGGGTTCGGGCTAGGGTTAGGGTTAGGGGACGGGGACGGTTTAGGGTCCAGGTGAGGGCACGACAACGCTTTAGGGGGAGCGTACGTGTGAGGGCGCGGGTTAGTGTCAGCGTACGGGTTAGGATTAGGGGACGGGTGAGGGTCAGGCTTCGGGGAAGTGTTAGGGTTAGGGCTCGGGCTAGGGTTAGGGTTAGGGGACGGGGACGGTTTAGAGTCCAGGTGAGGGTACGACAACGCTTTAGGGGGAGCGTACGTGTGAGGGCGCGTGTTAGTGTCAGCGTACCGGTTAGGATTAGGGGACGGGTGAGGGTCAGGCTTCGGGGAAGGGTTAGGGTTAGGGTTCGGGTTAGGGTTAGCGTTAGGGGACGGGGACGGTTTAGGGTCCACGTGAGGGCACGACAACGCTTTAGGGGGAGCGTACGTGTGAGGGCACGGGTTAGTGTCAGCGTACGGGTTAGGATTAGGATATGGGTGAGAGTCAGGCTTCGGGGAATGGTTAGGGTTAGGGTTCTGGCTAGGGTTAGGGTTAGGGGACGGGGACGGTTTAGGATCCAGGTGAGGGCACGACAACGCTTTAGGGGGAGCGTACGTGTGAGGGCGCGGGTTAGTGTCAGCGTACGGGTTAGGATTAGGGGACGGGTGAGGGTCAGGCTTCGGGGAAGGGTTAGGGTTAGGGTTCGGGCTAGGCTTAGGGTTACGGGACGGGCACAGTTTAGGGGCCAGGTGAGGGCACGACAACGCTTTAGGGGGAGCGTACGTGTGAGGGCGCGGGTTAGTGTCTGCGTACGGGTTAAGATTAGGGGACGGGGGAGGGTCAGGCTTCCAGGAAGGGTTAGGTTTAGTGTTCGGGCTAGGGTTAGGGTTAGGGGACGGGGACGGTTTAGGGTCCAGGTGAGGGCACGACAACGCTTTAGGGGGAGTGTACGTGTGTGGGCGCGTGTTAGTGTCAGCGTACGGGTTAGGATTAGGGGACGGGTGAGGGTCAGGCTTCGGGGAAGGGTTAGGGTTAGGGTTCGGGCTAGGCTTAGGGTTACGGGACGGGCACGGTTTAGGGGCCAGGTGAGGGCAAAACAACGCTTTAGGGGGAGCGTACGTGTGAGGGCGCGGGTTAGTGTCAGCGTACGGGTTGGGATTAGGGGACGGGTGAGGGTCAGGCTTCGGAGAAGGGTTAGGGTTAGGGTTCGGGCTAAGGTTCGGGTTAGGGGACGGGGACGGTTTAGGGTCCAGGTGAGGGTACGACAACGCTTTAGGGGGAGCGTACGTGTGAGGGCGCGGGTTAGTGTCAGCGTACGGGTTAGGATTAGGGGACGGGGGAGGGTCAGGCTTCCGGGAAGTGTTAGGGTTAGGGTTCGGGCTAGGGTTAGGGTTAGGGGACGGGGACGGTTTAGGGTCCAGGTGAGGGCACGACAACGCTTTAGGGGGAGCGTACGTGTGTGGGCACGTGTTAGTGTCAGCGTACGGGTTAGGATTAGGGGACGGGTGAGGGTCAGGATTCGGGGAAGGGTTAGGGTTAGGGTTCGGGCTAGGCTTAGGGTTAGGGGACGGGGACGATTTAGGGTCCAGGTGAGGGTACGACAAAACTTTAGGGGGAGCGTACGTGTGAGCGCGCGGGATAGTGTCAGGGTAGGGTTTAGGATTAGGGGACGGGTGAGGGTCAGGCTTCGGGGAAGGGTTAGGGTTAGGGTTTGGGCTAGGCTTAGGGTTAGGGGACGGGGACGGTTTAGGGTCCAGGTGAGGGCATGACAACGCTTTAGGGGGAGCGTACGTGTGAGGGCGCGGGTTAGTGTCAGCGTACGGGTTAGGATTAGGGGACGGGTGAGGGTCAGGCTTCGGGGAAGGTTTAGGGTTAGGGTTCGGACTAGGGTTAGGGTTAGGGGACGGGGAAGGTTTAGGGTCCAGGTGAGGGCACGACAACGCTTTAGGGAGAGCGTACGTGTGAGGGATGGGTTAGTGTCAGCGTACGGGTTAGGATTAGGGGACGGGTGAGTGTCAGGCTTCGGGGAAGGGTTAGACTTAGGGTTCGGGCTAGGGGTCGGGTTAGGGGACGGGGACGGTTTAGGGTCCAGGTGAGGGTACGACAACGCTTTAGGGGGAGCGTATGTGTGAGGGCGCGGGTTAGTGTTAGCGTACGGGTTAAGATTAGGGGACGTGTGAGGGTCAGGCTTCGGGGAAGGGTTAGGGTTAGGGTTCGGGCTAGGGTTAGGGTTAGGGGACGGGGACGGTTTAGGGTCCAGGTGAGGGCACGACAACGCTTTAGGGGGAGGGTAAGTGTGAGGGCGCGTGTTAGTGTCAGCGTACGGGTTAGGATTAGGGGACGGGTGAGGGTCTGGCTTCGGGGAAGGGTTAGGGTTAGGGTTCGGGCTAGGGTTAGGGTTAGGGGACGGGGACGGTTGAGGGTCCAGGTGAGGGTACGACAAAACTTTAGGGGGAGCGTACGTGTGAGGGCGTGGGATAGTGTCAGGATAGGGTTTAGGATTAGGGGACGGGTGAGGGTCAGGCTTCGGGGAAGGGTTAGGGTTAGGGTTGGGGCTAGGCTTAGGGTTAGGGGACGGGGACGGTTTAGGGTCCAGGTGAGGGCACGACAACGCTTTAGGGGGAGCGTACGTGTGAGGGCGCGGGTTAGTGTCAGCGTACGGGTTAGGATTATGGGACGTGTGAGGGTCAGGCTTCGGGGAAGGGTTAGGGTTAGGGTTCGGGCTAGGGTTAGGGTTAGGGTACGGGGACGATTTAGGGTCCAGGTGAAGGCAGGACAACGCTTTAGGGGGAGCGTACGTGTGAGGGCGCGGGATAGTGTCAGCGTACGGTTTAGGATTAGGGGACGGGTGAGGGTCAGGCTTCGGGGAAGGGTTAGGGTTAGGGTTCGGGCTAGGTTTAGGGTTACGGGACGGGGACGGTTGAGGGTCCAGGTGAGGGCAAAACAACGCTTTAGGGGGAGCGTACGTGTGAGGGCGTGGGTTAGTGTCAGCATTCGGTTTAGGATTAGGGGACAGGTGAGTGTCAGGCTTCGAGGAAGGGTTAGTGTTAGGGTTCGGGCTAGGGTTAGGGTTAGGGGACGGGGACGGTTTAGGATCCAGGTGAGGGCACGACAACGCTTTAGGGGGAGCGTACGTGTGAGGGCGCGGGTTAGTGTCAGCGTACGGGTTAGGAATAGGGGACGGGTGAGGGTCAGGCTTCGGGGAAGGGTTAGGGTTAGGGTTCGGGCTAGCGTTAGGGTTAGGGGACGGGGACGGTTTAGGGTCCAGGTGAGGGCACGACAACGCTTTAGGGGGAGCGTACGTGTGAGGGCGCGGGTTAGTGTCAGCGTACGGTTTAGGATTAGGGGACGGGTGAGGGTCAGGCTTCGGGGAAGGTTTAGGGTTAGGGTTCGGGCTAGGGTTAGGGTTAGGGGACGGGGACGGTTTAGGGTCCAGGTTAGGGCAAAACAACGCTTTAGGGGGAGCGTACGTGTGAGGGCGCGGGTTAGTGTCAGCATTCGTGTTAGGATTAGGGGACAGGTGAGTGTCAGGCTTCGAGGAAGTGTTAGTGTTAGGGTTCGGGCTAGAGTTAGGGTTAGGGAACGGGGACAGTTTAGGGTCCAGGTGAGGGTACGACAACACTATAGGGGGAGTGTACGTGTGAGGGCGCAGGATAGTGTCAGCGTACGGTTTAGGATTAGGGGACGGGTGAGTGGCAGGCTTCGGGGAAGGGTTAGGGTTAGGGTTCGGGCTAGGCTTAGGGTTAGGGGACGGGGACGGTTTAGGGTCCAGGTGAGGGTACGAGAACGCTTTAGGGGGAGCGTACGTGTGAGGGCGCAGGATAGTGTCAGCGTACGGTTTAGCATTAGGGGACGGGTGAGGGTCAGGCTTCGGAGAAGGGTTAGGGTTAGGGTTCGGGCTAGGCTTAGGGTTAGGGGATTGGGACGGTTTAGGGTCCAGTTGAGGGCACGACAACACTTTAGGGGGAGCGTACGTGTGAGGGCGCGGGTTAGTGTCAGCGTACGTGTTAGGATTAGGGGACGGGTGAGGGTCAGGCTTCGGGGAAGGTTTAGGGTTACGGTTCGGGCTAGGGTTAGGGTTAGGGGACGGGGACGGTTTAGGGTCCAGGTGAGGGCACGACAACGCTTTAGGGGGAGCGTACGTGTGAGGGCGCGGGTTAGTGTCAGCGTAAGGTTTAGGATTAGGGGACGGGTGAGGGTCAGGCTTCGGGGAAGGGTTAGGGTTAGGGTTCGAGCTAGGGTTAGGGTTAGGGGACGGGGACGGTTTAGGGTGCAGGTGAGGGCACGACAACGCTTTAGGGGGAGCGTACGTGTGAGGGCGCGGGTTAGTGTCAGCGTACGTGTTAGGATTAGGGGACGGGTGAGGGTCAGGCTTCGGGGAAGGTTTAGGGTTACGGTTCGGGCTAGGGTTAGGGTTAGGGGACGGGGACGGTTTAGGGTCCAGGTGAGGGCACGACAACGCTTTAGGGGGAGCGTACGTGTGAGGGCACGGGTTAGTTTCAGCGTACGGGTTAGGATTAGGGGACGGGTGAGGGTCAGGCTTCGGGGAAGGGTTAGGGTTAGGGTTCGGGCTAGGGTTATGGTTAGGGGACTGGGACGGTTTAGGGTCCAGGTGAGGGCACGACAACGCTTTAGGGGGAGCGTTCGTGTGAGGGCGCGGGTTAGTGTCAGCGTAAGGGTTAGGATTAGGGGACGGGTGAGGGTCAGGCTTCGGGGAAGGGTTAGGGTTAGGGTTCGGGCTAGGGTTATGGTTAGGGGACTGGGACGGTTTAGGGTCCAGGTGAGGGCACGACAACGCTTTAGGGGGAGCGTACGTGTGAGGGCGCGGGTTAGTGTCAGCGTAAGGTTTAGGATTAGGGGACGGGTGAGGGTCAGGCTTCGGGGAAGGGTTAGGGTTAGGGTTCGAGCTAGGGTTAGGGTTAGGGGACGGGGACGGTTTAGGGTGCAGGTGAGGGCACGACAACGCTTTAGGGGGAGCGTACGTGTGAGGGCGCGGGTTAGTGTCAGCGTACTGGTTAGGATTAGGGGACGGGTGAGGGTCAGGCTTCGGGGAAGTGTTAGGGTTAGGGTTCGGGCTAGGCTTAGGGTTAGGGGACGGGGACGGTTTAGGGTCCAGGTGAGGGTACGACAACGCTTTAGGGGGAGCGTACGTGTGAGGGCGCGGGTTAGTGTCTGCGTACGGGTTAAGATTAGGGGACGGGGGAGGGTCAGGCTTCCAGGAAGGGTTAGGTTTAGGTTTCGGGCTAGGGTTAGGGTTAGGGGACGGGGACGGTTTAGGGTCCAGGTGAGGGCACGACAACGCTTTAGGGGGAGTGTACGTGTGTGGGCGTGTGTTAGTGTCAGCGTACGGGTTAGGATTAGGGGACGGGTGAGGGTCAGGCTTCGGGGAAGGGTTAGGGTTAGGGTTCGGTCTAGGCTTAGGGTTACGGGACGGGCACGGTTTAGGGGCCAGGTGAGGGCAAAACAACGCTTTAGGGGGAGCGTACGTGTGAGGGCGCGGGTTAGTGTCAGCGTACGGGTTGGGATTAGGGGACGGGTGTGGGTCAGGCTTCGGAGAAGGGTTAGGGTTAGGGTTCGGGCTAGGGTTAGCGTTAGGGGACGGGGACGGTTTAGGGTCCACGTGAGGGCACGACAACGCTTTAGGGGGAGCGTACGTGTGAGGGCGCGGGTTAGTGTCAGCGTACTGGTTAGGATTAGGGGATGTGTGAGGGTCAGGCTTCGGGGAATGGTTAGGATTAGGGTTCGGGCTAGGGTTAGGGTTAGGGGACGGGGACGGTTGAGGGTCCAGGTGAGGGCACGACAACGCTTTAGGGGGATCGTACGTGTGGGGGCGTGGGTTAGTGTCGGCGTACGGGTTGGGATTAGGGGACGGGTGAGGGTCAGGCTTCGGGGAATTGTTAGGGTTAGGTTTCGGGCTAGGTTTAGGTTCACGGGACAGGCACGGTTTAGGGGCCAGGTGAGTGCAAAACAATGCTTCAGGGGGAGCGTAGGTGTGAGGGCGCGGGTTAGTGTCAGCGTACGGGTTGGGATTAGGGGACGGGTGAGGGTCAGGCTTCGGAGAAGGGTTAGGGTTAGGGTTCGGGCTAGGGTTAGGCTTAGGGGACAGGGACGGTTTAGGGTCCAGGGGAGGGTACGACAACACTTTAGGGGGAGCGTACGTGTGAGGGCACGGGATAGTGTCAGCGTACGGTTTAGGATTAGGGGACGGGTGAGGGTCAGGCTTCGGGGAAGGGTTAGGGTTAGGGTTCGGGCTAGGCTTAGGGTTAGGGGACGGGGACGGTTTAGGGTCCAGGTGAGGGTTCGACAACGCTTTAGGGGGAGTGTACGTGTGAGGGCGCGGGTTAGTGTCAGCGTACGGGTTAGGATTAGGGAACGGGTGAGGTTCAGGCTTCGGGGAAGGGTTAGGGTTAGGGTTCGGGCTAGGGTTAGGGTTAGGGGACGGAGACGGTTTAGGGTCCAGGTGAGGGTACGACAACGCTTTAGGGGGAGCGTACGTGTGAGGGCGCGGGTTAGTGTCAGCGTACGGGTTAGGATTAGGGGACGGGTGAGGGTCAGGCTTCGGGGAAGGGTTAGGGTTAGGGTTCGGGCTAGGGTTAGCGTTAGGGGACGGGGACGGTTTAGGCTCCACGTGAGGGCACGACAACGCTTTAGGGGGAGCGTACGTGTGAGGGCACGGGTCAGTGTCAGCGTACGGGTTAGGGTTAGGGGATGGGTGAGGGTCAGGCTTCGGGGAATGGTTAGGGTTAGGGTTCTGGCTAGGGTTAGGGTTAGGGGACGGGGACGGTTGAGGGTCCAGGTGAGGGCACGACAACGCCTTAGGGGGAGCGTACGTGTGGGGGCGTGGGTTAGTGTCAGCGTACGGGTTGGGATTAGGGGACGTGTGAGGGTCAGGCTTCGGGGAAGTGTTAGGGTTAGGGTTCGGGCTAGGTTTAGGTTTACGGGACAGGGACGGTTTAGGGGCCAGGTGAGGGCAAAACAACGCTTTAGGGGGAGCGTACGTGTGAGGGCGCGGATTAGTGTCAGCGTGTGGGTTAGGATTAGGGGACGGGTGACAGTCAGGCTTCGGGGAAGGGTTAGGGTTAGGGTTAGGGCTAGGGTTAGGGTTAGGGGACAGGGACGGTTTAGGGTCCAGGTGAGGGCACGACAACGTTTTTGGGGGAGCGTACGTGTGAGGGCGCGGGTTAGTGTCAGCGTACGGGTTAGGATTAGGGGATGGGTGAGGGTCAGGCTTCGGGGAATGGTTAGGGTTAGGGTTCGGGCTAGGGTTAGGGTTAGGGGACGGGGACAGTTTAGGGTCCAGGGGAGTGTACGACAACGCTTTAGGGGGAGCATACGTGTGAGGGCGCGGGATAGTGTCAGCGTACGGTTTAGGATTAGGGGACGGGTGAGGGTCAGGCTTCGGGGAGGGGTTAGGGTTAGGGTTCGGGCTAGGCTTAGGGTTAGGGGACGGGGACGGTTTAGGGTCCAGGTGAGGGTACGACAACGCTTTAGGGGGAGCGTACGTGTGAGGGCGCGGGTTAGTGTCAGCGTACGGGTTAGGATTAGGGAACGGGTGAGGGTCAGGCTTCGGGGAATGGTTAGGGTTAGGGTTCGGGCTAGGGTTAGGGTTAGGGGACGAGGACGGTTTAGGGTCCAGGTGAGGGTACGACAACGCTTTAGGGGGAGCGTACGTGTGAGGGCGCGGGTTAGTGTCAGCGTACGGGTTGACATTAGGGGACGGGTGAGGGTCAGGCTTCGGGGAAGGTTTAGGGTTAGGGTTCGGGCTAGGTTTAGGGTTACGGGACGGGCACGGTTTAGGGGCCAGGTGAGGGCAAAACAACGCTTTAGGGGGAGCGTACGTGTGAGGGCGCGGGTTAGTGTCAGCGTACGGGTTGGGATTAGGGGACGGGTGAGGGTCAGGCTTCGGGGAAGGGTTAGGGTTAGGGTTCGGGCTAGGCTTAGGGTTAGGGGACGGGGACGGTTTAGGGTCCAGGTGAGGGTACGACAACGCTTTAGGGGGAGCGTACGTGTGAGGGCGCGGGTTAGTGTCAGCGTACGGGTTAGGATTAGGGAACGGGTGAGGGTCAGGCTTCGGGGAAGGGTTAGGGTTAGGGTTCGGGCTAGGGTTAGCGTTAGGGGACGGGGACGGTTTAGGGTCCACGTGAGGGCACGACAACGCTTTAGGGGGAGCGTACGTGTGAGGGCGCGGGTTAGTGTGAGCGTACGGGTTAGGATTAGGGGATGGGTGAGGGTCAGGCTTCGGGGAATGTTTAGGGTTAGGGTTCGGGCTAGGGTTAGGGTTAGGGGACGGGGACGGTTGAGGGTCCAGGTGAGGGCACAACAACGCTTTAGGGGGAGCGTACGTGTGGGGGCGTGGGTTAGTGTCGGCGTACGGGTTGGGATTAGGGGACGGGTGAGGGTCAGGCTTCGGGGAATTGTTAGGGTTAGGGTTCGGGCTAGGTTTAGGGTTACGGGACAGGCACGGTTTAGGGGCCAGGTGAGTGCAAAACAACGCTTCAGGGGGAGCGTGGGTGTGAGGGCGCGGGTTAGTGTCAGCGTACGGGTTGGGATTAGGGGACGGGTGAGGGTCAGGCTTCGGGGAAGGGTTAGGGTTAGGGTTCGGGCTAGGGTTAGGCTTAGGGGACAGGGACGGTTTAGGGTCCAGGGGAGGGTACGACAACACTTTAGGGGGAGCGTACGTGTGAGGGCGCGGGATAGTGTCAGCGTACGGTTTAGGATTAGGGGACGGGTGAGGGTCAGGCTTCGGGGAAGGGTTAGGGTTAGGGTTCGGGCTAGGGTTAGGGTTAGGGGACGGGGACGGTTTAGGGTCCAGGTGAGGGCACGACAACGCTTTAGGGGGAGCGTACGTGTGAGGGCGCGGGTTAGTGTCAGCGTACGGGTTAGGATTAGGGGACGGGTGAGGGTCAGGCTTCGGGGAAGTGTTAGGGTTAGGGCTCGGGCTAGGGTTAGGGTTAGGGGACGGGGACGGTTTAGAGTCCAGGTGAGGGTACGACAACGCTTTAGGGGGAGCGTACGTGTGAGGGCGCGTGTTAGTGTCAGCGTACCGGTTAGGATTAGGGGACGGGTGAGGGTCAGGCTTCGGGGAAGGGTTAGGGTTAGGGTTCGGGTTAGGGTTAGCGTTAGGGGACGGGGACGGTTTAGGGTCCACGTGAGGGCACGACAACGCTTTAGGGGGAGCGTACGTGTGAGGGCACGGGTTAGTGTCAGCGTACGGGTTAGGATTAGGATATGGGTGAGAGTCAGGCTTCGGGGAATGGTTAGGGTTAGGGTTCTGGCTAGGGTTAGGGTTAGGGGACGGGGACGGTTTAGGATCCAGGTGAGGGCACGACAACGCTTTAGGGGGAGCGTACGTGTGAGGGCGCGGGTTAGTGTCAGCGTACGGGTTAGGATTAGGGGACGGGTGAGGGTCAGGCTTCGGGGAAGGGTTAGGGTTAGGGTTCGGGCTAGGCTTAGGGTTACGGGACGGGCACAGTTTAGGGGCCAGGTGAGGGCACGACAACGCTTTAGGGGGAGCGTACGTGTGAGGGCGCGGGTTAGTGTCTGCGTACGGGTTAAGATTAGGGGACGGGGGAGGGTCAGGCTTCCAGGAAGGGTTAGGTTTAGTGTTCGGGCTAGGGTTAGGGTTAGGGGACGGGGACGGTTTAGGGTCCAGGTGAGGGCACGACAACGCTTTAGGGGGAGTGTACGTGTGTGGGCGCGTGTTAGTGTCAGCGTACGGGTTAGGATTAGGGGACGGGTGAGGGTCAGGCTTCGGGGAAGGGTTAGGGTTAGGGTTCGGGCTAGGGTTAGGGTTAGGGGACGGGGACGGTTTAGGATCCAGGTGAGGGCACGACAACGCTTTAGGGGGAGCGTACGTGTGAGGGCGCGGGTTAGTGTCAGCGTACGGGTTAGGAATAGGGGACGGGTGAGGGTCAGGCTTCGGGGAAGGGTTAGGGTTAGGGTTCGGGCTAGCGTTAGGGTTAGGGGACGGGGACGGTTTAGGGTCCAGGTGAGGGCACGACAACGCTTTAGGGGGAGCGTACGTGTGAGGGCGCGGGTTAGTGTCAGCGTACGGTTTAGGATTAGGGGACGGGTGAGGGTCAGGCTTCGGGGAAGGTTTAGGGTTAGGGTTCGGGCTAGGGTTAGGGTTAGGGGACGGGGACGGTTTAGGGTCCAGGTTAGGGCAAAACAACGCTTTAGGGGGAGCGTACGTGTGAGGGCGCGGGTTAGTGTCAGCATTCGTGTTAGGATTAGGGGACAGGTGAGTGTCAGGCTTCGAGGAAGTGTTAGTGTTAGGGTTCGGGCTAGAGTTAGGGTTAGGGAACGGGGACAGTTTAGGGTCCAGGTGAGGGTACGACAACACTATAGGGGGAGTGTACGTGTGAGGGCGCAGGATAGTGTCAGCGTACGGTTTAGGATTAGGGGACGGGTGAGTGGCAGGCTTCGGGGAAGGGTTAGGGTTAGGGTTCGGGCTAGGCTTAGGGTTAGGGGACGGGGACGGTTTAGGGTCCAGGTGAGGGTACGAGAACGCTTTAGGGGGAGCGTACGTGTGAGGGCGCAGGATAGTGTCAGCGTACGGTTTAGCATTAGGGGACGGGTGAGGGTCAGGCTTCGGAGAAGGGTTAGGGTTAGGGTTCGGGCTAGGCTTAGGGTTAGGGGATGGGGACGGTTTAGGGTCCAGTTGCGGGCACGACAACACTTTAGGGGGAGCGTACGTGTGAGGGCGCGGGTTAGTGTCAGCGTACGTGTTAGGATTAGGGGACGGGTGAGGGTCAGGCTTCGGGGAAGGTTTAGGGTTACGGTTCGGGCTAGGGTTAGGGTTAGGGGACGGGGACGGTTTAGGGTCCAGGTGAGGGCACGACAACGCTTTAGGGGGAGCGTACGTGTGAGGGCACGGGTTAGTTTCAGCGTACGGGTTAGGATTAGGGGACGGGTGAGGGTCAGGCTTCGGGGAAGGGTTAGGGTTAGGGTTCGGGCTAGGGTTATGGTTAGGGGACTGGGACGGTTTAGGGTCCAGGTGAGGGCACGACAACGCTTTAGGGGGAGCGTTCGTGTGAGGGCGCGGGTTAGTGTCAGCGTAAGGGTTAGGATTAGGGGACGGGTGAGGGTCAGGCTTCGGGGAAGGGTTAGGGTTAGGGTTCGGGCTAGGGTTATGGTTAGGGGACTGGGACGGTTTAGGGTCCAGGTGAGGGCACGACAACGCTTTAGGGGGAGCGTACGTGTGAGGGCGCGGGTTAGTGTCAGCGTAAGGTTTAGGATTAGGGGACGGGTGAGGGTCAGGCTTCGGGGAAGGGTTAGGGTTAGGGTTCGAGCTAGGGTTAGGGTTAGGGGACGGGGACGGTTTAGGGTGCAGGTGAGGGCACGACAACGCTTTAGGGGGAGCGTACGTGTGAGGGCGCGGGTTAGTGTCAGCGTACTGGTTAGGATTAGGGGACGGGTGAGGGTCAGGCTTCGGGGAAGTGTTAGGGTTAGGGTTCGGGCTAGGCTTAGGGTTAGGGGACGGGGACGGTTTAGGGTCCAGGTGAGGGTACGACAACGCTTTAGGGGGAGCGTACGTGTGAGGGCGCGGGTTAGTGTCTGCGTACGGGTTAAGATTAGGGGACGGGGGAGGGTCAGGCTTCCAGGAAGGGTTAGGTTTAGGGTTCGGGCTAGGGTTAGGGTTAGGGGACGGGGACGGTTTAGGGTCCAGGTGAGGGCACGACAACGCTTTAGGGGGAGTGTACGTGTGTGGGCGCGTGTTAGTGTCAGCGTACGGGTTAGGATTAGGGGACAGGTGAGGGTCAGGCTTCGGGGAAGGGTTAGGGTTAGGGTTCGGTCTAGGCTTAGGGTTACGGGACGGGCACGGTTTAGGGGCCAGGTGAGGGCAAAACAACGCTTTAGGGGGAGCGTACGTGTGAGGGCGCGGGTTAGTGTCAGCGTACGGGTTGGGATTAGGGGACGGGTGTGGGTCAGGCTTCGGAGAAGGGTTAGGGTTAGGGTTCGGGCTAAGGTTCGGGTTAGGGGACGGGGACGGTTTAGGGTCCAGGTGAGGGTACGACAACGCTTTAGGGGGAGCGTACGTGTGAGGGCGCGGGTTAGTGTCAGCGTACGGGTTAGGATTAGGGGACGGGGGAGGGTCAGGCTTCCGGGAAGTGTTAGGGTTAGGGTTCGGGCTAGGGTTAGGGTTAGGGGACGGGGACGGTTTAGGGTCCAGGTGAGGGCACGACAACGCTTTAGGGGGAGCGTACGTGTGTGGGCACGTGTTAGTGTCAGCGTACGGGTTAGGATTAGGGGACGGGTGAGGGTCAGGATTCGGGGAAGGGTTAGGGTTAGAGTTCGGGCTAGGCTTAGGGTTAGGGGACGGGGACGGTTTAGGGTCCAGGTGAGGGTACGACAAAACTTTAGGGGGAGCGTACGTGTGAGCGCGCGGGATAGTGTCAGGGTAGGGTTTAGGATTAGGGGACGGGTGAGGGTCAGGCTTCGGGGAAGGGTTAGGGTTAGGGTTTGGGCTAGGCTTAGGGTTAGGGGACGGGGACGGTTTAGGGTCCAGGTGAGGGCATGACAACGCTTTAGGGGGAGCGTACGTGTGAGGGCGCGGGTTAGTGTCAGCGTACGGGTTAGGATTAGGGGACGGGTGAGGGTCAGGATTCGGGGAAGGTTTAGGGTTAGGGTTCGGACTAGGGTTAGGGTTAGGGGACGGGGAAGGTTTAGGGTCCAGGTGAGGGCACGACAACGCTTTAGGGAGAGCGTACGTGTGAGGGATGGGTTAGTGTCAGCGTACGGGTTAGGATTAGGGGACGGGTGAGTGTCAGGCTTCGGGGAAGGGTTAGACTTAGGGTTCGGGCTAGGGGTCGGGTTAGGGGACGGGGACGGTTTAGGGTCCAGGTGACGGTACGACAACGCTTTAGGGGGAGAGTACGTGTGAGGGCGCGGGTTAGTGTTAGCGTACGGGTTAAGATTAGGGGACGTGTGAGGGTCAGGCTTCGGGGAAGGGTTAGGGTTAGGGTTCGGGCTAGGGTTAGGGTTAGGGGACGGGGACGGTTTAGGGTCCAGGTGAGGGCACGACAACGCTTTAGGGGGAGCGTAAGTGTGAGGGCGCGTGTTAGTGTCAGCGTACGGGTTAGGATTAGGGGACGGGTGAGGGTCTGGCTTCGGGGAAGGGTTAGGGTTAGGGGTCGGGCTAGGGTTAGGGTTAGGGGACGGGGACGGTTGAGGGTCCAGGTGAGGGTACGACAAAACTTTAGGGGGAGCGTACGTGTGAGGGCGTGGGATAGTGTCAGGGTAGGGTTTAGGATTAGGGGACGGGTGAGGGTCAGGCTTCGGGGAAGGGTTAGGGTTAGGGTTTGGGCTAGGCTTAGGGTTAGGGGACGGGGACGGTTTAGGGTCCAGGTGAGGGCACGACAACGCTTTAGGGGGAGCATACGTGTGAGGGCGCGGGTTAGTGTCAGCGTACGGGTTAGGATTATGGGACGGGTGAGGGTCAGGCTTCGGGGAAGGGTTAGGGTTAGGGTTCGGGCTAGGGTTAGGGTTAGGGTACGGGGACGATTTAGGGTCCAGGTGAAGGCAGGACAACGCTTTAGGGGGAGCGTACGTGTGATGGCGCGGGATAGTGTCAGCGTACGGTTTAGGATTAGGGGACGGGTGAGGGTCAGGCTTCGGGGAAGGGTTAGGGTTAGGGTTCGGGCTAGGCTTAGGGTTAGGGGACGGGGACGGTTTAGGGTCCAGGTGAGGGTACGACAACGCTTTAGGGGGAGCGTACGTGTGAGGGCGTGGGTTAGTGTCAGCGTACGGGTTAGGATTAGGGGACGGGTGAGGGTCAGTCTTCGGGGAAGGTTTACGGTTAGGGTTCGGGCTAGGGTTAGGGTTAGGGGACGGGGACGGTTTAGGGTCCAGGTGAGGGCACGAAAACGTTTTAGGGGGAGCGTACGTGTGAGGGCACGGGTTAGTGTCAGCGTACGGGTTAGGATTATGGGACGGGTGAGGGTCAGGCTTCGGGGAAGGGTTAGGGTTAGGGTTCGGGCTAGGTTTAGTGTTACGGGACGGGGACGGTTGAGGGTCCAGGTGAGGGCAAAACAACGCTTTAGGGGGAGCGTACGTGTGAGGGCGTGGGTTAGTGTCAGCGTACAGGTTGGGATTAGGGGACGGGTGAGGGTCAGGCTTCGGGGAAGGGTTAGGGTTAGGGTTCGGGCTAGGGTTAGGCATAGGGGACGGGGACGGTTTAGGGTCCAGGTGAGGGCAAAACAACGCTTTAGGGGGAGCGTACGTGTGAGGGCGTGGGTTAGTGTCAGCATTCGGTTTAGGATTAGGGGACAGGTGAGTGTCAGGCTTCGAGGAAGGGTTAGTGTTAGGGTTCGGGCTAGGGTTAGGGTTAGGGGACGGGGACGGTTTAGGATCCAGGTGAGGGCACGACAACGCTTTAGGGGGAGCGTACGTGTGAGGGCGCGGGTTAGTGTCAGCGTACGGGTTAGGAATAGGGGACGAGTGAGGGTCAGGCTTCGGGGAAGGGTTAGGGTTAGGGTTCGGGCTAGCGTTAGGGTTAGGGGACGGGGACGGTTTAGAGTCCAGGTGAGGGCACGACAACGCTTTAGGGGGAGCGTACGTGTGAGGGCACGGGTTAGTGTCAGCGTACGGTTTAGGATTAGGGGACGGGTGAGGGTCAGGCTTCGGGGAAGGTTTAGGGTTAGGGTTCGGGCTAGGGTTAGGGTTAGGGGACGGGGACGGTTTAGGGTCCAGGTTAGGGCAAAACAACGCTTTAGGGGGAGCGTACGTGTGAGGGCGTGGGTTAGTGTCAGCATTCGTGTTAGGATTAGGGGACAGGTGAGTGTCAGGCTTCGAGGAAGTGTTAGTGTTAGGGTTCGGGCTAGAGTTAGGGTTAGGGGACGGGGACAGTTTAGGGTCCAGGTGAGGGTACGACAACACTATAGGGGGAGTGTACGTGTGAGGGCGCAGGATAGTGTCAGCGTACGGTTTAGGATTAGGGGACGGGTGAGGGTCAGGCTTCGGGGAAGTGTTAGGGTTAGGGTTCGGGCTAGGCTTAGGGTTAGGGGACGGGGACGGTTTAGGGTCCAGGTGAGGGTACGACAACGCTTTAGGGGGAGCGTACGTGTGAGGGCGCAGGATAGTGTCAGGGTAGGGTTTAGGATTAGGGGACGGGTGAGGGTCAGGCTTCGGGGAAGCGTTAGGGTTAGGGTTCGGGCTAGGCTTAGGGTTAGGGGATGGGGACGGTTTAGGGTCCAGGTGAGGGTACGACAACGCTTTAGGGGGAGCGTACGTGTGAGGGCGCGGGTTAGTGTCAGCGTACGGGTTAGGATTAGGGGACGGGTGAGGGTCAGGCTTCGGGGAAGTGTTAGGGTTAGGGTTCGGGCTAGGGTTAGGTTTAGGGGATGGGGACAGTTTAGGGTCCAGGTGAGGGCACGACAACGCTTTAGGGGGAGCGTACATGTGAGGGTGCGGGTTAGTGTCAGCGTACGGGTTAGGATTAGGGGACGGGTGAGGGTCAGGCTTCGGGGAAGGGTTAGGGTTAGGGTTTGGGCTAGGCTTAGGGTTAGGGGACGGGGACGGTTGAGGGTCCAGGTGAGGGCACGACAATGCTTTAGGGGGAGCGTACGTGTGGGGGCGTGGGTTAGTGTCAGCGTACTGGTTGGGATTAGGGGACAGGTGAGTGTCAGGCTTCGGGGAAGCGTTAGGGTTAGGGTTCGGGCTAGGTTTAGGGTTACGTGGCGGGCACGGTTTACGGGCCAGGTGAGGGCAAAACAACGCTTTAGGGGGAGCGTACGTGTGAGGGCGCGGGTTAGTGTCAGCGTACAGGTTGGGATTAGGGGACGGGTGAGGGTCAGGCTTCGGGGAAGGGTTAGGGTTAGGGTTCGGGCTAGTGTTAGACTTAGGGGATGGGGACGGTTTAGGGTCCAGGGGAGGGTACGACAATACTTTAGGGGGAGCGTACGTGTGAGGGCGCGGGATAGTGTCAGCGTACGGTTTAGGATTAGGGGACGGGTGAGGGTCAGGCTTCGGGGAAGTGTTAGGGTTAGGGTTCGGGCTAGGGATAGGGTTAGGGGATGGGGACGGTTTAGGGTCCAGGTGAGGGTACGACAACGCTTTAGGGGGAGCGTACGTGTGAGGGCGCGGTTTAGTGTCAGCGTACGGGTTAGGATAAGGGGACGGGTGAGGGTCAGGCTTCGGGGAAGGGTTAGGGTTAGGGTTCGGGCTAGGGTTAAGGTTAGGGGATGGGGACGGTTTAGGGTCCAGGTGAGGGCACGACAACGCTTTAGGGGGAGCGTACATGTTAGGGTGCGGGTTAGTGTCAGCGTACGGGTTAGGATTAGGGGACGGGTGAGGGTCAGGCTTCGGGGAAGGGTTAGGGTTAGGGTTCGGGCTAGGGTTAGGGTTAAGGGACGGGGACGGTTTAGGGTCCAGGTGAGGGTACGACAACGCTTTAGGGGGAGCGTACGTGTGAGGGCGCGGGCTAGTGTCAGCGTATGGGTTAGGATTAGGGAACGGGTGAGGGTCAGGCTTCGGGGAAGTGTTAGGGTTAGGGTTCGGGCTAGGGTTAGCGTTAGGGGACGGGGACGGTTTAGTGTCCAGGTGAGGGCACGACAACGCTTTAGGGGGAGCGTACGAGTGAGGGCACGGGTTAGTGTCAGCGTACGGTTTAGGATTAGGGGACGGGTGAGGGTCAGGCTTCGGGGAAGGGTTAGGTTTAGGGTTCGGGCTAGTGTTAGGCTTAGGGGACGGGGACGGTTTAGGGTCCAGGTGAGGGCAAAACAACGCTTTAGGGGGAGCGTACGTGTGAGGGCGCGGGTTAGTGTCAGCATTCGGGTTAGGATTAGGGGACAGGAGACGGTCAGGCTTCGGGGAAGGGTTAGTGTTAGGGTTCGGGCTAGGGTTAGGGTTAGGGGACGGGGACAGGTTAGGGTCCAGGTGAGGGCACGACAACGCTTTAGGGGGAGCGTACGTGTGAGGGATGGGTTAGTGTCAGCGTACGGGTTGGGATTAGGGGACGGGTGAGGGTCAGTCTTCGGGGAAGGGTTAGGGTTAGGGTTCGGGCTAGGGTTAGGGGACGGGGACGTTTTAAGGTCCAGGTGAGGGCACGACAACGCTTTAGGGGGAGCGTACGTGTGAGGGCGCGGTTTAGTGTCAGCGTACGGGTTAGGATTAGGGGATGGGGGAGGGTCAGGCTTCCGGGAAGGGTTAGGGTTAGGGTTCGGGCTAGGGTTAGGGTTAGGGGACGGGGACGGTTTAGGGTCCAGCTGAGGGCACGACAACGCTTTAGGGGGAGCGTATGTGTGTGGGCGCGTGTTAGTGTCAGCGTACGGGTTAGGATTAGGGGACGGGTTAGGGTCAGGGTTCGGGGAAGGGTTAGGGTTAGGGTTCGGGCTAGGCTTAGGGTTAGGGGACGGGGACGGTTTAGGGTCCAGGTGAGGGTACGACAAAACTTTAGGGGGAGCGTACGTGTGAGCGCGTGGGATAGTGTCAGGGTAGGGTTTAGGATTAGGGGACAGGTGAGGGTCAGGCTTCGGGGAAGGGTTAGGGTTAGGGTTTGGGCTAGGCTTAGGGTTAGGGGACGGGGACGGTTTAGGGTCCAGGTGAGTGCATGACAACGCTTTAGGGTGAGCGTACATGTGAGGGCGCGGGTTAGTGTCAGCGTACGGGTTAGGATTAGGGGACGGGTGAGGGTCAGGCTTCGGGGAAGGTTTAGGGTTAGGGTTCGGGCTAGGGTTAGGGTTAGGGGACGGGGAAGGTTTAGGGTCCAGGTGAGGGCACGACAACGCTTTAGGGAGAGCGTACCTGTGAGGGATGGGTTAGTGTCAGCGTACGGGTTAGGATTAGGGGACGGGTGAGGGTCAGGCTTCGGGGAAGGGTTAGACTTAGGGTTCGGGCTAGGGGTCGGGTTAGGGGACGGGGATGGTTTAGGGTCCAGGTGAGGGTACGACAACGCTTTAGGGGGAGCGTACGTGTGAGGGCGCGGGTTAGTGTCAGCGTACGGGTTAAGATTAGGGGACGGGGGAGGGTCAGGCTTCCGGGAAGGGTTAGGTTTAGGGTTCGGGCTAGGGTTAGGGTTAGGGGACGGGGAAGGTTTAGGGTCCAGGTGAGGGCACGACAACGCTTTAGGGAGAGCGTACGTGTGAGGGATGGGTTAGTGTCAGCGTACGGGTTAGGATTAGGGGACGGGTGAGGGTCAGGCTTCGGGGAAGGGTTAGACTTAGGGTTCGGGCTAGGGGTCGGGTTAGGGGACGGGGACGGTTTAGGGTCCAGGTGAGGGTACGACAACGCTTTAGGGGGAGCGTACGTGTGAGGGCGCGGGTTAGTGTCAGCGTACGGGTTAGGATTAGGGGACGGGTGAGGGTCAGGCTTCGGGGAAGTGTTAGGGTTAGGTTTCGGCCTAGGGTTAGGGTTAGGGGACGGGGACGGTTTAGGGTCCAGGTGAGGGCACGACAATGCTTTAGGGGGAGCATACGTGTGAGGGCGCGGGTTAGTGTCAGCGTACGGGTTAGGATTAGGGGACGGGTGAGGGTCAGGCTTCGGGGAAGTGTTAGGGTTAGGGTTCGGGCTAGGGTTAGAGTTAGGGGACGGGGACGGTTTAGGGTCCAGGTGAGGGCACGACAACGCTTTAGGGGGAGCGTACGTGTGAGGGCGCGGGTTAGTGTCAGCGTACGGGTTAGGATTAGGGGACGGGTGAGGGTCAGGCTTCGGGGAAGGGTTAGGGTTAGGGTTCGGGCTAGGCTTAGGGTTACGGGACGGGCACAGTTTAGGGGCCAGGTGAGGGCACGACAACGCTTTAGGGGGAGCGTACGTGTGAGGGCGCGGGTTAGTGTATGCGTACGGGTTAAGATTAGGGGACGGGGGAGGGTCAGGCTTCCAGGAAGGGTTAGGTTTAGGGTTCGGGCTAGGGTTAGGGTTAGGGGACGGGGACGGTTTAGGGTCCAGGTGAGGGCACGACAACGCTTTAGGGGGAGTGTACGTGTGTGGGCGCGTGTTAGTGTCAGCGTACGGGTTAGGATTAGGGGACGGGTGAGGGTCAGGCTTCGGGGAAGTGTTAGGGTTAGGGTTCGGGCTAGGCTTAGGGTTAGGGGACGGGGACGGTTTAGGGTCCAGGTGAGGGCACGACAACGCTTTAGGGGGAGCGTACGTGTGGGGGCGTGGGTTAGTGTCAGCGTACGGGTTGGGATTAGGGGACGGGTGAGGGTCAGGCTTCGGGGAAGTGTTAGGGTTAGGGTTCGGGCTAGGTTTAGGGTTACGGGACGGGCACGGTTTAGGGGCCAGGTGAGGGCAAAACAACGCTTTAGGGGGAGCGTACGTGTGAGGGCGCGGGTTAGTGTCAGCGTACGGGTTGGGATTAGGGGACGGGTGAGGGTCAGGCTTCGGAGAAGGGTTAGGGTTAGGGTTCGGGCTAAGGTTCGGGTTAGGGGACGGGGACGGTTTAGGGTCCAGGTGAGGGTACGACAACGCTTTAGGGGGAGCGTACGTGTGAGGGCGCGGGTTAGTGTCAGCGTACGGGTTAAGGTTAGGGGACGGGGGAGGGTCAGGCTTCCGGGAAGGGTTAGGGTTAGGGTTCGGGCTAGGGTTAGGGTTAGGGGACGGGGACGGTTTAGGGTCCAGGTGAGGGCACGACAACGCTTTAGGGGGAGCGTACGTGTGTGGGCGCGTGTTAGTGTCAGCGTACGGGTTAGGATTAGGGGACGGGTGAGGGTCAGGATTCGGGGAAGGGTTAGGGTTAGGGTTCGGGCTAGGCTTAGGGTTAGGGGACGGGGACGGTTTAGGGTCCAGGTGAGGGTACGACAAAACTTTAGGGGGAGCGTACGTGTGAGCACGCGGGATAGTGTCAGGGTAGGGTTTAGGATTAGGGGACGGGTGAGGGTCAGGCTTTGGGGAAGGGTTAGGGTTAGGGTTTGGGCTAGGCTTAGGGTTAGGGGACGGGGACGGTTTAGGGTCCAGGTGAGGGCATGACAACGCTTTAGGGGGAGCGTACGTGTGAGGGCGCGGGTTAGTGTCAGCGTACGGGTTAGGATTAGGGGACGGGTGAGGGTCAGGCTTCGGGGAAGGTTTAGGGTTAGGGTTCGGGCTAGGGTTAGGGTTAGGGGACGGGGAAGGTTTAGGGTCCAGGTGAGGGCACGACAACGCTTTAGGGAGAGCGTACGTGTGAGGGATGGGTTAGTGTCAGCGTACGGCTTAGGATTAGGGGACGGGTGAGTGTCAGGCTTCGGGGAAGGGTTAGACTTAGGGTTCGGGCTAGGGGTCGGGTTAGGGGACGGGGACGGTTTAGGGTCCAGGTGAGGGTACGACAACGCTTTAGGGGGAGCGTACATGTGAGGGCGCGGGTTAGTGTTAGCGTACGGGTTAAGATTAGGGGACGTGTGAGGGTCAGGCTTCGGGGAAGGGTTAGGGTTAGGGTTTGGGCTAGGGTTAGGGTTAGGGGACGGGGACGGTTTAGGGTCCAGGTGAGGGCACGACAACGCTTTAGGGGGAGCGTAAGTGTGAGGGCGCGTGTTAGTGTCAGCGTACGGGTTAGGATTAGGGGACGGGTGAGGGTCTGGCTTCGGGGAAGGGTTAGGGTTAGGGTTCGGGCTAGGGTTAGGGTTAGGGGACGGGGACGGTTGAGGGTCCAGGTGAGGGTACGACAAAACTTTAGGGGGAGCGTACGTGTGAGGGCGCGGGATAGTGTCAGGGTAGGGTTTAGGATTAGGGGACGGGTGAGGGTCAGGCTTCGGGGAAGGGTTAG
Source organism: Grampus griseus (assembly GCF_964374135.1). Taxonomy (NCBI): domain Eukaryota; kingdom Metazoa; phylum Chordata; class Mammalia; order Artiodactyla; family Delphinidae; genus Grampus; species Grampus griseus. Next base: position 547,823 of record NW_028133363.1, on the reverse strand, counting down.
GGTTAGGGTTTGGGCTAGGCTTAGGGTTAGGGGACGGGGACGGTTTAGGGTCCAGGTGAGGGCACGACAACGCTTTAGGGGGAGCATACGTGTGAGGGCGCGGGTTAGTGTCAGCGTACGGGTTAGGATTATGGGACGGGTGAGGGTCAGGCTTCGGGGAAGGGTTAGGGTTAGGGTTCGGGCTAGGGTTAGGGTTAGGGTACGGGGACGATTTAGGGTCCAGGTGAAGGCAGGACAACGCTTTAGGGGGAGCGTATGTGTGAGGGCGCGGGATAGTGTCAGCGTACGGGTTGGGATTAGGGGACAGGTGAGGGTCAGGCTTCGGGGAAGGGTTAGGGTTAGGGTTCGGGCTAGGGTTAGGGTTAGGGGACGGGGAAGGTTTAGGGTCCAGGTGAGGGCACGACAACGCTTTAGGGAGAGCGTACGTGTGAGGGATGGGTTAGTGTCAGCGTACGGGTTAGGATTAGGGGACGGGTGAGGGTCAGGCTTCGGGGAAGGGTTAGACTTAGGGTTCGGGCTAGGGGTCGGGTTAGGGGACGGGGACGGTTTAGGGTCCAGGTGAGGGTACGACAACGCTTTAGGGGGAGCGTACGTGTGAGGGCGCGGGTTAGTGTCAGCGTACGGGTTAGGATTAGGGGACGGGTGAGGGTCAGGCTTCGGGGAAGTGTTAGGGTTAGGTTTCGGCCTAGGGTTAGGGTTAGGGGACGGGGACGGTTTAGGGTCCAGGTGAGGGCACGACAATGCTTTAGGGGGAGCATACGTGTGAGGGCGCGGGTTAGTGTCAGCGTACGGGTTAGGATTAGGGGACGGGTGAGGGTCAGGCTTCGGGGAAGTGTTAGGGTTAGGGTTCGGGCTAGGGTTAGAGTTAGGGGACGGGGACGGTTTAGGGTCCAGGTGAGGGCACGACAACGCTTTAGGGGGAGCGTACGTGTGAGGGCGCGGGTTAGTGTCAGCGTACGGGTTAGGATTAGGGGACGGGTGAGGGTCAGGCTTCGGGGAAGGGTTAGGGTTAGGGTTCGGGCTAGGCTTAGGGTTACGGGACGGGCACAGTTTAGGGGCCAGGTGAGGGCACGACAACGCTTTAGGGGGAGCGTACGTGTGAGGGCGCGGGTTAGTGTATGCGTACGGGTTAAGATTAGGGGACGGGGGAGGGTCAGGCTTCCAGGAAGGGTTAGGTTTAGGGTTCGGGCTAGGGTTAGGGTTAGGGGACGGGGACGGTTTAGGGTCCAGGTGAGGGCACGACAACGCTTTAGGGGGAGTGTACGTGTGTGGGCGCGTGTTAGTGTCAGCGTACGGGTTAGGATTAGGGGACGGGTGAGGGTCAGGCTTCGGGGAAGTGTTAGGGTTAGGGTTCGGGCTAGGCTTAGGGTTAGGGGACGGGGACGGTTTAGGGTCCAGGTGAGGGCACGACAACGCTTTAGGGGGAGCGTACGTGTGGGGGCGTGGGTTAGTGTCAGCGTACGGGTTGGGATTAGGGGACGGGTGAGGGTCAGGCTTCGGGGAAGTGTTAGGGTTAGGGTTCGGGCTAGGTTTAGGGTTACGGGACGGGCACGGTTTAGGGGCCAGGTGAGGGCAAAACAACGCTTTAGGGGGAGCGTACGTGTGAGGGCGCGGGTTAGTGTCAGCGTACGGGTTGGGATTAGGGGACGGGTGAGGGTCAGGCTTCGGAGAAGGGTTAGGGTTAGGGTTCGGGCTAAGGTTCGGGTTAGGGGACGGGGACGGTTTAGGGTCCAGGTGAGGGTACGACAACGCTTTAGGGGGAGCGTACGTGTGAGGGCGCGGGTTAGTGTCAGCGTACGGGTTAAGGTTAGGGGACGGGGGAGGGTCAGGCTTCCGGGAAGGGTTAGGGTTAGGGTTCGGGCTAGGGTTAGGGTTAGGGGACGGGGACGGTTTAGGGTCCAGGTGAGGGCACGACAACGCTTTAGGGGGAGCGTACGTGTGTGGGCGCGTGTTAGTGTCAGCGTACGGGTTAGGATTAGGGGACGGGTGAGGGTCAGGATTCGGGGAAGGGTTAGGGTTAGGGTTCGGGCTAGGCTTAGGGTTAGGGGACGGGGACGGTTTAGGGTCCAGGTGAGGGTACGACAAAACTTTAGGGGGAGCGTACGTGTGAGCACGCGGGATAGTGTCAGGGTAGGGTTTAGGATTAGGGGACGGGTGAGGGTCAGGCTTTGGGGAAGGGTTAGGGTTAGGGTTTGGGCTAGGCTTAGGGTTAGGGGACGGGGACGGTTTAGGGTCCAGGTGAGGGCATGACAACGCTTTAGGGGGAGCGTACGTGTGAGGGCGCGGGTTAGTGTCAGCGTACGGGTTAGGATTAGGGGACGGGTGAGGGTCAGGCTTCGGGGAAGGTTTAGGGTTAGGGTTCGGGCTAGGGTTAGGGTTAGGGGACGGGGAAGGTTTAGGGTCCAGGTGAGGGCACGACAACGCTTTAGGGAGAGCGTACGTGTGAGGGATGGGTTAGTGTCAGCGTACGGCTTAGGATTAGGGGACGGGTGAGTGTCAGGCTTCGGGGAAGGGTTAGACTTAGGGTTCGGGCTAGGGGTCGGGTTAGGGGACGGGGACGGTTTAGGGTCCAGGTGAGGGTACGACAACGCTTTAGGGGGAGCGTACATGTGAGGGCGCGGGTTAGTGTTAGCGTACGGGTTAAGATTAGGGGACGTGTGAGGGTCAGGCTTCGGGGAAGGGTTAGGGTTAGGGTTTGGGCTAGGGTTAGGGTTAGGGGACGGGGACGGTTTAGGGTCCAGGTGAGGGCACGACAACGCTTTAGGGGGAGCGTAAGTGTGAGGGCGCGTGTTAGTGTCAGCGTACGGGTTAGGATTAGGGGACGGGTGAGGGTCTGGCTTCGGGGAAGGGTTAGGGTTAGGGTTCGGGCTAGAGTTAGGGTTAGGGGACGGGGACGGTTGAGGGTCCAGGTGAGGGTACGACAAAACTTTAGGGGGAGCGTACGTGTGAGGGCGCGGGATAGTGTCAGGGTAGGGTTTAGGATTAGGGGACGGGTGAGGGTCAGGCTTCGGGGAAGGGTTAGGGTTAGGGTTTGGGCTAGGCTTAGGGTTAGGGGACGGGGACGGTTTAGGGTCCAGGTGAGGGCACGACAACGCTTTAGGGGGAGCATACGTGTGAGGGCGCGGGTTAGTGTCAGCGTACGGGTTAGGATTATGGGACGGGTGAGGGTCAGGCTTCGGGGAAGGGTTAGGGTTAGGGTTCGGGCTAGGGTTAGGGTTAGGGTACGGGGACGATTTAGGGTCCAGGTGAAGGCAGGACAACGCTTTAGGGGGAGCGTATGTGTGAGGGCGCGGGATAGTGTCAGCGTACGGGTTGGGATTAGGGGACAGGTGAGGGTCAGGCTTCGGGGAAGGGTTAGGGTTAGGGTTCGGGCTAGGTTTAGGGTTACGGGACGGGAACGGTTTAGGGTCCAGGTGAGGGCAAAACAACGCTTTAGGGGGAGCGTACGTGTGAGGGCGTGGGTTAGTGTCAGCGTACAGGTTGGGATTAGGGGACGGGTGAGGGTCAGGCTTCGGGGAAGGGTTAGGGTTAGGGTTCGGGCTAGCGTTAGGCATAGGGGACGGGGACGGTTTAGGGTCCAGGTGAGGGCAAAACAACGCTTTAGGGGGAGCGTACGTGTGAGGGCGTGGGTTAGTGTCAGCATTCGGTTTAGGATTAGGGGACAGGTGAGTGTCAGGCTTCGAGGAAGGGTTAGTGTCAGGGTTCGGGCTAGGGTTAGGGTTAGGGGACGGGGACGGTTTAGGGTCCAGGTGAGGGTACGACAACGCTTTAGGGGGAGCGTACGTGTGAGGGCGCGGGTTAGTGTCAGCGTACGGGTTAGGATTAGGGGACGGGTGAGGGTCAGGCTTCGGGGAAGGGTTAGGGTTAGGGTTCGGGCTAGCGTTAGGGTTAGGGGACGGGGACGGTTTAGGGTCCAGGTGAGGGCACGACAACGCTTTAGGGGGAGCGTACGTGTGAGGGCGCGGGATAGTGTCAGCGTACGGTTTAGGATTAGGGGACGGGTGAGGGTCAGGCTTCGGGGAAGTTTTAGGGTTAGGGTTCGGGCTAGGGTTAGGGTTAGGGGACGGGGACGGTTTAGGGTCCAGGTTAGGGCAAAACAACGCTTTAGGGGGAGCGTACGTGTGAGGGCGCGGGTTAGTGTCAGCATTCGTGTTAGGATTAGGGGACAGGTGAGTGTCAGGCTTCGAGGAAGTGTTAGTGTTAGGGTTCGGGCTAGAGTTAGGGTTAGGGGACGGGGACAGTTTAGGGTCCAGGTGAGGGTACGACAACACTATAGGGGGAGTGTACGTGTGAGGGCGCAGGATAGTGTCAGCGTAAGGTTTAGGATTAGGGGACGGGTGAGTGGCAGGCTTCGGGGAAGGGTTAGGGTTAGGGTTCGGGCTAGGCTTAGGGTTAGGGGACGGGGACGGTTTAGGGTCCAGGTGAGGGTACGAGAACGCTTTAGGGGGAGCGTACGTGTGAGGGCGCAGGATAGTGTCAGCGTACGGTTTAGCATTAGGGGACGGGTGAGGGTCAGGCTTCGGAGAAGGGTTAGGGTTAGGGTTTGGGCTAGGCTTAGGGTTAGGGGATGGGGACGGTTTAGGGTCCAGTTGAGGGCACGACAACACTTTAGGGGGAACGTACGTGTGAGGGCGCGGGTTAGTGTCAGCGTACGGGTTAGGATTAGGGGACGGGTGAGGGTCAGGCTTCGGGGAAGTGTTAGGGTTACGGTTCGGGCTAGGGTTAGGGTTAGGGGACGGGGACGGTTTAGGGTCCAGGTGAGGGCACGACAACGCTTTAGGGGGAGCGTACGTGTGAGGGCACTGGTTAGTTTCAGCGTACGGGTTAGGATTAGGGGACGGGTGAGGGTCAGGCTTCGGGGAAGGGTTAGGGTTAGGGTTCGGGCTAGGGTTATGTTTAGGGGACTGGGACGGTTTAGTGTCCAGGTGAGGGCACGACAACGCTTTAGGGGGAGCGTACGTGTGAGGGCGCGGGTTAGTGTCAGCGTAAGGGTTAGGATTAGGGGACGGGTGAGGGTCAGGCTTCGGGGAAGGGTTAGGGTTAGGGTTCCGGCTAGGGTTATGGTTAGGGGACTGGGACGGTTCAGGGTCCAGGTGAGGGCACGACAACGCTTTAGGGGGAGCGTACGTGTGAGGGCGCGGGTTAGTGTCAGCGTAAGGGTTAGGATTAGGGGACGGGTGAGGGTCAGGCTTCGGGGAAGGGTTAGGGTTAGGGTTCGGGCTAGGTTTAGGGTTAGGGGACGGGGACGGTTTAGGGTGCAGGTGAGGGCACGACAACGCTTTAGGGGGAGCGTACGTGTGAGGGCGTGGGTTAGTGTCAGCGTACGGGTTAGGATTAGGGGACGGGTGAGGGTCAGGCTTCGGGGAAGTGTTAGGGTTAGGGTTCGGGCTAGGCTTAGGGTTAGGGGACGGGGACGGTTTAGGGTCCAGGTGAGGGTACGGCAACGCTTTAGGGGGAGCGTACGTGTGAGGGCGCAGGATAGTGTCAGCGTACTGTTTAGGATTAGGGGACGGGTGAGGGTCAGGCTTCGGGGAAGGGCTAGGGTTAGGGTTCGGGCTAGGGTTAGGGTTAGGGGACGGGGACGGTTTAGGGTCCAGGTGAGGGTACGACAACGCTTTAGGGGGAGCGTACGTGTGAGGGCGCGGGTTAGTGTCAGCGTACGGGTTAGGATTAGGGGACGGGTGAGGGTCAGGCTTCGGGTAAGGGTTAGGGTTACGGTTAGGGCTAGGGTTAGGGTTAGGGGACGGGGACGGTTTAGGGTCCAGGTGAGGGCACGACAACGTTTTAGGGGGAGCGTACGTGTGAGGGCGCGGGTTAGTGTCAGCGTACGGGTTAGGAATAGGGGACGGGTGAGGGTCAGGCTTCGGGGAAGGGTTAGGGTTAGGGTTCGGGCTAGGGTTAGGGTTAGGGGACGGGGACGGTTTAGGGTCCAGGTGAGGGCACGACAACGCTTTAGGGGGAGCGTACATATGAGGGCGCGTGTTAGTGTCAGCGTACGGGTTAGGATTAGGGGACGGGTGAGTGTCAGGCTTCGGGGAAGGGTTAGGGTTAGGGTTCGGGCTAGGGTTAGGGTTAGGGGACGGGGACGGTTTAGGGTCCAGGTGAGGGCACGACAACGCTTTAGGGGGATCGTACGTGTGAGGGCGCGGTTTAGTGTCAGCGTACGGGTTAGGATTAGGGGACGGGTGAGGGTCAGGCTTCGGGGAAGGGTTAGGGTTAGGGTTCGGGCTAGGGTTAGGGTTAGGGGACGGGGACTGTTTAGGGTCCAGGTGACGCAACGACAACGCTTTAGGGGGAGTGTACGTGTGAGGGCGCGGGTTAGTGTCAGCGTACGGGTTAGGATTAGGGGACGGGTGAGGGTCAGGCTTCGGGGAAGGGTTAGGGTTAGGTTTCGGGCTAGGGTTAGGGTTAGGGGACGGGGACGGTTTAGGGTCCAGGTGAGGGCACGACAATGCTTTAGGGGGAACGTACGTGTGAGGGCGTGGGTTAGTGTCAGCATACGGGTTAGGATTAGGGGACGGGTGAGGGTCAGGCTTCGGGGAAGGGTTAGGGTTAGGGTTCGGGCTAGGGTTACGGTTAGGGGACGGGGACGGTTTAGGGTCCAGGTGAGGGCACGCAACGCTTTAGGGGGAGCGTACGTGTGAGGGTGCGGGTTAGTGTCAGCGTACGGGTTAGGATTAGGGGACAGGTGAGTGTCAGGCTTCGGGGAATGGTTAGGGTTAGGGTTCGGGCTAGGGTTAGGATTAGGGGACGGGCACGGTTTAGGGTTCAGGTGAGGGCACGACAACGCTTTAGGGGGAGCGTACGTGTGAGGGCGCGGGATAGTGTCAGCGTACGGTTTAGGATTAGGGGACGGGTGAGGGTCAGGCTTCGGGGAAGGGTTAGGGTTAGGGTTCGGGGTAGGGTTAGGGTTAGGGGACGGGGACGGTTTAGGGTCCAGGTGAGGGTACCACAACGCTTTAGGGGGAGCGTACGTGTGAGGGCGCGGGTTAGTGTCAGCGTACGGGTTAGGATTAGGGGACGGTTGAGGGTCAGGCTTTGGGGAATGGTTAGGGTTAGGGTTCGGGCTAGGGTTAGCGTTAGGGGACGGGGACGGTTTAGGGTCCACGTGAGGGCACGACAACGCTTTAGGGGGAGCGTACGTGTGAGGGCACTGGTTAGTGTCAGCGTACGGTTTAGGATTAGGGCATGGGTGAGGGTCAGGCTTCGGGGAATGGTTAGGGTTAGGGTTCGGGCTAGGCTTAGGGTTAGGGGACGGGGACGGTTGAGGGTCCAGGTGAGGGCACGACAACGCTTTAGGGGGAGCGTACGTGTGGGGGCGTGGGTTAGTGTAAGCGTACGGGTTGGGATTAGGGGACGGGTGAGTGTCAGGCTTCGGGGAAGGGTTAGGGTTAGGGTTCGGGCTAGGTTTAGGTTTACGTGGCGGGCACGGTTTAGGGTCCAGGTGAGGGCAAAACAACGCTTTAGGGGGAGCGTACGTGTGGGGGCGTGGGTTAGTGTAAGCGTACGGGTTGGGATTAGGGGACGGGTGAGTGTCAGGCTTCGGGGAAGGGTTAGGGTTAGGGTTCGGGCTAGGCTTAGGGTTAGGGGACGGGGACGGTTTAGGGTCCAGGTGAGGGTACGAGAACGCTTTAGGGGGAGCGTACGTGTGAGGGCGCAGTATAGTGTCAGCGTACGGTTTAGCATTAGGGGACGGGTGAGGGTCAGGCTTCGGAGAAGGGTTAGGGTTAGGGTTTGGGCTAGGCTTAGGGTTAGGGGATGGGGACGGTTTAGGGTCCAGTTGAGGGCACGACAACACTTTAGGGGGAACGTACGTGTGAGGGCGCGGGTTAGTGTCAGCGTACGGTTTAGGATTAGGGGACGGGTGAGGGTCAGGCTTCGGGGAAGTGTTAGGGTTACGGTTCGGGCTAGGGTTAGGGTTAGGGGACGGGGACGGTTTAGGGTACAGGTGAGGGCACGACAACGCTTTAGGGGGAGCGTACGTGTGAGGGCACGGGTTAGTTTCAGCGTACGGGTTAGGATTAGGGGACGGGTGAGGGTCAGGCTTCGGGGAAGGGTTAGGGTTAGGGTTCGGGCTAGGGTTATGGTTAGGGGACTGGGACGGTTTAGTGTCCAGGTGAGGGCACGACAACGCTTTAGGGGGAGCGTACGTGTGAGGGCGCGGGTTAGTGTCAGCGTAAGGGTTAGGATTAGGGGACGGGTGAGGGTCAGGCTTCGGGGAAGGGTTAGGGTTAGGGTTCGGGCTAGGGTTATGGTTAGGGGACTGGGACGGTTCAGGGTCCAGGTGAGGGCACGACAACGCTTTAGGGGGAGCGTACGTGTGAGGGCGCGGGTTAGTGTCAGCGTAAGGGTTAGGATTAGGGGACGGGTGAGGGTCAGGCTTCGGGGAAGGGTTAGGGTTAGGGTTCGGGCTAGGTTTAGGGTTAGGGGACGGGGACGGTTTAGGATGCAGGTGAGGGCACGACAACGCTTTAGGGGGAGCGTACGTGTGAGGGCGTGGGTTAGTGTCAGCGTACGGGTTAGGATTAGGGGACGGGTGAGGGTCAGGCTTCGGGGAAGTGTTAGGGTTAGGGTTCGGGCTAGGCTTAGGGTTAGGGGACGGGGACGGTTTAGGGTCCAGGTGAGGGTACGACAACGCTTTAGGGGGAGCGTACGTGTGAGGGCGCAGGATAGTGTCAGCGTACTGTTTAGGATTAGGGGACGGGTGAGGGTCAGGCTTCGGGGAAGGGCTAGGGTTAGGGTTCGGGCTAGGGTTAGGGTTAGGGGACGGGGACGGTTTAGGGTCCAGGTGAGGGTACGACAACGCTTTAGGGGGAGCGTACGTGTGAGGGCGCGGGTTAGTGTCAGCGTACGGGTTAGGATTAGGGGACGGGTGAGGGTCAGGCTTCGGGTAAGGGTTAGGGTTACGGTTAGGGCTAGGGTTAGGGTTAGGGGACGGGGACGGTTTAGGGTCCAGGTGAGGGCACGACAACGTTTTAGGGGGAGCGTACGTGTGAGGGCGCGGGTTAGTGTCAGCGTACGGGTTAGGAATAGGGGACGGGTGAGGGTCAGGCTTCGGGGAAGGGTTAGGGTTAGGGTCGGGCTAGGGTTAGGGTTAGGGGACGGGGACGGTTTAGGGTCCAGGTGAGGGCACGACAACGCTTTAGGGGGAGCGTACATGTGAGGGCGCGTGTTAGTGTCAGCGTACGGGTTAGGATTAGGGGACGGGTGAGTGTCAGGCTTCGGGGAAGGGTTAGGGTTAGGGTTCGGGCTAGGGTTAGGGTTAGGGGACGGGGACGGTTTAGGGTCCAGGTGAGGGCACGACAACGCTTTAGGGGTATCGTACGTGTGAGGGCGCGGTTTAGTGTCAGCGTACGGGTTAGGATTAGGGGACGGGTGAGGGTCAGGCTTCGGGGAAGGGTTAGGGTTAGCGTTCGGGCTAGGGTTAGGGTTAGGGGACGGGGACTGTTTAGGGTCCAGGTGACGCAACGACAACGCTTTAGGGGGAGCGTACGTGTGGGGGCGTGGGTTAGTGTCAGCGTACGGGTTGGGATTAGGGGACGGGTGAGGGTCAGGCTTCGGGGAAGGGCTAGGGTTAGGGTTCGGGCTAGGGTTAGGCTTAGGGGACGGGGACGGTTTAGGGTCCAGGTGAGCGTACGACAACACTATAGGGGGAGTGTTCGTGTGAGGGCGCAGGATAGTGTCAGCGTACGGTTTAGGATTAGGGGACGTGTGAGTGTCAGGCTTCGGGGAAGGGTTAGGGTTAGGGTTCGGGCTAGGCTTAGGGTTAGGAGATAGGGACGGTTTAGGGTCCAGGTGAGGGTACGACAACGCTTTAGGGGGAGCGTACGTGTGAGGGCGCATGATAGTGTCAGCGTACGGTTTAGGATTAGGGGACGGGTGAGGGTCAGGCTTCGGGGAAGGGTTAGGGTTAGGGTTCTTGCTAGGCTTAGGGTTAGGGGATGGGGACGGTTTAGGGTCCAGGTGAGGGCACGACAACGCTTTAGGGGGAGCGTACGTGTGAGGGCGCGGGTTATTGTCAGCGTACGGGTTAGGATTAGTGGACAGGTGAGGGTCAGGCTTCGGGGAAGTGTTAGGGTTACGGTTCGGGCTAGGGTTAGGGTTAGGGGACGGGGACGGTTTAGGGTCAAGGTGAGGGCACGACAACGCTTTAGGGGGAGCGTACGTGTGAGGGCACGGGTTAGTGTCAGCGTACGGGTTAGGATTAGGGGACGGTGAGGGCCAGGCTTCGGGGAAGGGTTAGGGTTAGGGTTCGGGCTAGGGTTAGGTTTAGGGGACGGGGACGGTTTAGGGTCCAGGTGAGGGCACGACAACGCTTTAGGGGGAGCGTACGTGTGAGGGCGCTGGTTAGTGTCAGCGTAAGGTGTAGGATTAGGTGACGGGTGAGGGTCAGGCTTCGGGGAAGCGTTAGGGTTAGGGTTCGGGCTAGGGTTAGGGTTAGGGGACGGGGACGGTTTAGGGTCCAGTTGAGGGTACGACAACGCTTTATGGGGAGCGTACGTGTGAGGGCGCGTGTTAGTGTCAGCGTACGGGTTAGGATTAGGGGACGGGTGAGGGTCAGGCTTCGGGGAAAGGTTAGGGTTACGGTTAGGGCTAGGGTTAGGGTTAGGGGACGGGGACGGTTTAGGGTCCAGGTGAGGGCACGACAACGTTTTTGGGGGAGCGTACGTGTGAGGGCGCGGGTTAGTGTCAGCGTACGGGTTAGGATTAGGGGACGGGTGAGGGTCAGGCTTCGGGGAAGTGTTAGGGTTAGGGTTCGGGCTAGGGTTAGGGTTAGGGGACGGGGACGGTTTAGGGTCCAGGTGAGGGCACGACAACGCTTTAGGGGGAGCGTAAGTGTGAGGGCGCGTGTTAGTGTCAGCGTACGGGTTAGGATTAGGGGACGGGTGAGTGTCAGGCTTCGGGGAAGGGTTAGGGTTAGGGTTCGGGCTAGGGTTAGCGTTAGGGGACGGGGACGGTTTAGGGTCCAGGTGAGGGCACGACAACGCTTTAGGGGGAGCGTACGTGTGAGGGCGCGGTTTAGTGTCAGCGTACGGGTTAGGATTAGGGGACGTGTGAGGGTCAGGTTTCGGGGAAGGGTAAGGGTTAGGGTTCGGGCTAGGGTTAGGGTTAGGGGACGGGGACTGTTTAGGGTCCAGGTGACGGCACGACAACGCTTTAGGGGGAGCGTACGTGTGAGGGCGCGGGTTAGTGTAAGCGTACGGGTTAGGATTAGGGGACGGGTGAGGGTCAGGCTTCGGGGAAGGGTTAGGGTTAGGTTTCGGGCTAGTGTTAGGGTTAGGGGAAGGGGACGGTTTAGGGTCCAGGTGAGGGCACGACAATGCTTTAGGGGGAGCGTACGTGTGAGGGCGCGGTTTAGTGTCAGCGTACGGGTTAGGATTAGGGGACGTGTGAGTGTCAGGCTTCGGGGAAGGGTTAGGGTTAGGGTTCGGGCTAGGTTTAGGTTTACGTGGCGGGCACGGTTTAGGGTCCAGGTGAGGGCAAAACAACGCTTTAGGGGGAGCGTACGTGTGGGGGCGTGGGTTAGTGTAAGCGTACGGGTTGGGATTAGGGGACGGGTGAGTGTCAGGCTTCGGGGAAGCGTTAGACTTAGGGTTCGGGCTAGGGGTCGGGTTAGGGGACGGGGACGGTTTAGGGTCCTGGTGAGTGTACGACAACGCTTTAGGGGGAGCGTACGTGTGAGGGCGCGGGTTAGTGTTAGTGTACGGGTTAAGATTAGGGGACGTGTGAGGGTCAGGCTTCGGGGAAGGGTTAGGGTTAGGGTTCGGGCTAGGGTTAGGGTTAGGGGACGGGGACGGTTGAGGGTCCAGGTGAGGGCACGACAAAACATTAGGGGGAGCGTACGTGTGAGGGCGCGGGATAGTGTCAGGGTAGGGTTTAGGATTAGGGGACGGGTGAGGGTCAGGCTTCGGGGAAGGGTTAGGGTTAGGGTTTGGGCTAGGCTTAGGGTTAGGGGACGGGGACGGTTTAGGGTCCAGGTGAGGGCACGACAACGCTTTAGGGGGAGCATACGTGTGAGGGCGCGGGTTAGTGTCAGCGTACGGGTTAGGATTAGGGGACGGGTGAGGGTCAGGCTTCGGGGAACGGTTAGGGTTAGGGTTCGGGCTAGGGTTAGGGTTAGGGTACGGGGATGATTTAGGGTCCAGGTGAAGGCACGACAACGCTTTAGGGGGAGCGTACGTGTGAGGGCACGGGATAGTGTCAGCGTACGGTTTAGGATTAGGGGACGGGTGAGGGTCAGGCTTCGGGGAAGGGTTAGGGTTAGGGTTCGGGCTAGGGTTAGGGTTAGGGGACCGGGACGGTTTAGGGTCCAGGTGAGGGTACCACAACGCTTTAGGGGGAGCGTACGTGTGAGGGCGCGGGTTAGTGTCAGCGTACGGGTTAGGATTAGGGGACGGGTGAGGGTCAGTATTCGGGGAAGGTTTACTGTTAGGGTTCGGGCTAGGGTTAGGGTTAGGGGACGGGGACGGTTTAGGGTCCAGGTGAGGGCACGACAACGTTTTAGGGGGAGCGTACGTGTGAGGGCACGGGTTAGTGTCAGCGTACGGGTTAGGATTAGGGGATGGGTGAGGGTCAGGCTTCGGGGAATGGTTAGGGTTAGGGTTCGGGCTAGGGTTAGGGTTAGGGGACGGGGACGGTTTAGGGTCCATATGAGGGCACGACAACGCTTTAGGGGGAGCGTACGTGTGGGGGCGTAGGTTAGTGTCAGCGTACGGGTTGGGATTAGGGGACGGGTGAGGGTCAGGCTTCGGGGAAGGGCTAGGGTTAGGGTTCGGGCTAGGGTTAGGCTTAGGGGACGGGGACGGTTTAGGGTCCAGGTGAGCGTACGACAACACTATAGGGGGAGTGTACGTGTGAGGGCGCAGGATAGTGTCAGCGTACGGTTTAGGATTAGGGGACGTGTGAGTGTCAGGCTTCGGGGAAGGGTTAGGGTTAGGGTTCGGGCTAGGCTTAGGGTTAGGAGATAGGGACGGTTTAGGGTCCAGGTGAGGGTACGACAACGCTTTAGGGGGAGCGTACGTGTGAGGGCGCAGGATAGTGTCAGCGTACGGTTTAGGATTAGGGGACGGGTGAGGGTCAGGCTTCGGGGAAGGGTTAGGGTTAGGGTTCTTGCTAGGCTTAGGGTTAGGGGATGGGGACGGTTTAGGGTCCAGGTGAGGGCACGACAACGCTTTAGGGGGAGCGTACTTGTGAGGGCGCGGGTTAGTGTCAGCGTACGGGTTAGGATTAGTGGACAGGTGAGGGTCAGGCTTCGGGGAAGTGTTAGGGTTACGGTTCGGGCTAGGGTTAGGGTTAGGGGACGGGGACGGTTTAGGGTCAAGGTGAGGGCACGACAACGCTTTAGGGGGAGCGTACGTGTGAGGGCACGGGTTAGTGTCAGCGTACGGGTTAGGATTAGGGGACGGGTGAGGGTCAGGCTTCGGGGAAGGGTTAGGGTTAGGGTTCGGGCTAGGGTTAGGGTTAGGGGACGGGGACGGTTTAGGGTCCAGGTGAGGGCACGACAACGCTTTAGGGGGAGCGTACGTGTGAGGGCGCTGGTTAGTGTCAGCGTAAGGTGTAGGATTAGGTGACGGGTGAGGGTCAGGCTTCGGGGAAGCGTTAGGGTTAGGGTTCGGGCTAGGGTTAGGGTTAGGGGACGGGGACGGTTTAGGGTCCAGTTGAGGGTACGACAACGCTTTATGGGGAGCGTACGTGTGAGGGCGCGTGTTAGTGTCAGCGTACGGGTTAGGATTAGGGGACGGGTGAGGGTCAGGCTTCGGGGAAAGGTTAGGGTTACGGTTAGGGCTAGGGTTAGGGTTAGGGGACGGGGACGGTTTAGGGTCCAGGTGAGGGCACGACAACGTTTTTGGGGGAGCGTACGTGTGAGGGCGCGGGTTAGTGTCAGCGTACGGGTTAGGATTAGGGGACGGGTGAGGGTCAGGCTTCGGGGAAGTGTTAGGGTTAGGGTTCGGGCTAGGGTTAGGGTTAGGGGACGGGGACGGTTTAGGGTCCAGGTGAGGGCACGACAACGCTTTAGGGGGAGCGTAAGTGTGAGGGCGCGTGTTAGTGTCAGCGTACGGGTTAGGATTAGGGGACGGGTGAGTGTCAGGCTTCGGGGAAGGGTTAGGGTTAGGGTTCGGGGTAGGGTTAGGGTTAGGGGATGGGGACGGTTTAGGGTCCAGGTGAGGGCACGACAACGCTTTAGGGGGAGCGTACGTGTGAGGGCGCGGGATAGTGTCAGCGTACGGTTTAGGATTAGGGGAAGGGTGAGGGTCAGGCTTCGGGGAAGTGTTAGGGTTAGGGTTTGGGCTAGGGTTAGGGTTAGGGGACGGGGACGGTTTAGGGTCCAGGTGAGGGTACGACAACGCTTTAGGGGGAGCGTACGTGTGAGGGCGCGGGTTAGTGTCAGCGTACGTGTTAGGATTAGGGGACGGGTGAGGGTCAGGCTTCGGGGAAGGGTTAGGGTTAGGGTTCGGGCTAGGGTTAGGGGACGGGGACGGTTTAGGGTCCAGGTGAGGGTACGACAACACTATAGGGGGAGTGTACGTGTGAGGGCGCAGGATAGTGTCAGCGTACGGTTTAAGATTAGGGGACGGGTGAGTGTCAGGCTTCGGGGAAGGGTTAGGGTTAGGGTTCGGGCTAGGCTTAGGGTTAGGAGATAGGGACGGTTTAGGGTCCAGGTGAGGGTACGACAACGCTTTAGGGGGAGCGTACGTGTGAGGGCGCAGGATAGTGTTAGCGTACGGTTTAGGATTAGGGGACGGGTGAGTGTCAGGCTTCGGGGAAGGGTTAGGGTTAGGGTTCGGGCTAGGCTTAGGGTTAGGGTATGGGGACGGTTTAGGGTCCAGCTGAGGGCACGACAACGCTTTAGGGGGAGCGTACGTGTGAGGCCGCGGGTTAGTGTCAGCGTACGGGTTAGGATTAGTGGACAGGTGAGGGTCAGGCTTCGGGGAAGGGTTAGGGTTACGGTTTGGGCTAGGGTTAGGGTTAGGGGACGGGGACGGTTTAGGGTCCAGGTGAGGGCACGACAACGCTTTAGGGGGAGCGTACGTGTGAGGGCACGGGTTAGTGTCAGCGTACGGGTTAGGATTAGGGGACGGTGAGGGCCAGGCTTCGGGGAAGGGTTAGGGTTAGGGTTCGGGCTAGGGTTAGGGTTAGGGGACGGGGACGGTTTAGGGTCCAGGTGAGGGCACGACAACGCTTTAGGGGGAGCGTACGTGTGAGGGCGCGGGTTAGTGTCAGCGTAAGGGTTAGGATTAGGTGACGGGTGAGGGTCAGGCTTCGGGGAAGTTTTAGGGTTAGGGTTCGGGCTAGGGTTAGGGTTAGGGGACGGGGACGGTTTAGGGTCCAGGTGAGGGCACGACAACGCTTTAGGGGGAGTGTACGTGTGAGGGCGCGGGTTAGTGTCAGCGTACGGGTTAGGATTAGGGGACGGGTGAGGGTCAGGCTTCGGGAAGGGTTAGGGTTAGGGTTCGGGCTAGGGTTAGGGTTAGGGGACGGGGACGGTTTAGGGTCCAGGTGAGGGTACGACAACGCTTTAGGGGGAGCGTACGTGTGAGGGCGCGGGTTAGTGTCAGCGTACGGGTTAGGATTAGGGGACGGGTGAGGGTCAGGCTTCGGGGAAGGGTTAGGGTTAGGGTTCGGGCTAGGGTTAGGGTTAGGGGACGGGGACGGTTTAGGGTCCAGGTGAGGGCACGACAACGCTTTAGGGGGAGCGTAAGTGTGAGGGCGCGTGTTAGTGTCAGCGTACGGGTTAGGATTAGGGGACGGGTGAGTGTCAGGCTTCGGGGAAGGGTTAGGGTTAGGGTTCGGGCTAGGGTTAGGGTTAGGGGACGGGGACGGTTTAGGGTCCAGGTGAGGGCACGACAACGCTTTAGGGGGAGCATACGTGTGAGGGCGCGGTTTAGTGTCAGCGTACGGGTTAGGATTAGGGGACGTGTGAGGGTCAGGCTTCGGGGAAGGGTTAGGGTTAGGGTTTGGGCTAGGGTTAGCGTTAGGGGACGGGGACGGTTTAGGGTCCACGTGAGGGCACGACAACGCTTTAGGGGGAGCGTATGTGTGAGGGCGCGGGTTAGTGTCAGCGTACGGGTTAGGATTAGGGGATGGGTGAGGGTCAGGCTTTGGGGAATGGTTAGGGTTAGGGTTCGGGCTAGGGTTAGGGTTAGGGGACGGGGACGGTTGAGGGTCCAGGTGAGGGCACGACAACGCTTTAGGGGGAGCGTACGTGTGGGGGCGTGGGTTAGTGTCGGCGTACGGGTTGGGATTAGGGGACGGGTGAGGGTCAGGCTTCGGGGAATTGTTAGGGTTAGGGTTCGGGCTAGGTTTAGGGTTACGGGACAGGCACGGTTTAGGGGCCAGGTGAGTGCAAAACAACGCTTCAGGGGGAGCGTACGTGTGAGGGCGCGGGTTAGTGTCAGCGTACGGGTTGGGATTAGGGGACGGGTGAGGGTCAGGCTTCGGGGAAGTGTTAGGGTTAGGGTTCGGGCTAGCGTTAGGCATAGGGGACGGGGACGGTTTAGGGTCCAGGTGAGGGCAAAACAACGCTTTAGGGGGAGCGTACGTGTGAGGGCGTGGGTTAGTGTCAGCATTCGGTTTAGGATTAGGGGACAGGTGAGTGTCAGGCTTCGAGGAAGGGTTAGTGTCAGGGTTCGGGCTAGGGTTAGGGTTAGGGGACGGGGACGGTTTAGGGTCCAGGTGAGGGTACGACAACGCTTTAGGGGGAGCGTACGTGTGAGGGCGCGGGTTAGTGTCAGCGTACGGGTTAGGATTAAGGGACGGGTGAGGGTCAGGCTTCGGGGAAGGGTTAGGGTTAGGGTTCGGGCTAGCGTTAGGGTTAGGGGACGGGGACGGTTTAGGGTCCAGGTGAGGGCACGACAACGCTTTAGGGGGAGCGTACGTGTGAGGGCGCGGGTTAGTGTCAGCGTACGGTTTAGGATTAGGGGACGGGTGAGGGTCAGGCTTCGGGGAAGGTTTAGGGTTAGGGTTCGGGCTAGGGTTAGGGTTAGGGGACAGGGACGGTTTAGGGTCCAGGTTAGGGCAAAACAACGCTTTAGGGGGAGCGTACGAGTGAGGGCGCGGGTTAGTGTCAGCATTCGTGTTAGGATTAGGGGACAGGTGAGTGTCAGGCTTCGAGGAACTGTTAGTGTTAGGGTTCGGGCTAGAGTTAGGGTTAGGGTACGGGGACAGTTTAGGGTCCAGGTGAGGGTACGACAACACTATAGGGGGAGTGTACGTGTGAGGGCGCAGGATAGTGTCAGCGTACGGTTTAGGATTAGGGGACGGGTGAGTGGCAGGCTTCGGGGAAGGGTTAGGGTTAGGGTTCGGGCTAGGCTTAGGGTTAGGGGACGGGGACGGTTTAGGGTCCAGGTGAGGGTACGAGAACGCTTTAGGGGGAGCGTACGTGTGAGGGCGCAGTATAGTGTCAGCGTACGGTTTAGCATTAGGGGACGGGTGAGGGTCAGGCTTCGGAGAAGGGTTAGGGTTAGGGTTTGGGCTAGGCTTAGGGTTAGGGGATGGGGACGGTTTAGGGTCCAGTTGAGGGCACGACAACACTTTAGGGGGAGCGTACGTGTGAGGGCGCGGGTTAGTGTCAGCGTACGGGTTAGGATTAGGGGACGGGTGAGGGTCAGGCTTCGGGGAAGTGTTAGGGTTACGGTTCGGGCTAGGGTTAGGGTTAGGGGACGGGGACGGTTTAGGGTCCAGGTGAGGGCACGACAACGCTTTAGGGGGAGCGTACGTGTGAGGGCACGGTTTAGTTTCAGCGTACGGGTTAGGATTAGGGGACGGGTGAGGGTCAGGCTTCGGGGAAGGGTTAGGGTTAGGGTTCGGGCTAGGGTTATGGTTAGGGGACTGGGACGGTTTAGTGTCCAGGTGAGGGCACGACAACGCTTTAGGGGGAGCGTACGTGTGAGGGCGCGGGTTAGTGTCAGCGTAAGGGTTAGGATTAGGGGACGGGTGAGGGTCAGGCTTCGGGGAAGGGTTAGGGTTAGGGTTCGGGCTAGGGTTATGGTTAGGGGACTGGGACGGTTCAGGGTCCAGGTGAGGGCACGACAACGCTTTAGGGGGAGCGTACGTGTGAGGGCGCGGGTTAGTGTCAGCGTAAGGGTTAGGATTAGGGGACGGGTGAGGGTCAGGCTTCGGGGAAGGGTTAGGGTTAGGGTTCGGGCTAGGTTTAGGGTTAGGGGACGGGGACGGTTTAGGGTGCAGGTGAGGGCACGACAACGCTTTAGGGGGAGCGTACGTGTGAGGGCGCGGGTTAGTGTCAGCGTACGGGTTAGGATTAGGGGACGGGTGAGGGTCAGGCTTCGGGGAAGTGTTAGGGTTAGGGTTCGGGCTAGGCTTAGGGTTAGGGGACGGGGACGGTTTAGGGTCCAGGTGAGGGTACGACAACGCTTTAGGGGGAGCGTACGTGTGAGGGCGCAGGATAGTGTCAGCGTACTGTTTAGGATTAGGGGACGGGTGAGGGTCAGGCTTCGGGGAAGGGCTAGGATTAGGGTTCGGGCTAGGGTTAGGGTTAGGGGACGGGGACGGTTTAGGGTCCAGGTGAGGGTACGACAACGCTTTAGGGGGAGCGTACGTGTGAGGGCGCGGGTTAGTGTCAGCGTACGGGTTAGGATTAGGGGACGGGTGAGGGTCAGGCTTCGGGTAAGGGTTAGGGTTACGGTTAGGGCTAGGGTTAGGGTTAGGGGACGGGGACGGTTTAGGGTCCAGGTGAGGGCACGACAACGTTTTAGGGGGAGCGTACGTGTGAGGGCGCGGGTTAGTGTCAGCGTACGGGTTAGGAATAGGGGACGGGTGAGGGTCAGGCTTCGGGGAAGGGTTAGGGTTAGGGTTCGGGCTAGGGTTAGGGTTAGGGGACGGGGACGGTTTAGGGTCCAGGTGAGGGCACGACAACGCTTTAGGGGGAGCGTACATGTGAGGGCGCGTGTTAGTGTCAGCGTACGGGTTAGGATTAGGGGACGGGTGAGTGTCAGGCTTCGGGGAAGGGTTAGGGTTAGGGTTCGGGCTAGGGTTAGGGTTAGGGGACGGGGACGGTTTAGGGTCCAGGTGAGGGCACGACAACGCTTTAGGGGGATCGTACGTGTGAGGGCGCGGTTTAGTGTCAGCGTACGGGTTAGGATTAGGGGACGGGTGAGGGTCAGGCTTCGGGGAAGGGTTAGGGTTAGGGTTCGGGCTAGGGTTAGGGTTAGGGGACGGGGACTGTTTAGGGTCCAGGTGACGCAACGACAACGCTTTAGGGGGAGCGTACGTGTGAGGGCGCGGGTTAGTGTCAGCGTACGGGTTAGGATTAGGGGACGGGTGAGGGTCAGGCTTCGGGGAAGGGTTAGGGTTAGGTTTCGGGCTAGGGTTAGGGTTAGGGGACGGGGACGGTTTAGGGTCCAGGTGAGGGCACGACAATGCTTTAGGGGGAACGTACGTGTGAGGGCGCGGGTTAGTGTCAGCATACGGGTTAGGATTAGGGGACGGGTGAGGGTCAGGCTTCGGGGAAGTGTTAGTGTTAGGGTTCGGGCTAGGGTTACGGTTAGGGGACGGGGACGGTTTAGGGTCCAGGTGAGGGCACGACAACGCTTTAGGGGGAGCGTACGTGTGAGGGCCCGGGTTAGTGTCAGCGTACGGTTTAGGATTAGGGGACGGGTGAGGGTCAGGCTTCGGGGAAGGGTTAGGGTTAGGGTTCGGGCTAGGGTTACGGTTAGGGGACGGGGACGGTTTAGGGTCCAGGTGAGGGCACGCAACGCTTTAGGGGGAGCGTACGTGTGAGGGTGCGGGTTAGTGTCAGCGTACGGGTTAGGATTAGGGGACAGGTGAGTGTCAGGCTTCGGGGAATGGTTAGGGTTAGGGTTCGGGCTAGGGTTAGGATTAGGGGACGGGGACGGTTTAGGGTTCAGGTGAGGGCACGACAACGCTTTAGGGGGAGCGTACGTGTGAGGGCGCGGGATAGTGTCAGCGTACGGTTTAGGATTAGGGGACGGGTGAGGGTCAGGCTTTGGGGAAGGGTTAGGGTTAGGGTTCGGGGTAGGGTTAGGGTTAGGGGACGGGGACGGTTTAGGGTCCAGGTGAGGGTACGACAACGCTTTAGGGGGAGCGTACGTGTGAGGGCGCGGGTTAGTGTCAGCGTACGGGTTAGGATTAGGGCACGGTTGAGGGTCAGGCTTCGGGGAATGGTTAGGGTTAGGGTTCGGGCTAGGGTTAGCGTTAGGGGACGGGGACGGTTTAGGGTCCACGTGAGGGCACGACAACGCTTTAGGGGGAGCGTACGTGTGAGGGCACTGGTTAGTGTCAGCGTACGGGTTAGGATTAGGGCATGGGTGAGGGTCAGGCTTCGGGGAATGGTTAGGGTTAGGGTTCGGGCTAGGCTTAGGGTTAGGGGACGGGGACGGTTGAGGGTCCAGGTGAGGGCACGACAACGCTTTAGGGGGAGCGTACGTGTGGGGGCGTGGGTTAGTGTAAGCGTACGGGTTGGGATTAGGGGACGGGTGAGTGTCAGGCTTCGGGGAAGTGTTAGGGTTAGGGTTCGGGCTAGGTTTAGGTTTACGTGGCGGGCACGGTTTAGGGTCCAGGTGAGGGCAAAACAACGCTTTAGGGGGAGCGTACGTGTGGGGGCGTGGGTTAGTGTAAGCGTACGGGTTGGGATTAGGGGACGGGTGAGTGTCAGGCTTCGGGGAAGCGTTAGACTTAGGGTTCGGGCTAGGGGTCGGGTTAGGGGACGGGGACGGTTTAGGGTCCAGGTGAGGGTACGACAACGCTTTAGGGGGAGCGTACGTGTGAGGGCGCGGGTTAGTGTTAGCGTACGGGTTAAGATTAGGGGACGTGTGAGGGTCAGGCTTCGGGGAAGGGTTAGGGTTAGGGTTCGGGCTAGGGTTAGGGTTAGGGGACGGGGACGGTTGAGGGTCCAGGTGAGGGCACGACAAAACATTAGGGGGAGCGTACGTGTGAGGGCGCGGGATAGTGTCAGGGTAGGGTTTAGGATTAGGGGACGGGTGAGGGTCAGGCTTCGGGGAAGGGTTAGGGTTAGGGTTTGGGCTAGGCTTAGGGTTAGGGGACGGGGACGGTTTAGGGTCCAGGTGAGGGCACGACAACGCTTTAGGGGGAGCATACGTGTGAGGGCGCGGGTTAGTGTCAGCGTACGGGTTAGGATTAGGGGACGGGTGAGGGTCAGGCTTCGGGGAACGGTTAGGGTTAGGGTTCGGGCTAGGGTTAGGGTTAGGGTACGGGGATGATTTAGGGTCCAGGTGAAGGCACGACAACGCTTTAGGGGGAGCGTACGTGTGAGGGCACGGGATAGTGTCAGCGTACGGTTTAGGATTAGGGGACGGGTGAGGGTCAGGCTTCGGGGAAGGGTTAGGGTTAGGGTTCGGGCTAGGCTTAGGGTTAGGGGACGGGGACGGTTTAGGGTCCAGGTGAGGGTACGACAACGCTTTAGGGGGAGCGTACGTGTGAGGGCGCGGGTTAGTGTCAGCGTACGGGTTAGGATTAGGGGACGGGTGAGGGTCAGTATTCGGGGAAGGTTTACGGGTAGGGTTCGGGCTAGGGTTAGGGTTAGGGGACGGGGACGGTTTAGGGTCCAGGTGAGGGCACGACAACGTTTTAGGGGGAGCGTACGTGTGAGGGCACGGGTTAGTGTCAGCGTACGGGTTAGGATTAGGGGATGGGTGAGGGTAAGGCTTCGGGGAATGGTTAGGGTTAGGGTTCGGGCTAGGGTTAGGGTTAGGGGACGGGGACGGTTTAGGGTCCATATGAGGGCACGACAACGCTTTAGGGGGAGCGTACGTGTGGGGGCGTGGGTTAGTGTCAGCGTACGGGTTAGGATTAGGGGACGGGTGAGGGTCAGGCTTCGGGGAAGGGCTAGGGTTAGGGTTCGGGCTAGGGTTAGGCTTAGGGGACGGGGACGGTTTAGGGTCCAGGTGAGGGCACGACAACGCTTTAGGGGGAGCGTACGTGTGAGGGCGCGGGATAGTGTCAGCGTACGGTTTAGGATTAGGGGACGGGTGAGGGTCAGGCTTCGGGGAAGTGTTAGGGTTAGGGTTCGGGCTAGGGTTAGGGTTAGGGGACGGGGACGGTTTAGGGTCCAGGTGAGGGCAAAACAACGCTTTAGGGGGAGCGTACGTGTGAGGGCGCGGCTTAGTGTCAGCGTACGGGTTAGGATTAGGGGACGGGTGAGGGTCAGGCTTCGGGGAAGGGTTAGGGTTAGGGTTCGGGCTAGGGTTAGGGTTAGGGGACGGGGACGGTTTAGGGTCCAGGTGAGCGTACGACAACACTATAGGGGGAGTGTACGTGTGAGGGCGCAGGATAGTGTCAGCGTACGGTTTAGGATTAGGGGACGGGTGAGTGTCAGGCTTCGGGGAAGGGTTAGGGTTAGGGTTCGGGCTAGGCTTAGGGTTAGGGTATGGGGACGGTTTAGGGTCCAGCTGAGGGCACGACAACGCTTTAGGGGGAGCGTACGTGTGAGGCCGCGGGTTAGTGTCAGCGTACGGGTTAGGATTAGTGGACAGGTGAGGGTCAGGCTTCGGGGAAGGGTTAGGGTTACGGTTCGGGCTAGGGTTAGGGTTAGGGGACGGGGACGGTTTAGGGTCCAGGTGAGGGCACGACAACGCTTTAGGGGGAGCGTACGTGTGAGGGCACGGGTTAGTGTCAGCGTACGGGTTAGGATTAGGGGACGGTGAGGGCCAGGCTTCGGGGAAGGGTTAGGGTTAGGGTTCGGGCTAGGGTTAGGGTTAGGGGACGGGGACGGTTTAGTGTCCAGGTGAGGGCACGACAACGCTTTAGGGGGAGCGTACGTGTGAGGGCGCGGGTTAGTGTCAGCGTAAGGGTTAGGATTAGGTGACGGGTGAGGGTCAGGCTTCGGGGAAGTGTTAGGGTTAGGGTTCGGGCTAGGGTTAGGGTTAGGGGACGGGGACGGTTTAGGGTCCAGGTGAGGGCACGACAACGCTTTAGGGGGAGTGTACGTGTGAGGGCGCGGGTTAGTGTCAGCGTACGGGTTAGGATTAGGGGACGGGTGAGGGTCAGGCTTCGGGAAGGGTTAGGGTTAGGGTTCGGGCTAGGGTTAGGGTTAGGGGACGGGGACGGTTTAGGGTCCAGGTGAGGGTACGACAACGCTTTAGGGGGAGCGTACGTGTGAGGGCGCGGGTTAGTGTCAGCGTACGGGTTAGGATTAGGGGACGGGTGAGGGTCAGGCTTCGGGGAAGGGTTAGGGTTAGGGTTCGGGCTAGGGTTAGGGTTAGGGGACGGGGACGGTTTAGGGTCCAGGTGAGGGCACGACAACGCTTTAGGGGGAGTGTACGTGTGAGGGCGCGGGTTAGTGTCAGCGTACGGGTTAGGATTAGGGGACGGGTGAGGGTCAGGCTTCGGGAAGGGTTAGGGTTAGGGTTCGGGCTAGGGTTAGGGTTAGGGGATGGGGACGGTTTAGGGTCCAGGTGAGGGTACAACAACGCTTTAGGGGGAGCGTACGTGTGAGGGCGCGGGTTAGTGTCAGCGTACGGGTTAGGATTAGGGGACGGGTGAGGGTCAGGCTTCGGGGAAGGGTTAGGGTTAGGGTTCGGGCTAGGGTTAGGGTTAGGGGACGGGGACGGTTTAGGGTCCAGGTGAGGGCACGACAACGCTTTAGGGGGAGCGTAAGTGTGAGGGCGCGTGTTAGTGTCAGCGTACGGGTTAGGATTAGGGGACGGGTGAGTGTCAGGCTTCGGGGAAGGGTTAGGGTTAGGGTTCGGGCTAGGGTTAGGGTTAGGGGATGGGGACGGTTGAGGGTCCAGGTGAGGGCATGACAACGCTTTAGGGGGAGCGTACGTGTGGGGGCGTGGGTTAGTGTCGGCGTACGGGTTGGGATTAGGGGACGGGTGAGGGTCAGGCTTCGGGGAATTGTTAGCGTTAGGGTTCGGGCTAGGTTTAGGGTTACGGGACAGGCACGGTTTAGGGGCCAGGTGAGTGCAAAACAACGCTTCAGGGGGAGCGTACGTGTGAGGGCGCGGGTTAGTGTCAGCGTACGGGTTGGGATTAGGGGACGGGTGAGGGTCAGGCTTCGGGGAAGTGTTAGGGTTAGGGTTCGGGCTAGGGTTAGGCTTAGGGGACAGGGACGGTTTAGGGTCCAGGGGAGGGTACGACAACACTTTAGGGGGAGCGTACGTGTGAGGGCGCGGGATAGTGTCAGCGTACGGTTTAGGATTAGGGGACGGGTGAGGGTCAGGCTTCGGGGAAGGGTTAGGGTTAGGGTTCGGGCTAGGCTTAGGGTTAGGGGACGGGGACGGTTTAGGGTCCAGATGAGGGTACGACAACGCTTTAGGGGGAGCGTACGTGTGAGGACACGGGTCAGTGTCAGCGTACGTGTTAGGGTTAGGGGATGGGTGAGGGTCAGGCTTTGGGGAATGGTTAGGGTTAGGGTTCTGGTTAGGGTTAGGGTTAGGGGACGGGGACGGTTGAGGGTCCAGGTGAGGGCACGACAACGCTTTAGGGGGAGCGTACGTGTGAGGGCGCGGGTTAGTGTCAGCGTGCGGGTTAGGATTAGGGGACGGGTGAGGGTTAGGCTTCGGGGAAGGGTTAGGGTTAGGGTTTGGGCTAGGGTTAGGGTTAGGGGACGGGGACGGTTTAGGGTCCAGGTGAGGGTACGACAACGATTTAGGGGGAGCGTACGTGTGAGGGCGCGGGTTAGTGTCAGCGTACGGGTTAGGATTAGGGGACGGGTGAGGGTCAGGCTTCGGGGAAGGGTTAGGGTTACGGTTAGGGCTAGGGTTAGGGTTAGGGGACGGGGACGGTTTAGGGTCCAGGTGAGGGCACGACAACGTTTTTGGGGGAGCGTACGTGTGAGGGCGCGGGTTAGTGTCAGCGTACGGGTTAGGATTAGGGGATGGGTGAGGGTCAGGCTTCGGGGAATGGTTAGGGTTAGGGTTCGGGCTAGGGTTAGGGTTAGGGGACGGGGACGGTTGAGGGTCCAGGTGAGGGCACGACAACGCTTTAGGGGGAGCGTACGTGTGGGGGCGTGGGTTAGTGTCAGCGTACGGGTTGGGATTAGGGGACGGGTGAGGGTCAGGCTTCGGGGAAGGTTTAGGGTTAGGGTTCGGGCTAGGTTTAGGGTTATGGGACAGGCACGGTTTAGGGGCCAGGTGAGGGCAAAACAATGCTTTAGGGGGAGCGTACGTGTGCCGGCGCGGGTTAGTGTCAGCGTACGGGTTGGGATTAGGGGACGGGTGAGGGTCAGGCTTCGGGGAAGGGTTAGGGTTAGGGTTCGGGCTAGGGTTAGGCTTAGGGGACGGGGACGGTTTAGGGTCCAGGGGAGGGTACGACAACACTTTAGGGGGCGCGTACGTGTGAGGGCGTGGGATAGTGTCAGCGTACGGTTTAGGATTAGGGGACGGGTGAGGGTCAGGCTTCGGGGAAGTGTTAGGGTTAGGGTTCGGGCTAGGCTTAGGGTTAGGGGACGGGGACGGTTTAGGGTCCAGGTGAGGGTACGACAACGCTTTAGGGGGAGCGTCCGTGTGAGGGCGCGGGTTAGTGTCAGCGTACGGGTTAGGAATAGGGAACGGGTGAGGGTCAGGCTTCGGGGAATGGTTAGGGTTAGGGTTCGGGCTAGGGTTAGGGTTAGGGGACGGGGACGGTTTAGGGTCCAGGTGAGGGCACGACAACGCTTTAGGGGGAGCGTACGTGTGAGGGCGCGGGTTAGTGTCAGAGTACGGGTTAGGATTAGGGGACGGGTGAGGGTCAGGCTTCGGGGAAGGGTTAGGGTTAGGGATCGGGCTAGGGTTAGGGTTACGGGACGGGGACGGTTTAGGGTCCAGGTGAGGGTACGACAACGCTTTAGGGGGAGCGTACGTGTGAGGGCGCAGGTTAGTGTCAGCGTACGGGTTAGGATTAGGGGACGGGTGAGGGTCAGGCTTCGGGGAAGGGTTAGGGTTAGGGTTCGCGTTAGGGTTAGCGTTAGGGGAAGGGGACGGTTTAGGGTCCACGTGAGGGCACGACAACGCTTTAGGGGGAGCGTACGTGTGAGGGCACGGGTTAGTGTCAGCGTACGGGTTAGGATTAGGGGATGGGTGAGAGTCAGGCTTCGGGGAATGGTTAGGGTTAGGGTTCGGGCTAGGGTTAGGGTTAGCGGACGGGGACGGTTGAGGGTCCAGGTGAGGGCACGACAACGCTTTAGGGGGAGCGTACGTGTGGGGGCGTGGGTTAGTGTCAGCGTACGGGTTGAGATTAGGGGACGGGTGAGGGTCAGGCTTCGGGGAAGGTTTAGGGTTAGGGTTCGGGCTAGGTTTAGGGTTACGGGACGGGCACGGTTTAGGAGCCAGGTGAGGGCAAAACAACGCTTTAAGGGGAGCGTACGTGTGAGGGCGCGGGTTAGTGTCAGCGTACGGGTTGGGATTAGGGGACGGGTGAGGGTCAGGCTTCGGGGAAGGGTTAGGGTTAGGGTTCGGGCTAGGGTTAGGCTTAGGGGACGGGGACGGTTTAGGGTCCAGGTGAGGGTACGACAACACTTTAGGGGGAGCGTACGTGTGAGGGCGCGGGATAGTGTCAGGGTACGGTTTAGGATTAGGGGACGGGTGAGGGTCAGGCTTCGGGGAAGGGTTAGGGTTAGGGTTCGGGCTAGGCTTAGGGTTAGGGGACGGGGACGGTTTAGGGTCCAGGTGAGGGTACGACAACGCTTTAGGGGGAGCGTACGTGTGAGGGCGCGGGTTAGTGTCAGCGTACGGGTTAGGAATAGGGAACAGGTGAGGGTCAGGCTTCGGGGAAGGGTTAGGGTTAGGGTTCGGGCTAGGGTTAGCGTTAGGGGACGGGGACGGTTTAGGGTCCACGTGAGGGCACGACAACGCTTTAGGGGGAGCGTACGTGTGAGGGCGCGGGTTAGTGTCAGCGTACGGGTTAGGATTAGGGGACGGGTGAGGGTCAGGCTTCGGGGAAGGGTTAGGGTTAGGGTTCGGGTTAGGGTTAGCGTTAGGGGACGGGGACGGTTTAGGGTCCACGTGAGGGCACGACAACGCTTTAGGGGGAGCGGACGTGTGAGGGCACGGGTTAGTGTCAGCGTACGGGTTAGGATTAGGGGATGGGTGAGAGTCAGGCTTCGGGGAATGGTTAGGGTTAGGGTTCGGGCTAGGGTTAGGGTTAGCGGACGGGGACGGTTGAGGGTCCAGGTGAGGGCACGACAACGCTTTAGGGGGAGCGTACGTGTGGGGGCGTGGGTTAGTGTCAGCGTACGGGTTGAGATTAGGGGACGGCTGAGGGTCAGGCTTCGGGGAAGGTTTAGGGTTAGGGTTCGGGCTAGGTTTAGGGTTACGGGACGGGCACGGTTTAGGGGCCAGGTGAGGGCAAAACAACGCTTTAGGGGGAGCGTACGTGTGAGGGCGCGGGTTAGTGTCAGCGTACGGGTTGGGATTAGGGGACGGGTGAGGGTCAGGCTTCGGGGAAGGGTTAGGGTTAGGGTTCGGGCTAGGGTTAGGCTTAGGGGACGGGGACGGTTTAGGGTCCAGGTGAGGGCACGACAACGCTTTAGGGGGAGCGTACGTGTGAGGGCGCATGTTAGTGTCAGCGTACGGGTTAGGATTAGGGGACGGGTGAGTGTCAGGCTTCGGGGAAGGGTTAGGGTTAGGGTTCGGGCTAGGGTTAGTGTTAGGGGACGGGGACGGTTTAGGGTCCAGGTGAGGGCACGACAACGGTTTAGGGGGAGCGTACGTGTGAGGGCGCGGTTTAGTGTCAGCGTACGGGTTAGAATTAGGGGACGGGTGAGAGTCAGGCTTCGGGGAAGGGTTAGGGTTAGGGCTCGGTCTAGGGTTAGGGTTAGGGGACGGGGACGGTTTAGGGTCCAGGTGAGGGCACGACAACGCTTTAGGAGGAGCGTACGTGTGAGGGCGCGGGTTAGTGTCAGCGTACGGGTTAGGATTAGGGGACGGGTGAGGGTCAGGCTTCGGGGAAGTGTTAGGGTTAGGGTTCGGGCTAGGGTTAGCGTTCGGGGATGGGGACGGTTTAGAGTCCACGTGAGGGCACGACAACGCTTTAGGGGGAGCGTACGTGTGAGGGCACGGGTTAGTGTCAGCGTACGGGTTAGGGTTAGGGGATGGGTGAGGGTCAGGCTTCGGGGAATGGTTAGGGTTAGGGTTCTGGCTAGGGTTAGGGTTAGGGGACGGGGACGGTTGAGGGTCCAGGTGAGGGGACGACAACGATTTAGGGGGAGCGTACGTGTGGGGGCGTGGGTTAGTGTCAGCGTACGGGTTGGGATTAGGGGACGGGTGAGGGTCAGGCTTCGGGGAAGGGTTAGGTTTAGGGTTCGGGCTAGGTTTAGGGTTACAGGACGGGCACGGTTTAGGGGCCAGGTGAGGGCAAAACAACGCTTTAGGGGGAGCGTACGTGTGAGGGCGTGGGTTAGTGTCAGCGTACGGGTTGGGATTAGGGGACGGGTGAGGGTCAGGCTTCGGGGAAGGGTTAGGGTTAGGGTTCGGGCTAGGGTTAGGCTTAGGGGACGGGGACGGTTTAGGGTGCAGGGGAGGGTACGACAACACTTTAGGGGGAGCGTACGTGTGAGGGCGCGGGATAGTGTCAGCGTACGGTTTAGGATTAGGGGACGGATGAGGGTCAGGCTTCGGGGAAGGGTTAGGATTAGGGTTCGGGCTAGGCTTAGGGTTAGGGGACGGGGACGGTTTAGAGTCCAGGTGAGGGTACGACAACGCTTTAGGGGGAGCGTACGTGTGAGGGCGCGGGTTAGTGTCAGCGTACGGGTTAGGATTAGGGGACGGGTGAGGGTCAGGCTTCGGGGAAGGGTTAGGGTTAGGGTTCGGGCTAGGGTTAGGGTTAGGGGATGGGGACGGTTTAGGGTCCAGGTGAGGGCACGACAACGCTTTAGGGGGAGCGTACGTGTGAGGGCGTGGGTTAGTGTCAGCGTACGGGTTAGGATTAGGGGACGGTTGAGGGTCAGGCTTCGGGGAAGGGTTAGGGTTAGGGTTCGGGGTAGGGTTAGGGTTAGGGGACGGGGACGGTTTAGCGTCCAGGTGAGGGCACGACAACGCTTTATGGGGAGCGTACGTGTGAGGACACGGGTTAGTGTCAGCGTACGGGTTAGGATTAGGGGACGGGTGAGGGTCAGGCTTCGGGGAATGGTTAGGGTTAGGGTTCTGGCTAGGGTTAGGGTTAGGGGACGGGGACAGTTGAGGGTCCAGGTGAGGGCACGACAACGCTTTAGGGGGAGCGTACGTGTGGGGGCGTGGGTTAGTGTCAGCGTTCGGGTTGGGATTAGGGGACGGGTGAGGGTCAGGCTTCGGGGAAGGGTTAGGGTTAGGGTTCGGGCTAGGTTTAGGGTTACGGGACGGGCACGGTTTAGGGGCCAGGTGAGGACAAAACAACGCTTTAGGGGGAGCGTACGTGTGAGGGCGCGGGTTAGTGTCAGCGTACGGGTTGGGATTAGGGGACGGGTGAGGGTCAGGCTTCGGGAAAGGGTTAGGGTTAGGGTTCGGGCTAGGGTTAGGCTTAGGGGACGGGGACGGTTTAGGGTGCAGGGGAGGGTACGACAACACTTTAGGGGGAGCGTACGTGTGAGGGCGCGGGATAGTGTCAGCGTACGGTTTAGGATTAGGGGACGTGTGAGGGTCAGGCTTCGGGGAAGTGTTAGGGTTAGGGTTCGGGCTAGGCTTAGGGTTAGGGGACGGGGACGGTTTAGAGTCCAGGTGAGGGTACGACAACGCTTTAGGGGGAGCGTACATGTGAGGGCGCGGGTTAGTGTCAGCGTACGGGTTAGGATTAGGGGACGGTTGAGGGTCAGGCTTCGGGGAAGGGTTAGGGTTAGGGTTCGGGGTAGGGTTAGGGTTAGGGGACGGGGACGGTTTAGGGTCCAGGTGAGGGCACGACAACGCTTTACGGGTAGCGTACGTGTGAGGGCACGGGTTAGTGTCAGCGTACGGGTTAGGATTAGGGGACGGGTGAGTGTCAGGCTTCGGGGAATGGTTAGGGTTAGGGTTCTGGCTAGGGTTAGGGTTAGGGGACGGGGACAGTTGAGGGTCCAGGTGAGGGCACGACAACGCTTTAGGGGGAGCGTACGTGTGGGGGCGTGGGTTAGTGTCAGCGTACGGGTTGGGATTAGGGGACGGGTGAGGGTCAGGCTTCGGGGAAGGGTTAGGTTTAGGGTTCGGGCTAGGTTTAGGGTTACGGGACGGGCACGGTTTAGGGGCCAGGTGAGGACAAAACAACGCTTTAGGGGGAGCGTACGTGTGAGGGCGCGGGTTAGTGTCAGCGTACGGGTTGGGATTAGGGGACGGGTGAGGGTCAGGCTTCGGGGAAGGGTTAGGGTTAGGGTTCGGGCTAGGGTTAGGCTTAGGGGACGGGGACGGTTTAGGGTGCAGGGGAGGGTACGACAACACTTTAGGGGGAGCGTACGTGTGAGGGCGCGGGATAGTGTCAGCGTACGGTTTAGGATTAGGGGACGGGTGAGGGTCAGGCTTCGGGGAAGTGTTAGGGTTAGGGTTCGGGCTAGGCTTAGGGTTAGGGGACGGGGACGGTTTAGAGTCCAGGTGAGGGTACGACAACGCTTTAGGGGGAGCGTACATGTGAGGGCGCGGGTTAGTGTCAGCGTACGGGTTAGGATTAGGGGACGGGTGAGGGTCAGGCTTCGGGGAAGGGTTAGGGTTAGGGTTCGGGCTAGGGTTAGGGTTAGGGGATGGGGACGGTTTAGGGTCCAGGTGAGGGCACGACAACGCTTTAGGGGGAGCGTACGTGTGAGGGCGCGGGTTAGTGTCAGCGTACGGGTTAGGATTAGGGGACGGTTGAGGGTCAGGCTTCGGGGAAGGGTTAGGGTTAGGGTTCGGGCTAGGGTTAGCGTTAGGGGACGGGGACGGTTAAGGGTCCAGGTGAGGGCACGACAACGCTTTAGGGGGAGCGTACGTGTGAGGGCGCGGTTTAGTGTCAGCGTACGGGTTAGGATTAGGGGACGGTTGAGGGTCAGGCTTCGGGGAAGGATTAGGGTTAGGGTTCGGGCTAGGGT
The DNA here is from genome assembly GCF_964374135.1 of Grampus griseus. Taxonomy (NCBI): domain Eukaryota; kingdom Metazoa; phylum Chordata; class Mammalia; order Artiodactyla; family Delphinidae; genus Grampus; species Grampus griseus. The sequence goes on along the minus strand of NW_028133363.1, from coordinate 516,907 downwards.
TAGCGTTAGGGGACGGGGATGGTTTAGGGTCCAGGTGAGGGCACGACAACGCTTTAGGGGGAGCGTACGTGTGAGGGCGCATGTTAGTGTCAGCGTACGGGTTAGGATTAGGGGACGGGTGAGTGTCAGGCTTCGGGGAAGGGTTAGGGTTAGGGTTCGGGCTAGGGTTAGTGTTAGGGGACGGGGACGGTGTAGGGTCCAGGTGAGGGCACGACAACGGTTTAGGGGGAGCGTACGTGTGAGGGCGCGGTATAGTGTCAGCGTACGGGTTAGGATTAGGGGACGGGTGAGGGTCAGGCTTCGGGGAAGGGTTAGGGTTAGGGCTCGGGCTAGGGTTAGGGTTAGGGGACGGGGACGGTTTAGGGTCCAGGTGAGGGTACAACAACGCTTTAGGAGGAGCGTACGTGTGAGGGCGCGGGTTAGTGTCAGCGTACGGGTTAGGATTAGGGGACGGGTGAGGGTCAGGCTTCGGGGAAGTGTTAGGGTTAGGGTTCGGGCTAGGGTTAGCGTTAGGGGATGGGGACGGTTTAGGGTCCACGTGAGGGCACGACAACGCTTTAGGGGGAGCGTACGTGTGAGGGCACGGGTTAGTGTCAGCGTTCGGGTTAGGGTTAGGGGATGGGTGAGAGTCAGGCTTCGGGGAATGGTTAGGGTTAGGGTTCTGGCTAGGGTTAGGGTTAGGGGACGGGGACGATTGAGGGTCCAGGTGAGGGGACGACAACGCTTTAGGGGGAGCGTACGTGTGGGGGCGTGGGTTAGTGTCAGCGTACGGGTTGGGATTACGGGACGGGTGAGGGTCAGGCTTCGGGGAAGTGTTAGGGTTAGGATTCGGGCTAGGTTTAGGGTTACGGGACGGGCACGGTTTAGGGGCCAGGTGAGGGCAAAACAACGCTTTAGGGGGAGCGTACGTGTGAGGGCGCGGGTTAGTGTCAGCGTAAGGGTTGGGATTAGGGGACGGGTGAGGGTCAGGCTTCGGGGAAGGGTTAGGGTTAGGGTTCGGGCTAGGGTTAGGCTTAGGGTACGGGGACGGTTTAGGGTGCAGGGGAGGGTACGACAACACTTTAGGGGGAGCGTACGTGTGAGGGCGCGGGATAGTGTCAGCGTACGGTTTAGGATTAGGGGACGGGTGAGGGTCAGGCTTCGGGGAAGGGTTAGGATTAGGGTTCGGGCTAGGCTTAGGGTTAGGGGACGGGGACGGTTTAGAGTCCAGGTGAGGGTACAACAACGCTTTAGGGGGAGCGTACGTGTGAGGGCGCGGGTTAGTGTCAGCGTACGGGTTAGGATTAGGGGACGGTTGAGGGTCAGGCTTCGGGGAAGGGTTAGGGTTAGGGTTCGGGCTAGGGTTAGGGTTAGCGGATGGGGACGGTTTAGTGTCCAGGTGAGGGCACGACAACGCTTTAGGGGGAGCGTACGTGTGAGGGCGCGGGTTAGTGTCAGCGTACGGGTTAGGATTAGGGGACGGTTGAGTGTCAGGCTTCGGGGAAGGGTTAGGGTTAGGGTTCGGGGTAGGGTTAGGGTTAGGGGACGGGGACGGTTTAGGGTCCAGGTGAGGGCACGACAACGCTTTAGGGGGAGCGTACGTGTGAGGGCACGGGTTAGTGTCAGCGTACGGGTTAGGATTAGGGGACGGGTGAGGGTCAGGCTTCGGGGAAGTGTTAGGGTTAGGGTTCGGGCTAGGGTTAGGGTTAGGGGACGGGGACGGTTGAGGGTCCAGGTGAGGGCACGACAACGCTTTAGGGGGAGCGTACGTGTGGGGGCGTGGGTTAGTGTCAGCGTACGGGTTGGGATTAGGGGACGGGTGAGGGTCAGGCTACGGGGAAGGGTTAGGGTTAGGGTTCTGGCTAGGTTTAGGGTTACGGGACGGGCACGGTTTAGGGGCCAGGTGAGGACAAAACAACGCTTTAGGGGGAGCGTACGTGTGAGGTCGCGGGTTAGTGTCAGCGTACGGGTTGGGATTAGGGGACGGTTGAGGGTCAGGCTTCGGGGAAGGGTTAGGGTTAGGGTTCGGGCTAGGGTTAGGCTTAGGGGACGGGGACGGTTTAGGGTCCAGGGGAGGGTACGACAACACTTTAGGGGGAGCGTACGTGTGAGGGCGCGGGATAGTGTCAGCGTACGGTTTAGGATTAGGGGACGGGTGAGGGTCAGGCTTCGGGGAAGGGTTAGGGTTAGGGTTCGAGCTAGGCTTAGGGTTAGGGGACGGGGACGGTTTAGAGTCCAGGTGAGGGTACGACAACGCTTTAGGGGGAGCGTACGTGTGAGGGCGCGGGTTAGTGTCAGCGTACGGGTTAGGATTAGGGGACGGGTGAGGGTCAGGCTTCGGGGAAGGGTTAGTGTTAGGGTTCGGGCTAGGGTTAGGGTTAGGGGATGGGGACGGTTTAGGGTCCAGGTGAGGGCACGACAACGCTTTAGGGGGAGCGTACGTGTGAGGGCGCGGGTTAGTGTCAGCGTACGGGTTAGGATTAGGGGACGGTTGAGGGTCAGGCTTCGGGGAAGGGTTAGGGTTAGGGTTCGGGCTAGGGTTAGGGTTAGGGGACGGGGACGGTTAAGGGTCCAGGTGAGGGCACAACAACGCTTTAGGGGGAGCGTACGTGTGAGGGCACGGGTTAGTGTCAGCGTACGGGTTAGGATTAGGGGACGGGTGAGTGTCAGGCTTCGGGGAAGGGTTAGGGTTAGGGTTCGGGCTAGGGTTAGTGTTAGGGGACGGGGACGGTTTAGGGTCCAGGTGAGGGCACGACAACGCTTTAGGGGGAGCGTACGTGTGAGGGCGCGGTTTAGTGTCAGCGTACGGGTTAGGATTAGGGGACGGTTGAGGGTCAGGCTTCGGGGAAGGATTAGGGTTAGGGTTCGGGCTAGGGTTAGGGTTAGGGGACGGGGATGGTTTAGGGTCCAGGTGAGGGCACGACAACGCTTTAGGGGGAGCGTACGTGTGAGGGCGCATGTTAGTGTCAGCGTACGGGTTAGGATTAGGGGACGGGTGAGTGTCAGGCTTCGGGGAAGGGTTAGGGTTAGGGTTCGGGCTAAGGTTAGTGTTAGGGGACGGGGACGGTGTAGGGTCCAGGTGAGGGCACGACAACGGTTTAGGGGGAGCGTACGTGTGAGGGTGCGGTTTAGTGTCAGCGTACGGGTTAGGATTAGGGGACGGGTGAGGGTCAGGCTTCGGGGAAGGGTTAGGGATAGGGCTCGGGCTAGGGTTAGGGTTAGGGGACGGGGACGGTTTAGGGTCCAGGTGAGGGTACAACAACGCTTTAGGAGGAGCGTACGTGTGAGGGCGCGGGTTAGTGTCAGCGTACGGGTTAGGATTAGGGGACGGGTGAGGGTCAGGCTTCGGGGAAGTGTTAGGGTTAGGGTTCGGGCTAGGGTTAGCGTTAGGGGATGGGGACGGTTTAGGGTCCACGTGAGGGCACGACAACGCTTTAGGGGGAGCGTACGTGTGAGGGCACGGGTTAGTGTCAGCGTTCGGGTTAGGGTTAGGGGATGGGTGAGGGTCAGGCTTCGGGGAATGGTTAGGGTTAGGGTTCTGGCTAGGGTTAGGGTTAGGGGACGGGGACGGTTGAGGGTCCAGGTGAGGGGACGACAACGCTTTAGGGGGAGCGTACGTGTGGGGGCGTGGGTTAGTGTCAGCGTACGGGTTGGGATTACGGGACGGGTGAGGGTCAGGCTTCGGGGAAGTGTTAGGGTTAGGATTCGGGCTAGGTTTAGGGTTACGGGACGGGCACGGTTTAGGGGCCAGGTGAGGGCAAAACAACGCTTTAGGGGGAGCGTACGTGTGAGGGCGCGGGTTAGTGTCAGCGTACGGGTTGGGATTAGGGGACGGGTGAGGGTCAGGCTTCGGGGAAGGGTTAGGGTTAGGGTTCGGGCTAGGGTTAGGCTTAGGGTACGGGGACGGTTTAGGGTGCAGGGGAGGGTACGACAACACTTTAGGGGGAGCGTACGTGTGAGGGCGCGGGATAGTGTCAGCGTACGGTTTAGGATTAGGGGACGGGTGAGGGTCAGGCTTCGGGGAAGGGTTAGGGTTAGGGTTCTTGCTAGGCTTAGGGTTAGGGGATGGGGACGGTTTAGGGTCCAGGTGAGGGCACGACAACGCTTTAGGGGGAGCGTACGTGTGAGGGCGCGGGTTAGTGTCAGCGTACGGGTTAGGATTAGTGGACAGGTGAGGGTCAGGCTTCGGGGAAGTGTTAGGGTTACGGTTCGGGCTAGGGTTAGGGTTAGGGGACGGGGACGGTTTAGGGTCAAGGTGAGGGCACGACAACGCTTTAGGGGGAGCGTACGTGTGAGGGCACGGGTTAGTGTCAGCGTACGGGTTAGGATTAGGGGACGGGTGAGGGTCAGGCTTCGGGGAAGGGTTAGGGTTAGGGTTCGGGCTAGGGTTAGGGTTAGGGGACGGGGACGGTTTAGGGTCCAGGTGAGGGCACGACAACGCTTTAGGGGGAGCGTACGTGTGAGGGCGCTGGTTAGTGTCAGCGTAAGGTGTAGGATTAGGTGACGGGTGAGGGTCAGGCTTCGGGGAAGCGTTAGGGTTAGGGTTCGGGCTAGGCTTAGGGTTAGGGGACGGGGACGGTTTAGGGTCCAGGTGAGGGCACGACAACGTTTTTGGGGGAGCGTACGTGTGAGGGCGCGGGTTAGTGTCAGCGTACGGGTTAGGATTAGGGGACGGGTGAGGGTCAGGCTTCGGGGAAGTGTTAGGGTTAGGGTTCGGGCTAGGGTTAGGGTTAGGGGACGGGGACGGTTTAGGGTCCAGGTGAGGGCACCACAACGCTTTAGGGGGAGCGTAAGTGTGAGGGCGCGTGTTAGTGTCAGCGTACGGGTTAGGATTAGGGGACGGGTGAGTGTCAGGCTTCGGGGAAGGGTTAGGGTTAGGGTTCGGGCTAGGGTTAGCGTTAGGGGACGGGGACGGTTTAGGGTCCAGGTGAGGGCACGACAACGCTTTAGGGGGAGCGTACGTGTGAGGGCGCGGTTTAGTGTCAGCGTACGGGTTAGGATTAGGGGACGTGTGAGGGTCAGGTTTCGGGGAAGGGTAAGGGTTAGGGTTCGGGCTAGGGTTAGGGTTAGGGGACGGGGACTGTTTAGGGTCCAGGTGACGGCACGACAACGCTTTAGGGGGAGCGTACGTGTGAGGGCGCGGGTTAGTGTAAGCGTACGGGTTAGGATTAGGGGACGGGTGAGGGTCAGGCTTCGGGGAAGGGTTAGGGTTAGGTTTCGGGCTAGTGTTAGGGTTAGGGGAAGGGGACGGTTTAGGGTCCAGGTGAGGGCACGACAATGCTTTAGGGGGAGCGTATGTGTGAGGGCGCGGGTTAGTGTCAGCGTACGGGTTAGGATTAGGGGACGGTTGAGGGTCAGGCTTCGGGGAAGTGTTAGGGTTAGGGTTCGGGCTAGGGTTAGGGTTAGGGGACGGGGACGGTTTACGGTCCAGGTGAGGGCACGACAACGCTTTAGGGAGAGCGTACGTGTGAGGGCGCGGGTTAGTGTCAGCGTACGGTTTACGATTAGGGGACGGGTGAGGGTCAGGCTTCGGGGAAGGTTTAGGGTTAGGGTTAGGGCTAGGGTTAGGTTTAGGGGACGGGGACGGTTTAGGGTCCAGGTGAGAGCACGACAACGCTTTAGGGGGAGCGTACGTGTGAGGGCGCGGGTTAGTGTCAGCGTACGGGTTAGGATTAGGGGACGGGTGAGTGTCAGGCTTCGGGGAAGGGTTAGGGTTAGGGTTCGGGGTAGGGTTAGGGTTAGGGGATGGGGACGGTTTAGGGTCCAGGTGAGGGCACGACAACGCTTTAGGGGGAGCGTACGTGTGAGGGCGCGGGATAGTGTCAGCGTACGGTTTAGGATTAGGGGACGGGTGAGGGTCAGGCTTCGGGGAAGTGTTAGGGTTAGGGTTTGGGCTAGGGTTAGGGTTAGGGGACGGGGACGGTTTAGGGTCCAGGTGAGGGTACGACAACGCTTTAGGGGGAGCGTACGTGTGAGGGCGCGGGTTAGTGTCAGCGTACGTGTTAGGATTAGGGGACGGGTGAGGGTCAGGCTTCGGGGAAGGGTTAGGGTTAGGGTTCGGGCTAGGGTTAGGGTTAGGGGACGGGGACGGTTTAGGGTCCAGGTGAGGGTACGACAACACTATAGGGGGAGTGTACGTGTGAGGGCGCAGGATAGTGTCAGCGTACGGTTTAGGATTAGGGGACGGGTGAGTGTCAGGCTTCGGGGAAGGGTTAGGGTTAGGGTTCGGGCTAGGCTTAGGGTTAGGAGATAGGGACGGTTTAGGGTCCAGGTGAGGGTACGACAACGCTTTAGGGGGAGCGTACGTGTGAGGGCGCAGGATAGTGTTAGCGTACGGTTTAGGATTAGGGGACGGGTGAGTGTCAGGCTTCGGGGAAGGGTTAGGGTTAGGGTTCGGGCTAGGCTTAGGGTTAGGGTATGGGGACGGTTTAGGGTCCAGCTGAGGGCACGACAACGCTTTAGGGGGAGCGTACGTGTGAGGCCGCGGGTTAGTGTCAGCGTACGGGTTAGGATTAGTGGACAGGTGAGGGTCAGGCTTCGGGGAAGGGTTAGGGTTACGGTTCGGGCTAGGGTTAGGGTTAGGGGACGGGGACGGTTTAGGGTCCAGGTGAGGGCACGACAACGCTTTAGGGGGAGCGTACGTGTGAGGGCACGGGTTAGTGTCAGCGTACGGGTTAGGATTAGGGGACGGTGAGGGCCAGGCTTCGGGGAAGGGTTAGGGTTAGGGTTCGGGCTAGGGTTAGGGTTAGGGGACGGGGACGGTTTAGGGTCCAGGTGAGGGCACGACAACGCTTTAGGGGGAGCGTACGTGTGAGGGCGCGGGTTAGTGTCAGCGTAAGGGTTAGGATTAGGTGACGGGTGAGGGTCAGGCTTCGGGGAAGTGTTAGGGTTAGGGTTCGGGCTAGGGTTAGGGTTAGGGGACGGGGACGGTTTAGGGTCCAGGTGAGGGCACGACAACGCTTTAGGGGGAGTGTACGTGTGAGGGCGCGGGTTAGTGTCAGCGTACGGGTTAGGATTAGGGGACGGGTGAGGGTCAGGCTTCGGGAAGGGTTAGGGTTAGGGTTCGGGCTAGGGTTAGGGTTAGGGGACGGGGACGGTTTAGGGTCCAGGTGAGGGTACGACAACGCTTTAGGGGGAGCGTACGTGTGAGGGCGCGGGTTAGTGTCAGCGTACGGGTTAGGATTAGGGGACGGGTGAGGGTCAGGCTTCGGGGAAGGGTTAGGGTTAGGGTTCGGGCTAGGGTTAGGGTTAGGGGACGGGGACGGTTTAGGGTCCAGGTGAGGGCACGACAACGCTTTAGGGGGAGCGTAAGTGTGAGGGCGCGTGTTAGTGTCAGCGTACGGGTTAGGATTAGGGGACGGGTGAGTGTCAGGCTTCGGGGAAGGGTTAGGGTTAGGGTTCGGGCTAGGGTTAGGGTTAGGGGACGGGGACGGTTTAGGGTCCAGGTGAGGGCACGACAACGCTTTAGGGGGAGCATACGTGTGAGGGCGCGGTTTAGTGTCAGCGTACGGGTTAGGATTAGGGGACGTGTGAGGGTCAGGCTTCGGGGAAGGGTTAGGGTTAGGGTTTGGGCTAGGGTTAGCGTTAGGGGACGGGGACGGTTTAGGGTCCACGTGAGGGCACGACAACGCTTTAGGGGGAGCGTATGTGTGAGGGCGCGGGTTAGTGTCAGCGTACGGGTTAGGATTAGGGGATGGGTGAGGGTCAGGCTTTGGGGAATGGTTAGGGTTAGGGTTCGGGCTAGGGTTAGGGTTAGGGGACGGGGACGGTTGAGGGTCCAGGTGAGGGCACGACAACGCTTTAGGGGGAGCGTACGTGTGGGGGCGTGGGTTAGTGTCGGCGTACGGGTTGGGATTAGGGGACGGGTGAGGGTCAGGCTTCGGGGAATTGTTAGGGTTAGGGTTCGGGCTAGGTTTAGGGTTACGGGACAGGCACGGTTTAGGGGCCAGGTGAGTGCAAAACAACGCTTCAGGGGGAGCGTACGTGTGAGGGCGCGGGTTAGTGTCAGCGTACGGGTTGGGATTAGGGGACGGGTGAGGGTCAGGCTTCGGGGAAGTGTTAGGGTTAGGGTTCGGGCTAGCGTTAGGCATAGGGGACGGGGACGGTTTAGGGTCCAGGTGAGGGCAAAACAACGCTTTAGGGGGAGCGTACGTGTGAGGGCGTGGGTTAGTGTCAGCATTCGGTTTAGGATTAGGGGACAGGTGAGTGTCAGGCTTCGAGGAAGGGTTAGTGTCAGGGTTCGGGCTAGGGTTAGGGTTAGGGGACGGGGACGGTTTAGGGTCCAGGTGAGGGTACGACAACGCTTTAGGGGGAGCGTACGTGTGAGGGCGCGGGTTAGTGTCAGCGTACGGGTTAGGATTAAGGGACGGGTGAGGGTCAGGCTTCGGGGAAGGGTTAGGGTTAGGGTTCGGGCTAGCGTTAGGGTTAGGGGACGGGGACGGTTTAGGGTCCAGGTGAGGGCACGACAACGCTTTAGGGGGAGCGTACGTGTGAGGGCGCGGGTTAGTGTCAGCGTACGGTTTAGGATTAGGGGACGGGTGAGGGTCAGGCTTCGGGGAAGGTTTAGGGTTAGGGTTCGGGCTAGGGTTAGGGTTAGGGGACGGGGACGGTTTAGGGTCCAGGTTAGGGCAAAACAACGCTTTAGGGGGAGCGTACGAGTGAGGGCGCGGGTTAGTGTCAGCATTCGTGTTAGGATTAGGGGACAGGTGAGTGTCAGGCTTCGAGGAACTGTTAGTGTTAGGGTTCGGGCTAGAGTTAGGGTTAGGGGACGGGGACAGTTTAGGGTCCAGGTGAGGGTACGACAACACTATAGGGGGAGTGTACGTGTGAGGGCGCAGGATAGTGTCAGCGTACGGTTTAGGATTAGGGGACGGGTGAGTGGCAGGCTTCGGGGAAGGGTTAGGGTTAGGGTTCGGGCTAGGCTTAGGGTTAGGGGACGGGGACGGTTTAGGGTCCAGGTGAGGGTACGAGAACGCTTTAGGGGGAGCGTACGTGTGAGGGCGCAGTATAGTGTCAGCGTACGGTTTAGCATTAGGGGACGGGTGAGGGTCAGGCTTCGGAGAAGGGTTAGGGTTAGGGTTTGGGCTAGGCTTAGGGTTAGGGGATGGGGACGGTTTAGGGTCCAGTTGAGGGCACGACAACACTTTAGGGGGAGCGTACGTGTGAGGGCGCGGGTTAGTGTCAGCGTACGGGTTAGGATTAGGGGACGGGTGAGGGTCAGGCTTCGGGGAAGTGTTAGGGTTACGGTTCGGGCTAGGGTTAGGGTTAGGGGACGGGGACGGTTTAGGGTCCAGGTGAGGGCACGACAACGCTTTAGGGGGAGCGTACGTGTGAGGGCACGGTTTAGTTTCAGCGTACGGGTTAGGATTAGGGGACGGGTGAGGGTCAGGCTTCGGGGAAGGGTTAGGGTTAGGGTTCGGGCTAGGGTTATGGTTAGGGGACTGGGACGGTTTAGTGTCCAGGTGAGGGCACGACAACGCTTTAGGGGGAGCGTACGTGTGAGGGCGCGGGTTAGTGTCAGCGTAAGGGTTAGGATTAGGGGACGGGTGAGGGTCAGGCTTCGGGGAAGGGTTAGGGTTAGGGTTCGGGCTAGGGTTATGGTTAGGGGACTGGGACGGTTCAGGGTCCAGGTGAGGGCACGACAACGCTTTAGGGGGAGCGTACGTGTGAGGGCGCGGGTTAGTGTCAGCGTAAGGGTTAGGATTAGGGGACGGGTGAGGGTCAGGCTTCGGGGAAGGGTTAGGGTTAGGGTTCGGGCTAGGTTTAGGGTTAGGGGACGGGGACGGTTTAGGGTGCAGGTGAGGGCACGACAACGCTTTAGGGGGAGCGTACGTGTGAGGGCGCGGGTTAGTGTCAGCGTACGGGTTAGGATTAGGGGACGGGTGAGGGTCAGGCTTCGGGGAAGTGTTAGGGTTAGGGTTCGGGCTAGGCTTAGGGTTAGGGGACGGGGACGGTTTAGGGTCCAGGTGAGGGTACGACAACGCTTTAGGGGGAGCGTACGTGTGAGGGCGCAGGATAGTGTCAGCGTACTGTTTAGGATTAGGGGACGGGTGAGGGTCAGGCTTCGGGGAAGGGCTAGGATTAGGGTTCGGGCTAGGGTTAGGGTTAGGGGACGGGGACGGTTTAGGGTCCAGGTGAGGGTACGACAACGCTTTAGGGGGAGCGTACATGTGAGGGCGCGGGTTAGTGTCAGCGTACGGGTTAGGATTAGGGGACGGGTGAGGGTCAGGCTTCGGGTAAGGGTTAGGGTTACGGTTAGGGCTAGGGTTAGGGTTAGGGGACGGGGACGGTTTAGGGTCCAGGTGAGGGCACGACAACGTTTTAGGGGGAGCGTACGTGTGAGGGCGCGGGTTAGTGTCAGCGTACGGGTTAGGAATAGGGGACGGGTGAGGGTCAGGCTTCGGGGAAGGGTTAGGGTTAGGGTTCGGGCTAGGGTTAGGGTTAGGGGACGGGGACGGTTTAGGGTCCAGGTGAGGGCACGACAACGCTTTAGGGGGAGCGTACATGTGAGGGCGCGTGTTAGTGTCAGCGTACGGGTTAGGATTAGGGGACGGGTGAGTGTCAGGCTTCGGGGAAGGGTTAGGGTTAGGGTTCGGGCTAGGGTTAGGGTTAGGGGACGGGGACGGTTTAGGGTCCAGGTGAGGGCACGACAACGCTTTAGGGGGATCGTACGTGTGAGGGCGCGGTTTAGTGTCAGCGTACGGGTTAGGATTAGGGGACGGGTGAGGGTCAGGCTTCGGGGAAGGGTTAGGGTTAGGGTTCGGGCTAGGGTTAGGGTTAGGGGACGGGGACTGTTTAGGGTCCAGGTGACGCAACGACAACGCTTTAGGGGGAGCGTACGTGTGAGGGCGCGGGTTAGTGTCAGCGTACGGGTTAGGATTAGGGGACGGGTGAGGGTCAGGCTTCGGGGAAGGGTTAGGGTTAGGTTTCGGGCTAGGGTTAGGGTTAGGGGACGGGGACGGTTTAGGGTCCAGGTGAGGGCACGACAATGCTTTAGGGGGAACGTACGTGTGAGGGCGCGGGTTAGTGTCAGCATACGGGTTAGGATTAGGGGACGGGTGAGGGTCAGGCTTCGGGGAAGTGTTAGTGTTAGGGTTCGGGCTAGGGTTACGGTTAGGGGACGGGGACGGTTTAGGGTCCAGGTGAGGGCACGACAACGCTTTAGGGGGAGCGTACGTGTGAGGGCCCGGGTTAGTGTCAGCGTACGGTTTAGGATTAGGGGACGGGTGAGGGTCAGGCTTCGGGGAAGGGTTAGGGTTAGGGTTCGGGCTAGGGTTACGGTTAGGGGACGGGGACGGTTTAGGGTCCAGGTGAGGGCACGCAACGCTTTAGGGGGAGCGTACGTGTGAGGGTGCGGGTTAGTGTCAGCGTACGGGTTAGGATTAGGGGACAGGTGAGTGTCAGGCTTCGGGGAATGGTTAGGGTTAGGGTTCGGGCTAGGGTTAGGATTAGGGGACGGGGACGGTTTAGGGTTCAGGTGAGGGCACGACAACGCTTTAGGGGGAGCGTACGTGTGAGGGCGCGGGATAGTGTCAGCGTACGGTTTAGGATTAGGGGACGGGTGAGGGTCAGGCTTTGGGGAAGGGTTAGGGTTAGGGTTCGGGTTAGGGTTAGGGTTAGGGGACGGGGACGGTTTAGGGTCCAGGTGAGGGTACGACAACGCTTTAGGGGGAGCGTACGTGTGAGGGCGCGGGTTAGTGTCAGCGTACGGGTTAGGATTAGGGGACGGTTGAGGGTCAGGCTTCGGGGAATGGTTAGGGTTAGGGTTCGGGCTATTGTTAGCGTTAGGGGACGGGGACGGTTTAGGGTCCACGTGAGGGCACGACAACGCTTTAGGGGGAGCGTACGTGTGAGGGCACTGCTTAGTGTCAGCGTACGGGTTAGGATTAGGGCATGGGTGAGGGTCAGGCTTCGGGGAATGGTTAGGGTTAGGGTTCGGGCTAGGCTTAGGGTTAGGGGACGGGGACGGTTGAGGGTCCAGGTGAGGGCACGACAACGCTTTAGGGGGAGCGTACGTGTGGGGGCGTGGGTTAGTGTAAGCGTACGGGTTGGGATTAGGGGACGGGTGAGTCTCAGGCTTCGGGGAAGTGTTAGGGTTAGGGTTCGGGCTAGGTTTAGGTTTACGTGGCGGGCACGGTTTAGGGTCCAGGTGAGGGCAAAACAACGCTTTAGGGGGAGCGTACGTGTGGGGGCGTGGGTTAGTGTAAGCGTACGGGTTGGGATTAGGGGACGGGTGAGTGTCAGGCTTCGGGGAAGCGTTAGACTTAGGGTTCGGGCTAGGGGTCGGGTTAGGGGACGGGGACGGTTTAGGGTCCAGGTGAGGGTACGACAACGCTTTAGGGGGAGCGTACGTGTGAGGGCGCGGGTTAGTGTTAGCGTACGGGTTAAGATTAGGGGACGTGTGAGGGTCAGGCTTCGGGGAAGGGTTAGGGTTAGGGTTCGGGCTAGGGTTAGGGTTAGGGGACGGGGACGGTTGAGGGTCCAGGTGAGGGCACGACAAAACATTAGGGGGAGCGTACGTGTGAGGGCGCGGGATAGTGTCAGGGTAGGGTTTAGGATTAGGGGACGGGTGAGGGTCAGGCTTCGGGGAAGGGTTAGGGTTAGGGTTTGGGCTAGGCTTAGGGTTAGGGGACGGGGACGGTTTAGGGTCCAGGTGAGGGCACGACAACGCTTTAGGGGGAGCATACGTGTGAGGGCGCGGGTTAGTGTCAGCGTACGGGTTAGGATTAGGGGACGGGTGAGGGTCAGGCTTCGGGGAACGGTTAGGGTTAGGGTTCGGGCTAGGGTTAGGGTTAGGGTACGGGGATGATTTAGGGTCCAGGTGAAGGCACGACAACGCTTTAGGGGGAGCGTACGTGTGAGGGCACGGGATAGTGTCAGCGTACGGTTTAGGATTAGGGGACGGGTGAGGGTCAGGCTTCGGGGAAGGGTTAGGGTTAGGGTTCGGGCTAGGCTTAGGGTTAGGGGACGGGGACGGTTTAGGGTCCAGGTGAGGGTACGACAACGCTTTAGGGGGAGCGTACGTGTGAGGGCGCGGGTTAGTGTCAGCGTACGGGTTAGGATTAGGGGACGGGTGAGGGTCAGTATTCGGGGAAGGTTTACGGGTAGGGTTCGGGCTAGGGTTAGGGTTAGGGGACGGGGACGGTTTAGGGTCCAGGTGAGGGCACGACAACGTTTTAGGGGGAGCGTACGTGTGAGGGCACGGGTTAGTGTCAGCGTACGGGTTAGGATTAGGGGATGGGTGAGGGTCAGGCTTCGGGGAATGGTTAGGGTTAGGGTTCGGGCTAGGGTTAGGGTTAGGGGACGGGGACGGTTTAGGGTCCATATGAGGGCACGACAACGCTTTAGGGGGAGCGTACGTGTGGGGGCGTGGGTTAGTGTCAGCGTACGGGTTAGGATTAGGGGACGGGTGAGGGTCAGGCTTCGGGGAAGGGCTAGGGTTAGGGTTCGGGCTAGGGTTAGGCTTAGGGGACGGGGACGGTTTAGGGTCCAGGTGAGGGCACGACAACGCTTTAGGGGGAGCGTACGTGTGAGGGCGCGGGATAGTGTCAGCGTACGGTTTAGGATTAGGGGACGGGTGAGGGTCAGGCTTCGGGGAAGTGTTAGGGTTAGGGTTCGGGCTAGGGTTAGGGTTAGGGGACGGGGACGGTTTAGGGTCCAGGTGAGGGCAAAACAACGCTTTAGGGGGAGCGTACGTGTGAGGGCGCGGCTTAGTGTCAGCGTACGGGTTAGGATTAGGGGACGGGTGAGGGTCAGGCTTAGGGGAAGGGTTAGGGTTAGGGTTCGGGCTAGGGTTAGGGTTAGGGGACGGGGACGGTTTAGGGTCCAGGTGAGCGTACGACAACACTATAGGGGGAGTGTACGTGTGAGGGCGCAGGATAGTGTCAGCGTACGGTTTAGGATTAGGGGACGGGTGAGTGTCAGGCTTCGGGGAAGGGTTAGGGTTAGGGTTCGGGCTAGGCTTAGGGTTAGGGTATGGGGACGGTTTAGGGTCCAGCTGAGGGCACGACAACGCTTTAGGGGGAGCGTACGTGTGAGGCCGCGGGTTAGTGTCAGCGTACGGGTTAGGATTAGTGGACAGGTGAGGGTCAGGCTTCGGGGAAGGGTTAGGGTTACGGTTCGGGCTAGGGTTAGGGTTAGGGGACGGGGACGGTTTAGGGTCCAGGTGAGGGCACGACAACGCTTTAGGGGGAGCGTACGTGTGAGGGCACGGGTTAGTGTCAGCGTACGGGTTAGGATTAGGGGACGGTGAGGGCCAGGCTTCGGGGAAGGGTTAGGGTTAGGGTTCGGGCTAGGGTTAGGGTTAGGGGACGGGGACGGTTTAGGGTCCAGGTGAGGGCACGACAACGCTTTAGGGGGAGCGTACGTGTGAGGGCGCGGGTTAGTGTCAGCGTAAGGGTTAGGATTAGGTGACGGGTGAGGGTCAGGCTTCGGGGAAGTGTTAGGGTTAGGGTTCGGGCTAGGGTTAGGGTTAGGGGACGGGGACGGTTTAGGGTCCAGGTGAGGGCACGACAACGCTTTAGGGGGAGTGTACGTGTGAGGGCGCGGGTTAGTGTCAGCGTACGGGTTAGGATTAGGGGACGGGTGAGGGTCAGGCTTCGGGAAGGGTTAGGGTTAGGGTTCGGGCTAGGGTTAGGGTTAGGGGACGGGGACGGTTTAGGGTCCAGGTGAGGGTACGACAACGCTTTAGGGGGAGCGTACGTGTGAGGGCGCGGGTTAGTGTCAGCGTACGGGTTAGGATTAGGGGACGGGTGAGGGTCAGGCTTCGGGGAAGGGTTAGGGTTAGGGTTCGGGCTAGGGTTAGGGTTAGGGGACGGGGACGGTTTAGGGTCCAGGTGAGGGCACGACAACGCTTTAGGGGGAGTGTACGTGTGAGGGCGCGGGTTAGTGTCAGCGTACGGGTTAGGATTAGGGGACGGGTGAGGGTCAGGCTTCGGGAAGGGTTAGGGTTAGGGTTCGGGCTAGGGTTAGGGTTAGGGGATGGGGACGGTTTAGGGTCCAGGTGAGGGTACAACAACGCTTTAGGGGGAGCGTACGTGTGAGGGCGCGGGTTAGTGTCAGCGTACGGGTTAGGATTAGGGGACGGGTGAGGGTCAGGCTTCGGGGAAGGGTTAGGGTTAGGGTTCGGGCTAGGGTTAGGGTTAGGGGACGGGGACGGTTTAGGGTCCAGGTGAGGGCACGACAACGCTTTAGGGGGAGCGTAAGTGTGAGGGCGCGTGTTAGTGTCAGCGTACGGGTTAGGATTAGGGGACGGGTGAGTGTCAGGCTTCGGGGAAGGGTTAGGGTTAGGGTTCGGGCTAGGGTTAGGGTTAGGGGATGGGGACGGTTGAGGGTCCAGGTGAGGGCATGACAACGCTTTAGGGGGAGCGTACGTGTGGGGGCGTGGGTTAGTGTCGGCGTACGGGTTGGGATTAGGGGACGGGTGAGGGTCAGGCTTCGGGGAATTGTTAGCGTTAGGGTTCGGGCTAGGTTTAGGGTTACGGGACAGGCACGGTTTAGGGGCCAGGTGAGTGCAAAACAACGCTTCAGGGGGAGCGTACGTGTGAGGGCGCGGGTTAGTGTCAGCGTACGGGTTGGGATTAGGGGACGGGTGAGGGTCAGGCTTCGGGGAAGTGTTAGGGTTAGGGTTCGGGCTAGGGTTAGGCTTAGGGGACAGGGACGGTTTAGGGTCCAGGGGAGGGTACGACAACACTTTAGGGGGAGCGTACGTGTGAGGGCGCGGGATAGTGTCAGCGTACGGTTTAGGATTAGGGGACGGGTGAGGGTCAGGCTTCGGGGAAGGGTTAGGGTTAGGGTTCGGGCTAGGCTTAGGGTTAGGGGACGGGGACGGTTTAGGGTCCAGATGAGGGTACGACAACGCTTTAGGGGGAGCGTACGTGTGAGGACACGGGTCAGTGTCAGCGTACGTGTTAGGGTTAGGGGATGGGTGAGGGTCAGGCTTTGGGGAATGGTTAGGGTTAGGGTTCTGGTTAGGGTTAGGGTTAGGGGACGGGGACGGTTGAGGGTCCAGGTGAGGGCACGACAACGCTTTAGGGGGAGCGTACGTGTGAGGGCGCGGGTTAGTGTCAGCGTGCGGGTTAGGATTAGGGGACGGGTGAGGGTTAGGCTTCGGGGAAGGGTTAGGGTTAGGGTTTTGGCTAGGGTTAGGGTTAGGTGACGGGGACGGTTTAGGGTCCAGGTGAGGGTACGACAACGATTTAGGGGGAGCGTACGTGTGAGGGCGCGGGTTAGTGTCAGCGTACGGGTTAGGATTAGGGGACGGGTGAGGGTCAGGCTTCGGGGAAGGGTTAGGGTTACGGTTAGGGCTAGGGTTAGGGTTAGGGGACGGGGACGGTTTAGGGTCCAGGTGAGGGCACGACAACGTTTTTGGGGGAGCGTACGTGTGAGGGCGCGGGTTAGTGTCAGCGTACGGGTTAGGATTAGGGGATGGGTGAGGGTCAGGCTTCGGGGAATGGTTAGGGTTAGGGTTCGGGCTAGGGTTAGGGTTAGGGGACGGGGACGGTTGAGGGTCCAGGTGAGGGCACGACAACGCTTTAGGGGGAGCGTACGTGTGGGGGCGTGGGTTAGTGTCAGCGTACGGGTTGGGATTAGGGGACGGGTGAGGGTCAGGCTTCGGGGAAGGTTTAGGGTTAGGGTTCGGGCTAGGTTTAGGGTTATGGGACAGGCACGGTTTAGGGGCCAGGTGAGGGCAAAACAATGCTTTAGGGGGAGCGTACGTGTGCCGGCGCGGGTTAGTGTCAGCGTACGGTTTGGGATTAGGGGACGGTTGAGGGTCAGGCTTCGGGGAAGGGTTAGGGTTAGGGTTCGGGCTAGGGTTAGGCTTAGGGGACGGGGACGGTTTAGGGTCCAGGGGAGGGTACGACAACACTTTAGGGGGCGCGTACGTGTGAGGGCGCGGGATAGTGTCAGCGTACGGTTTAGGATTAGGGGACGGGTGAGGGTCAGGCTTCGGGGAAGTGTTAGGGTTAGGGTTCGGGCTAGGCTTAGGGTTAGGGGACGGGGACGGTTTAGGGTCCAGGTGAGGGTACGACAACGCTTTAGGGGGAGCGTCCGTGTGAGGGCGCGGGTTAGTGTCAGCGTACGGGTTAGGAATAGGGAACGGGTGAGGGTCAGGCTTCGGGGAATGGTTAGGGTTAGGGTTCGGGCTAGGGTTAGGGTTAGGGGACGGGGACGGTTTAGGGTCCAGGTGAGGGCACGACAACGCTTTAGGGGGAGCGTACGTGTGAGGGCGCGGGTTAGTGTCAGAGTACGGGTTAGGATTAGGGGACGGGTGAGGGTCAGGCTTCGGGGAAGGGTTAGGGTTAGGGATCGGGCTAGGGTTAGGGTTACGGGACGGGGACGGTTTAGGGTCCAGGTGAGGGTACGACAACGCTTTAGGGGGAGCGTACGTGTGAGGGCGCAGGTTAGTGTCAGCGTACGGGTTAGGATTAGGGGACGGGTGAGGGTCAGGCTTCGGGGAAGGGTTAGGGTTAGGGTTCGGGTTAGGGTTAGCGTTAGGGGAAGGGGACGGTTTAGGGTCCACGTGAGGGCACGACAACGCTTTAGGGGGAGCGTACGTGTGAGGGCACGGGTTAGTGTCAGCGTACGGGTTAGGATTAGGGGATGGGTGAGAGTCAGGCTTCGGGGAATGGTTAGGGTTAGGGTTCGGGCTAGGGTTAGGGTTAGCGGACGGGGACGGTTGAGGGTCCAGGTGAGGGCACGACAACGCTTTAGGGGGAGCGTACGTGTGGGGGCGTGGGTTAGTGTCAGCGTACGGGTTGAGATTAGGGGACGGGTGAGGGTCAGGCTTCGGGGAAGGTTTAGGGTTAGGGTTCGGGCTAGGTTTAGGGTTACGTGACGGGCACGGTTTAGGAGCCAGGTGAGGGCAAAACAACGCTTTAAGGGGAGCGTACGTGTGAGGGCGCGGGTTAGTGTCAGCGTACGGGTTGGGATTAGGGGACGGGTGAGGGTCAGGCTTCGGGGAAGGGTTAGGGTTAGGGTTCGGGCTAGGGTTAGGCTTAGGGGACGGGGACGGTTTAGGGTCCAGGTGAGGGTACGACAACACTTTAGG
Organism: Grampus griseus; assembly: GCF_964374135.1. Taxonomy (NCBI): domain Eukaryota; kingdom Metazoa; phylum Chordata; class Mammalia; order Artiodactyla; family Delphinidae; genus Grampus; species Grampus griseus. The sequence goes on along the minus strand of NW_028133363.1, from coordinate 498,879 downwards.
GGGAGCGTACGTGTGAGGGCGCGGGATAGTGTCAGGGTACGGTTTAGGATTAGGGGACGGGTGAGGGTCAGGCTTCGGGGAAGGGTTAGGGTTAGGGTTCGGGCTAGGCTTAGGGTTAGGGGACGGGGACGGTTTAGGGTCCAGGTGAGGGTACGACAACGCTTTAGGGGGAGCGTACGTGTGAGGGCGCGGGTTAGTGTCAGCGTACGGGTTAGGAATAGGGAACAGGTGAGGGTCAGGCTTCGGGGAAGGGTTAGGGTTAGGGTTCGGGCTAGGGTTAGCGTTAGGGGACGGGGACGGTTTAGGGTCCACGTGAGGGCACGACAACGCTTTAGGGGGAGCGTACGTGTGAGGGCGCGGGTTAGTGTCAGCGTACGGGTTAGGATTAGGGGACGGGTGAGGGTCAGGCTTCGGGGAAGGGTTAGGGTTAGGGTTCGGGTTAGGGTTAGCGTTAGGGGACGGGGACGGTTTAGGGTCCACGTGAGGGCACGACAACGCTTTAGGGGGAGCGGACGTGTGAGGGCACGGGTTAGTGTCAGCGTACGGGTTAGGATTAGGGGATGGGTGAGAGTCAGGCTTCGGGGAATGGTTAGGGTTAGGGTTCGGGCTAGGGTTAGGGTTAGCGGACGGGGACGGTTGAGGGTCCAGGTGAGGGCACGACAACGCTTTAGGGGGAGCGTACGTGTGGGGGCGTGGGTTAGTGTCAGCGTACGGGTTGAGATTAGGGGACGGCTAAGGGTCAGGCTTCGGGGAAGGTTTAGGGTTAGGGTTCGGGCTAGGTTTAGGGTTACGGGACGGGCACGGTTTAGGGGTCAGGTGAGGGCAAAACAACGCTTTAGGGGGAGCGTACGTGTGAGGGCGCGGGTTAGTGTCAGCGTACGGGTTGGGATTAGGGGACGGGTGAGGGTCAGGCTTCGGGGAAGGGTTAGGGTTAGGGTTCGGGCTAGGGTTAGGCTTAGGGGACGGGGACGGTTTAGGGTCCAGGTGAGGGCACGACAACGCTTTAGGGGGAGCGTACGTGTGAGGGCGCATGTTAGTGTCAGCGTACGGGTTAGGATTAGGGGACGGGTGAGTGTCAGGCTTCGGGGAAGGGTTAGGGTTAGGGTTCGGGCTAGGGTTAGTGTTAGGGGACGGGGACGGTTTAGGGTCCAGGTGAGGGCACGACAACGGTTTAGGGGGAGCGTACGTGTGAGGGCGCGGTTTAGTGTCAGCGTACGGGTTAGAATTAGGGGACGGGTGAGAGTCAGGCTTCGGGGAAGGGTTAGGGTTAGGGCTCGGTCTAGGGTTAGGGTTAGGGGACGGGGACGGTTTAGGGTCCAGGTGAGGGCACGACAACGCTTTAGGAGGAGCGTACGTGTGAGGGCGCGGGTTAGTGTCAGCGTACGGGTTAGGATTAGGGGACGGGTGAGGGTCAGGCTTCGGGGAAGTGTTAGGGTTAGGGTTCGGGCTAGGGTTAGCGTTCGGGGATGGGGACGGTTTAGAGTCCACGTGAGGGCACGACAACGCTTTAGGGGGAGCGTTCGTGTGAGGGCACGGGTTAGTGTCAGCGTACGGGTTAGGGTTAGGGGATGGGTGAGGGTCAGGCTTCGGGGAATGGTTAGGGTTAGGGTTCTGGCTAGGGTTAGGGTTAGGGGACGGGGACGGTTGAGGGTCCAGGTGAGGGGACGACAACGATTTAGGGGGAGCGTACGTGTGGGGGCGTGGGTTAGTGTCAGCGTACGGGTTGGGATTAGGGGACGGGTGAGGGTCAGGCTTCGGGGAAGGGTTAGGTTTAGGGTTCGGGCTAGGTTTAGGGTTACAGGACGGGCACGGTTTAGGGGCCAGGTGAGGGCAAAACAACGCTTTAGGGGGAGCGTACGTGTGAGGGCGTGGGTTAGTGTCAGCGTACGGGTTGGGATTAGGGGACGGGTGAGGGTCAGGCTTCGGGGAAGGGTTAGGGTTAGGGTTCGGGCTAGGGTTAGGCTTAGGGGACGGGGACGGTTTAGGGTGCAGGGGAGGGTACGACAACACTTTAGGGGGAGCGTACGTGTGAGGGCGCGGGATAGTGTCAGCGTACGGTTTAGGATTAGGGGACGGATGAGGGTCAGGCTTCGGGGAAGGGTTAGGATTAGGGTTCGGGCTAGGCTTAGGGTTAGGGGACGGGGACGGTTTAGAGTCCAGGTGAGGGTACGACAACGCTTTAGGGGGAGCGTACGTGTGAGGGCGCGGGTTAGTGTCAGCGTACGGGTTAGGATTAGGGGACGGGTGAGGGTCAGGCTTCGGGGAAGGGTTAGGGTTAGGGTTCGGGCTAGGGTTAGGGTTAGGGGATGGGGACGGTTTAGGGTCCAGGTGAGGGCACGACAACGCTTTAGGGGGAGCGTACGTGTGAGGGCGTGGGTTAGTGTCAGCGTACGGGTTAGGATTAGGGGACGGTTGAGGGTCAGGCTTCGGGGAAGGGTTAGGGTTAGGGTTCGGGGTAGGGTTAGGGTTAGGGGACGGGGACGGTTTAGCGTCCAGGTGAGGGCACGACAACGCTTTATGGGGAGCGTACTTGTGAGGACACGGGTTAGTGTCAGCGTACGGGTTAGGATTAGGGGACGGGTGAGGGTCAGGCTTCGGGGAATGGTTAGGGTTAGGGTTCTGGCTAGGGTTAGGGTTAGGGGACGGGGACAGTTGAGGGTCCAGGTGAGGGCACGACAACGCTTTAGGGGGAGCGTACGTGTGGGGGCGTGGGTTAGTGTCAGCGTTCGGGTTGGGATTAGGGGACGGGTGAGGGTCAGGCTTCGGGGAAGGGTTAGGGTTAGGGTTCGGGCTAGGTTTAGGGTTACGGGACGGGCACGGTTTAGGGGCCAGGTGAGGACAAAACAACGCTTTAGGGGGAGCGTACGTGTGAGGGCGCGGGTTAGTGTCAGCGTACGGGTTGGGATTAGGGGACGGGTGAGGGTCAGGCTTCGGGAAAGGGTTAGGGTTAGGGTTCGGGCTAGGGTTAGGCTTAGGGGACGGGGACGGTTTAGGGTGCAGGGGAGGGTACGACAACACTTTAGGGGGAGCGTACGTGTGAGGGCGCGGGATAGTGTCAGCGTACGGTTTAGGATTAGGGGACGTGTGAGGGTCAGGCTTCGGGGAAGTGTTAGGGTTAGGGTTCGGGCTAGGCTTAGGGTTAGGGGACGGGGACGGTTTAGAGTCCAGGTGAGGGTACGACAACGCTTTAGGGGGAGCGTACATGTGAGGGCGCGGGTTAGTGTCAGCGTACGGGTTAGGATTAGGGGACGGTTGAGGGTCAGGCTTCGGGGAAGGGTTAGGGTTAGGGTTCGGGGTAGGGTTAGGGTTAGGGGACGGGGACGGTTTAGGGTCCAGGTGAGGGCACGACAACGCTTTACGGGGAGCGTACGTGTGAGGGCACGGGTTAGTGTCAGCGTACGGGTTAGGATTAGGGGACGGGTGAGTGTCAGGCTTCGGGGAATGGTTAGGGTTAGGGTTCTGGCTAGGGTTAGGGTTAGGGGACGGGGACAGTTGAGGGTCCAGGTGAGGGCACGACAACGCTTTAGGGGGAGCGTACGTGTGGGGGCGTGGGTTAGTGTCAGCGTACGGGTTGGGATTAGGGGACGGGTGAGGGTCAGGCTTCGGGGAAGGGTTAGGTTTAGGGTTCGGGCTAGGTTTAGGGTTACGGGACGGGCACGGTTTAGGGGCCAGGTGAGGACAAAACAACGCTTTAGGGGGAGCGTACGTGTGAGGGCGCGGGTTAGTGTCAGCGTACGGGTTGGGATTAGGGGACGGGTGAGGGTCAGGCTTCGGGGAAGGGTTAGGGTTAGGGTTCGGGCTAGGGTTAGGCTTAGGGGACGGGGACGGTTTAGGGTGCAGGGGAGGGTACGACAACACTTTAGGGGGAGCGTACGTGTGAGGGCGCGGGATAGTGTCAGCGTACGGTTTAGGATTAGGGGACGGGTGAGGGTCAGGCTTCGGGGAAGTGTTAGGGTTAGGGTTCGGGCTAGGCTTAGGGTTAGGGGACGGGGACGGTTTAGAGTCCAGGTGAGGGTACGACAACGCTTTAGGGGGAGCGTACATGTGAGGGCGCGGGTTAGTGTCAGCGTACGGGTTAGGATTAGGGGACGGGTGAGGGTCAGGCTTCGGGGAAGGGTTAGGGTTAGGGTTCGGGCTAGGGTTAGGGTTAGGGGATGGGGACGGTTTAGGGTCCAGGTGAGGGCACGACAACGCTTTAGGGGGAGCGTACGTGTGAGGGCGCGGGTTAGTGTCAGCGTACGGGTTAGGATTAGGGGACGGTTGAGGGTCAGGCTTCGGGGAAGGGTTAGGGTTAGGGTTCGGGCTAGGGTTAGCGTTAGGGGACGGGGACGGTTAAGGGTCCAGGTGAGGGCACGACAACGCTTTAGGGGGAGCGTACGTGTGAGGGCGCGGTTTAGTGTCAGCGTACGGGTTAGGATTAGGGGACGGTTGAGGGTCAGGCTTCGGGGAAGGATTAGGGTTAGGGTTCGGGCTAGGGTTAGGGTTAGGGGACGGGGATGGTTTAGGGTCCAGGTGAGGGCACGACAACGCTTTAGGGGGAGCGTACGTGTGAGGGCGCATGTTAGTGTCAGCGTACGGGTTAGGATTAGGGGACGGGTGAGTGTCAGGCTTCGGGGAAGGGTTAGGGTTAGGGTTCGGGCTAGGGTTAGTGTTAGGGGACGGGGACGGTGTAGGGTCCAGGTGAGGGCACGACAACGGTTTAGGGGGAGCGTACGTGTGAGGGCGCGGTATAGTGTCAGCGTACGGGTTAGGATTAGGGGACGGGTGAGGGTCAGGCTTCGGGGAAGGGTTAGGGTTAGGGCTCGGGCTAGGGTTAGGGTTAGGGGACGGGGACGGTTTAGGGTCCAGGTGAGGGTACAACAACGCTTTAGGAGGAGCGTACGTGTGAGGGCGCGGGTTAGTGTCAGCGTACGGGTTAGGATTAGGGGACGGGTGAGGGTCAGGCTTCGGGGAAGTGTTAGGGTTAGGGTTCGGGCTAGGGTTAGCGTTAGGGGATGGGGACGGTTTAGGGTCCACGTGAGGGCACGACAACGCTTTAGGGGGAGCGTACGTGTGAGGGCACGGGTTAGTGTCAGCGTTCGGGTTAGGGTTAGGGGATGGGTGAGGGTCAGGCTTCGGGGAATGGTTAGGGTTAGGGTTCTGGCTAGGGTTAGGGTTAGGGGACGGGGACGATTGAGGGTCCAGGTGAGGGGACGACAACGCTTTAGGGGGAGCGTACGTGTGGGGGCGTGGGTTAGTGTCAGCGTACGGGTTGGGATTACGGGACGGGTGAGGGTCAGGCTTCGGGGAAGTGTTAGGGTTAGGATTCGGGCTAGGTTTAGGGTTACGGGACGGGCACGGTTTAGGGGCCAGGTGAGGGCAAAACAACGCTTTAGGGGGAGCGTACGTGTGAGGGCGCGGGTTAGTGTCAGCGTAAGGGTTGGGATTAGGGGACGGGTGAGGGTCAGGCTTCGGGGAAGGGTTAGGGTTAGGGTTCGGGCTAGGGTTAGGCTTAGGGTACGGGGACGGTTTAGGGTGCAGGGGAGGGTACGACAACACTTTAGGGGGAGCGTACGTGTGAGGGCGCGGGATAGTGTCAGCGTACGGTTTAGGATTAGGGGACGGGTGAGGGTCAGGCTTCGGGGAAGGGTTAGGATTAGGGTTCGGGCTAGGCTTAGGGTTAGGGGACGGGGACGGTTTAGAGTCCAGGTGAGGGTACAACAACGCTTTAGGGGGAGCGTACGTGTGAGGGCGCGGGTTAGTGTCAGCGTACGGGTTAGGATTAGGGGACGGTTGAGGGTCAGGCTTCGGGGAAGGGTTAGGGTTAGGGTTCGGGCTAGGGTTAGGGTTAGCGGATGTGGACGGTTTAGTGTCCAGGTGAGGGCACGACAACGCTTTAGGGGGAGCGTACGTGTGAGGGCGCGGGTTAGTGTCAGCGTACGGGTTAGGATTAGGGGACGGTTGAGTGTCAGGCTTCGGGGAAGGGTTAGGGTTAGGGTTCGGGGTAGGGTTAGGGTTAGGGGACGGGGACGGTTTAGGGTCCAGGTGAGGGCACGACAACGCTTTAGGGGGAGCGTACGTGTGAGGGCACGGGTTAGTGTCAGCGTACGGGTTAGGATTAGGGGACGGGTGAGGGTCAGGCTTCGGGGAAGTGTTAGGGTTAGGGTTCGGGCTAGGGTTAGGGTTAGGGGACGGGGACGGTTGAGGGTCCAGGTGAGGGCACGACAACGCTTTAGGGGGAGCGTACGTGTGGGGGCGTGGGTTAGTGTCAGCGTACGGGTTGGGATTAGGGGACGGGTGAGGGTCAGGCTACGGGGAAGGGTTAGGGTTAGGGTTCTGGCTAGGTTTAGGGTTACGGGACGGGCACGGTTTAGGGGCCAGGTGAGGACAAAACAACGCTTTAGGGGGAGCGTACGTGTGAGGTCGCGGGTTAGTGTCAGCGTACGGGTTGGGATTAGGGGACGGTTGAGGGTCAGGCTTCGGGGAAGGGTTAGGGTTAGGGTTCGGGCTAGGGTTAGGCTTAGGGGACGGGGACGGTTTAGGGTCCAGGGGAGGGTACGACAACACTTTAGGGGGAGCGTACGTGTGAGGGCGCGGGATAGTGTCAGCGTACGGTTTAGGATTAGGGGACGGGTGAGGGTCAGGCTTCGGGGAAGGGTTAGGGTTAGGGTTCGAGCTAGGCTTAGGGTTAGGGGACGGGGACGGTTTAGAGTCCAGGTGAGGGTACGACAACGCTTTAGGGGGAGCGTACGTGTGAGGGCGCGGGTTAGTGTCAGCGTACGGGTTAGGATTAGGGGACGGGTGAGGGTCAGGCTTCGGGGAAGGGTTAGTGTTAGGGTTCGGGCTAGGGTTAGGGTTAGGGGATGGGGACGGTTTAGGGTCCAGGTGAGGGCACGACAACGCTTTAGGGGGAGCGTACGTGTGAGGGCGCGGGTTAGTGTCAGCGTACGGGTTAGGATTAGGGGACGGTTGAGGGTCAGGCTTCGGGGAAGGGTTAGGGTTAGGGTTCGGGCTAGGGTTAGGGTTAGGGGACGGGGACGGTTAAGGGTCCAGGTGAGGGCACAACAACGCTTTAGGGGGAGCGTACGTGTGAGGGCACGGGTTAGTGTCAGCGTACGGGTTAGGATTAGGGGACGGGTGAGTGTCAGGCTTCGGGGAAGGGTTAGGGTTAGGGTTCGGGCTAGGGTTAGTGTTAGGGGACGGGGACGGTTTAGGGTCCAGGTGAGGGCACGACAACGCTTTAGGGGGAGCGTACGTGTGAGGGCGCGGTTTAGTGTCAGCGTACGAGTTAGGATTAGGGGACGGTTGAGGGTCAGGCTTCGGGGAAGGATTAGGGTTAGGGTTCGGGCTAGGGTTAGGGTTAGGGGACGGGGATGGTTTAGGGTCCAGGTGAGGGCACGACAACGCTTTAGGGGGAGCGTACGTGTGAGGGCGCATGTTAGTGTCAGCGTACGGGTTAGGATTAGGGGACGGGTGAGTGTCAGGCTTCGGGGAAGGGTTAGGGTTAGGGTTCGGGCTAAGGTTAGTGTTAGGGGACGGGGACGGTGTAGGGTCCAGGTGAGGGCACGACAACGGTTTAGGGGGAGCGTACGTGTGAGGGCGCGGTTTAGTGTCAGCGTACGGGTTAGGATTAGGGGACGTGTGAGGGTCAGGCTTCGGGGAAGGGTTAGGGTTAGGGCTCGGGCTAGGGTTAGGGTTAGGGGACGGGGACGGTTTAGGGTCCAGGTGAGGGTACAACAACGCTTTAGGAGGAGCGTACGTGTGAGGGCGCGGGTTATTGTCAGCGTACGGGTTAGGATTAGGGGACGGGTGAGGGTCAGGCTTTGGGGAAGTGTTAGGGTTAGGGTTCGGGCTAGGGTTAGCGTTAGGGGATGGGGACGGTTTAGGGTCCACGTGAGGGCAGGACAACGCTTTAGGGGGAGCGTACGTGTGAGGGCACGGGTTAGTGTCAGCGTTCGGGTTAGGGTTAGGGGATGGGTGAGGGTCAGGCTTCGGGGAATGGTTAGGGTTAGGGTTCTGGCTAGGGTTAGGGTTAGGGGACGGGGACGGTTGAGGGTCCAGGTGAGGGGACGACAACGCTTTAGGGGGAGCGTACGTGTGGGGGCGTGGGTTAGTGTCAGCGTACGGGTTGGGATTACGGGACGGGTGAGGGTCAGGCTTCGGGGAAGTGTTAGGGTTAGGATTCGGGCTAGGTTTAGGGTTACGGGACGGGCACGGTTTAGGGGCCAGGTGAGGGCAAAACAACGCTTTAGGGGGAGCGTACGTGTGAGGGCGCGGGTTAGTGTCAGCGTACGGGTTGGGATTAGGGGACGGGTGAGGGTCAGGCTTCGGGGAAGGGTTAGGGTTAGGGTTCGGGCTAGGGTTAGGCTTAGGGTACGGGGACGGTTTAGGGTGCAGGGGAGGGTACGACAACACTTTAGGGGGAGCGTACGTGTGAGGGCGCGGGATAGTGTCAGCGTACGGTTTAGGATTAGGGGACGGGTGAGGGTCAGGCTTCGGGGAAGGGTTAGGATTAGGGTTCGGGCTAGGCTTAGGGTTAGGGGACGGGGACGGTTTAGAGTCCAGGTGAGGGTACGACAACGCTTTAGGGGGAGCGTACGTGTGAGGGCGCGGGTTAGTGTCAGCGTACGGGTTAGGATTAGGGGACGGGTGAGGGTCAGGCTTCGGGGAAGGGTTAGGGTTAGGGTTCGGGCTAGGGTTAGGGTTAGGGGATGGGGACGGTTTAGGGTCCAGGTGAGGGCACGACAACGCTTTAGGGGGAGCGTACGTGTGAGGGCGTGGGTTAGTGTCAGCGTACGGGTTAGGATTAGGGGACGGTTGAGGGTCAGGCTTCGGGGAAGGGTTAGGGTTAGGGTTCGGGGTAGGGTTAGGGTTAGGGGACGGGGACGGTTTAGCGTCCAGGTGAGGGCACGACAACGCTTTATGGGGAGCGTACGTGTGAGGACACGGGTTAGTGTCAGCGTACGGGTTAGGATTAGGGGACGGGTGAGGGTCAGGCTTCGGGGAATGGTTAGGGTTAGGGTTCTGGCTAGGGTTAGGGTTAGGGGACGGGGACAGTTGAGGGTCCAGGTGAGGGCACGACAACGCTTTAGGGGGAGCGTACGTGTGGGGGCGTGGGTTAGTGTCAGCGTTCGGGTTGGGATTAGGGGACGGGTGAGGGTCAGGCTTCGGGGAAGGGTTAGGGTTAGGGTTCGGGCTAGGTTTAGGGTTACGGGACGGGCACGGTTTAGGGGCCAGGTGAGGACAAAACAACGCTTTAGGGGGAGCGTACGTGTGAGGGCGCGGGTTAGTGTCAGCGTACGGGTTGGGATTAGGGGACGGGTGAGGGTCAGGCTTCGGGAAAGGGTTAGGGTTAGGGTTCGGGCTAGGGTTAGGCTTAGGGGACGGGGACGGTTTAGGGTGCAGGGGAGGGTACGACAACACTTTAGGGGGAGCGTACGTGTGAGGGCGCGGGATAGTGTCAGCGTACGGTTTAGGATTAGGGGACGTGTGAGGGTCAGGCTTCGGGGAAGTGTTAGGGTTAGGGTTCGGGCTAGGCTTAGGGTTAGGGGACGGGGACGGTTTAGAGTCCAGGTGAGGGTACGACAACGCTTTAGGGGGAGCGTACATGTGAGGGCGCGGGTTAGTGTCAGCGTACGGGTTAGGATTAGGGGACGGTTGAGGGTCAGGCTTCGGGGAAGGGTTAGGGTTAGGGTTCGGGGTAGGGTTAGGGTTAGGGGACGGGGACGGTTTAGGGTCCAGGTGAGGGCACGACAACGCTTTACGGGGAGCGTACGTGTGAGGGCACGGGTTAGTGTCAGCGTACGGGTTAGGATTAGGGGACGGGTGAGTGTCAGGCTTCGGGGAATGGTTAGGGTTAGGGTTCTGGCTAGGGTTAGGGTTAGGGGACGGGGACAGTTGAGGGTCCAGGTGAGGGCACGACAACGCTTTAGGGGGAGCGTACGTGTGGGGGCGTGGGTTAGTGTCAGCGTACGGGTTGGGATTAGGGGACGGGTGAGGGTCAGGCTTCGGGGAAGGGTTAGGTTTAGGGTTCGGGCTAGGTTTAGGGTTACGGGACGGGCACGGTTTAGGGGCCAGGTGAGGACAAAACAACGCTTTAGGGGGAGCGTATGTGTGAGGGCGCGGGTTAGTGTCAGCGTACGGGTTGGGATTAGGGGACGGGTGAGGGTCAGGCTTCGGGGAAGGGTTAGGGTTAGGGTTCGGGCTGGGGTTAGGCTTAGGGGACGGGGACGGTTTAGGGTGCAGGGGAGGGTACGACAACACTTTAGGGGGAGCGTACGTGTGAGGGCGCGGGATAGTGTCAGCGTACGGTTTAGGATTAGGGGACGGGTGAGGGTCAGGCTTCGGGGAAGTGTTAGGGTTAGGGTTCGGGCTAGGCTTAGGGTTAGGGGACGGGGACGGTTTAGAGTCCAGGTGAGGGTACGACAACGCTTTAGGGGGAGCGTACATGTGAGGGCGCGGGTTAGTGTCAGCGTACGGGTTAGGATTAGGGGACGGGTGAGGGTCAGGCTTCGGGGAAGGGTTAGGGTTAGGGTTCGGGCTAGGGTTAGGGTTAGGGGATGGGGACGGTTTAGGGTCCAGGTGAGGGCACGACAACGCTTTAGGGGGAGCGTACGTGTGAGGGCGCGGGTTAGTGTCAGCGTACGGGTTAGGATTAGGGGACGGTTGAGGGTCAGGCTTCGGGAAGGGTTAGGGTTAGGGTTCGGGCTAGGGTTAGCGTTAAGGGGACGGGGACGGTTAAGGGTCCAGGTGAGGGCACGACAACGCTTTAGGGGGAGCGTACGTGTGAGGGCGCGGTTTAGTGTCAGCGTACGGGTTAGGATTAGGGGACGGTTGAGGGTCAGGCTTCGGGGAAGGATTAGGGTTAGGGTTCGGGCTAGGGTTAGGGTTAGGGGACGGGGATGGTTTAGGGTCCAGGTGAGGGCACGACAACGCTTTAGGGGGAGCGTACGTGTGAGGGCGCATGTTAGTGTCAGCGTACGGGTTAGAATTAGGGGACGGGTGAGTGTCAGGCTTCGGGGAAGGGTTAGGGTTAGGGTTCGGGCTAGGGTTAGTGTTAGGGGACGGGGACGGTGTAGGGTCCAGGTGAGGGCACGACAACGGTTTAGGGGGAGCGTACGTGTGAGGGCGCGGTATAGTGTCAGCGTACGGGTTAGGATTAGGGGACGGGTGAGGGTCAGGCTTCGGGGAAGGGTTAGGGTTAGGGCTCGGGCTAGGGTTAGGGTTAGGGGACGGGGACGGTTTAGGGTCCAGGTGAGGGTACAACAACGCTTTAGGAGGAGCGTACGTGTGAGGGCGCGGGTTAGTGTCAGCGTACGGGTTAGGATTAGGGGACGGGTGAGGGTCAGGCTTCGGGGAAGTGTTAGGGTTAGGGTTCGGGCTAGGGTTAGCGTTAGGGGATGGGGACGGTTTAGGGTCCACGTGAGGGCACGACAACGCTTTAGGGGGAGCGTACGTGTGAGGGCACGGGTTAGTGTCAGCGTTCGGGTTAGGGTTAGGGGATGGGTGAGGGTCAGGCTTCGGGGAATGGTTAGGGTTAGGGTTCTGGCTAGGGTTAGGGTTAGGGGACGGGGACGATTGAGGGTCCAGGTGAGGGGACGACAACGCTTTAGGGGGAGCGTACGTGTGGGGGCGTGGGTTAGTGTCAGCGTACGGGTTGGGATTACGGGACGGGTGAGGGTCAGGCTTCGGGGAAGTGTTAGGGTTAGGATTCGGGCTAGGTTTAGGGTTACGGGACGGGCACGGTTTAGGGGCCAGGTGAGGGCAAAACAACGCTTTAGGGGGAGCGTACGTGTGAGGGCGCGGGTTAGTGTCAGCGTAAGGGTTGGGATTAGGGGACGGGTGAGGGTCAGGCTTCGGGGAAGGGTTAGGGTTAGGGTTCGGGCTAGGGTTAGGCTTAGGGTACGGGGACGGTTTAGGGTGCAGGGGAGGGTACGACAACACTTTAGGGGGAGCGTACGTGTGAGGGCGCGGGATAGTGTCAGCGTACGGTTTAGGATTAGGGGACGGGTGAGGGTCAGGCTTCGGGGAAGGGTTAGGATTAGGGTTCGGGCTAGGCTTAGGGTTAGGGGACGGGGACGGTTTAGAGTCCAGGTGAGGGTACAACAACGCTTTAGGGGGAGCGTACGTGTGAGGGCGCGGGTTAGTGTCAGCGTACGGGTTAGGATTAGGGGACGGTTGAGGGTCAGGCTTCGGGGAAGGGTTAGGGTTAGGGTTCGGGCTAGGGTTAGGGTTAGCGGATGTGGACGGTTTAGTGTCCAGGTGAGGGCACGACAACGCTTTAGGGGGAGCGTACGTGTGAGGGCGCGGGTTAGTGTCAGCGTACGGGTTAGGATTAGGGGACGGTTGAGTGTCAGGCTTCGGGGAAGGGTTAGGGTTAGGGTTCGGGGTAGGGTTAGGGTTAGGGGACGGGGACGGTTTAGGGTCCAGGTGAGGGCACGACAACGCTTTAGGGGGAGCGTACGTGTGAGGGCACGGGTTAGTGTCAGCGTACGGGTTAGGATTAGGGGACGGGTGAGGGTCAGGCTTCGGGGAAGTGTTAGGGTTAGGGTTCGGGCTAGGGTTAGGGTTAGGGGACGGGGACGGTTGAGGGTCCAGGTGAGGGCACGACAACGCTTTAGGGGGAGCGTACGTGTGGGGGCGTGGGTTAGTGTCAGCGTACGGGTTGGGATTAGGGGACGGGTGAGGGTCAGGCTACGGGGAAGGGTTAGGGTTAGGGTTCTGGCTAGGTTTAGGGTTACGGGACGGGCACGGTTTAGGGGCCAGGTGAGGACAAAACAACGCTTTAGGGGGAGCGTACGTGTGAGGTCGCGGGTTAGTGTCAGCGTACGGGTTGGGATTAGGGGACGGTTGAGGGTCAGGCTTCGGGGAAGGGTTAGGGTTAGGGTTCGGGCTAGGGTTAGGCTTAGGGGACGGGGACGGTTTAGGGTCCAGGGGAGGGTACGACAACACTTTAGGGGGAGCGTACGTGTGAGGGCGCGGGATAGTGTCAGCGTACGGTTTAGGATTAGGGGACGGGTGAGGGTCAGGCTTCGGGGAAGGGTTAGGGTTAGGGTTCGAGCTAGGCTTAGGGTTAGGGGACGGGGACGGTTTAGAGTCCAGGTGAGGGTACGACAACGCTTTAGGGGGAGCGTACGTGTGAGGGCGCGGGTTAGTGTCAGCGTACGGGTTAGGATTAGGGGACGGGTGAGGGTCAGGCTTCGGGGAAGGGTTAGTGTTAGGGTTCGGGCTAGGGTTAGGGTTAGGGGATGGGGACGGTTTAGGGTCCAGGTGAGGGCACGACAACGCTTTAGGGGGAGCGTACGTGTGAGGGCGCGGGTTAGTGTCAGCGTACGGGTTAGGATTAGGGGACGGTTGAGGGTCAGGCTTCGGGGAAGGGTTAGGGTTAGGGTTCGGGCTAGGGTTAGGGTTAGGGGACGGGGACGGTTAAGGGTCCAGGTGAGGGCACAAACAACGCTTTAGGGGGAGCGTACGTGTGAGGGCACGGGTTAGTGTCAGCGTACGGGTTAGGATTAGGGGACGGGTGAGTGTCAGGCTTCGGGGAAGGGTTAGGGTTAGGGTTCGGGCTAGGGTTAGTGTTAGGGGACGGGGACGGTTTAGGGTCCAGGTGAGGGCACGACAACGCTTTAGGGGGAGCGTACGTGTGAGGGCGCGGTTTAGTGTCAGCGTACGGGTTAGGATTAGGGGACGGTTGAGGGTCAGGCTTCGGGGAAGGATTAGGGTTAGGGTTCGGGCTAGGGTTAGGGTTAGGGGACGGGGATGGTTTAGGGTCCAGGTGAGGGCACGACAACGCTTTAGGGGGAGCGTACGTGTGAGGGCGCATGTTAGTGTCAGCGTACGGGTTAGGATTAGGGGACGGGTGAGTGTCAGGCTTCGGGGAAGGGTTAGGGTTAGGGTTCGGGCTAAGGTTAGTGTTAGGGGACGGGGACGGTGTAGGGTCCAGGTGAGGGCACGACAACGGTTTAGGGGGAGCGTACGTGTGAGGGCGCGGTTTAGTGTCAGCGTACGGGTTAGGATTAGGGGACGGGTGAGGGTCAGGCTTCGGGGAAGGGTTAGGGTTAGGGCTCGGGCTAGGGTTAGGGTTAGGGGACGGGGACGGTTTAGGGTCCAGGTGAGGGTACAACAACGCTTTAGGAGGAGCGTACGTGTGAGGGCGCGGGTTATTGTCAGCGTACGGGTTAGGATTAGGGGACGGGTGAGGGTCAGGCTTTGGGGAAGTGTTAGGGTTAGGGTTCGGGCTAGGGTTAGCGTTAGGGGATGGGGACGGTTTAGGGTCCACGTGAGGGCAGGACAACGCTTTAGGGGGAGCGTACGTGTGAGGGCACGGGTTAGTGTCAGCGTTCGGGTTAGGGTTAGGGGATGGGTGAGGGTCAGGCTTCGGGGAATGGTTAGGGTTAGGGTTCTGGCTAGGGTTAGGGTTAGGGGACGGGGACGGTTGAGGGTCCAGGTGAGGGGACGACAACGCTTTAGGGGGAGCGTACGTGTGGGGGCGTGGGTTAGTGTCAGCGTACGGGTTGGGATTACGGGACGGGTGAGGGTCCGGCTTCGGGGAAGTGTTAGGGTTAGGATTCGGGCTAGGTTTAGGGTTACGGGACGGGCACGGTTTAGGGGCCAGGTGAGGGCAAAACAACGCTTTAGGGGGAGCGTACGTGTGAGGGCGCGGGTTAGTGTCAGCGTACGGGTTGGGATTAGGGGACGGGTGAGGGTCAGGCTTCGGGGAAGGGTTAGGGTTAGGGTTCGGGCTAGGGTTAGGCTTAGGGTACGGGGACGGTTTAGGGTGCAGGGGAGGGTACGACAACACTTTAGGGGGAGCGTACGTGTGAGGGCGCGGGATAGTGTCAGCGTACGGTTTAGGATTAGGGGACGGGTGAGGGTCAGGCTTCGGGGAAGGGTTAGGATTAGGGTTCGGGCTAGGCTTAGGGTTAGGGGACGGGGACGGTTTAGAGTCCAGGTGAGGGTACAACAACGCTTTAGGGGGAGCGTACGTGTGAGGGCGCGGGTTAGTGTCAGCGTACGGGTTAGGATTAGGGGACGGTTGAGGGTCAGGCTTCGGGGAAGGGTTAGGGTTAGGGTTCGGGCTAGGGTTAGGGTTAGCGGATGGGGACGGTTTAGTGTCCAGGTGAGGGCACGACAACGCTTTAGGGGGAGCGTACGTGTGAGGGCGCGGGTTAGTGTCAGCGTACGGGTTAGGATTAGGGGACGGTTGAGTGTCAGGCTTCGGGGAAGGGTTAGGGTTAGGGTTCGGGGTAGGGTTAGCGTTAGGGGACGGGGACGGTTTAGGGTCCAGGTGAGGGCACGACAACGCTTTAGGGGGAGCGTACGTGTGAGGGCACGGGTTAGTGTCAGCGTACGGGTTAGGATTAGGGGACGGGTGAGGGTCAGGCTTCGGGGAAGTGTTAGGGTTAGGGTTCGGGCTAGGGTTAGGGTTAGGGGACGGGGACGGTTGAGGGTCCAGGTGAGGGCACGACAACGCTTTAGGGGGAGCGTAC
The DNA here is from genome assembly GCF_964374135.1 of Grampus griseus. Lineage (NCBI taxonomy): Eukaryota > Metazoa > Chordata > Mammalia > Artiodactyla > Delphinidae > Grampus > Grampus griseus. Next base: position 483,412 of record NW_028133363.1, on the reverse strand, counting down.
GTGTGGGGGCGTGGGTTAGTGTCAGCGTACGGGTTGGGATTAGGGGACGGGTGAGGGTCAGGCTACGGGGAAGGGTTAGGGTTAGGGTTCTGGCTAGGTTTAGGGTTACGGGACGGGCACGGTTTAGGGGCCAGGTGAGGACAAAACAACGCTTTAGGGGGAGCGTACGTGTGAGGGCGCGGGTTAGTGTCAGCGTACGGGTTGGGATTAGGGGACGGTTGAGGGTCAGGCTTCGGGGAAGGGTTAGGGTTAGGGTTCGGGCTAGGGTTAGGCTTAGGGGACGGGGACGGTTTAGGGTGTAGGGGAGGGTACGACAACACTTTAGGGGGACCGTACGTGTGAGGGCGCGGGATAGTGTCAGCGTACGGTTTAGGATTAGGGGACGGGTGAGGGTCAGGCTTCGGGGAAGGGTTAGGGTTAGGGTTCGAGCTAGGCTTAGGGTTAGGGGACGGGGACTGTTTAGAGTCCAGGTGAGGGTACGACAACGCTTTAGGGGGAGCGTACGTGTGAGGGCGCAGGTTAGTGTCAGCGTACGGGTTAGGATTAGGGGACGGGTGAGGGTCAGGCTTCGGGGAAGGGTTAGTGTTAGGGTTCGGGCTAGGGTTAGGGTTAGGGGATGGGGACGGTTTAGGGTCCAGGTGAGGGCACGACAACGCTTTAGGGGGAGCGTACGTGTGAGGGCGCGGGTTAGTGTCAGCGTACGGGTTAGGATTAGGGGACGGTTGACGGTCAGGCTTCGGGGAAGTGTTAGGGTTAGGGTTCGGGCTAGGGTTAGGGTTAGGGGATGGGGACGGTTTAGGGTCCAGGTGAGGGCACGACAACGCTTTAGGGGGAGCGTACGTGTGAGGGCAAGGGTTAGTGTCAGCGTACGGGTTAGGATTAGGGGACGGGTGAGAGTCAGGCTTCGGGGAAGGGTGAGGGTTAGGGTTCGGGCTAGGGTTAGGGTTAGGGGACGTGGACGGTTTAGGGTCCAGGTGAGGGCACGACAACGCTTTAGGGGGAGCGTACGTGTGAGGGCGCGGGTTAGTGTCAGCGTACGGGTTAGGATTAGGGGACGGGTGAGGGTCAGGCTTCGGGGAAGGGTTAGGGTTAGGGTTCGGGCTAGGCTTAGGGTTAGGGGACGGGGACGGTTTAGGGTCCAGGTGAGGGCACGACAACGCTTTAGGGGGAGCGTACGTGTGAGGGCGCGGGTTAGTGTCAGCGTACGGGTTAGGATTAGGGGACGGGTGAGGGTCAGGCTTCGGGTAAGGGTTAGGGTTAGGGTTCGGGCTAGGGTTAGGGTTAGGGGACGGGGACAGTTTAGGGTCCAGGTGAGGGCACGACAACGCTTTAGGGGGAGCGTACGTGTGAGGGCGCGGGATAGTGTCAGCGTACGGTTTAGGATTAGGTGACGGGTGAGGGTCAGGCTTCGGAGAAGGGTTAGGGTTAGGGTTCGGGCTAGGGTTAGGGTTAGGGGACGGGGACGGTTTAGGGTCCAGGTGAGGTTACGACAACGCTTTAGGGGGAGCGTACATGTGAGGTCGCTGGTTAGTGTCAGCGTACGGGTTAGGATTAGGGGACGGGTGAGGGTCAGACTTCGGGGAAGTGTTAGGGTTAGGGTTCGGGCTAGGGTTAGCGTTAGGGGACGGGGACGGTTTAGGGTCCACGTGAGGGCACGACAACGCTTTAGGGGGAGCGTACGTGTGAGGGCACGGGTTAGTGTCAGCGTACGGGTTAGGATTAGGGGATCGGTGAGGGTCAGGCTTCGGGGAAGTGTTAGGGTTAGGGTTCGGGCTATGGTTAGGGTTAGGGGACGGGGACGGTTGAGGGTCCAGGTGAGGGCACGACAACGCTTTAGGGGGAGCGTACGTGTGGGGGCGTGGGTTAGTGTCAGCGTACGGGTTGGGATTAGGGGACGGGTGAGGGTCAGGCTTCGGGGAAGTGTTAGGGTTAGGGTTCAGGCTAGGTTTAGTGTTACGGGACGGGCACGGTTTAGGGGCCAGGTGAGGGCAAAACAACGCTTTAGGGGGAGCGTACGTGTGAGGGCGCGGGTTAGTGTCAGCGTACGGGTTGGGATTAGGGGACGGGTGAGGGTCAGGCTTCGGGGAAGGGTTAGGGTTAGGGTTCGGGCTAGCGTTAGGCTTAGGGGACGGGGACGGTTTAGGGTCCAGGTGAGGGTACGACAACACTTTAGGGGGAGCGTACGTGTGAGAGCGCGGGATAGTGACAGCGTACGGTTTAGGATTAGGGGACGGGTGAGGGTCAGGCTTCGGGGAAGGGTTAGGGTTAGGGTCGGGCTAGGCTTCGGGTTCGGGAACGGGGACGTTTTAGGGTCCAGGTGAGGGTACAACAACGCTTTAGTGGGAGCGTACGTGTGAGGGCGCGGGTTAGTGTCAGCGTACGGGTTAGGATTAGGGGACGGGTGAGGGTCAGGCTTCGGGGAAGGGTTAGGGTTAGGGTTCGGGCTAGGGTTAGGGTTAGGGGACGGGGACGGTTTAGGGTCCAGGTGAGGGCACGACAACGTTTTAGGGGGAGGGTACGTGTGAGGGGGCGGGTTAGTGTCAGCGTACGGGTTAGGATTAGGGGACGGGTGAGGGTCAGGCTTCGGGGAAGGGTTAGGGTTAGGGTTCGGGCTAGCGTTAGGGTTAGGGGACGGGGACGGTTTAGGGTCCAGGTGAGGGCACGACAACATTTTAGGGGGAGCGTACGTGTGAGGGCGCGGGTTAGTGTCAGCGTACGGGTTGGGATTAGGGGACGTGTGAGGGTCAGGCTTCGGGGAAGGGTTAGGGTTAGGGTTCGGGCTAGGGTTAGGCTTAGGGGACGGGGACGGTTTAGGGTGCAGGGGAGGGTACGACAACACTTTAGGGGGAGCGTACGTGTGAGGGCGCGGGATAGTGTCAGCGTACGGTTTAGGATTAGGGGACGGGTGAGGGTCAGGCTTCGGGGAAGGGTTAGGGTTAGGGTTCGGTCTAGGCTTAGGGTTAGGGGACGGGGACGGTTTAGAGTCCAGGTGAGGGTACAACAACGCTTTAGGGGGAGCGTACGTGTGAGGGCGCGGGTTAGTGTCAGCGTACGGGTTAGGATTAGGGGACGGTTGAGGGTCAGGCTTCGGGGAAGGGTTAGGGTTAGGGTTCGGGCTAGGGTTAGGGTTAGCGGATGGGGACGGTTTAGTGTCCAGGTGAGGGCACGACAACGCTTTAGGGGGAGCGTACGTGTGAGGGCGCGGGTTAGTGTCAGCGTACGGGTTAGGATTAGGGGACGGTTGAGTGTCAGGCTTCGGGGAAGGGTTAGGGTTAGGGTTCGGGGTAGGGTTAGGGTTAGGGGACGGGGACGGTTTAGGGTCCAGGTGAGGGCACGACAACGCTTTAGGGGGAGCGTACGTGTGAGGGCACGGGTTAGTGTCAGCGTACGGGTTAGGATTAGGGGACGGGTGAGGGTCAGGCTTCGGGGAAGTGTTAGGGTTAGGGTTCGGGCTAGGGTTAGGGTTAGGGGACGGGGACGGTTGAGGGTCCAGGTGAGGGCACGACAACGCTTTAGGGGGAGCGTACGTGTGGGGGCGTGGGTTAGTGTCAGCGTACGGGTTGGGATTAGGGGACGGGTGAGGGTCAGGCTACGGGGAAGGGTTAGGGTTAGGGTTCTGGCTAGGTTTAGGGTTACGGGACGGGCACGGTTTAGGGGCCAGGTGAGGACAAAACAACGCTTTAGGGGGAGCGTACGTGTGAGGGCGCGGGTTAGTGTCAGCGTACGGGTTGGGATTAGGGGACGGTTGAGGGTCAGGCTTCGGGGAAGGGTTAGGGTTAGGGTTCGGGCTAGGGTTAGGCTTAGGGGACGGGGACGGTTTAGGGTGTAGGGGAGGGTACGACAACACTTTAGGGGGAGCGTACGTGTGAGGGCGCGGGATAGTGTCAGCGTACGGTTTAGGATTAGGGGACGGGTGAGGGTCAGGCTTCGGGGAAGGGTTAGGGTTAGGGTTCGAGCTAGGCTTAGGTTAGGGGACGGGGACGGTTTAGAGTCCAGGTGAGGGTACGACAACGCTTTAGGGGGAGCGTACGTGTGAGGGCGCGGGTTAGTGTCAGCGTACGGGTTAGGATTAGGGGACGGGTGAGGGTCAGGCTTCGGGGAAGTGTTAGGGTTAGGGTTCGGGCTAGGGTTAGCGTTAGGGGATGGGGACGGTTTAGGGTCCACGTGAGGGCACGACAACGCTTTAGGGGGAGCGTACGTGTGAGGGCACGGGTTAGTGTCAGCGTTCGGGTTAGGGTTAGGGGATGGGTGAGGGTCAGGCTTCGGGGAATGGTTAGGGTTAGGGTTCTGGCTAGGGTTAGGGTTAGGGGACGGGGACGGTTGAGGGTCCAGGTGAGGGGACGACAACGCTTTAGGGGGAGCGTACGTGTGGGGGCGTGGGTTAGTGTCAGCGTACGGGTTGGGATTACGGGACGGGTGAGGGTCAGGCTTCGGGGAAGTGTTAGGGTTAGGATTCGGGCTAGGTTTAGGGTTACGGGACGGGCACGGTTTAGGGGCCAGGTGAGGGCAAAACAACGCTTTAGGGGGAGCGTACGTGTGAGGGCGCGGTTTAGTGTCAGCGTACGGGTTGGGATTAGGGGACGGGTGAGGGTCAGGCTTCGGGGAAGGGTTAGGGTTAGGGTTCGGGCTAGGGTTAGGCTTAGGGTACGGGGACGGTTTAGGGTGCAGGGGAGGGTACGACAACACTTTAGGGGGAGCGTACGTGTGAGGGCGCGGGATAGTGTCAGCGTACGGTTTAGGATTAGGGGACGGGTGAGGGTCAGGCTTCGGGGAAGGGTTAGGATTAGGGTTCGGGCTAGGCTTAGGGTTAGGGGACGGGGACGGTTTAGAGTCCAGGTGAGGGTACAACAACGCTTTAGGGGGAGCGTACGTGTGAGGGCGCGGGTTAGTGTCAGCGTACGGGTTAGGATTAGGGGACGGTTGAGGGTCAGGCTTCGGGGAAGGGTTATGGTTAGGGTTCGGGCTAGGGTTAGTGTTAGGGGACGGGGACGGTGTAGGGTCCAGGTGAGGGCACGACAACGGTTTAGGGGGAGCGTACGTGTGAGGGCGCGGTTTAGTGTCAGCGTACGGGTTAGGATTAGGGGACGGGTGAGGGTCAGGCTTCGGGGAAGGGTTAGGGTTAGGGCTCGGGCTAGGGTTAGGGTTAGGGGACGGGGACGGTTTAGGGTCCAGGTGAGGGTACAACAACGCTTTAGGAGGAGCGTACGTGTGAGGGCGCGGGTTAGTGTCAGCGTACGGGTTAGGATTAGGGGACGGGTGAGGGTCAGGCTTCGGGGAAGTGTTAGGGTTAGGGTTCGGGCTAGGGTTAGCGTTAGGGGATGGGGACGGTTTAGGGTCCACGTGAGGGCACGACAACGCTTTAGGGGGAGCGTACGTGTGAGGGCACGGGTTAGTGTCAGCGTTCGGGTTAGGGTTAGGGGATGGGTGAGGGTCAGGCTTCGGGGAATGGTTAGGGTTAGGGTTCTGGCTAGGGTTAGGGTTAGGGGACGGGGACGGTTGAGGGTCCAGGTGAGGGGACGACAACGCTTTAGGGGGAGCGTACGTGTGGGGGCGTGGGTTAGTGTCAGCGTACGGGTTGGGATTACGGGACGGGTGAGGGTCAGGCTTCGGGGAAGTGTTAGGGTTAGGATTCGGGCTAGGTTTAGGGTTACGGGACGGGCACGGTTTAGGGGCCAGGTGAGGGCAAAACAACGCTTTAGGGGGAGCGTACGTGTGAGGGCGCGGGTTAGTGTCAGCGTACGGGTTGGGATTAGGGGACGGGTGAGGGTCAGGCTTCGGGGAAGGGTTAGGGTTAGGGTTCGGGCTAGGGTTAGGCTTAGGGTACGGGGACGGTTTAGGGTGCAGGGGAGGGTACGACAACACTTTAGGGGGAGCGTACGTGTGAGGGCGCGGGATAGTGTCAGCGTACGGTTTAGGATTAGGGGACGGGTGAGGGTCAGGCTTCGGGGAAGGGTTAGGATTAGGGTTCGGGCTAGGCTTAGGGTTAGGGGACGGGGACGGTTTAGAGTCCAGGTGAGGGTACAACAACGCTTTAGGGGGAGCGTACGTGTGAGGGCGCGGGTTAGTGTCAGCGTACGGGTTAGGATTAGGGGACGGTTGAGGGTCAGGCTTCGGGGAAGGGTTAGGGTTAGGGTTCGGGCTAGGGTTAGGGTTAGCGGATGGGGACGGTTTAGTGTCCAGGTGAGGGCACGACAACGCTTTAGGGGGAGCGTACGTGTGAGGGCGCGGGTTAGTGTCAGCGTACGGGTTAGGATTAGGGGACGGTTGAGTGTCAGGCTTCGGGGAAGGGTTAGGGTTAGGGTTCGGGGTAGGGTTAGGGTTAGGGGACGGGGACGGTTTAGGGTCCAGGTGAGGGCACGACAACGCTTTAGGGGGAGCGTACGTGTGAGGGCACGGGTTAGTGTCAGCGTACGGGTTAGGATTAGGGGACGGGTGAGGGTCAGGCTTCGGGGAAGTGTTAGGGTTAGGGTTCGGGCTAGGGTTAGGGTTAGGGGACGGGGACGGTTGAGGGTCCAGGTGAGGGCACGACAACGCTTTAGGGGGAGCGTACGTGTGGGGGCGTGGGTTAGTGTCAGCGTACGGGTTGGGATTAGGGGACGGGTGAGGGTCAGGCTACGGGGAAGGGTTAGGGTTAGGGTTCTGGCTAGGTTTAGGTTTACGGGACGGGCACGGTTTAGGGGCCAGGTGAGGACAAAACAACGCTTTAGGGGGAGCGTACGTGTGAGGGCGCGGGTTAGTGTCAGCGTACGGGTTGGGATTAGGGGACGGTTGAGGGTCAGGCTTCGGGGAAGGGTTAGGGTTAGGGTTCGGGCTAGGGTTAGGCTTAGGGGACGAGGACGGTTTAGGGTGTAGGGGAGGGTACGACAACACTTTAGGGGGAGCGTACGTGTGAGGGCGCGGGATAGTGTCAGCGTACGGTTTAGGATTAGGGGACGGGTGAGGGTCAGGCTTCGGGGAAGGGTTAGGGTTAGGGTTCGAGCTAGGCTTAGGGTTAGGGGACGGGGACGGTTTAGAGTCCAGGTGAGGGTACGACAACGCTTTAGGGGGAGCGTACGTGTGAGGGCGCGGGTTAGTGTCAGCGTACGGGTTAGGATTAGGGGACGGGTGAGGGTCAGGCTTCGGGGAAGGGTTAGTGTTAGGGTTCGGGCTAGGGTTAGGGTTAGGGGATGGGGACGGTTTAGGGTCCAGGTGAGGGCACGACAACGCTTTAGGGGGAGCGTACGTGTGAGGGCGCGGGTTAGTGTCAGCGTACGGGTTAGGATTAGGGGACGATTGACGGTCAGGCTTCGGGGAAGTGTTAGGGTTAGGGTTCGGGCTAGGGTTAGGGTTAGGGGATGGGGACGGTTTAGGGTCCAGGTGAGGGCACGACAACGCTTTAGGGGGAGCGTACGTGTGAGGGCAAGGGTTAGTGTCAGCGTACGGGTTAGGATTAGGGGACGGGTGAGAGTAAGGCTTCGGGGAAGGGTGAGGGTTAGGGTTCGGGCTAGGGTTAGGGTTAGGGGACGGGGACGGTTTAGGGTCCAGGTGAGGGCACGACAATGCTTTAGGGGGAGCGTACGTGTGAGGGCGTGGGTTAGTGTCAGCGTACGGGTTAGGATTAGGGGACGGGTGAGGGTCAGGCTTCGGGGAAGGGTTAGGGTTAGGGTTCGGGCTAGGCTTAGGGTTAGGGGACGGGGACGGTTTAGGGTCCAGGTGAGGGCACGACAACGCTTTAGGGGGAGCGTACGTGTGAGGGCGCAGGTTAGTGTCAGCGTACGTGTTAGGATTAGGGGACGGGTGAGGGTCAGGCTTCGGGGAAGTGTTAGGGTTAGGGTTCGGGCTAGGTTTAGTGTTACGGGACGGGCACGGTTTAGGCGCCAGGTGAGGGCAAAACAACGCTTTAGGGGGAGCGTACGTGTGAGGGCGCGGGTTAGTGTCAGCGTACGGGTTGGGATTAGGGGACGGGTGAGGGTCAGGCTTCGGGGAAGGGTTAGGGTTAGGGTTCGGGCTAGCGTTAGGCTTAGGGGACGGGGACGGTTTAGGGTCCAGGTGAGGGTACGACAACACTTTAGGGGGAGCGTACGTGTGAGAGCGCGGGATAGTGACAGCGTACGGTTTAGGATTAGGGGACGGGTGAGGGTCAGGCTTCGGGGAAGGGTTAGGGTTAGGGTCGGGCTAGGCTTCGGGTTCGGGGACGGGGACGTTTTAGGGTCCAGGTGAGGGTACAACAACGCTTTAGTGGGAGCGTACGTGTGAGGGCGTGGTTTAGTGTCAGCGTACGGGTTAGGATTAGGGGACGGGTGAGGGTCAGGCTTCGGGGAAGGGTTAGGGTTAGGGTTCGGGCTAGGGTTAGGGTTAGGGGATGGGGACGGTTTAGGGTCCAGGTGAGGGCACGACAACGCTTTAGGGGGAGCGTACGTGTGAGGGCGCGGGTTAGTGTCAGCGTACGGGTTAGGATTAGGGGACGGTTGAGTGTCAGGCTTCGGGGAAGGGTTAGGGTTAGGGTTCGGGGTAGGGTTTGGGTTAGGGGACGGGGACGGTTTAGGGTCCAGGTGAGGGCACGACAACGCTTTAGGGGGAGCGTACGTGTGAGGGCACGGGTTAGTGTCAGCGTACGGGTTAGGATTAGGGGACGGGTGAGGGTCAGGCTTCGGGGAAGTGTTAGGGTTAGGGTTCGGGCTAGGGTTAGGGTTAGTGGACGGGGACGGTTGAGGGTCCAGGTGAGGGCACGACAACGCTTTAGGGGGAGCGTACGTGTGGGGGCGTGGGTTAGTGTCAGCGTACGGGTTGGGATTAGGGGACGGGTGAGGGTCAGGCTACGGGGAAGGGTTAGGGTTAGGGTTCTGGCTAGGTTTAGGGTTACGGGACGGGCACGGTTTAGGGGCCAGGTGAGGACAAAACAACGCTTTAGGGGGAGCGTACGTGTGAGGGCGCGGGTTAGTGTCAGCGTACGGGTTGGGATTAGGGGACGGTTGAGGGTCAGGCTTCGGGGAAGGGTTAGGGTTAGGGTTCGGGCTAGGGTTAGGCTTAGGGGACGGGGACGGTTTAGGGTGTAGGGGAGGGTACGACAACACTTTAGGGGGAGCGTACGTGTGAGGGCGCGGGATAGTGTCAGCGTACGGTTTAGGATTAGGGGACGGGTGAGGGTCAGGCTTCGGGGAAGGGTTAGGGTTAGGGTTCGAGCTAGGCTTAGGGTTAGGGGACGGGGACGGTTTTGAGTCCAGGTGAGGGTACGACAACGCTTTAGGGGGAGCGTACGTGTGAGGGCGCGGGTTAGTGTCAGCGTACGGGTTAGGATTAGGGGACGGGTGAGGGTCAGGCTTCGGGGAAGGGTTAGTGTTAGGGTTAGGGCTAGGGTTAGGGTTAGGGGATGGGGACGGTTTAGGGTCCAGGTGAGGGCACGACAACGCTTTAGGGGGAGCGTACGTGTGAGGGCGCGGGTTAGTGTCAGCGTACGGGTTAGGATTAGGGGACGGTTGACGGTCAGGCTTCGGGGAAGTGTTAGGGTTAGGGTTCGGGCTAGGGTTAGGGTTAGGGGATGGGGACGGTTTAGGGTCCAGGTGAGGGCACGACAACGCTTTAGGGGGAGCGTACGTGTGAGGGCAAGGGTTAGTGTCAGCGTACGGGTTAGGATTAGGGGACGGGTGAGAGTCAGGCTTCGGGGAAGGGTGAGGGTTAGGGTTCGGGCTAGGGTTAGGGTTAGGGGACGGGGACGGTTTAGGGTCCAGGTGAGGGCACGACAACGCTTTAGGGGGAGCGTACGTGTGAGGGCGTGGGTTAGTGTCAGCGTACGGGTTAGGATTAGGGGACGGGTGAGGGTCAGGCTTCGGGGAAGGGTTAGGGTTAGGGTTCGGGCTAGGCTTAGGGTTAGGGGACGGGGACGGTTTAGGGTCCAGGTGAGGGCACGACAACGCTTTAGGGGGAGCGTACGTGTGAGGGCGCGGGTTAGTGTCAGCGTACGGGTTAGGATTAGGGGACGGGTGAGGGTCAGGCTTCGGGTAAGTGTTAGGGTTAGGGTTCGGGCTAGGGTTAGGGTTAGGGGACGGGTACGGTTTAGGGTCCAGGTGAGGGCACGACAACGCTTTAGGGGGAGCGTACGTGTGAGGGCGCGGGATAGTGTCAGCGTACGGTTTAGGATTAGGTGACGGGTGAGGGTCAGGCTTCGGAGAAGGGTTAGGGTTAGGGTTCGGGCTAGGGTTAGGGTTAGGGGACGGGGACGGTTTAGGGTCCAGGTGAGGTTACGACAACGCTTTAGGGGGAGCGTACATGTGAGGTCGCTGGTTAGTGTCAGCGTACGGGTTAGGATTAGGGGACGGGTGAGGGTCAGACTTCGGGGAAGTGTTAGGGTTAGGGTTCGGGCTAGGGTTAGCGTTAGGGGACGGGGACGGTTTAGGGTCCACGTGAGGGCACGACAACGCTTTAGGGGGAGCGTACGTGTGAGGGCACGGGTTAGTGTCAGCGTACGGGTTAGGATTAGGGGATCAGTGAGGGTCAGGCTTCGGGGAAGTGTTAGGGTTAGGGTTCGGGCTATGGTTAGGGTTAGGGGACGGGGACGGTTGAGGGTCCAGGTGAGGGCACGACAACGCTTTAGGGGGAGCGTACGTGTGGGGGCGTGGGTTAGTGTCAGCGTACGGGTTGGGATTAGGGGACGGGTGAGGGTCAGGCTTCGGGGAAGTGTTAGGGTTAGGGTTCGGGCTAGGTTTAGTGTTACGGGACGGGCACGGTTTAGGGGCCAGGTGAGGGCAAAACAACGCTTTAGGGGGAGCGTACGTGTGAGGGCGCGGGTTAGTGTCAGCGTACGGGTTGGGATTAGGGGACGGGTGAGGGTCAGGCTTCGGGGAAGGGTTAGGGTTAGGGTTCGGGCTAGCGTTAGGCTTAGGGGACGGGGACGGTTTAGGGTCCAGGTGAGGGTACGACAACACTTTAGGGGGAGCGTACGTGTGAGAGCGCGGGATAGTGACAGCGTACGGTTTAGGATTAGGGGACGGGTGAGGGTCAGGCTTCGGGGAAGGGTTAGGGTTAGGGTCGGGCTAGGCTTCGGGTTCGGGAACGGGGACGTTTTAGGGTCCAGGTGAGGGTACAAGAACGCTTTAGTGGGAGCGTACGTGTGAGGGCGCGGGTTAGTGTCAGCGTACGGGTTAGGATTAGGGGACGGGTGAGGGTCAGGCTTCGGGGAAGGGTTAGGGTTAGGGTTCGGGCTAGGGTTAGGGTTAGGGGATGGGGACGGTTTAGGGTCCAGGTGAGGGCACGACAACTCTTTAGGGGGAGCGTACGTGTGAGGGCGCGGGTTAGTGTCAGCGTACGGGTTAGGATTAGGGGACGGTTGAGTGTCAGGCTTCGGGGAAGTGTTAGGGTTACGGTTCGGGCTAGGGTTAGGGTTAGGGGACGGGGATGGTTTAGGGTCCAGGTGAGGGCACGACAACGCTTTAGGGGGAGCGTACGTGTGAGGGCACGGGTTAGTGTCAGCGTACGGGTTAGGATTAGGGGACGGGTGAGGGTCAGGCTTCGGGGAAGGGTTAGGGTTAGGGTTCCGGCTAGGGTTAGGCTTAGGGGACGGGGACGGTTTAGGGTCCAGGGAAAGGTACGACAACACTTTAGGGGGAGCGTACGTGTGAGGGCGCGGGATAGTGTCAGCGTACGGTTTACGATTAGGGGACGGGTGACGGTCAGGCTTCGGGGAAGGGTTAGGGTTAGGGTTCGGGCTAGGCTTAGGGTTAGGGGACGGGGACGGTTTAGGGTCCAGGTGAGGGTACGACAACGCTTTAGGGGGAGCGTACGTGTGAGGGCGCGGGTTAGTGTCAGCGTACGGGTTAGGATTAGGGGACGGGTGAGGGTCAGGCTTCGGGGAAGGGTTAGGGTTAGGGCTCGGGCTAGGGTTAGGGTTAGGGGACGGGGACGGTTTAGGGTCCAGGTGAGGGTACGACAACGCTTTAGGGGGAGCGTACGTGTGAGGGCGCGGGTTAGTGTCAGCGTACGGGTTAGGATTAGGGGACGTGTGAGGGTCAGGCTTCGGGGAAGTTTTAGGGTCAGGGTTCGGGCTAGGGTTAGCGTTAGGGGACGGGGACGGTTTAGGGTCCACGTGAGGGCAAGACAACGCTTTAGGGGGAGCGTACGAGTGAGGGCACGGGTTAGTGTCAGCGTACGGGTTAGGATTAGGGGACGGGTGAGGGTCAGGCTTCGGGTAAGGGTTAGGGTTAGGGTTCGGGCTAGGGTTAGGGTTAGGGGATGGGGACGGTTTAGGGTCCAGGTGAGTGCACGACAACGCTTTAGGGGGAGCGTACGTGTGAGGGCGCGGGTTAGTGTCAGCGTACGGGTTAGGATTAGGGGACGGGTGAGGGTCAGGCTTCGGGGAAGGGTGAGGGTTAGGGTTCGGGTTAGGGTTAGGGTTAGGGGACGGGGACGGTTTAGGGTCCAGGTGAGGGCACGACAACGTTTTAGGGGGAGGGTACGTGTGAGGGGGCGGGTTAGTGTCAGCGTACGGGTTAGGATTAGGGGACGGGTGAGGGTCAGGCTTCGGGGAAGGGTTAGGGTTAGGGTTCGGGCTAGCGTTAGGGTTAGGGGACGGGGACGGTTTAGGGTCCAGGTGAGGGCACGACAACATTTTAGGGGGAGCGTACGTGTGAGGGCGCGGGTTAGTGTCAGCGTACGGGTTGGGATTAGGGGACGTGTGAGGGTCAGGCTTCGGGGAAGGGTTAGGGTTAGGGTTCGGGCTAGGGTTAGGCTTAGGGGACGGGGACGGTTTAGGGTGCAGGGGAGGGTACGACAACACTTTAGGGGGAGCGTACGTGTGAGGGCGTGGGATAGTGTCAGCGTACGGTTTAGGATTAGGGGACGGGTGAGGGTCAGGCTTCGGGGAAGGGTTAGGGTTAGGGTTCGGTCTAGGCTTAGGGTTAGGGGACGGGGACGGTTTAGAGTCCAGGTGAGGGTACGACAACGCTTTAGGGGGAGCGTACGTGTGAGGGCGCGGGTTAGTGTCAGCGTACGGGTTAGGATTAGGGGACGGGTGAGGGTCAGGCTTCGGGGAAGTGTTAGGGTTAGGGTTCGGGCTAGGGTTAGGGTTAGCGGATGGGGACGGTTTAGGGTCCAGGTGAGGGCACGACAACGCTTTAGGGGGAGCGTACGTGTGAGAGCGCTGGTTAGTGTCAGCGTACGGGTTAGGATTAGGGGACGGTTGAGGGTCAGGCTTCGGGGAAGGGTTAGGGTTAGGATTCGGGGTAGCGTTAGGGTTAGGGGACGGGGACGGTTTAGGGTCCAGGTGAGGGCACGACAACTCTTTAGGGGGAGCGTACGTGTGAGGGCACGGGTTAGTGTCAGCGTACGGGTTAGGATTAGGGGACGGGTGAGGGTCAGGCTTCGGGGAATGGTTAGGGTTAGGGTTCTGGCTAGGGTTAGGGTTAGGGGACGGGGACGGTTGAGGGTCCAGGTGAGGGCACGACAACGCTTTAGGGGGAGCGTACGTGTGGGGGCGTGGGTTAGTGTCAGCGTACGGGTTGGGATTAGGGGACGGGTGAGGGTCAGGCTTCGGGGAAGGGTTAGGGTTAGGGTTCCGGCTAGGTTTAGGGTTACGGGACGGGCACGGTTTAGGGGCCAGGTGAGGACAAAACAATGCTTTAGGGGGAGCGTACGTGTGAGGGCGCGGGTTAGTGTCAGCGTACGGGTTAGGATTAGGGGACGGGTGAGGGTCAGGCTTCGGGGAAGGGTTAGGGTTAGGGTTCGGGCTAGGGTTAGGGTTAGGGGATGGGAATGGTTTAGGGTCCAGGTGAGGGCACGACAACGCTTTAGGGGGAGCGTACGTGTGAGGGCGCGGGTTAGTGTCAGCGTACGGGTTAGGATTAGGGGACGGTTGAGGGTCAGGCTTCGGAGAAGGGTTAGGGTTAGGGTTCGGGCTGGAGTTAGGGTTAGGGGACGGGGACGGTTTAGGGTCCAGGTGAGGGCACGACAACGCTTTAGGGGGAGCGTACGTGTGAGGGCGCGGGTTAGTGTCAGCGTACGGGTTAGGATTAGGGGACGGGTGAGGGTCAGGCTTCGGGGAAGTGTTAGGGTTAGTGTTCGGGCTAGGGTTAGGGTTAGGGGACGGGGACGGTTTAGGGTCCAGGTGAGGGCACGACAACGCGTTAGGGGGAGCGTACGTGTGAGGGCGCGGGTTAGTGTCAGCGTACGGGTTAGGATTAGGGGACGGGTGAGGGTCAGGCTTCGGGGAAGGGTTAGGGTTAGGGTTCGGGCTAGGGTTAGGGTTAGGGGACGGGGACGGTTTAGGGTCCAGGTGAGGGCACGACAGCGCTTTAGGGGGAGCGTACGTGTGAGGGCACGGGTTAGTGTCAGCGTACGGGTTGGGATTAGGGGACGGTTGAGGGTCAGGCTTCGGGGAAGGGTTAGGGTTAGGGTTCGGGCTAGGGTTAGGGTTAGGGGATGGGGACGGTTTAGGGTCCAGGTGTGGGCACGACAACGCTTTAGGGGGACCGTACGTGTGAGGGCGCGGGTTAGTGTCAGCGTACGGGTTGGGATTATGGGACGGGTGAGGGTCAGGCTTCGGGGAAGGGTTAGGGTTAGGGTTCCGGCTAGGGTTAGGCTTAGGGGACGGGGACGGTTTAGGGTCCAGGGGAGGGTACGACAACACTTTAGGGGGAGCGTACGTGTGAGGGCGTGGGATAGTGTCAGCGTACGGTTTAGGATTAGGGGACGGGTGAGGGTCAGGCTTCGGCGAAGGGTTAGGGTTAGGGTTCGGGCTAGGCTTAGGGTTAGGGGACGGGGACGGTTTAGGGTCCAGGTGAGGGTACGACAACGCTTTAGGGGGAGCGTACGTGTGAGGGCGCGGGTTAGTGTCAGCATACGGGTTAGGATTAGGGGACGGGTGAGTGTCAGGCTTCGGGGAAGGGTTAGGGTTAGGGTTCGGGCTAGGGTTAGGGTTAGGGGATGGGGACGGTTTAGGGTCCAGGTGAGGGCACGACAACGCTTTAGGGGGAGCGTACGTTTGAGGGCGCGGGTTAGTGTCAGCGTACGGGTTAGGATTAAGGGACGGGTGAGGGTCAGGCTTCGGGGAAGGGTTAGGGTTAGGGCTCGGGCTAGGGTTAGGGTTAGGGGACGGGGACGGTTTAGGGTCCAGGTGAGGGTACGACAACGCTTTAGGGGGAGCGTACGTGTGAGGGCGCGGGTTAGTGTCAGCGTACGGGTTAGGATTAGGGGACATGTGAGGGTCAGGCTTCGGGGAAGTTTTAGTGTTAGGGTTCGGGATGGGGTTAGCGTTAGGGGACGGGGACGGTTTAGGGTCCACGTGAGGGCAAGACAACGCATTAGGGGGAGCGTACGTGTGAGGGCGCGGGTTAGTGTCAGCGTACGGGTTAGGATTAGGGGACGGGTGAGGGTCAGGCTTCGGGGAAGGGTGAGGGTTAGGGTTCGGGTTAGGATTAGGGTTAGGGGACGGGGACGGTTTAGGGACCAGGTGAGGGCACGACAACGCTTTAGGGGGAGCGTACGTGTGAGGGCGCGGGTTAGTGTCAGCGTACGCGTTAGGATTAGGGGACGGGTGAGTGTCAGGCTTCGGGGAAGGGTTAGGGTTAGGGTTCGGGCTAGGGTTAGGGTTAGGGGACGGGGACGATTTAGGGTCCAGGTGAGGGCACGACAACGTTTTAGGGGGAGGGTACGTGTGAGGGCGCGGTTTACTGTCAGCGTACGGGTTAGGATTAGGGGACGGGTGAGTGTCAGGCTTCGGGGAAGGGTTAGGGTTAGGGTTAGGGCTAGGGTTAGGGTTAGGGGACGGGGACGGTTTAGGGTCCAGGGGAGGGCACGACAACGTTTTAGGGGGAGCGTACGTGTGAGGGCGCGGGTTAGTGTCAGCGTACGGGTTAGGATTAGGGGACGGGTGAGGGTCAGGCTTCGGGGAAGGGTTAGGGTTAGGGTTCGGGCTAGGGTTAGGGTTAGGGGACGGGGACGGTTTAGGGTCCAGGTGAGGGCACGACAACGCGTTAGGGGGAGCGTACGTGTGAGGGCGCGGGTTAGTGTCAGCGTACGGTTAGGATTAGGGGACGGGTGAGGGTCAGGCTTCGGGGAAGGGTTAGGGTTAGGGTTCGGGCTAGGGTTAGGGTTAGGGGACGGGGACGGTTTAGGGTCCAGGTGAGGGCACGACAACGCTTTAGGGGGAGCGTACGTGTGAGGGCGCGGGTTAGTGTCAGCGTACCGGTTAGGATTAGGGGACAGGTGAGGGTCAGGCTTCGGGGAAGGGTTAGGGTTAGGGTTGGGGCTAGGCTTAGGGTTAGGGGACGGGGACGGTTTAGGGTCCAGGTGAAGGCACGACAACGCTTTAGGGGGAGCGTACGTGTGAGGGCGCGGGTTAGTGTCAGCGTACGGGTTAGGATTAGGGGACGGGTTAGGGTCAGGCTTCGGGGAAGGGTTAGGGTTAGGGTTCGGGCTAGGTTTAGTGTTACGGGACGGGCACGGTTTAGGGGCCAGGTGAGGGCAAAACAACGCTTTAGGGGGAGCGTACGTGTGAGGGCGCGGGTTAGTGTCAGCGTACGGGTTGGGATTAGGGGACGGGTGAGGTTCAGGCTTCGGGGAAGGGTTAGGGTTAGGGTTCTGGCTAGCGTTAGGCTTAGGGGACGGGGACGGTTTAGGGTCCAGGTGAGGGTACGACAACACTTTAGGGGGAGCGTACGTGTGAGGGCGCGGGATAGTGACAGCGTACGGTTTAGGATTAGGGGACGGGTGAGGGTCAGGCTTCGGGGAAGGGTTAGGGTTAGGGTCGGGCTAGGCTTCGGGTTCGGGGACGGGGACGTTTTAGGGTCCATGTGAGGGTACGACAACGCTTTAGTGGGAGCGTACGTGTGAGGGCGCGGGTTAGTGTCAGCGTACGGGTTAGGATTAGGGGACGGGTGAGGGTCAGGCTTCGGGGAAGGGTTAGGGTTAGGGTTCGGGCTAGGGTTAGGGTTAGGGGACGGGGACGGTTTAGGGTCCAGGTGAGGGCACGACAACTCTTTAGGGGGAGCGTACGTGTGAGGGCGCGGGTTAGTGTCAGCGTACGGCTTAGGATTAGGGGACGGTTGAGGGTCAGGCTTCGGGAAAGTGTTAGGGTTACGGTTCGGGCAAGGGTTAGGGTTAGGGGACGGGGATGGTTTAGGGTCCAGGTGAGGGCACGACAACGCTTCAGGGGGAGCGTACGTGTGAGGGCACGGGTTAGTGTCAGCGTACGGGTTGGGATTAGGGGACGGGTGAGGGTCAGGCTTCGGGGAAGGGTTAGGGTTAGGGTTCCGGCTAGGGTTAGGCTTAGGGGACGGGGACGGTTTAGGGTCCAGGGGAGGGTACGACAACACTTTAGGGGGAGCGTACGTGTGAGGGCGCGGGATAGTGTCAGCGTACGGTTTAGGATTAGGGGACGGGTGAGGGTCAGGCTTCGGCGAAGGGTTAGAGTTAGGGTTCGGGCTAGGCTTAGGGTTAGGGGACGGGGACGGTTTAGGGTCCAGGTGAGGGTACGACAACGCTTTAGGGGGAGCGTACGTGTGAGGGCGCGGGTTAGTGTCAGCGTACGGGTTAGGATTAGGGGACGGGTGAGTGTCAGGCTTCGGGGAAGGGTTAGGGTTAGGGTTCGGGCTAGGGTTAGGGTTAGGGGATGGGGACGGTTTAGGGTCCAGGTGAGGGCACGACAACGCTTTAGGGGGAGCGTACGTGTGAGGGCGCGGGTTAGTGTCAGCGTACGGGTTAGGATTAAGGGACGGGTGAGGGTCAGGCTTCGGGGAAGGGTTAGGGTTAGGGCTCGGGCTAGGGTTAGGGTTAGGGGACGGGGACGGTTTAGGGTCCAGGTGAGGGTACGACAACGCTTTAGGGGGAGCGTACGTGTGAGGGCGCGGGTTAGTGTCAGCGTACGGGTTAGGATTAGGGGACATGTGAGGGTCAGGCTTCGGGGAAGTTTTAGTGTTAGGGTTCGGGATGGGGTTAGCGTTAGGGGACGGGGACGGTTTAGGCTCCACGTGAGGGCAAGACAACGCTTTAGGGGGAGCGTACGTGTGAGGGCGCGGGTTAGTGTCAGCGTACGGGTTAGGATTAGGGGACGGGTGAGGGTCAGGCTTCGGGGAAGGGTGAGGGTTAGGGTTCGGGTTAGGGTTAGGGTTAGGGGACGGGGACGGTTTAGGGACCAGGTGAGGGCACGACAACGCTTTAGGGGGAGCGTACGTGTGAGGGCGCGGGTTAGTGTCAGCGTACGCGTTAGGATTAGGGGACGGGTGAGTGTCAGGCTTCGGGGAAGGGTTAGGGTTAGGGTTCGGGCTAGGGTTAGGGTTAGGGGACGGGGACGATTTAGGGTCCAGGTGAGGGCACGACAACGTTTTAGGGGGAGGGTACGTGTGAGGGCGCGGTTTACTGTCAGCGTACGGGTTAGGATTAGGGGACGGGTGAGTGTCAGGCTTCGGGGAAGGGTTAGGGTTAGGGTTAGGGCTAGGGTTAGGGTTAGGGGACGGGGACGGTTTAGGGTCCAGTGGAGGGCACGACAACGTTTTAGGGGGAGCGTACGTGTGAGGGCGCGGGTTAGTGTCAGCGTACGGGTTAGGATTAGGGGACGGGTGAGGGTCAGGCTTCGGGGAAGGGTTAGGGTTAGGGTTCGGGCTAGGGTTAGGGTTAGGGGACGGGGACGGTTTAGGGTCCAGGTGAGGGCACGACAACGCGTTAGGGGGAGCGTACGTGTGAGGGCGCGGGTTAGTGTCAGCGTACGGGTTAGGATTAGGGGACGGGTGAGGGTCAGGCTTCGGGGAAGGGTTAGGGTTAGGGTTCGGGCTAGGGTTAGGGTTAGGGGACGGGGACGGTTTAGGGTCCAGGTGAGGGCACGACAACGCTTTAGGGGGAGCGTACGTGTGAGGGCGCGGGTTAGTGTCAGCGTACCGGTTAGGATTAGGGGACAGGTGAGGGTCAGGCTTCGGGGAAGGGTTAGGGTTAGGGTTCGGGCTAGGCTTAGGGTTAGGGGACGGGGACGGTTTAGGGTCCAGGTGAAGGCACGACAACGCTTTAGGGGGAGCGTACGTGTGAGGGCGCGGGTTAGTGTCAGCGTACGGGTTAGGATTAGGGGACGGGTTAGGGTCAGGCTTCGGGGAAGGGTTAGGGTTAGGGTTCGGGCTAGGTTTAGTGTTACGGGACGGCCACGGTTTAGGGGCCAGGTGAGGGCAAAACAACGCTTTAGGGGGAGCGTACGTGTGAGGGCGCGGGTTAGTGTCAGCGTACGGGTTGGGATTAGGGGACGGGTGAGGTTCAGGCTTCGGGGAAGGGTTAGGGTTAGGGTTCTGGCTAGCGTTAGGCTTAGGGGACGGGGACGGTTTAGGGTCCAGGTGAGGGTACGACAACACTTTAGGGGGAGCGTACGTGTGAGGGCACGGGATAGTGACAGCGTACGGTTTAGGATTAGGGGACGGGTGAGGGTCAGGCTTCGGGGAAGGGTTAGGGTTAGGGTCGGGCTAGGCTTCGGGTTCGGGGACGGGGACGTTTTAGGGTCCATGTGAGGGTACGACAACGCTTTAGTGGGAGCGTACGTGTGAGGGCGCGGGTTAGTGTCAGCGTACGGGTTAGGATTAAGGGACGGGTGAGGGTCAGGCTTCGGGGAAGGGTTAGGGTTAGGGCTCGGGCTAGGGTTAGGGTTAGGGGACGGGGACGGTTTAGGGTCCAGGTGAGGGTACGACAACGCTTTAGGGGGAGCGTACGTGTGAGGGCGCGGGTTAGTGTCAGCGTACGGGTTAGGATTAGGGGACATGTGAGGGTCAGGCTTCGGGGAAGTTTTAGTGTTAGGGTTCGGGATGGGGTTAGCGTTAGGGGACGGGGACGGTTTAGGCTCCACGTGAGGGCAAGACAACGCTTTAGGGGGAGCGTACGTGTGAGGGCGCGGGTTAGTGTCAGCGTACGGGTTAGGATTAGGGGACGGGTGAGGGTCAGGCTTCGGGGAAGGGTGAGGGTTAGGGTTCGGGTTAGGGTTAGGGTTAGGGGACGGGGACGGTTTAGGGACCAGGTGAGGGCACGACAACGCTTTAGGGGGAGCGTACGTGTGAGGGCGCGGGTTAGTGTCAGCGTACGCGTTAGGATTAGGGGACGGGTGAGTGTCAGGCTTCGGGGAAGGGTTAGGGTTAGGGTTCGGGCTAGGGTTAGGGTTAGGGGACGGGGACGATTTAGGGTCCAGGTGAGGGCACGACAACGTTTTAGGGGGAGGGTACGTGTGAGGGCGCGGTTTACTGTCAGCGTACGGGTTAGGATTAGGGGACGGGTGAGTGTCAGGCTTCGGGGAAGGGTTAGGGTTAGGGTTAGGGCTAGGGTTAGGGTTAGGGGACGGGGACGGTTTAGGGTCCAGTGGAGGGCACGACAACGTTTTAGGGGGAGCGTACGTGTGAGGGCGCGGGTTAGTGTCAGCGTACGGGTTAGGATTAGGGGACGGGTGAGGGTCAGGCTTCGGGGAAGGGTTAGGGTTAGGGTTCGGGCTAGGGTTAGGGTTAGGGGACGGGGACGGTTTAGGGTCCAGGTGAGGGCACGACAACGCGTTAGGGGGAGCGTACGTGTGAGGGCGCGGGTTAGTGTCAGCGTACGGGTTAGGATTAGGGGACGGGTGAGGGTCAGGCTTCGGGGAAGGGTTAGGGTTAGGGTTCGGGCTAGGGTTAGGGTTAGGGGACGGGGACGGTTTAGGGTCCAGGTGAGGGCACGACAACGCTTTAGGGGGAGCGTACGTGTGAGGGCGCGGGTTAGTGTCAGCGTACCGGTTAGGATTAGGGGACAGGTGAGGGTCAGGCTTCGGGGAAGGGTTAGGGTTAGGGTTCGGGCTAGGCTTAGGGTTAGGGGACGGGGACGGTTTAGGGTCCAGGTGAAGGCACGACAACGCTTTAGGGGGAGCGTACGTGTGAGGGCGCGGGTTAGTGTCAGCGTACGGGTTAGGATTAGGGGACGGGTTAGGGTCAGGCTTCGGGGAAGGGTTAGGGTTAGGGTTCGGGCTAGGTTTAGTGTTACGGGACGGCCACGGTTTAGGGGCCAGGTGAGGGCAAAACAACGCTTTAGGGGGAGCGTACGTGTGAGGGCGCGGGTTAGTGTCAGAGTACGGGTTGGGATTAGGGGACGGGTGAGGTTCAGGCTTCGGGGAAGGGTTAGGGTTAGGGTTCTGGCTAGCGTTAGGCTTAGGGGACGGGGACGGTTTAGGGTCCAGGTGAGGGTACGACAACACTTTAGGGGGAGCGTACGTGTGAGGGCACGGGATAGTGACAGCGTACGGTTTAGGATTAGGGGACGGGTGAGGGTCAGGCTTCGGGGAAGGGTTAGGGTTAGGGTCGGGCTAGGCTTCGGGTTCGGGGACGGGGACGTTTTAGGGTCCATGTGAGGGTACGACAACGCTTTAGTGGGAGCGTACGTGTGAGGGCGCGGGTTAGTGTCAGCGTACGGGTTAGGATTAGGGGACGGGTGAGGGTCAGGCTTCGGGGAAGGGTTAGGGTTAGGGTTCGGGCTAGGGTTAGGGTTAGGGGACGGGGACGGTTTAGGGTCCAGGTGAGGGCACGACAACTCTTTAGGGGGAGCGTACGTGTGAGGGCGCGGGTTAGTGTCAGCGTACGGTTTAGGATTAGGGGACGGTTGAGGGTCAGGCTTCGGGAAAGTGTTAGGGTTACGGTTCGGGCAAGGGTTAGGGTTAGGGGACGGGGATGGTTTAGGGTCCAGGTGAGGGCACGACAACGCTTCAGGGGGAGCGTACGTGTGAGGGCACGGGTTAGTGTCAGCGTACGGGTTGGGATTAGGGGACGGGTGAGGGTCAGGCTTCGGGGAAGGGTTAGGGTTAGGGTTCCGGCTAGGGTTAGGCTTAGGGGACGGGGACGGTTTAGGGTCCAGGGGAGGGTACGACAACACTTTAGGGGGAGCGTACGTGTGAGGGCGCGGGATAGTGTCAGCGTACGGTTTAGGATTAGGGGACGGGTGAGGGTCAGGCTTCGGCGAAGGGTTAGGGTTAGGGTTCGGGCTAGGCTTAGGGTTAGGGGACGGGGACGGTTTAGGGTCCAGGTGAGGGTACGACAACGCTTTAGGGGGAGCGTACGTGTGAGGGCGCGGGTTAGTGTCAGCGTACGGGTTAGGATTAGGGGACGGGTGAGTGTCAGGCTTCGGGGAAGGGTTAGGGTTAGGGTTCGGGCTAGGGTTAGGGTTAGGGGATGGGGACGGTTTAGGGTCCAGGTGAGGGCACGACAACGCTTTAGGGGGAGCGTACGTGTGAGGGCGCGGGTTAGTGTCAGCGTACGGGTTAGGATTAAGGGACGGGTGAGGGTCAGGCTTCGGGGAAGGGTTAGGGTTAGGGCTCGGGCTAGGGTTAGGGTTAGGGGACGGGGACGGTTTAGGGTCCAGGTGAGGGTACGACAACGCTTTATTGGGAGCGTACGTGTGAGGGCGCGGGTTAGTGTCAGCGTACGGGTTAGGATTAGGGGACATGTGAGGGTCAGGCTTCGGGGAAGTTTTAGTGTTAGGGTTCGGGATGGGGTTAGCGTTAGGGGACGGGGACGGTTTAGGCTCCACGTGAGGGCAAGACAACGCTTTAGGGGGAGCGTACGTGTGAGGGCGCGGGTTAGTGTCAGCGTACGGGTTAGGATTAGGGGACGGGTGAGGGTCAGGCTTCGGGGAAGGGTGAGGGTTAGGGTTCGGGTTAGGGTTAGGGTTAGGGGACGGGGACGGTTTAGGGACCAGGTGAGGGCACGACAACGCTTTAGGGGGAGCGTACGTGTGAGGGCGCGGG
The DNA here is from genome assembly GCF_964374135.1 of Grampus griseus. NCBI lineage: Eukaryota > Metazoa > Chordata > Mammalia > Artiodactyla > Delphinidae > Grampus > Grampus griseus. The sequence continues at coordinate 460,725 of NW_028133363.1, read as the reverse complement.
TTAGTGTCAGCGTACGCGTTAGGATTAGGGGACGGGTGAGTGTCAGGCTTCGGGGAAGGGTTAGGGTTAGGGTTCGGGCTAGGGTTAGGGTTAGGGGACGGGGACGGTTTAGGGTCCAGGTGAGGGCACGACAACGTTTTAGGGGGAGGGTACGTGTGAGGGCGCGGTTTACTGTCAGCGTACGGGTTAGGATTAGGGGACGGGTGAGGGTCAGGCTTCGGGGAATGGTTAGGGTTAGGGTTCTGGCTAGGGTTAGGGTTAGGGGACGGGGACGGTTGAGGGTCCAGGTGAGGGCACGACAACGCTTTAGGGGGAGCGTACGTGTGGGGGCGTGGGTTAGTTTCAGCGTACGGGTTGGGATTAGGGGACGGGTGAGGGTCAGGCTTCGGGGAAGTGTTAGGGTTAGGGTTCCGGCTAGGTTTAGGGTTACGGGACGGGCACGGTTTAGGGGCCAGGTGAGGGCAAAACAACGCTTTAGGGGGAGCGTACGTGTGAGGGCGCGGGTTAGTGTCAGCGTACGGGTTGGGATTAGGGGACGGGTGAGGGTCAGGCTTCGGGGAAGGGTTATGGTTAGGGTTCGGGCTAGCGTTAGGCTTAGGGGACGGGGACGGTTTAGGGTCCAGGTGAGGGTACGACAACACTTTAGGGGGAGCGTACGTGTGAGGGCGCGGGATAGTGACAGCGTACGGTTTAGGATTAGGGGACGGGTGAGGGTCAGGCTTCGGGGAAGGGTTAGGGTTAGGGTCGGGCTAGGCTTCGGGTTCGGGGACGGGGACGTTTTAGGGTCCAGGTGAGGGTACGACAACGCTTTAGTGGGAGCGTACGTGTGAGGGCGCGGGTTAGTGTCAGCGTACGGGTTAGGATTAGGGGACGGGTGAGGGTCAGGCTTCGGGGAAGGGTTAGGGTTAGGGTTCGGGCTAGGGTTAGGGTTAGGGGACGGGGACGGTTTAGGGTCCAGATGAGGGCACGACAACTCTTTAGGGGGAGCGTACGTGTGAGGGCGCGGGTTAGTGTCAGCGTACGGGTTAGGATTAGGGGACGGTTGAGGGTCAGGCTTTGGGAAAGGGTTAGGGTTACGGTTCGGGCTAGGGTTAGGGTTAGGGGACGGGGATGGTTTAGGGTCCAGGTGAGGGCACGACAACGCTTTAGGGGGAGCGTACGTGTGAGGGCACGGGTTAGTGTCAGCGTACGGGTTAGGATTAGGGGACGGGTGAGGGTCAGGCTTCGGGGAAGGGTTAGGGTTAGGGTTCCGGCTAGGGTTAGGCTTAGGGGACGGGGACGGTTTAGGGTCCAGGGGAGGGTACGACAACACTTTAGGGGGAGCGTACGTGTGAGGGCGCGGGTTAGTGTCAGCGTACGCGTTAGGATTAGGGGACGGGTGAGTGTCAGGCTTCGGGGAAGGGTTAGGGTTAGGGTTCGGACTAGGGTTAGGGTTAGGGGACGGGGACGGTTTAGGGTCCAGGTGAGGGTACGACAACGTTTTAGGGGGAGGGTACGTGTGAGGGCGTGGTTTACTGTCAGCGTACGGGTTAGGATTAGGGGACGGGTGAGGGTCAGGCTTCGGGGAAGGGTTAGGGTTAGGGTTCGGGCTAGCGTTAGGGTTAGGGGACGGGGACGGTTTAGGGTCCAGGTGAGGGCACGACAACATTTTAGGGGGAGCGTACGTGTGAGGGCGCGGGTTAGTGTCAGCGTACGGGTTAGGATTAGGGGACGGGTGAGGGTCAGGCTTCGGGGAAGGGTTAGGGTTAGGGTTAGGGCTAGGGTTAGGGTTAGGGGACGGGGACGGTTTAGGGTCCAGGTGAAGGCACGACAACGCTTTAGGGGGAGCGTACGTGTGAGGGCGCGGGTTAGTGTCAGCGTACGGGTTAGGATTAGGGGACGGGTTAGGGTCAGGCTTCGGGGAAGGGTTAGGGTTAGGGTTCGGGCTAGGTTTAGTGTTACGGGACGGGCACGGTTTAGGGGCCAGGTGAGGGCAAAACAACGCTTTAGGGGGAGCGTACGTGTGAGGGCGCGGGTTAGTGTCAGCGTACGGGTTGGGATTAGGGGACGGGTGAGGGTCAGGCTTCGGGGAAGGGTTAGGGTTAGGGTTCGGGCAAGGGTTAGGGTTAGGGGACGGGGATGGTTTAGGGTCCAGGTGAGGGCACGACAACGCTTCAGGGGGAGCGTACGTGTGAGGGCACGGGTTAGTGTCAGCGTACGGGTTGGGATTAGTGGACGGGTGAGGGTCAGGCTTCGGGGAAGGGTTAGGGTTAGGGTTCCGGCTAGGGTTAGGCTTAGGGGACGGGGACGGTTTAGGGTCCAGGGGAGGGTACGACAACACTTTAGGGGGAGCGTACGTGTGAGGGCGCGGGATAGTGTCAGCGTACGGTTTAGGATTAGGGGACGGGTGAGGGTCAGGCTTCGGCGAAGGGTTAGGGTTAGGGTTCGGGCTAGGCTTAGGGTTAGGGGACGGGGACGGTTTAGGGTCCAGGTGAGGGTACGACAACGCTTTAGGGGGAGCGTACGTGTGAGGGCGCGGGTTAGTGTCAGCGTACGGGTTAGGATTAGGGGACGGGTGAGTGTCAGGCTTCGGGGAAGGGTTAGGGTTAGGGTTCGGGCTAGGGTTAGGGTTAGGGGATGGGGACGGTTTAGGGTCCAGGTGAGGGCACGACAACGCTTTAGGGGGAGCGTACGTGTGAGGGCGCGGGTTAGTGTCAGCGTACGGGTTAGGATTAAGGGACGGGTGAGGGTCAGGCTTCGGGGAAGGGTTAGGGTTAGGGCTCGGGCTAGGGTTAGGGTTAGGGGACGGGGACGGTTTAGGGTCCAGGTGAGGGTACGACAACGCTTTAGGGGGAGCGTACGTGTGAGGGCGCGGGTTAGTGTCAGCGTACGGGTTAGGATTAGGGGACATGTGAGGGTCAGGCTTCGGGGAAGTTTTAGTGTTAGGGTTCGGGATGGGGTTAGCGTTAGGGGACGGGTACGGTTTAGGGTCCACGTGAGGGCAAGACAACGCTTTAGGGGGAGCGTACGTGTGAGGGCGCGGGTTAGTGTCAGCGTACGGGTTAGGATTAGGGGACGGGTGAGGGTCAGGCTTCGGGGAAGGGTGAGGGTTAGGGTTCGGGTTAGGGTTAGGGTTAGGGGACGGGGACAGTTTAGGGACCAGGTGAGGGCACGACAATGCTTTAGGGGGAGCGTACGTGTGAGGGCGCGGGTTAGTGTCAGCGTACGCGTTAGGATTAGGGGACGGGTGAGTGTCAGGCTTCGGGGAAGGGTTAGGGTTAGGGTTCGGGCTAGGGTTAGGGTTAGGGGACGGGGACGGTTTAGGGTCCAGGTGAGGGCACGACAACGTTTTAGGGGGAGGGTACGTGTGAGGGCGTGGTTTACTGTCAGCGTACGGGTTAGGATTAGGGGACGGGTGACTGTCAGGCTTCGGGGAAGGGTTAGGGTTAGGGTTAGGGCTAGGGTTAGGGTTAGGGGACGGGGACGGTTTAGGGTCCAGGGGAGTGCACGACAACGTTTTAGGGGGAGCGTACGTGTGAGGGCGCGGGTTAGTGTCAGCGTACGGGTTAGGATTAGGGGACGGGTGAGGGTCAGGCTTCGGGGAAGGGTTAGGGTTAGGGTTCGGGCTAGGCTTCGGGTTAGGGGATGGGGACGGTTTAGGGTCCAGGTGAGGGTACGACAACGCTTTAGGGGGAGCGTACGTGTGAGGGCGCGGGTTAGTGTCAGCGTACGGGTTAGGATTAGGGGACGGGTGAGGGTCAGGCTTCGGGGAAGGGTTAGGGTTAGGGTTCGGGCTAGGGTTAGGGTTAGGGGACGGGGACGGTTTAGGGTCCAGGTGAGGGCACGACAACTCTTTAGGGGGAGCGTACGTGTGAGGGCGCGGGTTAGTGTCAGCGTACGGGTTAGGATTAGGGGACGGTTGAGGGTCAGGCTTCGGGAAAGTGTTAGGGTTACGGTTCGGGCAAGGGTTAGGGTTAGGAGACGGGGATGGTTTAGGGTCCAGGTGAGGGCACGACAACGCTTCAGGGGGAGCGTACGTGTGAGGGCACGGGTTAGTGTCAGCGTACGGGTTGGGATTAGGGGACGGGTGAGGGTCAGGCTTCGGGGAAGGGTTAGGGTTAGGGTTCCGTCTAGGGTTAGGCTTAGGGGACGGGGACGGTTTAGGGTCCAGGGGAGGGTACGACAACACTTTAGGGGGAGCGTACGTGTGAGGGCGCGGGATAGTGTCAGCGTACGGTTTAGGATTAGGGGACGGGTGAGGGTCAGGCTTCGGCGAAGGGTTAGGGTTAGGGTTCGGGCTAGGCTTAGGGTTAGGGGACGGGGACGGTTTAGGGTCCAGGTGAGGGTACGACAACGCTTTAGGGGGAGCGTACGTGTGAGGGCGCGGGTTAGTGTCAGCGTACGGGTTAGGATTAGGGGACGGGTGAGTGTCAGGCTTCGGGGAAGGGTTAGGGTTAGGGTTCGGGCTAGGGTTAGGGTTAGGGGATGGGGACGGTTTAGGGTCCAGGTGAGGGCACGACAACGCTTTAGGGGGAGCTTACGTGTGAGGGCGCGGGTTAGTGTCAGCGTACGGGTTAGGATTAAGGGACGGGTGAGGGTCAGGCTTCGGGGAAGGGTTAGGGTTAGGGCTCGGGCTAGGGTTAGGGTTAGGGGACGGGGACGGTTTAGGGTCCAGGTGAGGGTACGACAACGCTTTAGGGGGAGCGTACGTGTGAGGGCGCGGGTTAGTGTCAGCGTACGGGTTAGGATTAGGGGACATGTGAGGGTCAGGCTTCGGGGAAGTTTTAGTGTTAGGGTTCGGGATGGGGTTAGCGTTAGGGGACGGGGACGGTTTAGGGTCCACGTGAGGGCAAGACAACGCTTTAGGGGGAGCGTACGTGTGAGGGCGCGGGTTAGTGTCAGCGTACGGGTTAGGATTAGGGGACGGGTGAGGGTCAGGCTTCGGGGAAGGGTGAGGGTTAGGGTTCGGGTTAGGGTTAGGGTTAGGGGACGGGGACGGTTTAGGGACCAGGTGAGGGCACGACAACGCTTTAGGGGGAGCGTACGTGTGAGGGCGCGGGTTAGTGTCAGCGTACGCGTTAGGATTAGGGGACGGGTGAGTGTCAGGCTTCGGGGAAGGGTTAGGGTTAGGGTTCGGGCTAGGGTTAGGGTTAGGGGACGGGGACGGTTTAGGGTCCAGGTGAGGGCACGACAACGTTTTAGGGGGAGGGTACGTGTGAGGGCGCGGTTTACTGTCAGCGTACGGGTTAGGATTAGGGGACGGGTGACTGTCAGGCTTCGGGGAAGGGTTAGGGTTAGGGTTAGGGCTAGGGTTAGGGTTAGGGGACGGGGACGGTTTAGGGTCCAGGGGAGGGCACGACAACGTTTTAGGGGGAGCGTACGTGTGAGGGCGCGGGTTAGTGTCAGCGTACGGGTTAGGATTAGGGGACGGGTGAGGGTCAGGCTTCGGGGAAGGGTTAGGGTTAGGGTTCGGGCTAGGCTTCGGGTTAGGGGATGGGGACGGTTTAGGGTCCAGGTGAGGGTACGACAACGCTTTAGGGGGAGCGTACGTGTGAGGGCGCGGGTTAGTGTCAGCGTACGGGTTAGGATTAGGGGACGGGTGAGGGTCAGGCTTCGGGGAAGGGTTAGGGTTAGGGTTCGGGCTAGGGTTAGGGTTAGGGGACGGGGACAGTTTAGGGTCCAGGTGAGGGCACGACAACGCTTTAGGGGGAGCGTACGTGTGAGGGCGCGGGATAGTGTCAGCGTACGGTTTAGGATTAGGTGACGGGTGAGGGTCAGGCTTCGGGGAAGGGTTAGGGTTAGGGTTCCGGCTAGGGTTAGGCTTAGGTGACGGGGACGGTTTAGGGTCCAGGGGAGGGTACGACAACACTTTAGGAGGAGCGTACATGTGAGGGCGCGGGATAGTGTCAGCGTACGGTTTACGATTAGGGGACGGGTGACGGTCAGGCTTCGGGGAAGGGTTAGGGTTAGGGTTCGGGCTAGGCTTAGGGTTAGGGGACGGGGACGGTTTAGGGTCCAGGTGAGGGTACGACAACGCTTTAGGGGGAGCGTACGTGTGAGGGCGCGGGTTAGTGTCAGCGTACGGGTTAGGATTAGGGGACGGGTGAGGGTCAGGCTTCGGGGAAGGGTTAGGGTTAGGGCTCGGGCTAGGGTTAGTGTTAGGGGACGGGGACGGTTTAGGGTCCAGGTGAGGGTACGACAACGCTTTAGGGGGAGCGTACATGTGAGGGCGCGGGTTAGTGTCAGCGTACGGGTTAGGATTAGGGGACGTGTGAGGGTCAGGCTTCGGGGAATTTTTAGGGTTAGGGTTCGGGCTAGGGTTAGCGTTAGGGGACGGGGACGGTTTAGGGTCCACGTGAGGGCAAGACAACGCTTTAGGGGGAGCGTACGTGTGAGGGCACGGGTTAGTGTCAGCGTACGGGTTAGGATTAGGGGACGGGTGAGGGTCAGGCTTCGGGTAAGGGTTAGAGTTAGGGTTCGGGCTAGGGTTAGGGTTAGGGGATGGGGACGGTTTAGGGTCCAGGTGAGTGCATGACAACGCTTTAGGGGGAGCGTACGTGTCAGGGCGCGGGTTAGTGTCAGCGTACGGGTTAGGATTAGGGGACGGGTGAGGGTCAGGCTTCGGGGAAGGGTGAGGGTTAGGGTTCGGGTTAGGGTTAGGGTTAGGGGACGGGGACGGTTTAGGGTCCAGGTGAGGGCACGACAACGCTTTAGGGGGAGCGTACGTGTGAGGGCGCGGGTTAGTGTCAGCGTACGCGTTAGGATTAGGGGACGGGTGAGGGTCAGGCTTCGGGGAAGGGTTAGGGTTAGGGTTCGGGCTAGGGTTAGGGATAGGGGACGGGGACGGTTTAGGGTCCAGGTGAGGGCACGACAACGTTTTAGGGGGAGGGTACGTGTGAGGGGGCGGGTTAGTGTCAGCGTACGGGTTAGGATTAGGGGACGGGTGAGGGTCAGGCTTCGGGGAAGGGTTAGGGTTAGGATTCGGGGTAGGGTTAGGGTTAGGGGACGGGGACGGTTTAGGGTCCAGGTGAGGGCACGACAACTCTTTAGGGGGAGCGTACGTGTGAGGGCACGGGTTAGTGTCACCGTACGGGTTAGGATTAGGGGACGGGTGAGGGTCAGGCTTCGGGGAATGGTTAGGGTTAGGGTTCTGGCTAGGGTTAGGGTTAGGGGACGGGGACGGTTGAGGGTCCAGGTGAGGGCACGACAACGCTTTAGGGGGAGCGTACGTGTGGGGGCGTGGGTTAGTTTCAGCGTACGGGTTGGGATTAGGGGACGGGTGAGGGTCAGGCTTCGGGGAAGTGTTAGGGTTAGGGTTCCGGCTAGGTTTAGGGTTACGGGACGGGCACGGTTTAGGGGCCAGGTGAGGGCAAAACAACGCTTTAGGGGGAGCGTATGTGTGAGGGCGCGGGTTAGTGTCAGCGTACGGGTTGGGATTAGGGGACGGGTGAGGGTCAGGCTTCGGGGAAGGGTTATGGTTAGGGTTCGGGCTAGCGTTAGGCTTAGGGGACGGGGACGGTTTAGGGTCCAGGTGAGGGTACGACAACACTTTAGGGGGAGCGTACGTGTGAGGGCGCGGGATAGTGACAGCGTACGGTTTAGGATTAGGGGACGGGTGAGGGTCAGGCTTCGGGGAAGGGTTAGGGTTAGGGTCGGGCTAGGCTTCGGGTTCGGGGACGGGGACGTTTTAGGGTCCAGGTGAGGGTACGACAACGCTTTAGTGGGAGCGTACGTGTGAGGGCGCGGGTTAGTGTCAGCGTACGGGTTAGGATTAGGGGACGGGTGAGGGTCAGGCTTCGGGGAAGGGTTAGGGTTAGGGTTCGGGCTAGGGTTAGGGTTAGGGGACGGGGACGGTTTAGGGTCCAGATGAGGGCACGACAACTCTTTAGGGGGAGCGTACGTGTGAGGGCGCGGGTTAGTGTCAGCGTACGGGTTAGGATTAGGGGACGGTTGAGGGTCAGGCTTTGGGAAAGGGTTAGGGTTACGGTTCGGGCTAGGGTTAGGGTTAGGGGACGGGGATGGTTTAGGGTCCAGGTGAGGGCACGACAACGCTTTAGGGGGAGCGTACGTGTGAGGGCACGGGTTAGTGTCAGCGTACGGGTTAGGATTAGGGGACGGGTGAGGGTCAGGCTTCGGGGAAGGGTTAGGGTTAGGGTTCCGGCTAGGGTTAGGCTTAGGGGACGGGGACGGTTTAGGGTCCAGGGGAGGGTACGACAACACTTTAGGGGGAGCGTACGTGTGAGGGCGCGGGATAGTGTCAGCGTACGGTTTAGGATTAGGGGACGGGTGAGGGTCAGGCTTCGGCGAAGGGTTAGGGTTAGGGTTCGGGCTAGGCTTAGGGTTAGGGGACGGGGACGGTTTAGGGTCCAGGTGAGGGCACGACAACGCTTTAGGGGGAGCGTACGTGTGAGGGCGCGGGTTAGTGTCAGCGTACGGGTTAGGAGTAGGGGACGGGTGAGGGTCAGGCTTCGGGGAAGGGTGAGGGTTAGGGTTCGGGTTAGGGTTAGTGTTAGGGGACGGGGACGGTTTAGGGACCAAGTGAGGGCACGACAACGCTTTAGGGGGAGCGTAAGTGTGACGGCGCGGGTTAGTGTCAGCGTACGCGTTAGGATTAGGGGACGGGTGAGTGTCAGGCTTCGGGGAAGGGTTAGGGTTAGGGTTCGGACTAGGGTTAGGGTTAGGGGACGGGGACGGTTTAGGGTCCAGGTGAGGGTACGACAACGTTTTAGGGGGAGGGTACGTGTGAGGGCGTGGTTTACTGTCAGCGTACGGGTTAGGATTAGGGGACGGGTGAGGGTCAGGCTTCGGGGAAGGGTTAGGGTTAGGGTTCGGGCTAGCGTTAGGGTTAGGGGACGGGGACGGTTTAGGGTCCAGGTGAGGGCACGACAACATTTTAGGGGGAGCGTACGTGTGAGGGCGCGGGTTAGTGTCAGCGTACGGGTTAGGATTAGGGGACGGGTGAGGGTCAGGCTTCGGGGAAGGGTTAGGGTTAGGGTTAGGGCTAGGGTTAGGGTTAGGGGACGGGGACGGTTTAGGGTCCAGGGGAGGGCACGACAACGTTTTAGGGGGAGGGTACGTGTGAGGGGGCGGGTTAGTGTCAGCGTACGGGTTAGGATTAGGGGACGGGTGAGGGTCAGGCTTCGGGGAAGGGTTAGGGTTAGGGTTCGGGCTAGCGTTAGGGTTAGGGGACGGGGACGGTTTAGGGTCCAGGTGAGGGCACGACAACATTTTAGGGGGAGCGTACGTGTGAGGGCGCGGGTTAGTGTCAGCGTACGGGTTGTGATTAGGGGACGTGTGAGGGTCAGGCTTCGGGGAAGGGTTAGGGTTAGGGTTCGGGCTAGGGTTAGGCTTAGGGGACGGGGACGGTTTAGGGCGCAGGGGAGGGTACGACAACACTTTAGGGGGAGCGTACGTGTGAGGGCGCGGGATAGTGTCAGCGTACGGTTTAGGATTAGGGGACGGGTGAGGGTCAGGCTTCGGGGAAGGGTTAGGGTTAGGGTCGGGCTAGGCTTCGGGTTCGGGGACGGGGACGTTTTAGGGTCCAGGTGAGGGTACGACAACTCTTTAGGGGGAGCGTACGTGTGAGGGCGCGGGTTAGTGTCAGCGTACGGGTTAGGATTAGGGGACGGTTGAGGGTCAGGCTTCTGGAAAGGGTTAGGGTTACGGTTCGGGCTAGGGTTAGGGTTAGGGGACGGGGATGGTTTAGGGTCCAGGTGAGGGCTCGACAAAGCTTTAGGGGGAGCGTACGTGTGAGGGCACGGGTTAGTGTCAGCGTACGGGTTAGGATTAGGGGACGGGTGAGGGTCAGGCTTCGGGGAAGGGTTAGGGTTAGGGTTCGGGCTAGGGTTAGGGTCAGGGGATGGGGACGGTTTAGGGTCCAGGTGAGGGCACGACAACGCTTTAGGGGGAGCGTACGTGTGAGGGCGCGGGTTAGTGTCAGCGTACGGGTTGGGATTAGGGGACGGGTGAGGGTCAGGCTTCGGGGAAGTGTTAGGGTTAGGGTTCCGGCTAGGGTTAGGCTTAGGGGACGGGGACGGTTTAGGGGCCAGGGGAGGGTACGACAACACTTTAGGGGGAGCGTACGTGTGAGGGCGCGGGATAGTGTCAGCGTACGGTTTAGGATTAGGGGACGGGTGAGGGTCAGGCTTCGGCGAAGGGTTAGGGTTAGGGTTCGGGCTAGGCTTCTGGTTAGGGGATGGGGACGGTTTAGGGTCCAGGTGAGTGTACGACAACGCTTTAGAGGGAGCGTACGTGTGAGGGCGCGGGTTAGTGTCAGCGTACGGGTTAGGATTAGGGGACGGGTGAGGGTCAGGCTTCGGGGAAGGGTGAGGGTTAGGGTTCGGGCTAGGGTTAGGGTTAGGGGACGGGGACGGTTTAGGGTCCAGGTGAGGGCACGACAACGTTTTAGGGGGAGCGTACGTGTGAGGGTGCGGGTTAGTGTCAGCGTACGGGTTAGGATTAGGGGACGGGTGAGGGTCAGGCTTCGGGGAAGGGTTAGGGTTAGGGTTCGGGCTAGGGTTAGGGTTAGGGGACGGGGACGGTTTAGGGTCCAGGTGAGGGCACGACAACGCTTTAGGGGGAGCGTACGTGTGAGGGCGCATGTTAGTGTCAGCGTACGGGTTAGGATTAGGGGACGGGTGAGTGTCAGGCTTCGGGGAAGGGTTAGGGTTAGGGTTCGGGCTAGGGTTAGGGTTAGGGGACGGGGACGGTTTAGGGTCCAGGTGAGGGCACGACAACGCTTTAGGGGGAGCGTACGTGTGAGGGCGCGGGATAGTGTCAGCGTACGGTTTAGGATTAGGTGACGGGTGAGGGTCAGGCTTCGGGGAAGGGTTAGGGTTAGGGTTCCGGCTAGGGTTAGGCTTAGGTGACGGGGACGGTTTAGGGTCCAGGGGAGGGTACGACAACACTTTAGGGGGAGCGTACGTGTGAGGGCGCGGGATAGTGTCAGCGTACGGTTTACGATTAGGGGACGGGTGACGGTCAGGCTTCGGGGAAGGGATAGGGTTAGGGTTCGGGCTAGGCTTAGGGTTAGGGGACGGGGACGGTTTAGGGTCCAGGTGAGGGTACGACAACGCTTTAGGGGGAGCGTACGTGTGAGGGCGCGGGTTAGTGTCAGCGTACGGGTTAGGATTAGGGGACGGGTGAGGGTCAGGCTTCGGGGAAGGGTTAGGGTTAGGGCTCGGGCTAGGGTTAGGGTTAGGGGACGGGGACGGTTTAGGGTCCAGGTGAGGGTACGACAACGCTTTAGGGGGAGCGTACATGTGAGGGCGCGGGTTAGTGTCAGCGTACGGGTTAGGATTAGGGGACGTGTGAGGGTCAGGCTTCGGGGAAGTTTTAGGGTTAGGGTTCGGGCTAGGGTTAGCGTTAGGGGACGGGGACGGTTTAGGGTCCACGTGAGGGCAAGACAACGCTTTAGGGGGAGCGTACGTGTGAGGGCACGGGTTAGTGTCAGCGTACGGGTTAGGATTAGGGGACGGGTGAGGGTCAGGCTTCGGGTAAGGGTTAGAGTTAGGGTTCGGGCTAGGGTTAGGGTTAGGGGATGGGGACGGTTTAGGGTCCAGGTGAGTGCATGACAACGCTTTAGGGGGAGCGTACGTGTGAGGGCGCGGGTTAGTGTCAGCGTACGGGTTAGGATTAGGGGACGGGTGAGGGTCAGGCTTCGGGGAAGGGTGAGGGTTAGGGTTCGGGTTAGGGTTAGGGTTAGGGGACGGGGACGGTTTAGGGTCCAGGTGAGGGCACGACAACGCTTTAGGGGGAGCGTACGTGTGAGGGCGCGGGTTAGTGTCAGCGTACGCGTTAGGATTAGGGGACGGGTGAGGGTCAGGCTTCGGGGAAGGGTTAGGGTTAGGGTTCGGGCTAGAGTTAGGGATAGGGGACGGGGACGGTTTAGGGTCCAGGTGAGGGCACGACAAAGTTTTAGGGGGAGGGTACGTGTGAGGGGGCGGGTTAGTGTCAGCGTACGGGTTAGGATTAGGGGACGGGTGAGGGTCAGGCTTCGGGGAAGGGTTAGGGTTAGGGTTCGGGCTAGCGTTAGGGTTAGGGGACGGGGACGGTTTAGGGTCCAGGTGAGGGCACGACAACATTTTAGGGGGAGCGTACGTGTGAGGGCGCGGGTTAGTGTCAGCGTACGGGTTGTGATTAGGGGACGGGTGAGGGTCAGGCTTCGGGGAAGGGTTAGGGTTAGGGTTCGGGCTAGGGTTAGGCTTAGGGGACGGGGATGGTTTAGGGCGCAGGGGAGGGTACGACAACACTTTAGGGGGAGTGTACGTGTGAGGGCGCGGGATAGTGTCAGCGTACGGTTTAGGATTAGGGGACGGGTGAGGGTCAGGCTTCGGGGAAGGGTTAGGGTTAGGGTTCGGGCTAGGCTTAGGGTTAGGGGATGGGGACGGTTCAGAGTCCAGGTGAGGGTACGACAACGCTTTAGGGGGAGCGTACGTGTGAGGGCGCGGGTTAGTGTCAGCGTACGGGTTAGGATTAGGGGACGGGTGAGGGTCAGGCTTCGGGGAAGTGTTAGGGTTAGGGTTCGGGCTAGGGTTAGGGTTAGCGGATGGGGACGGTTTAGGGTCCAGGTGAGGGCACGACAACGCTTTAGGGGGAGCGTACGTGTGAGGGCGCGGGTTAGTGTCAGCGTACGGGTTAGGATTAGGGGACGGTTGAGGGTCAGGCTTCGGGGAAGGGTTAGGGTTAGGATTCGGGGTAGGGTTAGGGTTAGGGGACGGGGACGGTTTAGGGTCCAGGTGAGGGCACGACAAATCTTTAGGGGGAGCGTACGTGTGAGGGCACGGGTTAGTGTCACCGTACGGGTTAGGATTAGGGGACGGGTGAGGGTCAGGCTTCGGGGAATGGTTAGGGTTAGGGTTCTGGCTAGGGTTAGGGTTAGGGGACGGGGACGGTTGAGGGTCCAGGTGAGGGCACGACAACGCTTTAGGGGGAGCGTACGTGTGGGGGCGTGGGTTAGTTTCAGCGTACGGGTTGGGATTAGGGGACGGGTGAGGGTCAGGCTTCGGGGAAGTGTTAGGGTTAGGGTTCCGGCTAGGTTTAGGGTTACGGGACGGGCACGGTTTAGGGGCCAGGTGAGGGCAAAACAACGCTTTAGGGGGAGCGTACGTGTGAGGGCGCGGGTTAGTGTCAGCGTACGGGTTAGGATTAGGGGACGGGTGAGGGTCAGGCTTCGGGGAAGGGTTATGGTTAGGGTTCGGGCTAGCGTTAGGCTTAGGGGACGGGGACGGTTTAGGGTCCAGGTGAGGGTACGACAACACTTTAGGGGGAGCGTACGTGTGAGGGCGCGGGATAGTGTCAGCGTACGGTTTAGGATTAGGGGACGTGTGAGGGTCAGGCTTCGGCGAAGGGTTAGGGTTACGGTTCGGGCTAGGCTTAGGGTTAGGGGACGGGGATGGTTTAGGGTCCAGGTGAGGGCACGACAACGCTTTAGGGGGAGCGTACGTGTGAGGGCGCGGGTTAGTGTCAGCGTACGGGTTAGGAGTAGGGGACGGGTGAGGGTCAGGCTTCGGGGAAGGGTGAGGGTTAGGGTTCGGGTTAGGGTTAGGGTTAGGGGACGGGGACGGTTTAGGGTCCAGGTGAGGGTACGACAACGTTTTAGGGGGAGGGTACGTGTGAGGGCGTGGTTTACTGTCAGCGTACGGGTTAGGATTAGGGGACGGGTGAGGGTCAGGCTTCGGGGAAGGGTTAGGGTTAGGGTTCGGGCTAGCGTTAGGGTTAGGGGACGGGGACGGTTTAGGGTCCAGGTGAGGGCACGACAACATTTTAGGGGGAGCGTACGTGTGAGGGCGCGGGTTAGTGTCAGCGTACGGGTTAGGATTAGGGGACGGGTGAGGGTCAGGCTTCGGGGTAGGGTTAGGGTTAGGGTTAGGGCTAGGGTTAGGGTTAGGGGACGGGGACGGTTTAGGGTCCAGGGGAGGGCACGACAACGTTTTAGGGGGAGGGTACGTGTGAGGGGGCGGGTTAGTGTCAGCGTACGGGTTAGGATTAGGGGACGGGTGAGGGTCAGGCTTCGGGGAAGGGTTAGGGTTAGGGTTCGGGCTAGCGTTAGGGTTAGGGGACGGGGACGGTTTAGGGTCCAGGTGAGGGCACGACAACATTTTAGGGGGAGCGTACGTGTGAGGGCGCGGGTTAGTGTCAGCGTACGCGTTGTGATTAGGGGACGTGTGAGGGTCAGGCTTCGGGGAAGGGTTAGGGTTAGGGTTCGGGCTAGGGTTAGGCTTAGGGGACGGGGACGGTTTAGGGCGCAGGGGAGGGTACGACAACACTTTAGGGGGAGCGTACGTGTGAGGGCGCGGGATAGTGTCAGCGTACGGTTTAGGATTAGGGGACGGGTGAGGGTCAGGCTTCGGGGAAGGGTTAGGGTTAGGGTTCGGGCTAGGCTTAGGGTTAGGGGACGGGGACGGTTTAGAGTCCAGGTGAGGGTACGACAACGCTTTAGGGGGAGCGTACGTGTGAGGGCGCGGGTTAGTGTCAGCGTACGGGTTAGGATTAGGGGACGGGTGAGGGTCAGGCTTCGGGGAAGTGTTAGGGTTAGGGTTCGGGCTAGGGTTAGGGTTAGCGGATGGGGACGGTTTAGGGTCCAGGTGAGGGCACGACAACGCTTTAGGGGGAGCGTACGTGTGAGGGCGCGGGTTAGTGTCAGCGTACGGGTTAGGATTAGGGGACGGTTGAGGGTCAGGCTTCGGGGAAGTGTTAGGGTTAGGATTCGGGGTAGGGTTAGGGTTAGGGGACGGGGATGGTTTAGGGTCCAGGTGAGGGCACGACAACTCTTTAGGGGGAGCGTACGTGTGAGGGCACGGGTTAGTGTCACCGTACGGGTTAGGATTAGGGGACGGGTGAGGGTCAGGCTTCGGGGAATGGTTAGGGTTAGGGTTCTGGCTAGGGTTAGGGTTAGGGGACGGGGACGGTTGAGGGTCCAGGTGAGGGCACGACAACGCTTTAGGGGGAGCGTACGTGTGGGGGCGTGGGTTAGTGTCAGCGTACGGGTTGGGATTAGGGGACGGGTGAGGGTCAGGCTTCGGGGAAGTGTTAGGGTTAGGGTTCCGGCTAGGTTTAGGGTTACGGGACGGGCACGGTTTAGGGGCCAGGTGAGGGCAAAACAACGCTTTAGGGGGAGCGTACGTGTGAGGGCGCGGGTCAGTGTCAGCGTACGGGTTGGGATTAGGGGACGGGTGAGGGTCAGGCTTCGGGGAAGGGTTATGGTTAGGGTTCGGGCTAGCGTTAGGCTTAGGGGACGGGGACGGTTTAGGGTCCAGGTGAGGGTACGACAACACTTTAGGGGGAGCGTACGTGTGAGGGCGTGGGATAGTGACAGCGTACGGTTTAGGATTAGGGGACGGGTGAGGGTCAGGCTTCGGGGAAGGGTTAGGGTTAGGGTCGGGCTAGGCTTCGGGTTCGGGGACGGGGACGTTTTAGGGTCCAGGTGAGGGTACGACAACGCTTTAGTGGGAGCGTACGTGTGAGGGCGCGGGTTAGTGTCAGCGTACGGGTTAGGATTAGGGGACGGGTGAGGGTCAGGCTTCGGGGAAGGGTTAGGGTTAGGGTTCGGGCTAGGGTTAGGGTTAGGGGACGGGGACGGTTTAGGGTCCAGGTGAGGGCACGACAACTCTTTAGGGGGAGCGTACGTGTGAGGGCGCGGGTTAGTGTCAGCGTACGGGTTAGGATTAGGGGACGGTTGAGGGTCAGGCTTCGGGAAAGGGTTAGGGTTACGGTTCGGGCTAGGGTTAGGGTTAGGGGACGGGGATGGTTTAGGGTCCAGGTGAGGGCACGACAACGCTTTAGGGGGAGCGTACGTGTGAGGGCACGGGTTAGTGTCAGCGTACGGGTTAGGATTAGGGGACGGGTGAGGGTCAGACTTCGGGGAAGGGTTAGGGTTAGGGTTCGGGCTAGGGTTAGGGTCAGGGGATGGGGACGGTTTAGGGTCCAGGTGAGGGCACGACAACGCTTTAGGGGGAGCGTACGTGTGAGGGCGCGGGTTAGTGTCAGCGTACGGGTTGGGACTAGGGGACGGGTGAGGGTCAGGCTTCGGGGAAGGGTTAGGGTTAGGGTTCGGGCTAGGGTTAGGCTTAGGGGACGGGGACGGTTTAGGGTCCAGGGGAGGGTACGACAACACTTTAGGGGGAGCGTACGTGTGAGGGCGCGGGATAGTGTCAGCGTACGGTTTAGGCTTAGGGGACGGGTGAGGGTCAGGCTTCGGCGAAGGGTTAGGGTTAGGGTTCGGGCTAGGCTTAGGGTTAGGGGACGGGGACGGTTTAGGGTCCAGGTGAGGGTACGACAACGCTTTAGGGGGAGCGTACGTGTGAGGGCGCGGGTTAGTGTCAGCGTACGGGTTAGGATTAGGGGACGGGTGAGTGTCAGGCTTCGGGGAAGGGTTAGGGTTAGGGTTCGGGCTAGGGTTAGGGTTAGGGGATGGGGACGGTTTAGGGTCCAGGTGAGGGCACGACAACGCTTTAGGGGGAGCGTACGTGTGAGGGCGCGGGTTAGTGTCAGCGTACGGGTTAGGAGTAGGGGACGGGTGAGGGTCAGGCTTCGGGGAAGGGTGAGGGTTAGGGTTCGGGTTAGGGTTAGGGTTAGGGGACGGGGACGGTTTAGGGACCAAGTGAGGGCACGACAACGCTTTAGGGGGAGCGTAAGTGTGAGGGCGCGGGTTAGTGTCAGCGTACGCGTTAGGATTAGGGGACGGGTGAGTGTCAGGCTTCGGGGAAGGGTTAGGGTTAGGGTTCGGGCTAGGGTTAGGGTTAGGGGACGGGGACGGTTTAGGGTCCAGGTGAGGGTACGACAACGTTTTAGGGGGAGGGTACGTGTGAGGGCGCGGTTTACTGTCAGCGTACGGGTTAGGATTAGGGGACGGGTGAGGGTCAGGCTTCGGGGAAGGGTTAGGGTTAGGGTTCGGGCTAGCGTTAGGGTTAGGGGACGGGGACGGTTTAGGGTCCAGGTGAGGGCACGACAACTTTTTAGGGGGAGCGTACGTGTGATGGCGCGGGTTAGTGTCAGCGTACGGGTTAGGATTAGGGGACGGGTGAGGGTCAGGCTTCGGGGAAGGGTTAGGGTTAGGGTTAGGGCTAGGGTTAGGGTTAGGGGACGGGGACGGTTTAGGGTCCAGGGGAGGGCACGACAACGTTTTAGGGGGAGCGTACGTGTGAGGGCGCGGGTTAGTGTCAGCGTACGGGTTAGGATTAGGGGACGGGTGAGGGTCAGGCTTCGGGGAAGGGTTAGGGTTAGGGTTCGGGCTAGGCTTCTGGTTAGGGGATGGGGACGGTTTAGGGTCCAGGTGAGGGTGCGACAACGCTTTAGAGGGAGCGTACGTGTGAGGGCGCGGGTTAGTGTCAGCGTACGGGTTAGGATTAGGGGACGGGTGAGGGTCAGGCTTCGGGGAAGGGTGAGGGTTAGGGTTCGGGCTAGGGTTAGGGTTAGGGGACGGGGACGGTTTAGGGTCCAGGTGAGGGCACGACAACGTTTTAGGGGGAGCGTACGTGTGAGGGTGCGGGTTAGTGTCAGCGTACGGGTTAGGATTAGGGGACGGGTGAGGGTCAGGCTTCGGGGAAGGGTTAGGGTTAGGGTTCGGGCTAGGGTTAGGGTTAGGGGACGGGGACGGTTTAGGGTCCAGGTGAGGGCACGACAACGCTTTACGGGGAGCGTACGTGTGAGGGCGCGGGATAGTGTCAGGTTACGGTTTAGGATTAGGTGACGGGTGAGGGTCAGGCTTCGGGGAAGGTTTAGGGTTAGGGTTCGGGCTAGGGTTAGGGTTAGAGGACGGGGACGGATTAGGGTCCAGGTGAGGGTACGACAACGCTTTAGGGGGAGCGTACATGTGAGGTCGCGGGTTAGTGTCAGCGTACGGGTTAGGATTAGGGGACGGGTGAGGGTCAGGCTTCGGGGAAGGGTTAGGGTTAGGGTTCGGGCTAGTGTTAGGGTTAGGGGACGGGGACGGTTTAGGGTCCAGGTGAGGGCACGACAACGCTTTAGGGGGAGCGTACGTGTGAGGGCGTGGTTTAGTGTCAGCGTACGGGTTAGGATTAGGGGACGGGTGAGGGTCAGGCTTCGGGGAAGGGTTAGGGTTAGGTTTCGGGCTAGGGTTAGGGTTAGGCGACGGGGACGGTTTAGGGTCCAGGTGAAGGCACGACAACGTTTTAGGGGGAGGGTACGTGTGAGGGCGCGGGTTAGTGTCAGCGTACGGGTTAGGATTAGGGGACGGGTGAGGGTCAGGCTTCGGGGAAGGGTTAGGGTTAGGGTTCGGGCTAGGGTTAGGGTTAGGCGACGGGGACGGTTTAGGGTCCAGGTGAAGGCACGACAACGTTTTAGGGGGAGGGTACGTGTGAGGGCGCGGGTTAGTGTCAGCGTACGGGTTAGGATTAGGGGACGGGTGAGGGTCAGGCTTCGGGGAAGGGTTAGGGTTAGGGTTCGGGCTAGGGTTAGGGTTAGGGGACGGGGACGGTTTAGGGTCCAGGTGAGGGCACGACAACATTTTAGGGGGAGCGTACGTGTGAGGGCGCGGGTTAGTGTCAGCGTACGGGTTAGGATTAGGGGACGGGTGAGGGTCAGGCTTCGGGGAAGGGTTAGGGTTAGGGTTCGGGCCAGGGTTAGGGTTAGGGGACGGGGACGGTTTAGGGTCCAGGTGAGGGCACGACAACATTTTAGGGGGAGCGTACGTGTGAGGGCGCGGGTTAGTGTCAGCGTACGGGTTAGGATTAGGGGACGGGTGAGGGTCAGGCTTCGGGGAAGGGTTAGGGTTAGGGTTAGGGCTATGGTTAGGGTTAGGGGATGGGGACGGTTTAGGGTCCAGGGGAGGGCACGACAACGTTTTAGGGGGAACGTACGTGTGAGGGCGCGGGTTAGTGTCAGCGTACGGGTTGGGATTAGGGGACGGGTGAGGGTCAGGCTTCGGGGAAGGGTTAGGGTTAGGGTTCGGGCTAGCGTTAGGCTTAGGGGACGGGGACGGTTTAGGGTCCAGGTGAGGGTACGACAACGCTTTAGTGGGAGCGTACGTGTGAGGGCGCGGGTTAGTGTCAGCGTACGGGTTAGGATTAGGGGACGGGTGAGGGTCAGGCTTCGGGGAAGGGTTAGGGTTAGGGTTCGGGCTAGGGTTAGGGTTAGGGGATGGGGACGGTTTAGGGTCCAGGTGAGGGCACGACAACGCTTTAGGGGGAGCGTACGTGTGAGGGCGCGGGTTAGAGTCAGCGTACGGGTTGGGATTAGGGGACGGGTGAGGGTCAGGCTTCGGGGAAGGGTTATGGTTAGGGTTCGGGCTAGGGTTAGGGTTAGGGGACGGGGACGGTTTAGGGTCCAGGTGAAGGCACGACAACGTTTTAGGGGGAGGGTACGTGTGAGGGCGCGGGTTAGTGTCAGCGTACGGGTTAGGATTAGGGGACGGGTGAGGGTCAGGCTTCGGGGAAGGGTTAGGGTTAGGGTTCGGGCTAGGGTTAGGGTTAGGGGACTGGGACGGTTTAGGGTCCAGGTGAGGGCACGACAACATTTTAGGGGGAGCGTACGTGTGAGGGCGCGGGTTAGTGTCAGCGTACGGGTTAGGATTAGGGGACGGGTGAGGGTCAGGCTTCGGGGAAGGGTTAGGGTTAGGGTTAGGGCTAGGGTTAGTGTTAGGGGATGGGGACGGTTTAGGGTCCAGGGGAGGGCACGACAACGTTTTAGGGGGAGCGTACGTGTGAGGGCGCGGGTTAGTGTCAGCGTACGGGTTAGGATTAGGGGACGGGTGAGGGTCAGGCTTCGGGGAAGGGTTAGGTTTAGGGTTCGGGCTAGGCTTCTGGTTAGGGGATGGGGACGGTTTAGGGTCCAGGTGAGGGTACGACAACGCTTTAGAGGGAGCGTACGTGTGAGGGCGCGGGTTAGTGTCAGCGTACGGGTTAGGATTAGGGGACGGGTGAGGGTCAGGCTTCGGGGAAGGGTGAGGGTTAGGGTTCGGGCTAGGGTTAGGGTTAGGGGACGGGGACGGTTTAGGGTCCAGGTGAGGGCACGACAACGTTTTAGGGGGAGCGTACGTGTGAGGGTGCGGGTTAGTGTCAGCGTACGGGTTAGGATTAGGGGACGGGTGAGGGTCAGGCTTCGGGGAAGGGTTAGGGTTAGGGTTCGGGCTAGGGTTAGGGTTAGGGGACGGGGACGGTTTAGGGTCCAGGTGAGGGCACGACAACGCTTTACGGGGAGCGTACGTGTGAGGGCGCGGGATAGTGTCAGGTTACGGTTTAGGATTAGGTGACGGGTGAGGGTCAGGCTTCGGGGAAGGTTTAGGGTTAGGGTTCGGGCTAGGGTTAGGGTTAGAGGACGGGGACGGATTAGGGTCCAGGTGAGGGTACGACAACGCTTTAGGGGGAGCGTACATGTGAGGTCGCGGGTTAGTGTCAGCGTACGGGTTAGGATTAGGGGACGGGTGAGGGTCAGGCTTCGGGGAAGGGTTAGGGTTAGGGTTCGGGCTAGGGTTAGGGTTAGGGGACGGGGACGGTTTAGGGTCCAGGTGAGGGCACGACAACGCTTTAGGGGGAGCGTACGTGTGAGGGCGTGGTTTAGTGTCAGCGTACGGGTTAGGATTAGGGGACGGGTGAGGGTCAGGCTTCGGGGAAGGGTTAGGGTTAGGTTTCGGGCTAGGGTTAGGGTTAGGGGACGGGGACTGTTTAGGGTCCAGGTGACGGCACGACAACGCTTTAGGGGGAGCGTACGTGTGAGGGCGCGGGTTAGTGTCAGCGTACGGGTTGGGATTAGGGGACGGGTGAGGGTCAGGCTTCGGGGAAGGGTTAGGGTTAGGGTTCGGGCTAGGGTTAGGGTTAGGCGACGGGGACGGTTTAGGGTCCAGGTGAAGGCACGACAACGTTTTAGGGGGAGGGTACGTGTGAGGGCGCGGGTTAGTGTCAGCGTACGGGTTAGGATTAGGGGACGGGTGAGGGTCAGGCTTCGGGGAAGGGTTAGGGTTAGGGTTCGGGCTAGGGTTAGGGTTAGGGTACGGGGACGGTTTAGGGTCCAGGTGAGGGCACGACAACATTTTAGGGGGAGCGTACGTGTGAGGGCGCGGGTTAGTGTCAGCGTACGGGTTAGGATTAGGGGACGGGTGAGGGTCAGGCTTCGGGGAAGGGTTAGGGTTAGGGTTCGGGCCAGGGTTAGGGTTAGGGGACGGGGACGGTTTAGGGTCCAGGTGAGGGCACGACAACATTTTAGGGGGAGCGTACGTGTGAGGGCGCGGGTTAGTGTCAGCGTACGGGTTAGGATTAGGGGACGGGTGAGGGTCAGGCTTCGGGGAAGGGTTAGGGTTAGGGTTAGGGCTATGGTTAGGGTTAGGGGATGGGGACGGTTTAGGGTCCAGGGGAGGGCACGACAACGTTTTAGGGGGAACGTACGTGTGAGGGCGCGGGTTAGTGTCAGCGTACGGGTTGGGATTAGGGGACGGGTGAGGGTCAGGCTTCGGGGAAGGGTTAGGGTTAGGGTTCGGGCTAGCGTTAGGCTTAGGGGACGGGGACGGTTTAGGGTCCAGGTGAGGGTACGACAACGCTTTAGTGGGAGCGTACGTGTGAGGGCGCGGGTTAGTGTCAGCGTACGGGTTAGGATTAGGGGACGGGTGAGGGTCAGGCTTCGGGGAAGGGTTAGGGTTAGGGTTCGGGCTAGGGTTAGGGTTAGGGGATGGGGACGGTTTAGGGTCCAGGTGAGGGCACGACAACGCTTTAGGGGGAGCGTACGTGTGAGGGCGCGGGTTAGAGTCAGCGTACGGGTTGGGATTAGGGGACGGGTGAGGGTCAGGCTTCGGGGAAGGGTTAGGGTTAGGGTTCGGGCTAGGGTTAGGGTTAGGGGACGGGGACGGTTTAGGGTCCAGGTGAAGGCACGACAACGTTTTAGGGGGAGGGTACGTGTGAGGGCGCGGGTTAGTGTCAGCGTACGGGTTAGGATTAGGGGACGGGTGAGGGTCAGGCTTCGGGGAAGGGTTAGGGTTAGGGTTCGGGCTAGGGTTAGGGTTAGGGGACTGGGACGGTTTAGGGTCCAGGTGAGGGCACGACAACATTTTAGGGGGAGCGTACGTGTGAGGGCGCGGGTTAGTGTCAGCGTACGGGTTAGGATTAGGGGACGGGTGAGGGTCAGGCTTCGGGGAAGGGTTAGGGTTAGGGTTAGGGCTATGGTTAGGGTTAGGGGATGGGGACGGTTTAGGGTCCAGGGGAGGGCACGACAACGTTTTAGGGGGAACGTACGTGTGAGGGCGCGGGTTAGTGTCAGCGTACGGGTTGGGATTAGGGGACGGGTGAGGGTCAGGCTTCGGGGAAGGGTTAGGGTTAGGGTTCGGGCTAGCGTTAGGCTTAGGGGACGGGGACGGTTTAGGGTCCAGGTGAGGGTACGACAACGCTTTAGTGGGAGCGTACGTGTGAGGGCGCGGGTTAGTGTCAGCGTACGGGTTAGGATTAGGGGACGGGTGAGGGTCAGGCTTCGGGGAAGGGTTAGGGTTAGGGTTCGGGCTAGGGTTAGGGTTAGGGGATGGGGACGGTTTAGGGTCCAGGTGAGGGCACGACAACGCTTTAGGGGGAGCGTACGTGTGAGGGCGCGGGTTAGAGTCAGCGTACGGGTTGGGATTAGGGGACGGGTGAGGGTCAGGCTTCGGGGAAGGGTTAGGGTTAGGGTTCGGGCTAGGGTTAGGGTTAGGGGACGGGGACGGTTTAGGGTCCAGGTGAAGGCACGACAACGTTTTAGGGGGAGGGTACGTGTGAGGGCGCGGGTTAGTGTCAGCGTACGGGTTAGGATTAGGGGACGGGTGAGGGTCAGGCTTCGGGGAAGGGTTAGGGTTAGGGTTCGGGCTAGGGTTAGGGTTAGGGGACTGGGACGGTTTAGGGTCCAGGTGAGGGCA
Source organism: Grampus griseus (assembly GCF_964374135.1). Lineage (NCBI taxonomy): Eukaryota > Metazoa > Chordata > Mammalia > Artiodactyla > Delphinidae > Grampus > Grampus griseus. The sequence continues at coordinate 437,921 of NW_028133363.1, read as the reverse complement.
CGACAACATTTTAGGGGGAGCGTACGTGTGAGGGCGCGGGTTAGTGTCAGCGTACGGGTTAGGATTAGGGGACGGGTGAGGGTCAGGCTTCGGGGAAGGGTTAGGGTTAGGGTTAGGGCTAGGGTTAGTGTTAGGGGATGGGGACGGTTTAGGGTCCAGGGGAGGGCACGACAACGTTTTAGGGGGAGCGTACGTGTGAGGGCGCGGGTTAGTGTCAGCGTACGGGTTAGGATTAGGGGACGGGTGAGGGTCAGGCTTCGGGGAAGGGTTAGGGTTAGGGTTCGGGCTAGGCTTCTGGTTAGGGGATGGGGACGGTTTAGGGTCCAGGTGAGGGTACGACAACGCTTTAGAGGGAGCGTACGTGTGAGGGCGCGGGTTAGTGTCAGCGTACGGGTTAGGATTAGGGGACGGGTGAGGGTCAGGCTTCGGGGAAGGGTGAGGGTTAGGGTTCGGGCTAGGGTTAGGGTTAGGGGACGGGGACGGTTTAGGGTCCAGGTGAGGGCACGACAACGCTTTAGGGGGAGCGTACGTGTGAGGGTGCGGGTTAGTGTCAGCGTACGGGTTAGGATTAGGGGACGGGTGAGGGTCAGGCTTCGGGGAAGGGTTAGGGTTAGGGTTCGGGCTAGGGTTAGGGTTAGGGGACGGGGACGGTTTAGGGTCCAGGTGAGGGCACGACAACGCTTTACGGGGAGCGTACGTGTGAGGGCGCGGGATAGTGTCAGGTTACGGTTTAGGATTAGGTGACGGGTGAGGGTCAGGCTTCGGGGAAGGTTTAGGGTTAGGGTTCGGGCTAGGGTTAGGGTTAGAGGACGGGGACGGATTAGGGTCCAGGTGAGGGTACGACAACGCTTTAGGGGGAGCGTACATGTGAGGTCGCGGGTTAGTGTCAGCGTACGGGTTAGGATTAGGGGACGGGTGAGGGTCAGACTTCGGGGAAGGGTTAGGGTTACGGTTCGTCTAGGGTTAGGGTTAGGGGACGGGGACGGTTTAGGGTCCAGGTCAGGGCACGACAACGCTTTAGGGGGAGCGTACGTGTGCGGGCACGGGTTAGTGTCAGCGTACGGGTTAGGATTAAGTGACGGGTGAGGGTCAGGCTTCGGGGAAGTGTGAGGGTTAGGGTTCGGGCTAGGGTTAGGGTTAGGGGACGGGGACGGTTTAGGGTCCAGGTGAGGGCACGACAACGCTTTAGGGGGAGCGTACGTGTGAGGGCGCTGGTTAGTGTCAGTGTACGGGTTATGATTAGGGGACGGGTGAGGGTCAGGCTTCGGGGAAGGGTTACGGTTAGGGTTCGGGCTAGGCTTAGGGTTAAGGGACGCGGACGGTTTAGGGTCCAGGTGAGGGCACGACAACGCTTTAGGGGGAGCGTACGTGTGACGGCGCGGGTTAGTGTCAGCGTACGGGTTAGGATTAGCGTGAGGGTCAGGCTTCGGGGAAGGGTTATGGTTAGGGTTCGGGCTAGGGTTAGGGTTAGGGGACGGGGACGGTTTAGGGTCCAGGTGAGGGCACGACAACGCTTCAGGGGGAGCGTACGTGTGAGGGCGCGGGTTAGTGTCAGCGTACGGGTTGGGATTAGGGGACGGGTGAGGGTCAGGCTTCGGGGAAGGGTTAGGGTTAGGGTTCGGGCTAAGGTTCGAGTTAGGGGACGGGGACGTTTTAGGGTCCAAGTGAGGGTACGACAACGCTTTAGGGGGAGCGTACGTGTGAGGGCACGGGAGAGTGTCAGCGTACGGTTTAGGATTAGGGCACGTGTGAGGGTCAGGCTTCGGGGAAGGGTTAAGGTTAGGGTTCGTACTAGGCTTAGGGTTAGGGGACGGGGACGGTTTAGGGTCCAGGTGAGGGTACGACAACGCTTTAGGGGGAGCGTAGGTGTGAGGGCGCGGGTAAGTGTCAGCGTACGGGTTAAGATTAGTGGACGGGTGAGGGTCAGGCTTCGGGGAAGGGTTAGGGTTAGGGTTCGGGCTAGGGTTAGGGTTAGGGGATGGGGACGGTTTAGGGTCCAGGTGAGGGCACGACAACGCTTTAGGGGGAGCGTACGTGTGAGGGCGCGGGTTAGTGTCAGCGTACGGGTTAGTATTAGGGGACGGGTGAGGGTCAGGCTTCGGGGAAGGGTTAGGGTTACGGTTCGGGCTAGGGTTAGGGTTAGGGGACGGGGAAGGTTTAGGGTCCAGGTGAGGGCACGACAACGCTTTAGGGGGAGCGTACGTGTGAGGGCGCGGGTTAGTGTCAGCGTACGGGTTAGGATTAGGGGACGTGTGAGGGTCAGGCTTCGGGGAAGGGTTAGGGTTACGGTTAGGGCTAGGGTTAGGGTTAGGGGATGGGGACGGTTTAGGGTCCAGGTGAGGGCACGACAACGCTTTAGGGGGAGCGTACGTGTGAGGGCGCGGGTTAGTGTCAGCGTACGGGTTAGGATTAGGGGACGGGTGAGGGTCAGGCTTCGGGGAAGGGTTAGGGTTAGGGTTCGGGCTAGGGTTAGGGTTAGGGGACGGGGACGGTTTAGGGTCCAGGTGAGGGCACGACAACGCTTTAGGGGGAGCGTACGTGTGAGGGCGCGGGTTAGTGTCAGCGTACGGGTTAGGATTAGGGGACGGGTGAGGGTCAGGCTTCGGGGAAGGGTTAGGGTTAGGGTTCGGGCTAGGGTTAGGGTTAGGGGACGGGGACGGTTTAGGGTCCAGGTGAGGGCACGACAACGCTTTAGGGGGAGCGTACGTGTGAGGGCGCGTGTTAGTGTCAGCGTACGAGTTAGGATTAGGGGACGGGTGAGGGTCAGGCTTCGGGGAAGGATTAGGGTTAGGGTTCGGTCTAGGCTTAGGGTGAGGGGACGGGGACGGTTTAGGGTCCAGGTGAGGGCACGACAACGCTTTAGGGGGAGCGTACGTGTGAGGGCGCGGGTTAGTGTCAGCGTACGGGTTAGGATTAGGGGACGGGTGAGGGTCAGGCTTCGGGGAAGGGTTAGGGTTAGGGTTCGGGCTAGGGTTAGGGTTAGCGGACGGGGACGGTTTAGGGTCCAGGTGAGGGCACGACAACGCTTTAGGGGGAGCGTACGTGTGAGGGCGTGGGTTAGTGTCAGCGTACGGTTTAGGATTAGGGGACGGGTGAGAGTCAGGCTTCGGGGAAGGGTTAGGGTTAGGGTTCGGGCTAGGGTTAGGGTTAGGGGACGGGGATGGTTTAGGGTCCAGGTGAGGGCACGACAACGCTTTCGGGGGAGCGTACGTGTGAGGGCGCGGGTTAGTGTCAGCGTACGGGTTAGGATTAGGGGACGGGTGAGGGTCAGGCTTCGGGGAAGGGTTAGGGTTAGGGTTCGGGCTAGGGTTAGGTTTAGGGGACGGGGACGGTTTAGGGTCCAGGTGAGGGCACGACAACGCTTTAGGGGGAGCGTACGTGTGAGGGCGCGGGTTAGTGTCAGCGTACGGGTTAAGATTAGGGGACGGGGGAGTGTCAGGCTTCGGGGAAGGGTTAGGGTTACGGTTAGGGCTAGGGTTTGGGTTAAGGGACGGGGACGGTTTAGGGTCCAGGTGAGGGCACGACAATGTTTTAGGGGGAGCGTACGTGTGAGGGCGCGGGTTAGTGTCACCGTTCGGGTTAGGATTAGGGGACGGGTGAGGGTCAGGCTTCGGGGAAGGGTTAGGGTTAGGGTTCGGGCTAGGGTTAGGGTTAGGGGATGGGGACGGTTTAGGGTCCAGGTGAGGGCATGACAACGCTTTAGGGGGAGCGTACGTGTGAGGGCGTGGGTTAGTGTCAGGGTACGGGTTAGGTTTAGGGGACGTGTGAGGTTCAGGGTTAGGGGAAGGTTTAGGGTTAGGGTTCTAACTAGGGTTAGGGTTAGGGGACGGGGACTGTTAAGGGTCCAGGTGAGGGCACGACAACGCTTTAGGGGGAGCGTACGTGTGAGGGCACGGGTTACTGTCAGCGTACGGTTTAGGATGAGGGGACGGTGAGGGTCAGGCTTCGGGGAAGTGTTAGGGTTAGGGTTCGGGCTAGGGTTAGGGTTAGGGGACGGGGACGGTTTAGGGTCCAGGTGAGGGCACGACAACGCTTTAGGGGGAGCGTACGTTGGAGGGCGTGGGTTAGGGTCAGCGTACGGGTAAGGATTAGGGGACGGGTGAGGGTCAGGCTTCGGGGAAGGGTTAGGGTTAGGGTTCGGGCTAGGGTTAGGGTTAGGGGACGGGGACGGTTTAGGGTCCAGGTGAGGGTACGGCAACGCTTTAGGGGGAGCGTCGGTGTGAGGGCGCGGGTTAGTGTCAGCGTACGGGTTAGGATTAGGGGAAGGGTGAGGGTCAGGCTTCGGGGAAGGGTTAGGGTTAGGGTTCGGGCTAGGGTTAGGGTTAGGGGACGGGGAGGGTTTAGGGTTCAGATGAGGGTACGACAACGCTTTAGGGGGAGCGTACGTGTGAGGGCGTGGGTTAGTGTCAGCGTACGGGTTAGGATTAGGTGACGGATGAGGGTCAGGCTTCGGGGAAGGGTTAGGGTTAGGGTTCGGTCTAGGCTTAGGGTTAGGGGACGGGGACGGTTTAGGGTCCAGGTGAGGGCACGACAACGCTTTAGGGGGAGCGTACGTGTGAGGGCGCGGGTTAGTGTCAGCGTACTGGTTAGGATTAGAGGAAGAGTGAGGGTCAGGCTTCGGGGAAGAGTTAGGGTTAGGGTTCGGGCTAGGGTTAGGGTTAGGGGACGGGGACGGTTTAGGGTCCAGGTGAGGGCACGACAACGCTTTAGGGGGAGCATACGTGTGAGGGCGCGGGTTAGTGTCAGCTTATGGGTTAGGATTACGGGACGGGTGAGGGTCAGGCTTCGGGGAAGGGTTACGGTTACGGTTCGGGCTAGGGTTAGGGTTAGGAGACGGGGACGGTTTAGGGTCCAGGTGAGGGGACGATAACGTTTTAGGGGGAGCGTACGTGTGAGGGCGCGGGTTAGTGTCAGTGTACGGGTTAGGATTAGGGGACGGGTGAGGGTCAGGCTTCGGGGAAGGGTTAGGGTTAGAGTTTGGGCTAGGGTTAGGGTTAGGGGATGGGGACGGTTTAGGGTCCAGGTGAGGGCACGACAACGCTTTAGGGGGAGCGTACGTGTGAGGGCGTGAGTTAGTGTCAGCGTACGGGTTAGGATTAGGGGACGGGTGAGGGTCAGGCTTCGGGGAAGTGTTAGGGTTACGGTTCGGGCTAGGGTTAGGGTTAGGGGACGGGGAAGGTTTAGGGTCCAGGTGAGGGCACGACAACGCTTTAGGGGGAGCGTACGTGTGAGGGCGCGGGTTAGTGTCAGCGTACGGGTTAGGATTAGGGGACGTGTGAGGGTCAGGCTTCGGGGAAGGGTTAGGGTTAGGGTTCGGGCTATGGTTAGGGATAGGGGACGGGGACGGTTGAGGGTCCAGGTGACGGCACGACAACGCTTTAGGGGGAGCGTACGTGTGGGGGCGTGGGTTAGTGTCAGCGTACGGGTTGGGATTAGGGGACGGGTGAGGGTCAGGCTTCGGGGAAGTGTTAGGGTTAGGGTTCGGGCTAGGTTTAGGGTTACGGGACGGGCACGGTTTAGGGACCAGGTGAGGGCAAAACAACGCTTTAGGGGGAGCGTACGTGTGAGGGCGCGGGTTAGTGTCAGCGTACGGGTTGGGATTAGGGGACGGGTGACGGTCAGGCTTCGGGGAAGGGTTAGGGTTAGGGTTCGGGCTAGAGTTAGGCTTAGGGGACGGGGACGGTTTAGGGTCCAGGTGAGGGTACGACAACAGTTTAGGGGGAGCGTACGTGTGAGGGCGCGGGATAGTGACAGCGTATGGTTTAGGATTAGGGGACGGGTGAGGGTCAGACTTCGGGGAAGGGTTAGGGTTAGGTTTCGGTCTAGGGTTAGGGTTAGGGGACGGGGACGGTTTAGGTTCCAGGTGAGGGCACGACAACGCTTTAGGGGGAGCGTACGTGTGAGGGCGCGGGTTAGTGTCAGCGTACGGGTTAGGATTAGGGGACGGGTGAGGGTCAGGCTTCGGGGAAGGGTTAGGGTTAGGGTTCGGGCTAGGGTTAGGGTTAGGGGACGGGGACGGTTTAGGGTCCAGGTGAGGGCACGACAACGCTTTAGGGGGAGCGTACGTGTGAGGGCGCGGGTTAGTGTCAGCGTACGGGTTAGGATTAGGGGACGGGTGAGGGTCAGGCTTCGGGGAAGGGTTAGGATTAGGGTTCGGGCTAGGGTTAGCGTTAGGGGACGGGGACAGTTTAGGGTCCAGGTGAGGGCACGACAACGCTTTAGGGGGAGCGTACGTGTGAGGGCGCGGGATAGTGTCAGCGTACGGTTTAGGATTAGGTGACGGGTGAGGGTCAGGCTTCGGGGAAGGTTTAGGGTTAGGGTTCGGGCTAGGGTTAGGGTTAGGGGACGGGGACGGATTAGGGTCCAGGTGAGGGTACGACAACGCTTTAGGGGGAGCGTACGTGTGAGGGCGCGGGTTAGTGTCAGCGTACGGGTTAGGATTAGGGGATCGGTGAGGGTCAGGCTTCGGGGAATGGTTAGGGTTAGGGTTCGGGCTATGGTTAGGGTTAGGGGACGGGGACGGTTGAGGGTCCAGGTGAGGGCACGACAACGCTTTAGGGGGAGCGTATGTGTGGGGGCGTGGGTTAGTGTCAGCGTACGGGTTGGGATTAGGGGACGGGTGAGGGTCAGGCTTCGGGGAAGTGTTAGGGTTAGGGTTCGGGCTAAGTTTAGGGTTACGGGACGGGCACGGTTTAGGGGCCAGGTGAGGGCAAAACAACGCTTTAGGGGGAGTGTACGTGTGAGGGCGCGGGTTAGTGTCAGCGTACGGGTTGGGATTAGGGGACGGGTGAGGGTCAGGCTTCGGGGAAGGGTTAGGGTTAGGGTTCGGGCTAGCGTTAGGCTTAGGGGACGGGGACGGTTTAGGGTCCAGTTGAGGGTACGACAACGCTTTAGTGGGAGCGTACGTGTGAGGGCGCGGGTTAGTGTCAGCGTACGGGTTAGGATTAGGGGACGGGTGAGGGTCAGGCTTCGGGGAAGGGTTAGGGTTAGGGTTCGGGCTAGGGTTAGGGTTAGGGGATGGGGACGGTTTAGGGTCCAGGTGAGGGCACGACAACGCTTTAGGGGGAGCGTACGTGTGAGGGCGCGGGTTAGAGTCAGCGTACGGGTTGGGATTAGGGGACGGGTGAGGGTCAGGCTTCGGGGAAGGGTTAGGGTTAGGGTTCGGGCTAGGGTTAGGGTTAGGGGACGGGGACGGTTTAGGGTCCAGGTGAAGGCACGACAACGTTTTAGGGGGAGGGTACGTGTGAGGGCGCGGGTTAGTGTCAGCGTACGGGTTAGGATTAGGGGACGGGTGAGGGTCAGGCTTCGGGGAAGGGTTAGGGTTAGGGTTCGGGCTAGGGTTAGGGTTAGGGGACTGGGACGGTTTAGGGTCCAGGTGAGGGCACGACAACATTTTAGGGGGAGCGTACGTGTGAGGGCGCGGGTTAGTGTCAGCGTACGGGTTAGGATTAGGGGACGGGTGAGGGTCTGGCTTCGGGGAAGGGTTAGGGTTAGGGTTAGGGCTAGGGTTAGGCTTAGGGGACGGGGACGGTTTAGGGTCCAGGGGAGGGTACGACAACACTTTAGGGGGAGCGTACGTGTGAGGGCGCGGGATAGTGTCAGCGTACGGTTTAGGATTAGGGGACGGGTGAGGGTCAGGCTTCGGGGAAGTGTTAGGGTTAGGGTTCGGGCTATGCTTAGGGTTAGGGGACGGGGACGGTTTAGGGTCCAGGTGAGGGTACAACAACGCTTTAGGGGGAGCGTACGTGTGAGGGCGCGGGTTAGTGTCAGCGTACGGGTTAGGATTAGGGAACGGGTGAGGGTCAGGCTTCGGGGAATGGTTAGGGTTAGGGTTCGGGCTAGGGTTAGGGTTAGGGGACGGGGACGGTTTAGGGTTCAGGTGAGGGCACGACAACGCTTTAGGGGGAGCGTACGTGTGAGGGCGCGGGTTAGTGTCAGCGTACGGGTTAGGATTAGGGGACGGGTGAGGGTCAGGCTTCGGGGAAGGGTTAGGGTTAGGTTTCGGGCTGGGGTTAGGGTTAGGGGACGGGGACGGTTTAGGGTCCAGGTGAGGGTACGACAACGCTTTAGGGGGAGCGTACGTGTGAGGGCGCGGGTTAGTGTCAGCGTACGGGTTAGGATTAGGGGACGGGTGAGGGTCAGGCTTCGGGGAAGGGTTAGGGTTAGGGTTCGGGTTAGGGTTAGCGTTAGGGGACGGGGACGGTTTAGGGTCCACGTGAGGGCACGACAACGCTTTAGGGGGAGCGTACGTGTGAGGGCACGGGTTAGTGTCAGCGTACGGGTTAGGATTAGGGGATGGGTGAGAGTCAGGCTTCGGGGAATGGTTAGGGTTAGGGTTCGGGCTAGGGTTAGGGTTAGCGGATGGGGACGGTTGAGGTTCCAGGTGAGGGCACGACAACGCTTTAGGGGGAGCGTACGTGTGGGGGCGTGGGTTAGTGTCAGCGTACGGGTTGAGATTAGGGGACGGGTGAGGGTCAGGCTTCAGGGAAGGTTTAGGGTTAGGGTTCGGTCTAGGTTTAGGGTTACGGGACGGGCACGGTTTAGGGGCCAGGTGAGGGCAAAACAACGCTTTAGGGGGAGCGTACGTGTGAGGGCGCGGGTTAGTGTCAGCGTACGGGTTGGCATTAGGGGACGGGTGAGGGTCAGGCTTCGGGGAAGGGTTAGGGTTAGGGTTCGGGCTAGGGTTAGGCTTAGGGGACGGGGACGGTTTAGGGCGCAGGGGAGGGTACGACAACACTTTAGGGGGAGCGTACGTGTGAGGGCGCGGGATAGTGACAGCGTACGGTTTAGGATTAGGGGACGGGTGAGGGTCAGGCTTCGGGGAAGGGTTAGGGTTAGGGTCGGGCTAGGCTTCGGGTTCGGGGACGGGGACGTTTTAGGGTCCAGGTGAGGGTACGACAACGCTTTAGTGGGAGCGTACGTGTGAGGGCGCGGGTTAGTGTCAGCGTACGGGTTAGGATTAGGGGACGGGTGAGGGTCAGGCTTCGGGGAAGGGTTAGGGTTAAGGTTCGGGCTAGGGTTAGGGTTAGGGGACGGGGACGGTTTAGGGTCCAGGTGAGGGCACGACAACTCTTTAGGGGGAGCGTTCGTGTGAGGGCGCGGGTTAGTGTCAGCGTACGGGTTAGGATTAGGGGACGGTTGAGGGTCAGGCTTCGGGAAAGGGTTAGGGTTACGGTTCGGGCTAGGGTTAGGGTTAGGGGACGGGGATGGTTTAGGGTCCAGGTGAGGGCACGACAACGCTTTAGGGGGAGCGTACGTGTGAGGGCACGGGTTAGTGTCAGCGTACGGGTTAGGATTAGGGGACGGGTGAGGGTCAGGCTTCGGGGAAGGGTTAGGGTTAGGGTTCGGGCTAGGGTTAGGGTCAGGGGATGGGGACGGTTTAGGGTCCAGGTGAGGGCACGACAACGCTTTAGGGGGAGCGTACGTGTGAGGGCGCGGGTTAGTGTCAGCGTTCGGGTTGGGATTAGGGGACGGGTGAGGGTCAGGCTTCGGGGAAGGGTTAGGGTTAGGGTTCCGGCTAGGGTTAGGCTTAGGGGACGGGGACGGTTTAGGGTCCAGGGGAGGGTACGACAACACTTTAGGGGGAGCGTACGTGTGAGGGCGCGCGATAGTGTCAGCGTACGGTTTAGGATTAGGGGACGGGTGAGGGTCAGGCTTCGGCGAAGGGTTAGGGTTAGGGTTCGGGCTAGGCTTAGGGTTAGGGGACGGGGACGGTTTAGGGTCCAGGTGAGGGTACGACAACGCTTTAGGGGGAGCGTACGTGTGAGGGCGCGGGTTAGTGTCAGCGTACGGGTTAGGATTAGGGGACGGGTGAGTGTCAGGCTTCGGGGAAGGGTTAGGGTTAGGGTTCGGGCTAGGGTTAGGGTTAGGGGATGGGGACGGTTTAGGGTTCAGGTGAGGGCACGACAACGCTTTAGGGGGAGCGTACGTGTGAGGGCGCGGGTTAGTGTCAGCGTACGGGTTAGGATTAAGGGACGGGTGAGGGTCAGGCTTCGGGGAAGGGTTAGGGTTAGGGCTCGGGCTAGGGTTAGGTTTAGGGGACGGGGACGGTTTAGGGTCCAGGTGAGGGTACGACAACGCTTTAGGGGGAGCGTACGTGTGAGGGCGCGGGTTAGTGTCAGCGTACGGGTTAGCATTAGGGGACGTGTGAGGGTCAGGCTTCGGGGAAGTTTTAGTGTTAGGGTTCGGGATGGGGTTAGCGTTAGGGGACGGGGACGGTTTAGGGTCCACGTGAGGGCACGACAACGCTTTAGGGGGAGCGTACGTGTGAGGGCGCGGGTTAGTGTCAGCGTACGGGTTAGGATTAGGGGACGGGTGAGGGTCAGGCTTCGGGGAAGGGTTAGGGTTAGGGTTAGGGCTAGGGTTAGGGTTAGGGGACGGGGACGGTTTAGGGTCCAGGTGAGGGCACGACAACGCTTTAGGGGGAGCGTACGTGTGAGGGCGCATGTTAGTGTCAGCGTACGGGTTAGGATTAGGGGACGGGTGAGTGTCAGGCTTCGGGGAAGGGTTAGGGTTAGGGTTCGGGCTAGGTTTAGGGTTAGGGGACGGGGACGGTTTAGGGTCCAGGTGAGGGCACGACAACGCTTTAGGGGGAGCGTACGTGTGAGGGCGTGGTTTAGTGTCAGCGTACGGGTTAGGATTAGGGGACGGGTGAGGGTCAGGCTTCGGGGAAGGGTTAGGGTTAGGTTTCGGGCTAGGGTTAGGGTTAGGGGACGGGGACTGTTTAGGGTCCAGGTGACGGCACGACAACGCTTTAGGGGGAGCGTACGTGTGAGGGCGCGGGTTAGTGTCAGCGTACGGGTTAGGATTAGGGGACGGGTGAGGGTCAGGCTTCGGGGAAGGGTTAGGGTTAGGGTTCGGGCTAGGGTTAGGGTTAGGGGACGGGGACGGTTGAGGGTCCAGGTGAGGGCACGACAACGCTTTAGGGGGAGCGTACGTGTGAGGGCGCGGGTTAGTGTCAGCGTACGGGTTAGGATTAGGGGACGGGTGAGGGTCAGGCTTCGGGGAAGGGTTAGGGTTAGGGTTCGGGCTAGGGTTAGGGTTAGGGGACGGGGACGGTTTAGGGTCCAGGTGAGGGCACGACAACGCTTTAGGGGGAGCGTACGTGTGAGGGCGCGGGTTAGTGTCAGCGTACGGGTTAGGATTAGGGGACGGGTGAGGGTCAGGCTTCGGGGAAGGGTTAGGGTTAGGGTTCGGGCTAGGGTTAGGGTTAGGGTACGGGGACGGTTTAGGGTCCAGGTGAGGGCACGACAACGCTTTAGGGGGAGCGTACGTGTGAGGGCGGGGGTTAGTGTCAGCGTACGGGTTAGGATTAGGGGAAGGGTGAGGGTGAGGCTTCGGGGAAGGGTTAGGGTTAGGGTTCGGGCTAGGGTTAGGGTTAGGGGACGGGGACGGTTTAGGGTCCAGGTGAGGATACGACAACGCTTTAGGGGGAGCGTACGTGTGAGGGCGCGGGTTAGTGTCAGCGTACGGGTTAGGATTAGGGTGAGGTTCAGGCTTCGGGGAAGGGTTATGGTTAGGGTTCGGGCTAGGGTTAGGGTTAGGGGACGGGGACGGTTTAGGGTCCAGGTGAGGGCACGACAACGCTTCAGGGGGAGCGTACGTGTGAGGGCGCGGGTTAGTGTCAGCGTACGGGTTGGGATTAGGGGACGGGTGAGGGTCAGGCTTCGGGGAAGGGTTAGGGTTAGGGTTCGGGCTAAGGTTCGAGTTAGGGGACGGGGACGTTTTAGGGTCCAAGTAAGGGTACGACAACGCTTTAGGGGGAGCGTACGTGTGAGGGCACGGGAGAGTGTCACCGTACAGTTTAGGATTAGGGCACGTGTGAGGGTCAGGCTTCGGGGAAGGGTTAAGGTTAGGGTTCGTACTAGGCTTAGGGTTAGGGGACGGGGACGGTTTAGGGTCCAGGTGAGGGTACGACAACGCTTTAGGGGGAGCGTAGGTGTGAGTGCGCGGGTTAGTGTCAGCGTACGGGTTAAGATTAGTGGACGGGTGAGGGTCAGGCTCGGGGAAGGGTTAGGGTTAGGGTTCGGGCTAGGGTTAGGGTTAGGGGATGGGGACGGTTTAGGGTCCAGGTGAGGGCACGACAACGCTTTAGGGGGAGCGTACGTGTGAGGGCGCGGGTTAGTGTCAGCGTACGGGTTAGGATTAGGGGACGGGTGAGGGTCAGGCTTCGGGGAAGGGTTAGGGTTACGGTTCGGGCTAGGGTTAGGGTTAGGGGACGGGGAAGGTTTAGGGTCCAGGTGAGGGCACGACAACGCTTTAGGGGGAGCGTACGTGTGAGGGCGCGGGTTAGTGTCAGCGTACGGGTTAGGATTAGGGGACGTGTGAGGGTCAGGCTTCGGGGAAGGGTTAGGGTTACGGTTAGGGCTAGGGTTAGGGTTAGGGGATGGGGACGGTTTAGGGTCCAGGTGAGGGCACGACAACGCTTTAGGGGGAGCGTACGTGTGAGGGCGCGGGTTAGTGTCAGCGTACGGGTTAGGATTAGGGGACGGGTGAGGGTCAGGCTTCGGGGAAGGGTTAGGGTTAGGGTTCGGGCTAGGGTTAGGGTTAGGGGACGGGGACGGTTTAGGGTCCAGGTGAGGGCACGACAACGCTTTAGGGGGAGCGTACGTGTGAGGGCGCGGGTTAGTGTCAGCGTACGGGTTAGGATTAGGGGACGGTTGAGGGTCAGGCTTCGAGGAAGGGTTAGGGTTAGGGTTCGGGCTAGGGTTAGGGTTAGGGGACGGAGACGGTTTAGGGTCCAGGTGAGGGCACGACAACGCTTTAGGGGGAGCGTACGTGTGAGGGTGCGTGTTAGTGTCAGCGTACGAGTTAGGATTAGGGGACGGGTGAGGGTCAGGCTTCGGGGAAGGGTTAGGTTTAGGTTTCGGGCTAGGGTTAGGGTTAGGGGACGGGGACGGTTTAGGGTCCAGGTGAGGGCACGACAATGCTTTCGGGGGAGCGTACGTGTGAGGTCGCGGGTTAGTGTCAGCGTACGGGTTAGGATTAGGGGACTGGTGAGGGTCAGGCTTCGGGGAAGGGTTAGGGTTAGGGTTCGGGCTAGGGTTAGGGTTAGGGGACGGGGACGGTTGAGGGTCCAGGTGAGGGCACGACAACGCTTTAGGGGGAGCGTACGTGTGGGGGCGTGGGTTAGTGTCAGCGTACGGGTTGGGATTAGGGGACGGGTGAGGGTCAGGCTTCGGGGAAGGGTTAGGGTTAGGGTTCGGGCTAGGGTTAGGGTTAGGGGACGGGGACGGTTTAGGGTCCAGGTGAGGGCACGACAACGCTTTAGGGGGAGCGTACGTGTGAGGGCGCGGGTTAGTGTCAGCGTACGGGTTAGGATTAGGGGAAGGGTGAGGGTGAGGCTTCGGGGAAGGGTTAGGGTTAGGGTTCGGGCTAGGGTTAGGGTTAGGGGACGGGGACGGTTTAGGGTCCAGGTGAGGATACGACAACGCTTTAGGGGGAGCGTACGTGTGAGGGCGCGGGTTAGTGTCAGCGTACGGGTTAGGATTAGGGTGAGGGTCAGGCTTCGGGGAAGGGTTATGGTTAGGGTTCGGGCTAGGGTTAGGGTTAGGGGACGGGGACGGTTTAGGGTCCAGGTGAGGGCACGACAACGCTTCAGGGGGAGCGTACGTGTGAGGGCGCGGGTTAGTGTCAGCGTACGGGTTGGGATTAGGGGACGGGTGAGGGTCAGGCTTCGGGGAAGGGTTAGGGTTAGGGTTCGGGCTAAGGTTCGAGTTAGGGGACGGGGACGTTTTAGGGTCCAAGTGAGGGTACGACAACGCTTTAGGGGGAGCGTACGTGTGAGGGCACGGGAGAGTGTCACCGTACAGTTTAGGATTAGGGCACGTGTGAGGGTCAGGCTTCGGGGAAGGGTTAAGGTTAGGGTTCGTACTAGGCTTAGGGTTAGGGGACGGGGACGGTTTAGGGTCCAGGTGAGGGTACGACAACGCTTTAGGGGGAGCGTAGGTGTGAGTGCGCGGGTTAGTGTCAGCGTACGGGTTAAGATTAGTGGACGGGTGAGGGTCAGGCTTCGGGGAAGGGTTAGGGTTAGGGTTCGGCCTAGGGTTAGGGTTAGGGGATGGGGACGGTTTAGGGTCCAGGTGACGGCACGACAACGCTTTAGGGGGAGCGTACGTGTGAGGGCGCGGGTTAGTGTCAGCGTACGGGTTAGGATTAGGGGACGGGTGAGGGTCAGGCTTCGGGGAAGGGTTAGGGTTACGGTTCGGGCTAGGGTTAGGGTTAGGGGACGGGGAAGGTTTAGGGTCCAGGTGAGGGCACGACAACGCTTTAGGGGGAGCGTACGTGTGAGGGCGCGGGTTAGTGTCAGCGTACGGGTTAGGATTAGGGGACGTGTGAGGGTCAGGCTTCGGGGAAGGGTTAGGGTTACGGTTAGGGCTAGGGTTAGGGTTAGGGGATGGGGACGGTTTAGGGTCCAGGTGAGGGCACGACAACGCTTTAGGGGGAGCGTACGTGTGAGGGCGCCGGTTAGTGTCAGCGTACGGGTTAGGATTAGGGGACGGGTGAGGGTCAGGCTTCGGGGAAGGGTTAGGGTTAGGGTTCGGGCTAGGGTTAGGGTTAGGGGACGGGGACGGTTTAGGGTCCAGGTGAGGGCACGACAACGCTTTAGGGGGAGCGTACGTGTGAGGGCGCGGGTTAGTGTCAGCGTACGGGTTAGGATTAGGGGACGGGTGAGGGTCAGGCTTCGGGGAAGGGTTAGGGTTAGGGTTCGGGCTAGGGTTAGGGTTAGGGGACGGGGACGGTTTAGGGTCCAGGTGAGGGCACGACAACGCTTTAGGGGGAGCGTACGTGTGAGGGCGCGTGTTAGTGTCAGCGTACGAGTTAGGATTAGGGGACGGGTGAGGGTCAGGCTTCGGGGAAGGGTTAGGTTTAGGTTTCGGGCTAGGGTTAGGGTTAGGGGACGGGGACGGTTTAGGGTCCAGGTGAGGGCACGACAATGCTTTCGGGGGAGCGTACGTGTGAGGTCGCGGGTTAGTGTCAGCGTACGGGTTAGGATTAGGGGACTGGTGAGGGTCAGGCTTCGGGGAAGGGTTAGGGTTAGGGTTCGGGCTAGGGTTAGGGTTAGGGGACGGGGAGGGTTTAGGGTTCAGGTGAGGGTACGACAACGCTTTAGGGGGAGCGTACGTGTGAGGGCGTGGGTTAGTGTCAGCGTACGGGTTAGGATTAGGGGATGGGTGAGGGTCAGGCTTCGGGGAAGGATTAGGGTTAGGGTTCGGTCTAGGCTTAGGGTTAGGGGACGGGGACGGTTTAGGGTCCAGGTGAGGGCACGACAACGCTTTAGGGGGAGCGTACGTGTGAGGGCGCGGGTTAGTGTCAGCGTACGGGTTAGGATTAGGGGACGGGTGAGGGTCAGGCTTCGGGGAAGGGTTAGGGTTAGGGTTCGGGCTAGGGTTAGGGTTAGCGGACGGGGACGGTTTAGGGTCCAGGTGAGGGCACGACAACGCTTTAGGGGGAGCGTACGTGTGAGGGCGTGGGTTAGTGTCAGCGTACGGTTTAGGATTAGGGGACGGGTGAGAGTCAGGCTTCGGGGAAGGGTTAGGGTTAGGGTTCGGGCTAGGGTTAGGGTTAGGGGACGGGGACGGTTTAGGGTCCAGGTGAGGGCACGACAACGCTTTCGGGGGAGCGTACGTGTGAGGGCGCGGGTTAGTGTCAGCGTACGGGTTAGGATTAGGGGACGGGTGAGGGTCAGGCTTCGGGGAAGGGTTAGGGTTAGGGTTCAGGCTAGGGTTAGGTTTAGGGGACGGGGACGGTTTAGGGTCCAGGTGAGGGCACGACAACGCTTTAGGGGGAGCGTACGTGTGAGGGCGCGGGTTAGTGTCAGCGTACGGGTTAGGATTAGGGGACGGGTGAGGGTCAGGATTCGGGGAAGGGTTAGGGTTAGGGTTCGGGCTAGGGTTAGGGTTAGGGTTAGGGGACGGGGACGGTTTAGGGTCCAGGTGAGGGTACGACAACGCTTTAGGGGGAGCGTACGTGTGAGGGCGCGGGTTAGTGTCAGCGTACGGGTTAGGATTAGGGGACGTGTGAGGGTCAGGCTTCGGGGAAGGGTTAGGGTTACGGTTAGGGCTAGGGTTTGGGTTAAGGGACGGGGACGGTTTAGGGTCCAGGTGAGGGCACGACAACGTTTTAGGGGGAGCGTACGTGTGAGGGCGCGGGTTAGTGTCAGCGTACGGGTTGGGATTAGGGGACGGGTGACGGTCAGGCTTCGGGGAAGGGTTAGGGTTAGGGTTCGGTCTAGGGTTAGGGTTAGGGGACGGGGACGGTTTAGGTTTCAGGTGAGGGCACGACAACGCTTTAGGGGGAGCGTACGTGTGAGGGCGCGGGTTAGTGTCAGCGTACGGGTTAGGATTAGGGGACGGGTGAGGGTCAGGCTTCGGGGAAGGGTTAGGGTTAGGGTTCGGGCTAGGGTTAGGGTTAGGGGACGGGGACGGTTTAGGGTCCAGGTGAGGGCACGACAACGCTTTAGGGGGAGCGTACGTGTGAGGGCGCGGGTTAGTGTCAGCGTACGGGTTAGGATTAGGGGACGGGTGAGGGTCAGGCTTCGGGGAAGTGTTAGGATTAGGGTTCGGGCTAGGGTTAGCGTTAGGGGACGGGGACAGTTTAGGGTCCAGGTGAGGGCACGACAACGCTTTAGGGGGAGCGTACGTGTGAGGGCGCGGGATAGTGTCAGCGTACGGTTTAGGATTAGGTGACGGGTGAGGGTAAGGCTTCGGGGAAGGGTTAGGGTTAGGGTTTGGGCTAGGGTTAAGGTTAGGGGACGGGGACGGATTAGGGTCCAGGTGAGGGTACGACAACGCTTTAGGGGGAGCGTACGTGTGAGGGCGCGGGTTAGTGTCAGCGTACGGGTTAGGATTAGGGGATCGGTGAGGGTCAGGCTTCGGGGAATGGTTAGGGTTAGGGTTCGGGCTATGGTTAGGGTTAGGGGAGGGGGACGGTTGAGGGTCCAGGTGAGGGCACGACAACGCTTTAGGGGGAGCGTATGTGTGGGGGCGTGGGTTAGTGTCAGCGTACGGGTTGGGATTAGGGGACGGGTGAGGGTCAGGCTTCGGGGAAGTGTTAGGGTTAGGGTTCGGGCTAGGTTTAGGGTTACGGGACGGGCACGGTTTAGGGGCCAGGTGAGGGCAAAACAACGCTTTAGGGGGAGTGTACATGTGAGGGCGCGGGTTAGTGTCAGCGTACGGGTTGGGATTAGGGGACGGGTGAGGGTCAGGCTTCGGGGAAGGGTTAGGGTTAGGGTTCGGGCTAGCGTTAGGCTTAGGGGACGGGGACGGTTTAGGGTCCAGGTGAGGGTACGACAACGCTTTAGTGGGAGCGTACGTGTGAGGGCGCGGGTTAGTGTCAGCGTACGGGTTAGGATTAGGGGACGGGTGAGGGTCAGGCTTCGGGGAAGGGTTAGGGTTAGGGTTCGGGCTAGGGTTAGGGTTAGGGGATGGGGACGGTTTAGGGTCCAGGTGAGGGCACGACAACGCTTTAGGGGGAGCGTACGTGTGAGGGCGCGGGTTAGAGTCAGCGTACGGGTTGGGATTAGGGGACGGGTGAGGGTCAGGCTTCGGGGAAGGGTTAGGGTTAGGGTTCGGGCTAGGGTTAGGGTTAGGGGACGGGGACGGTTTAGGGTCCAGGTGAAGGCACGACAACGTTTTAGGGGGAGGGTACGTGTGAGGGCGCGGGTTAGTGTCAGCGTACGGGTTAGGATTAGGGGACGGGTGAGGGTCAGGCTTCGGGGAAGGGTTAGGGTTAGGGTTCGGGCTAGGGTTAGGGTTAGGGGACTGGGACGGTTTAGGGTCCAGGTGAGGGCACGACAACATTTTAGGGGGAGCGTACGTGTGAGGGCGCGGGTTAGTGTCAGCGTACGGGTTAGGATTAGGGGACGGGTGAGGGTCAGGCTTCGGGGAAGGGTTAGGGTTAGGGTTCGGGCTAGGTTTAGGGTTATGGGACAGGCACGGTTTAGGGGCCAGGTGAGGGCAAAACAACGCTTTAGGGGGAGCGTACGTGTGAGGGCGCGGGTTAGTGTCAGCGTACGGGTTGGGATTAGGGGACGGGTGAGGGTCAGGCTTCGGGGAAGGGTTAGGGTTAGGGTTCGGGCTAGGGTTAGGCTTAGGGGACGGGGACGGTTTAGGGTCCAGGGGAGGGTACGACAACACTTTAGGGGGAGCGTACGTGTGAGGGCGCGGGATAGTGTCAGCGTACGGTTTAGGATTAGGGGACGGGTGAGGGTCAGGCTTCGGGGAAGTGTTAGGGTTAGGGTTCGGGCTATGCTTAGGGTTAGGGGACGGGGACGGTTTAGGGTCCAGGTGAGGGTACGACAACGCTTTAGGGGGAGCGTACGTGTGAGGGCGCGGGTTAGTGTCAGCGTACGGGTTAGGATTAGGGAACGGGTGAGGGTCAGGCTTCGGGGAATGGTTAGGGTTAGGGTTCGGGCTAGGGTTAGGGTTAGGGGACGGGGACGGTTTAGGGTCCAGGTGAGGGCACGACAACGCTTTAGGGGGAGCGTACGTGTGAGGGCGTGGGTTAGTGTCAGCGTACGGGTTAGGATTAGGGGACGGGTGAGGGTCAGGCTTCGGGGAAGGGTTAGGGTTAGGTTTCGGGCTAGGGTTAGGGTTAGGGGACGGGGACGGTTTAGGGTCCAGGTGAGGGTACGACAACGCTTTAGGGGGAGCGTACGTGTGAGGGCGCGGGTTAGTGTCAGTGTACGGGTTAGGATTAGGGGACGGGTGAGGGTCAGGCTTCGGGGAAGGGTTAGGGTTAGGGTTCGGGTTAGGGTTAGCGTTAGGGGACGGGGACGGTTTAGGGTCCACGTGAGGGCACGACAACGCTTTAGGGGGAGCGTACGTGTGAGGGCACGGGTTAGTGTCAGCGTACGGGTTAGGATTAGGGGATGGGTGAGAGTCAGGCTTCGGGGAATGGTTAGGGTTAGGGTTCGGGCTAGGGTTAGGGTTAGCGGACGGGGACGGTTGAGGGTCCAGGTGAGGGCACGACAACGCTTTAGGGGGAGCGTACGTGTGGGGGCGTGGGTTAGTGTCAGCGTACGGGTTGAGATTAGGGGACGGGTGAGGGTCAGGCTTCGGGGAAGGTTTAGGGTTAGGGTTCGGTCTAGGTTTAGGGTTACGGGACGGGCACGGTTTAGGGGCCAGGTGAGGGCAAAACAACGCTTTAGGGGGAGTTACGTGTGAGGGCGCGGGTTAGTGTCAGCGTACGGGTTGGCATTAGGGGACGGGTGAGGGTCAGGCTTCGGGGAAGGGTTAGGGTTAGGGTTCGGGCTAGGGTTAGGCTTAGGGGACGGGGACGGTTTAGGGTCCAGGGGAGGGTACGACAACACTTTAGGGGAAGCGTACGTGTGAGGGCGCGGGATAGTATCAGGGTACGGTTTAGGATTAGGGGACGGGTGAGGGTCGGGCTTCGGGGAAGTGTTAGGGTTAGGGTTCGGGCTAGGCTTAGGGTTAGGGGACGGGGACGGTTTAGGGTCCAGGTGAGGGTACGACAACGCTTTAGGGGGAGCGTACGTGTGAGGGCGCGGGTTAGTGTCAGCGTACGGGTTAGGATTAGGGAACGGGTGAGGGTCAGGCTTCGGGGAAGGGTTAGGGTTAGGGTTCGGGCTAGGGTTAGGGTTAGGGGACGGGGACGGTTTAGGGTCCAGGTGAGGGCACGACAACGCTTTAGGGGGAGCGTACGTGTGAGGGCGCGGGTTAGTGTCAGCCTACGGGTTAGGATTAGGGGACGGGTGAGGGTCAGGCTTCGGGGAAGGGTTAGGGTTAGGGCTCGGGCTAGGGTTAGGGTTAGGGGACGGGGACGATTTAGGGTCCAGGTGAGGGTACGACAACGCTTTAGGAGGAGCGTACGTGTGAGGGCGCGGGTTAGTGTCAGCGTACGGGTTAGGATTAGGGGACGGGTGAGGGTCAGGCTTCGGGGAAGGGTTAGGGTTAGGGTTCGGGCTAGGGTTAGGGTTAGGGGACGGGGACGGTTGAGGGTCCAGGTGAGGGCACGACAACGCTTTAGGGGGAGCGTACGTGTGGGGGCGTGGGTTAGTGTCAGCGTACGGGTTGGGATTAGGGGACGGGTGAGGGTCAGGCTTCGGGGAAGGGTTAGGGTTAGGGTTCGGGCTAGCTTTAGAGTTACGGGACGGGCACGGTTTAGGGGCCAGGTGAGGGCAAAACAACGCTTTAGGGGGAGCGTACGTGTGAGGGCGCGGGTTAGTGTCAGCGTACGGGTTGGGATTAGGGGACGGGTGAGGGTCAGGCTTCGGAGAAGGGTTAGGGTTAGGGTTCGGGCTAGGGTTAGGCTTAGGGGACGGGGACGGTTTAGGGTGCAGGGGAGGGTACGACAACACTTTAGGGGGAGCGTATGTGTGAGGGCGCGGGATAGTGTCAGCGTACGGTTTAGGATTAGGGGACGGGTGAGGGTCAGGCTTCGGGGAAGGGTTAGGATTAGGGTTCGGGCTAGGCTTAGGGTTAGGGGACGGGGACGGTTTAGAGTCCAGGTGAGGGTACGACAACGCTTTACGGGGAGCGTACGTGTGAGGGCGCGGGTTAGTGTCAGCGTACGGGTTAGGATTAGGGGACGGGTGAGGGTCAGGCTTCGGGGAAGGGTTAGGGTTAGGGTTCGGGCTAGGGTTAGGGTTATGGGATGGGGACGGTTTAGGGTCCAGGTGAGGGTACAACAACGCTTTAGGGGGAGCGTAAGTGTGAGGGCGCGGGTTAGTGTCAGCGTACGGGTTAGGATTAGGGGACGGTTGAGGGTCAGGCTTCGGGGAAGGGTTAGGTTTAGGGTTCGGGGTAGGGTTAGGGTTAGGGGACGGGGACGGTTGAGGGTCCAGGTGAGGGCACGACAACGCTTTAGGGGGAGCGTACGTGTGGGGGCGTGGGTTAGTGTCAGCGTACGGGTTGGGATTAGGGGACGGGTGAGGGTCAGGCTTCGGGGAAGGTTTAGGGTTAGGGTTCGGGATAGGTTTAGGGTTACGGGACGGGCACGGTTTAGGGTCCAGGTGAGGACAAAACAACGCTTTAGGGGGAGCGTACGTGTGAGGGCGCGGGTTAGTGTCAGCGTACGGGTTGGGATTAGGGGACGGGTGAGGGTCAGGCTTCGGGGAAGGGTTAGGGTTAGGGTTCGGGCTAGCGTTAGGCTTAGGGGACCGGGACGGTTTAGGGTGCAGGGGAGGGTACGACAACACTTTAGGGGGAGCGTACGTGTGAGGGCGCGGGATAGTGTCAGCGTACGGTTTAGGATTAGGGGACGGGTGAGGGTCAGGCTTCGGGGAAGGGTTAGGGTTAGGGTTCGGGCTAGGCTTAGGGTTAGGGGACGGGGACGGTTTAGAGTCCAGGTGAGGGTACGACAACGCTTTACGGGGAGCGTACATGTGAGGGCGCGGGTTAGTGTCAGCGAACGGGTTAGGATTAGGGGACGGGTGAGGGTCAGGCTTCGGGGAAGGGTTAAGGTTAGGGTTCGGGCTAGGGTTAGGGCTGGGGATGGGGACGGTATAGGGTCCAGGTGAGGGCACGACAACGCTTTAGGGGGAGCGTACGTGTGAGGGCGCGGGTTAGTGTCAGCGTACCGGTTAGGATTAGGGGACGGTTGAGGGTCAGGCTTCGGGGAAGGGTTAGGTTTAGGGTTCGGGCTAGGGTTAGGGTTAGGGGACGGGGACGGTTTAGGGTCCAGGTGAGGGCACGACAACGCTTTAGGGGGAGCGTACGTGTGAGGGCACGGGTTATTGTCAGCGTACGGGTTAGGATTAGGGGACGGGTGAGTGTCAGGCTTCGGGGAAGGGTTAGGCTTAGGGTTCGGGCTAGGGTTAGTGTTAGGGGACGGGGTCGGTTTAGGGTCCAGGTGAGGGCACGACAACGCTTTAGGGGGAGCGTACGTGTGAGGGCGCGGTTTAGTGTCAGCGTACGGGTTAGGATTAGGGGACGGTTGAGGGTCAGGCTTCGGGGTAGGCTTAGGGTTAGGGTTCGGGCTAGGGTTAGGGTTAGGGGACGGGGACGGTTTAGGGTCCAGGTGAGGGCACGACAACGCTTTAGGGGGAGCGTACGTGTGAGGGCGCATGTTAGTGTCAGCGTACGGGTTAGGATTAGGGGACGGGTGAGTGTCAGGCTTCGGGGAAGGGTTAGGGTTAGGGTTCGGGCTAGGGTTAGTGTTAGGGGACGGGGACGGTTTAGGGTCCAGGTGAGGGCACGACAACGGTTTAGGGGGAGCGTACGTGTGAGGGCGCGGTTTAGTGTCAGCGTACGGGTTAGAATTAGAGGACGGGTGAGGGTCAGGCTTCGGGGAAGGGTTAGGGTTAGGGCTCGGTCTAGGGTTAGGGTTAGGGGACGGGGACGGTTTAGGGTCCAGGTGAGGGTACGACAACGCTTTAGGGGGAGCGTACGTGTGAGGGTGCGGGTTAGTGTCAGCGTACGGTTTAGGATTAGGGGACGGGTGAGGGTCAGGCTTCGGGGAAGGGTTAGGGTTAGGGTTCGGGCTAGGGTTAGGGTTAGGGGACGGGGAAGGTTTAGGGTCCAGGTGAGGGCACGACAACGCTTTAGGGGGAGCGTACGTGTGAGGGCGCGGGTTAGTGTCAGCGTACGGGTTAGGATTAGAGGACGGGTGAGGGTCAGGCTTCGGGGAAGGGTTAGGGTTAGGGTTCGGGCTAGAGTTCGGCTTAGGGGACGGGGACGGTTTAGGGTCCAGGTGAGGGTACGACAACACTTTAGGGGGAGCGTACGTGTGAGGGCGCGGGATAGTGACAGCGTACGGTTTAGGATTAGGGTACGGGTGAGGGTCACGCTTCGGGGAAGGGTTAGGGTTAGGGTCGGGCTAGGCTTCGGGTTCGGGGACGGGGACGTTTTAGGGTCCAGGTGAGGGTACGACAACGCTTTAGTCGGAGCGTACGTGTGAGGGCGCGGGTTAGTGTCAGCGTACGGGTTAGGATTAGGGGACGGGTGAGGGTCAGGCTTCAGGGAAGGGTTAGGGTTAGGGTTCGGGCTAGGGTTAGGGTTAGGGGATGGGGACGGTTTAGGGTCCAGGTGAGGGCACGACAACTCTTTAGGGGGAGCGTACGTGTGAGGGCGCGGGTTAGTGTCAGCGTACGGGTTAGGATTAGGGGACGGGTGAGGGTCAGGCTTCGGGGAAGGGTTAGGGTTAGGGTTCGGGCTAGGGTTAGGGTTAGGGGATGGGGACGGTTTAGGATCCAGGTGAGGGCACGGCAACGCTTTAGGGGGAGCGTACGTGTGAGGGCGCGGGTTAGTGTCAGCGTACGGGTTAGGATTAGGGGACGGGTGAGGATCAGGCTTCGGGGAAGGGTTAGGGTTAGGGTTCGGGCTAGGGTTAGGGTTAGGGGACGGGGACGGTTTAGGGTCCAGGTGAGGGCACGACAAAGATTTAGGGGGAGGGTACGTGTGAGGGCGCGGGTTAGTGTCAGCGTACGTGTTAGGATTAGGGGACGGGTGAGGGTCAGGCTTCGGGGAAGGGTTAGGGTTAGGGTTCGGGCTAGCGTTAGGGTTAGGGGACGGAGACGGTTTAGGGTCCAGGTGAGGGCACGACAACATTTTAGGGGGAGCGTACGTGTGAGGGCGCGGGTTAGTGTCAGCGTACGGGTTGGGATTAGGGGACGGGTGAGAGTCAGGCTTCGGGGAAGGGTTAGGGTTAGGGTTCGGGCTAGGGTTAGGCTTAGGGGACGGGGACGGTTTAGGGTGCAGGGGAGGATACGACAACACTTTATGGGGAGCGTACGTGTGAGGGCGCGGGATAGTGTCAGCGTACGGTTTAGGATTAGGGGACGGGTGAGGGTCAGGCTTCGGGGAAGGGTTAGGGTTAGGGTTCGGGCTAGGCTTAGGGTTAGGGGACGGGGACGGTTTAGAGTCCAGGTGAGGGTACGACAACGCTTTAGGGGGAGCGTACATATGAGGGCGCGGGTTAGTGTCAGCATACGTGTTAGGATTAGGGGACGGGTGAGGGTCAGGCTTCGGGGAAGGGTTAGGGTTAGGGTTCGGGCTAGGGTTAGGGTTAGTGGATGGGGACGGTTTAGGGTCCAGGTGAGGGCACGACAACGCTTTAGGGGGAGCGTACGTGTGAGGGCGCATGTTAGTGTCAGCGTACGGGTTAGGATTAGGGGACGGGTGAGTGTCAGGCTTCGGGGAAGGGTTAGGGTTAGGGTTCGGGCTAGGGTAAGTGTCAGGGGACGGGGACGGTTTAGGGTCCAGGTGAGGGCACGACAACGGTTTAGGGGGAGCATACGTGTGAGGGCGCGGTTTAGTGTCAGCGTACGGGTTAGGATTAGGGGACGGGTGAGGGTCAGGCTTCGGGGAAGGGTTAGGGTTAGGGCTCTGGCTAGGGTTAGGGTTAGGGGACGGGGACGGTTTAGGGTCCAGGTGAGGGTACGACAACGCTTTAGGAGGAGCGTACGTGTGAGGGCGCGGGTTAGTGTCAGCGTACGGGTTAGGATTAGGGGACGGGTGAGGGTCAGGCTTCGGGGAAGGGTTAGGGTTAGGGTTCGGGCTAGGGTTAGTGTTAGGGGACGGGGACGGTTTAGGGTCCAGGTGAGGGCACGACAACGGTTTAGGGGGAGCGTACGTGTGAGGGCGCATGTTAGTGTCAGCGTACGGGTTAGGATTAGGGGACGGGTGAGTGTCAGGCTTCGGGGAAGGATTAGGGTTAGGGCTCGGGCTAGGGTTAGGGTTAGGGGACGGGGACGGTTTAGGGTCCAGGTGAGGGTACGACAACGCTTTAGGAGGAGCGTACGTGTGAGGGCGCGGGTTAGTGTCAGCGTACGGGTTAGGATTAGGGGACGGGTGAGGGTCAGTCTTCGGGGCAGTGTTAGGGTTAGGGTTCGGGCTAGGTTTAGGGTTACGGGACGGGCACGGTTTAGGGGCCAGGTGAGGGCAAAACAACGCTTTAGGGGGAGCGTACGTGTGAGGGCGCGGGTTAGTGTCAGCGTACGGGTTGGGATTAGGGGACGGGTGAGGGTCAGGCTTCGGGGAAGGGTTAGGGTTAGGGTTCGGGCTAGGGTTAGGCTTAGGGGACGGGGACGGTTTAGGGTGCAGGGGAGGGTACGACAACACTTTAGGGGGAGCGTACGTGTGAGGGCGCGGGATAGTGTCAGCGTACGGTTTAGGACTAGGGGACGGGTGAGGGTCAGGCTTCGGGGAAGGGTTAGGATTAGGGTTCGGGCTAGGCTTAGGGTTAGGGGACGGGGACGGTTTAGAGTCCAGGTGAGGGTACGACAACGCTTTAGGGGGAGCGTACGTGTGAGGGCGCGGGTTAGTGTCAGCGTACGGGTTAGGATTAGGGGACGGGTGAGGGTCAGGCTTCGGGGAAGTGTTAGGGTTAGGGTTCGGGCTAGGGTTAGGGTTAGCGGATGGGGACGGTTTAGGGTCCAGGTGAGGGCACGACAACGCTTTAGGGGGAACGTACGTGTGAGGGCGCTGGTTAGTGTCTGCGTACGGGTTAGGATTAGGGGACGGTTGAGGGTCAGGCTTCGTGGAAGGGTTATGGTTAGGATTCGGGGTAGGGTTAGGGTTAGGGGACGGGGACGGTTTAGGGTCCAGGTGAGGGCACGACAACACTTTAGGGGGAGCGTACGTGTGGGGGCGTGGGTTAGTGTCAGCGTACGGGTTGGGATTAGGGGACGGGTGAGGGTCAGGCTTCGGGGAAGGGTTAGGGTTAGGGTTCCGGCTAGGTTTAGGGTTACGGGACGGGCACGGTTTAGGGGCCAGGTGAGGACAAAACAATGCTTTAGGGGGAGCGTACGTGTGAGGGCGCGGGTTAGTGTCAGCGTACGGGTTGGGATTAGGGGACGGTTGAGGGTCAGGCTTCGGGGAAGGGTTAGGGTTAGGGTTCGGGCTAGGGTTAGGCTTAGGGGACGGGGACGGTTTAGGGTGCAGGGGAGGGTACGACAACACTTTAGGGGGAGCGTACGTGTGAGGGCGCGGGATAGTGTCAGCGTACGGTTTAGGATTAGGGGACGGGTGAGGGTCAGGCTTCGGGGAAGGGTTAGGGTTAGGGTTCGGGCTAGGCTTAGGGTTAGGGGACGGGGACGGTTTAGAGTCCAGGTGAGGGTACGACAACGCTTTAGGGGGAGTGTACGTGTGAGGGCGCGGGTTAGTGTCAGCGTACGGGTTAGGATTAGGGGACGGGTGAGGGTCAGGCTTCGGGGAAGGGTTAGGGTTAGGTTTCGGTCTAGGGTTAGGGTTAGGGGATGGGAACGGTTTAGGGTCCAGGTGAGGGCACGACAACGCTTTAGGGGGAGCGTACGTGTGAGGGCGTGGGTTAGTGTCAGCGTACGGGTTAGGATTAGGGGACGGTTGAGGGTCAGGCTTCGGGGAAGGGTTAGGGTTAGGGTTCGGGCTAGGGTTAGGGTTAGGGGACGGGGACGGTTTAGGGTCCAGGTGAGGGCACGACAACGCTTTAGGGGGAGCGTACGTGTGAGGGCACGGGTTAGTGTCAGCGTACGGGTTAGGATTAGGGGACGGGTGAGAGTCAGGCTTCGGGGAAGGGTGAGGGTTAGGGTTCGGGCTAGGGTTAGGGTTAGGGGATGGGGACGGTTTAGGGTCCAGGTGAGGGCACGACAACGCTTTAGGGGGAGCGTACGTGTGAGGGCGCGGGATAGTGACAGCGTATGGTTTAGGATTAGGGGACGGGTGAGGGTCAGGCTTCGGGGAAGGGTTAGGGTTAGGGTTCGGGCTAGGCTTCGGGTTAGGGGATGGGGACGGTTTAGGGTCCAGGTGAGGGTACGACAACGCTTTAGGGGGTGCGTACGTGTGAGGGCGCGGGTTAGTGTCAGCGTACGGGTTAGGATTAGGGGACGGGTGAGGGTCAGGCTTCGGGGAAGGGTGAGGGTTAGGGTTCGGGCTAGGGTTAGGGTTAGGGGACGGGGACGGTTTAGGGTCCAGGTGAGGGCACGACAACGCTTTAGGGGGAGCGTACGTGTGAGGGCGCGGGTTAGTGTCAGCGTACGGGTTAGGATTAGGTGACGGGTGAGGGTCAGGCTTCGGGGAAGGGTTAGGGTTAGGGTTCGGGCTAGGGTTAGGGTTAGGGGACGGGGACGGTTTAGGGTCCAGGTGAGGGCACGACAACGCTTTAGGGGGAGCGTACGTGTGAGGGCGCATGTTAGTGTCAGCGTACGGGTTAGGATTAGGGGACAGGTGAGTGTCAGGCTTCGGGGAAGGGTTAGGGTTAGGGTTCGGGCTAGGGTTAGGGTTAGGGGACGGGGACGGTTTTGGGTCCAGGTGAGGGCACGACAACGCTTTAGGGGGAGCGTACGTGTGAGGGCGCCGGTTAGTGTCAGCGTACGGGTTAGGATTAGGGGACGGGTGAGGGTCAGGCTTCGGGGAAGGGTTAGGGTTAGGGTTCGGGCTAGGGTTAGGGTTAGGGGACGGGGACGGTTTAGGGTCCAGGTGAGGGCACGACAACGCTTTAGGGGGAGCGTACGTGTGAGGGCGCGGGTTAGTGTCAGCGTACGGGTTAGGATTAGGGGACGGGTGAGGGTCAGGCTTCGGGGAAGGGTTAGGGTTAGGGTTCGGGCTAGGGTTAGGGTTAGGGGACGGGGACGGTTTAGGGTCCAGGTGAGGGCACGACAACGCTTTAGGGGGAGCGTACGTGTGAGGGCGCGTGTTAGTGTCAGCGTACGAGTTAGGATTAGGGGACGGGTGAGGGTCAGGCTTCGGGGAAGGGTTAGGTTTAGGTTTCGGGCTAGGGTTAGGGTTAGGGGACGGGGACGGTTTAGGGTCCAGGTGAGGGCACGATAATGCTTTCGGGGGAGCGTACGTGTGAGGTCGCGGGTTAGTGTCAGCGTACGGGTTAGGATTAGGGGACTGGTGAGGGTCAGGCTTCGGGGAAGGGTTAGGGTTAGGGTTCGGGCTAGGGTTAGGGTTAGGGGACGGGGAGGGTTTAGGGTTCAGGTGAGGGTACGACAACGCTTTAGGGGGAGCGTACGTGTGAGGGCGTGGGTTAGTGTCAGCGTACGGGTTAGGATTAGGGGATGGGTGAGGGTCAGGCTTCGGGGAAGGATTAGGGTTAGGGTTCGGTCTAGGCTTAGGGTTAGGGGACGGGGACGGTTTAGGGTCCAGGTGAGGGCACGACAACGCTTTAGGGGGAGCGTACGTGTGAGGGCGCGGGTTAGTGTCAGCGTACGGGTTAGGATTAGGGGACGGGTGAGGGTCAGGCTTCGGGGAAGGGTTAGGGTTAGGGTTCGGGCTAGGGTTAGGGTTAGCGGACGGGGACGGTTTAGGGTCCAGGTGAGGGCACGACAACGCTTTAGGGGGAGCGTACGTGTGAGGGCGTGGGTTAGTGTCAGCGTACGGTTTAGGATTAGGGGACGGGTGAGAGTCAGGCTTCGGGGAAGGGTTAGGGTTAGGGTTCGGGCTAGGGTTAGGGTTAGGGGACGGGGACGGTTTAGGGTCCAGGTGAGGGCACGACAACGCTTTCGGGGGAGCGTACGTGTGAGGGCGCGGGTTAGTGTCAGCGTACGGGTTAGGATTAGGGGACGGGTGAGGGTCAGGCTTCGGGGAAGGGTTAGGGTTAGGGTTCGGGCTAGGTTTAGGTTTAGGGGACGGGGACGGTTTAGGGTCCAGGTGAGGGCACGACAACGCTTTAGGGGGAGCGTACGTGTGAGGGCGCGGGTTAGTGTCAGCGTACGGGTTAGGATTAGGGGACGGGTGAGGGTCAGGATTCGGGGAAGGTTTAGGGTTAGGGTTCGGGCTAGGGTTAGGGTTAGGGTTAGGGGACGGGGACGGTTTAGGGTCCAGGTGAGGGTACGACAACGCTTTAGGGGGAGCGTACGTGTGAGGGCGCGGGTTAGTGTCAGCGTACGGGTTAGGATTAGGGGACGTGTGAGGGTCAGGCTTCGGGGAAGGGTTAGGGTTACGGTTAGGGCTAGGGTTTGGGTTAAGGGACGGGGACGGTTTAGGGTCCAGGTGAGGGCACGACAATGTTTTAGGGGGAGCGTACGTGTGAGGGCGCGGGTTAGTGTCAGCGTACGGGTTGGGATTAGGGGACGGGTGACGGTCAGGCTTCGGGGAAGGGTTAGGGTTAGGGTTCGGTCTAGGGTTAGGGTTAGGGGACGGGGACGGTTTAGGTTTCAGGTGAGGGCACGACAACGCTTTAGGGGGAGCGTACGTGTGAGGGCGCGGGTTAGTGTCAGCGTACGGGTTAGGATTAGGGGACGGGTGAGGGTCAGGCTTCGGGGAAGGGTTAGGGTTAGGGTTCGGGCTAGGGTTAGGGTTAGGGGACGGGGACGGTTTAGGGTCCAGGTGAGGGCACGACAACGCTTTAGGGGGAGCGTACGTGTGAGGGCGCGGGTTAGTGTCAGCGTACGGGTTAGGATTAGGGGACGGGTGAGGGTCAGGCTTCGGGGAAGTGTTAGGATTAGGGTTCGGGCTAGGGTTAGCGTTAGGGGACGGGGACAGTTTAGGGTCCAGGTGAGGGCACGACAACGCTTTAGGGGGAGCGTACGTGTGAGGGCGCGGGATAGTGTCAGCGTACGGTTTAGGATTAGGTGACGGGTGAGGGTAAGGCTTCGGGGAAGGGTTAGGGTTAGGGTTTGGGCTAGGGTTAAGGTTAGGGGACGGGGACGGATTAGGGTCCAGGTGAGGGTACGACAACGCTTTAGGGGGAGCGTACGTGTGAGGGCGCGGGTTAGTGTCAGCGTACGGGTTAGGATTAGGGGATCGGTGAGGGTCAGGCTTCGGGGAATGGTTAGGGTTAGGGTTCGGGCTATGGTTAGGGTTAGGGGACGGGGACGGTTGAGGGTCCAGGTGAGGGCACGACAACGCTTTAGGGGGAGCGTATGTGTGGGGGCGTGGGTTAGTGTCAGCGTACGGGTTGGGATTAGGGGACGGGTGAGGGTCAGGCTTCGGGGAAGTGTTAGGGTTAGGGTTCGGGCTAGGTTTAGGGTTACGGGACGGGCACGGTTTAGGGGCCAGGTGAGGGCAAAACAACGCTTTAGGGGGAGTGTACATGTGAGGGCGCGGGTTAGTGTCAGCGTACGGGTTGGGATTAGGGGACGGGTGAGGGTCAGGCTTCGGGGAAGGGTTAGGGTTAGGGTTCGGGCTAGCGTTAGGCTTAGGGGACGGGGACGGTTTAGGGTCCAGGTGAGGGTACGACAACGCTTTAGTGGGAGCGTACGTGTGAGGGCGCGGGTTAGTGTCAGCGTACGGGTTAGGATTAGGGGACGGGTGAGGGTCAGGCTTCGGGGAAGGGTTAGGGTTAGGGTTCGGGCTAGGGTTAGGGTTAGGGGATGGGGACGGTTTAGGGTCCAGGTGAGGGCACGACAACGCTTTAGGGGGAGCGTACGTGTGAGGGCGCGGGTTAGAGTCAGCGTACGGGTTGGGATTAGGGGACGGGTGAGGGTCAGGCTTCGGGGAAGGGTTAGGGTTAGGGTTCGGGCTAGGGTTAGGGTTAGGGGACGGGGACGGTTTAGGGTCCAGGTGAAGGCACGACAACGTTTTAGGGGGAGGGTACGTGTGAGGGCGCGGGTTAGTGTCAGCGTACGGGTTAGGATTAGGGGACGGGTGAGGGTCAGGCTTCGGGGAAGGGTTAGGGTTAGGGTTCGGGCTAGGGTTAGGGTTAGGGGACTGGGACGGTTTAGGGTCCAGGTGAGGGCACGACAACATTTTAGGGGGAGCGTACGTGTGAGGGCGCGGGTTAGTGTCAGCGTACGGGTTAGGATTAGGGGACGGGTGAGGGTCAGGCTTCGGGGAAGGGTTAGGGTTAGGGTTCGGGCTAGGTTTAGGGTTATGGGACAGGCACGGTTTAGGGGCCAGGTGAGGGCAAAACAACGCTTTAGGGGGAGCGTACGTGTGAGGGCGCGGGTTAGTGTCAGCGTACGGGTTGGGATTAGGGGACGGGTGAGGGTCAGGCTTCGGGGAAGGGTTAGGGTTAGGGTTCGGGCTAGGGTTAGGCTTAGGGGACGGGGACGGTTTAGGGTCCAGGTGAGGGCACGACAACGCTTTAGGGGGAACGTACGTGTGAGGGCGCTGGTTAGTGTCAGCGTACGGGTTAGGATTAGGGGACGGTTGAGGGTCAGGCTTCGGGGAAGGGTTATGGTTAGGATTCGGGGTAGGGTTAGGGTTAGGGGACGGGGACGGTTTAGGGTCCAGGTGAGGGCACGACAACACTTTAGGGGGAGCGTACGTGTGGGGGCGTGGGTTAGTGTCAGCGTACGGGTTGGGATTAGGGGACGGGTGAGGGTCAGGCTTCGGGGAAGGGTTAGGGTTAGGGTTCCGGCTAGGTTTAGGGTTACGGGACGGGCACGGTTTAGGGGCCAGGTGAGGACAAAACAATGCTTTAGGGGGATCGTACGTGTGAGGGCGCGGGTTAGTGTCAGCGTACGGGTTGGGATTAGGGGACGGTTGAGGGTCAGGCTTCGGGGAAGGGTTAGGGTTAGGGTTCGGGCTAGGGTTAGGCTTAGGGGACGGGGACGGTTTAGGGTGCAGGGGAGGGTACGACAACACTTTAGGGGGAGCGTACGTGTGAGGGCGCGGGATAGTGTCAGCGTACGGTTTAGGATTAGGGGACGGGTGAGGGTCAGGCTTCGGGGAAGGGTTAGGGTTAGGGTTCGGGCTAGGCTTAGGGTTAGGGGACGGGGACGGTTTAGAGTCCAGGTGAGGGTACGACAACGCTTTAGGGGGAGTGTACGTGTGAGGGCGCGGGTTAGTGTCAGCGTACGGGTTAGGATTAGGGGACGGGTGAGGGTCAGGCTTCGGGGAAGGGTTAGGGTTAGGTTTCGGTCTAGGGTTAGGGTTAGGGGATGGGAACGGTTTAGGGTCCAGGTGAGGGCACGACAACGCTTTAGGGGGAGCGTACGTGTGAGGGCGCGGGTTAGTGTCAGCGTACGGGTTAGGATTAGGGGACGGTTGAGGGTCAGGCTTCGGGGAAGGGTTAGGGTTAGGGTTCGGGCTAGGGTTAGGGTTAGGGGACGGGGACGGTTTAGGGTCCAGGTGAGGGCACGACAACGCTTTAGGGGGAGCGTACGTGTGAGGGCACGGGTTAGTGTCAGCGTACGGGTTAGGATTAGGGGACGGGTGAGAGTCAGGCTTCGGGGAAGGGTGAGGGTTAGGGTTCGGGCTAGGGTTAGGGTTAGGGGATGGGGACGGTTTAGGGTCCAGGTGAGGGCACGACAACGCTTTAGGGGGAGCGTACGTGTGAGGGCGCGGGATAGTGACAGCGTATGGTTTAGGATTAGGGGACGGGTGAGGGTCAGGCTTCGGGGAAGGGTTAGGGTTAGGGTTCGGGCTAGGCTTCGGGTTAGGGGATGGGGACGGTTTAGGGTCCAGGTGAGGGTACGACAACGCTTTAGGGGGTGCGTACGTGTGAGGGCGCGGGTTAGTGTCAGCGTACGGGTTAGGATTAGGGGACGGGTGAGGGTCAGGCTTCGGGGAAGGGTGAGGGTTAGGGTTCGGGCTAGGGTTAGGGTTAGGGGACGGGGACGGTTTAGGGTCCAGGTGAGGGCACGACAACGCTTTAGGGGGAGCGTACGTGTGAGGGCGCGGGTTAGTGTCAGCGTACGGGTTAGGATTAGGTGACGGGTGAGGGTCAGGCTTCGGGGAAGGGTTAGGTTTAGGGTTCGGGCTAGGGTTAGGGTTAGGGGACGGGGACGGTTTAGGGTCCAGGTGAGGGCACGACAACGCTTTAGGGGGAGCGTACGTGTGAGGGCGCATGTTAGTGTCAGCGTACGGGTTAGGATTAGGGGACAGGTGAGTGTCAGGCTTCGGGGAAGGGTTAGGGTTAGGGTTCGGGCTAGGGTTAGGGTTAGGGGACGGGGACGGTTTTGGGTCCAGGTGAGGGCACGACAACGCTTTAGGGGGAGCGTACGTGTGAGGGCGCGGGTTAGTGTCAGCGTACGGGTTAAGATTAGGGGACGGGTGAGGGTCAGGCTTCGGGGAAGTGTTAGGGTTAGGGTTCGGGCTAGGGTTAGGGTTAGGGGACGGGGAAGGATTAGGGTCCAGGTGAGGGTACGACAACGCTTTAGGGGGAGCGTACATGTGAGGTCGCGGGTTAGTGTCAGCGTACGGGTTAGGATTAGGGGACGGGTGAGGGTCAGGCTTCGGGGAAGTGTTAGGGTTAGGGTTCGGGCTAGGGTTAGCGTTAGGGGACGGGGACGGTTTAGGGTCCACGTGAGGGAACGACAACGCTTTAGGGGGAGCGTACGTGTGAGGGCACGGGTTAGTGTCAGCGTACGGGTTAGGATTAGGGGTTCCGTGAGGGTCAGGCTTCGGGGAATGGTTAGGGTTAGGGTTCGGGCTATGGTTAGGGTTAGGGGACGGGGACGGTTGAGGGTCCAGGTGAGGGCACGACAACGCTTTAGGGGGAGCGTACGTGTGGGGGCGTGGGTTAGTGTCAGCGTACGGGTTGGGATTAGGGGACGGGTGAGGGTCAGGCTTCGGGGAAGTTTTAGGGTTAGGTTTCGGGCTAGGTTTAGGGTTACGGGACGGGCACGGTTTAGGGGCCAGGTGAGGGCAAAACAACGCTTTAGGGGGAGCGTATGTGTGAGGGCGCGGGTTAGTGTCAGCGTACGGGTTGGGATTAGGGGACGGGTGAGGGTCAGGCTTCGGGGAAGGGTTAGGGTTAGGGTTCGGGCTAGCGTTAGGCTTAGGGGACGGGGACGGTTTAGGGTCCAGGTGAGGGTTCGACAACGATTTAGTGGGAGCGTACGTGTGAGGGCGCGGGTTAGTGTCAGCGTACGAGTTAGGATTAGGGGACGGGTGAGGGTCAGGCTTCGGGGAAGGGTTAGGGTTAGGGTTCGGGCTAGGGTTAGGGTTAGGGGATGGGGACGGTTTAGGGTCCAGGTGAGGGCACGACAACGCTTTAGGGGGAGCGTACGTTTGAGGGCGCGGGTTAGTGTCAGCGTACGGGTTGGGATTAGGGGACGGGTGAGGGTCAGGCTTCGGGGAAGGGTTAGGGTTAGGGTTCGGGCTAGGGTTAGGGTTAGGGGACGGGGACGGTTTAGGGTCCAGGTGAAGGCACGACAACGTTTTAGGGGGAGGGTACGTGTGAGGGCGCGGGTTATTGTCAGCGTACGGGTTAGGATTAGGGGACGGGTGAGGGTCCGGCTTCGGGGAAGGGTTAGGGTTAGGGTTCGGGCTAGGGTTAGCGTTAGGGGACGGGGACGGTTTAGGGTCCACTTGAGGGCACGACAACGCATTAGGGGGAGCGTACGTGTGAGGGCACGGGTTAGTGTCAGCGTACGGGTTAGGATTAGGGGACGGGTGAGTGTCAGGCTTCGGGGAAGGGTTAGGGTTAGGGTTCGGGCTAGGGTTAGTGTTAGGGGACGGGGACGGTTTAGGGTCCAGGTGAGGGCACGACAACGCTTTAGGGGGAGCGTACGTGTGAGGGCGCATGTTAGTGTCAGCGTACGGGTTAGGATTAGGGGACGGGTGAGTGTCAGGCTTCGGGGAAGGGTTAGGGTTAGGGTTCGGGCTAGGGTTAGTGTTAGGGGACGGGGACGGTTTAGGGTCCAGGTGAGGGCACGACAACGGTTTAGGGGGAGCGTACGTGTGAGGGCGCGGTTTAGTGTCAGCGTACGGGTTAGGATTAGGGGACGGGTGAGGGTCAGGCTTCGGGGAAGGGTTAGGGTTAGGGTTCGGGCTAGGGTTAGGGTTAGGGGACGGGGACGGTTTTGGGTCCAGGTGAGGGCACGACAACGCTTTAGGGGGAGCGTACGTGTGAGGGCGCGGGTTAGTTTCAGCGTACGGGTTAAGATTAGGGGACGGGTGAGGGTCAGGCTTCGGGGAAGTGTTAGGGTTAGGGTTCGGGCTAGGGTTAGGGTTAGGGGACGGGGACGGATTAGGGTCCAGGTGAGGGTACGACAACGCTTTAGGGGGAGCGTACATGTGAGGTCGCGGGTTAGTGTCAGCGTACGGGTTAGGATTAGGGGACGGGTGAGGGTCAGGCTTCGGGGAAGTGTTAGGGTTAGGGTTCGGGCTAGGGTTAGCGTTAGGGGACGGGGACGGTTTAGGGTCCACGTGAGGGAACGACAACGCTTTAGGGGGAGCGTACGTGTGAGGGCACGGGTTAGTGTCAGCGTACGGGTTAGGATTAGGGGATCGGTGAGGGTCAGGCTTCGGGGAATGGTTAGGGTTAGGGTTCGGGCTATGGTTAGGGTTAGGGGACGGGGACGGTTGAGGGTCCAGGTGAGGGCACGACAACGCTTTAGGGGGAGCGTACGTGTGGGGGCGTGGGTTAGTGTCAGCGTACGGGTTGGGATTAGGGGACGGGTGAGGGTCAGGCTTCGGGGAAGTTTTAGGGTTAGGTTTCGGGCTAGGTTTAGGGTTACGGGACGGGCACGGTTTAGGGGCCAGGTGAGGGCAAAACAACGCTTTAGGGGGAGCGTATGTGTGAGGGCGCGGGTTAGTGTCAGCGTACGGGTTGGGATTAGGGGACGGGTGAGGGTCAGGCTTCGGGGAAGGGTTAGGGTTAGGGTTCGGGCTAGCGTTAGGCTTAGGGGACGGGGACGGTTTAGGGTCCAGGTGAGGGTTCGACAACGATTTAGTGGGAGCGTACGTGTGAGGGCGCGGGTTAGTGTCAGCGTACGAGTTAGGATTAGGGGACGGGTGAGGGTCAGGCTTCGGGGAAGGGTTAGGGTTAGGGTTCGGGCTAGGGTTAGGGTTAGGGGATGGGGACGGTTTAGGGTCCAGGTGAGGGCACGACAACGCTTTAGGGGGAGCGTACGTTTGAGGGCGCGGGTTAGTGTCAGCGTACGGGTTGGGATTAGGGGACGGGTGAGGGTCAGGCTTCGGGGAAGGGTTAGGGTTAGGGTTCGGGCTAGGGTTAGGGTTAGGGGACGGGGACGGTTTAGGGTCCAGGTGAAGGCACGACAACGTTTTAGGGGGAGGGTACGTGTGAGGGCGCGGGTTATTGTCAGCGTACGGGTTAGGATTAGGGGACGGGTGAGGGTCCGGCTTCGGGGAAGGGTTAGGGTTAGGGTTCGGGCTAGGGTTAGCGTTAGGGGACGGGGACGGTTTAGGGTCCAGGTGAGGGCACGACAACGCTTTAGGGGGAGCGTACGTGTGAGGGCGCATGTTAGTGTCAGCGTACGGGTTAGGATTAGGGGACGGGTGAGTGTCAGGCTTCGGGGAAGGGTTAGGGTTAGGGTTCGGGCTAGGGTTAGTGTTATGGGACGGGGACGGTTTAGGGTCCAGGTGAGGGCACGACAACGGTTTAGGGGGAGCGTACGTGTGAGGGCGCGGTTTAGTGTCAGCGTACGGGTTAGGATTAGGGGACGGGTGAGGGTCAGGCTTCGGGGAAGGGTTAGGGTTAGGGCTCGGGCTAGGGTTAGGGTTAGGGGACGGGGACGGTTTAGGGTCCAGGTGAGGGTACGACAACGCTTTAGGAGGAGCGTACGTGTGAGGGCGCGGGTTAGTGTCAGCGTACGGGTTAGGATTAGGGGACGGGTGAGGGTCAGGCTTCGGGGAAGGGTTAGGGTTAGGGTTCGGGCTAGGGTTAGTGTTAGGGGACGGGGACGGTTTAGGGTCCAGGTGAGGGCACGACAACGGTTTAGGGGGAGCGTACGTGTGAGGGCGCATGTTAGTGTCAGCGTACGGGTTAGGATTAGGGGACGGGTGAGTGTCAGGCTTCGGGGAAGGGTTAGGGTTAGGGTTCGGGCTAGGATTAGTGTTAGGGGACGGGGACGGTTTAGGGTCCAGGTGAGGGCACGACAACGGTTTAGGGGGAGCGTACGTGTGAGGGCGCGGTTTAGTGTCAGCGTACGGGTTAGGATTAGGGGACGGGTGAGGTTCTTGCTTCGGGGAAGGGTTAGGGTTAGGGCTCGGGCTAGGGTTAGGGTTAGGGGACGGGGACGGTTTAGGGTCCAGGTGAGGGTACGACAACGCTTTAGGAGGAGCGTACGTGTGAGGGCGCGGGTTAGTGTCAGCGTACGGGTTAGGATTAGGGGACGGGTGAGGGTCAGGCTTCGGGGAAGTGTTAGGGTTAGGGTTCGGGCTAGGGTTAGCGTTAGGGGATGGGGACGGTTTAGGGTCCACGTGAGGGCACGACAACGCTTTAGGGGGAGCGTACGTGTGAGGGCACGGGTTAGTGTCAGCGTACGGGTTAGGGTTAGGGGATGGGTGAGGGTCAGGCTTCGGGGAATTGTTAGGGTTAGGGTTCTGGCTAGGGTTAGGGTTAGGGGACGGGGACGGTTGAGGGTCCAGGTGAGGGGACGACAACGCTTTAGGGGGAGCGTACGTGTGGGGGCGTGGGTTAGTGTCAGCGTACGGGTTGGGATTAGGGGACGGGTGAGGGTCAGGCTTCGGGGAAGTGTTAGGGTTAGGATTCGGGCTAGGTTTAGGGTTACGGGACGGGCACGGTTTAGGGGCCAGGTGAGGGCAAAACAACGCTTTAGGGGGAGCGTACGTGTGAGGGCGCGGGTTAGTGTCAGCGTACGGGTGGGGATTAGGGGACGGGTGAGGGTCAGGCTTCGGGGAAGGGTTAGGGTTAGGGTTCGGGCTAGGGTTAGGCTTAGGGGACGGGGACGGTTTAGGGTCCAGGTGAGGGCACGACAACACTTTAGGGGGAGCGTACGTGTGAGGGAGCGGGATAGTGTCAGCGTACGGTTTAGGATTAGGGGACGGGTGAGGGTCAGGCTTCGGGGAAGGGTTAGGATTAGGGTTCGGGCTAGGCTTAGGGTTAGGGGACGGGGACGGTTTAGAGTCCAGGTGAGGGTACGACAACGCTTTAGGGGGAGCGTACGTGTGAGGGCGCGGGTTAGTGTCAGCGTACGGGTTAGGATTAGGGGACGGGTGAGGGTCAGGCTTCGGGGAAGGGTTAGGGTTAGGGTTCGGGCTAGGGTTAGGGTTAGCGGATGGGGACGGTTTAGGGTCCAGGTGAGGGCACGACAACGCTTTAGGGGGAGCGTACGTGTGAGGGCGCTGGTTAGTGTCAGCGTACGGGTTAGGATTAGGGGACGGTTGAGGGTCAGGCTTCGGGGAAGGGTTATGGTTAGGATTCGGGGTAGGGTTAGGGTTAGGGGACGGGGACGGTTTAGGGTCCAGGTGAGGGCACGACAACTCTTTAGGGGGAGCGTACGTGTGGGGGCGTGGGTTAGTGTCAGCGTACGGGGTGGGATTAGGGGACGGGTGAGGGTCAGGCTTCGGGGAAGGATTAGGGTTAGGGTTCCGGCTAGGTTTAGGGTTACGGGACGGGCACGGTTTAGGGGCCAGGTGAGGACAAAACAATGCTTTAGGGGGAGCGTACGTGTGAGGGCGCGGGTTACTGTCAGCGTACGGGTTGGGATTAGGGGACGGTTGAGGGTCAGGCTTCGGGGAAGGGTTAGGGTTAGGGTTCGGGCTAGGGTTAGGCTTAGGGGACGGGGACGGTTTAGGGTGCAGGGGAGGGTACGACAACACTTTAGGGGGAGCGTACGTGTGAGGGCGCGGGATACTGTCAGCGTACGGTTTAGGATTAGGGGACGCTTGAGGGTCAGGCTTCGGGGAAGGGTTAGGGTTAGGGTTCGGGCTAGGGTTAGGGTTAGGGGACGGGGACGGTTTAGGGTCCAGGTGAGGGCACGACAACGCTTTAGGGGGAGCGTACGTGTGAGGGCGCGGTTTAGTGTCAGCGTACGGGTTAGGATTAGGGGACGGGTGAGGGTCAGGCTTCGGGGAAGGGTTAGGGTTAGGTTTCGGGCTAGGGTTAGGGTTAGGGGACGGGGACTGTTTAGGGTCCAGGTGACGGCACGACAACGCTTTAGGGGGAGCGTACGTGTGAGGGCGCGGGTTAGTGTCAGCGTACGGGTTAGGATTAGGGGACGGGTGAGGGTCAGGCTTCGGGGAAGGGTTAGGGTTAGGGTTCGGGCTAGGGTTAGGGTTAGGGGACGGGGACGGTTTAGGGTCCAGGTGAGGGCACGACAACGCTTTAGGGGGAGCGTACGTGTGAGGGCGCGGGTTAGTGTCAGCGTACGGGTTAGGATTAGGGGACGGGTGAGGGTCAGGGTTCGGGGAATGGTTAGGGTTAGGGTTTGGGCTAGGGTTAGGGTTAGGGGACGGGGACGGTTTTGGGTCCAGGTGAGGGCACGACAACGCTTTAGGGGGAGCGTACGTGTGAGGGCGCGGGTTAGTGTCAGCGTACGGGTTAGGATTAGGGGACGGGTGAGGGTCAGGCTTCGGGGAAGGGTTAGGGTTAGGGTTCGGGCTAGGGTTAGGGTTAGGGGACGGGGACAGTTTAGGGTCCAGGTGAGGGCACGACAACGCTTTAGGGGGAGCGTACGTGTGAGGGCGCGGGATAGTGTCAGCGTACGGTTTAGGATTAGGTGACGGGTGAGGGTCAGGCTTCGGGGAAGGGTTAAGGTTAGGGTTAGGGCTAGGGTTAGGGTTAGGGGACGGGGACGGATTAGGGTCCAGGTGAGGGTACGACAACGCTTTAGGGGGAGCGTACATGTGAGGGCGCGGGTTAGTGTCAGCGTACGGGTTAGGATTAGGGGACGGGTGAGGGTCAGGCTTCGGGGAAGTGTTAGGGTTAGGGTTCGGGCTAGGGTTAGCGTTAGGGGACGGGGACGGTTGAGGGTCCACGTGAGGGCACGACAACGCTTTAGGGGGAGCGTACGTGTGAGGGCACGGGTTAGTGTCAGCGTACGGGTTAGGATTAGGGGATCGGTGAGGGTCAGGCTTCGGGGAATGGTTAGGGTTAGGGTTCGGGCTATGGTTAGGGTTAGGGGACGGGGACGGTTGAGGGTCCAGGTGAGGGCACGACAACGCTTTATGGGGAGCGTACGTGTGGGGGCGTGGGTTAGTGTCAGCGTACGGGTTGGGATTAGGGGACGGGTGAGGGTCAGGCTTCGGGGAAGTGTTAGGGTTAGGTTTCGGGCTAGGTTTAGGGTTACGGGACGGGCACGGTTTAGGGGCCAGGTGAGGGCAAAACAACGCTTTAGGGGGAGCGTACGTGTGAGGGCGTGGGTTAGTGTCAGCGTACGGGTTGGGATTAGGGGACGGGTGAGGGTCAGGCTTCGGGGAAGGGTTAGGGTTAGGGTTCGGGCTCGCATTAGGCTTAGGGGACGGGGAGGGTTTAGGGTCCAGGTGAGGGTTCGACAACGCTTTAGTGGGAGCGTACGTGTGAGGGCGCGGGTTAGTGTCAGCGTACGAGTTAGGATTAGGGGACGGGTGAGGGTCAGGCTTCGGGGAAGTGTTAGGGTTAGGGTTCGGGCTAGGGTTAGGGTTAGGGGATGGGGACGGTTTAGGGTCCAGGTGAGGGCACGACAACGCTTTAGGGGGAGCGTACGTTTGAGGGCGCGGGTTAGTGTCAGCGTACGGGTTGGGATTAGGGGACGGGTGAGGGTCAGGCTACGGGGAAGGGTTAGGGTTAGGGTTCGGGCTAGGGTTAGGGTTAGGGTACGGGGACGGTTTAGGGTCCAGGTGAAGGCACGACAACGTTTTAGGGGGAGGGTACGTGTGAGGGCGCGGGTTAGTGTCAGCGTACGGGTTAGGATTAGGGGACGGGTGAGGGTCAGGCTTCGGGGAAGGGTTAGGGTTAGGGTTCGGGCTAGGGTTAGGGTTAGGGGACGGGGACGGTTTAGGGTCCAGGTGAGGGCACGACAACATTTTAGGGGGAGCGTACGTGTGAGGGCGCGGGTTAGTGTCAGCGTACGGGTTAGGATTAGGGGACGGGTGAGGGTCAGGCTTCGGGGAAGTGTTAAGGTTAGGGTTAGGGCTAGGGTTAGAGTTAGGTGATGGGGACGGTTTAGGGTCCAGGGGAGGGCACGACAACGTTTTAGGGGGAGCGTACGTGTGAGGGCGCGGGTTAGTGTCAGCGTACAGGTTAGGATTAGGGGACGGGTGAGGGTCAGGCTTCGGGGAAGGGTTAGGGTTAGGGTTCGGGCTAGGGTTAGGGTTAGGGGACGGGGACGGTTTAGGGTCCAGGTGAGGGCACGACAACGCTTTAGTGGGAGCGTATGTGTGAGGGCGCGGGTTAGTGTCAGCGTACGGGTTAGGATTAGGGGACGGGTGAGGGTCAGGCTTCGGGGAAGGGTTAGGGTTAGGGTTCGGGCTAGGGTTAGGGTTAGGGGACAGGGACAGTTTAGGGTCCAGGTGAGGGCACGACAACGCTTTAGGGGGAGCGTACGTGTGAGGGCGCGGGATAGTGTCAGCGTACGGTTTAGGATTAGGTGACGGGTGAGTGTCAGGCTTCGGGGAAGGGTTAGGGTTAGGGTTCGGGCTAGGGTTAGGGTTAGGGGACGGGGACGGATTAGGGTCCAGGTGAGGGTACGACAACGCTTTAGGGGGAGCGTACATGTGAGGTCGCGGGTTAGTGTCAGCGTACGGGTTAGGATTAGGGGACGGGTGAGGGTCAGGCTTCGGGGAAGTGTTAGGGTTAGGGTTCGGGCTAGGGTTAGCGTTAGGGGACGGGGACGGTTTAGGGTCCACGTGAGGGCACGACAACGCTTTAGGGGGAGCGTACGTGTGAGGGCACGGGTTAGTGTCAGCGTACGGGTTAGGATTAGAGGATCGGTGAGGGTCAGGCTTCGGGGAATGGTTAGGGTTAGGGTTAGGGCTATGGTTAGGGTTAGGGGACGGGGACGGTTGAGGGTCCAGGTGAGGGCACGACAACGCTTTAGGGGGAGCGTACGTGTGGGGGCGTGGGTTAGTGTCAGCGTATGGGTTGGGATTAGGGGACGGGTGAGGGTCAGGCTTCGGGGAAGTGTTAGGGTTAGGGTTCGGGCTAGGTTTAGGGTTACGGGACGGGCACGGTTTAGGGTCCAGGTGAGGGCAAAACAACGCTTTAGGGGGAGCGTACGTGTGAGGGCTCGGGTTAGTGTCAGCGTACGGGTTGGGATTAGGGGACGGGTGAGGGTCAGGCTTCGGGGAAGGGTTAGGGTTAGGGTTCGGGCTAGCGTTAGGCTTAGGGGACGGGGACGGTTTAGGGTTCAGGTGAGGGCACGACAACGCTTTAGGGGGAGCGTACGTGTGAGGGCGCGGGTTGTTGACAGCGTACGGGTTAGGATTAGTGGACGGGGGAGGGTCAGCTTCGGGGAAGGGTTAGGGCTAGGGTTCGGGCTAGGGTTAGGGTTAGGGGACGGGGACGGTTTAGGGTTCAGGTGAGGGCACGACAACGCTTTAGGGGGAGCGTACGTGTGAGGACGCGGGTTGGTGACAGCGTACGGGTTAGGATTAGGGGACGGGTGAGGGTCAGGCTTCGGGGAAGGGTTAGGGTTAGGGTTCGGGCTAGGTTTAGGGTTAGGGG
This sequence comes from Grampus griseus, assembly GCF_964374135.1. Taxonomy (NCBI): domain Eukaryota; kingdom Metazoa; phylum Chordata; class Mammalia; order Artiodactyla; family Delphinidae; genus Grampus; species Grampus griseus. Next base: position 395,798 of record NW_028133363.1, on the reverse strand, counting down.
ACGGGGACGGTTTAGGGTCCAGGTGAGGGTATGACAACTCTTTAGGGGGAGCGTACGTGTGAGGGCACGGGATAGTGTCAGCGTACGGTTTAGGATTAGGGCACGGGTGAGGTCAGGCTTCGGGGAAGGGTTAGGGTTAGGGTTCGTACTAGGCTTAGGGTTAGGGGACGGGGACGGTTTAGGGTCCAGGTGAGGGTACGATAACGCTTTAGGGGGAGCGTACGTGTGAGGGCGCGGGTTAGTGTCAGCGTACGGGTTAAGATTAGTGGACGGGTGAGGGTCAGGCTTCGGGGAAGTGTTAGGGTTAGGGTTCGGGCTAGGGATAGGCTTAGGGAATGGGGACGGTTTAGGGTCCAGGTGAGGGCACGACAACGCTTTAGGGGGAGCGTACGTGTGAGGGCGCGGGTTAGTGTCAGCGTACGGGTTAGGATTAGGGGACGGATGAGGGTCAGGCTTCGGGAAAGGGTTAGGGTTACGGTTCGGGCTAGGGTTAGGGTTAGGGGACGGGGAAGGTTTAGGGTCCAGGTGAGGGCACGACAACGCTTTAGGGGGAGCGTACGTGTGAGGGCGCGGGTTAGTGTCAGCGTACGGGTTAGGATTAGGGGACGTGTGAGGGTCAGGCTTCGGGGAAGGGTTAGGGTTACGGTTAGGGCTAGGGTTAGGGTTAGGGGATGGGGACGGTTTAGGGTCCAGGTGAGGGCACGACAACGCTTTAGGGGGAGCGTACGTGTGAGGGCGCGGGTTAGTGTCAGCGTACGGGTTAGGATTAGGGGACGGGTGAGGGTCAGGCTTCGGGGAAGGGTTAGGGTTAACGTTCGGGCTAGGGTTAGGGTTAGGGGACGGGGACGGTATAGGGTCCAGGTGAGGGCACGAGAACGCTTTAGGGGGAGCGTACGTGTGAGGGCGCGGGTTAGTGTCAGCGTACGGGTTAGGATTAGGGGACTGGTGAGGGTCAGGCTTCGGGGAAGGGTTAGGGTTAGGGTTCGGGCTAGGGTTAGGGTTAGGGGATGGGGAGGGTTTAGGGTTCAGGTGAGGGTACGACAACGCTTTAGGGGGAGCGTACGTGTGAGGGCGCGGGTTAGTGTCAGCGTACGGGTTAGGATTAGGGGACGGGTGAGGGTCAGGATTCGGGGAAGTGTTAGGGTTAGGGTTCGGGCTAGGGTTAGGGTTAGGGTTAGGGAACGGGGACGGTTTAGGGTCCAGGTGAGGGTACGACAACACTTTAGGGGGAGCGTACGTGTGAGGGCGTGGGTTAGTGTCAGCCTACGGGTTAGGATTAGGGGACGGGTGAGGGTCAGGCTTCGGGGAAGGGTTAGGGTTAGGGTTCGGGCTAGGGTTAGGGTTAGGGGACGGGGACGGTTTAGGGTCCAGGTGAGGGCACGACAACGCTTTAGGGGGAGCGTACGTGTGAGGGCGCGGGTTAGTGTCAGCGTACGGGTTAGGATTAGGGGACGGGTGAGGGTCAGGCTTCGGGGAAGGGTTAGGGTTAGGGTTCGGGCTAGGATTAGGGTTAGGGGACGGGGACGGTTTAGGGTCCAGGTGAGGGAACGACAACGCTTTAGGGGGAGCGTACGTGTGAGGGCGCGGGTTAGTGTCAGCGTACGGGTTAGGATTAGGGGACGGGTGAGGGTCAGGCTTCGGGGAAGGGTTAGGGTTAGGGTTCGGGCTAGGGTTAGGGTTAGGGGACGGGGACGGTTTAGGGTCCAGGTGAGGGCACGACAACGCTTTAGGGGGAGCGTACGTGTGAGGGCGCGTGTTAGTGTCAGCGTACGAGTTAGGATTAGGGGACGGGTGAGGGTCAGGCTTCGGGGAAGGGTTAGGGTTAGGTTTCGGGCTAGGGTTAGGGTTAGGGGACGGGGACGGTTTAGGGTCCAGGTGAGGGCACGAAAATGCTTTCGGGGGAGCGTACGTGTGAGGGCGCGGGTTAGTGTCAGCGTACGGGTTAGGATTAGGGGACTGGTGAGGGTCAGGCTTCGGGGAAGGGTTAGGGTTAGGGTTCGGGCTAGGGTTAGGGTTAGGGGACGGGGAGGGTTTAGGGTTCAGGTGAGGGTACGACAACGCTTTAGGGGGAGCGTACGTGTGAGGGCGTGGGTTAGTGTCAGCGTACGGTTTAGGATTAGGGGACGGGTGAGGGTCAGGCTTCGGGGAAGGATTAGGGTTAGGGTTCGGTCTAGGCTTAGGGTTAGGGGACGGGGACGGTTTAGGGTCCAGGTGAGGGCACGACAACGCTTTAGGGGAAGCGTACGTTTGAGGGCGCGGGTTAGTGTCAGCGTACGGGTTAGGATTAGGGGACGGGTGAGGGTCAGGCTTCGGGGAAGGGTTAGGGTTACGGTTCGGGCTAGGGTTAGGGTTAGCGGACAGGGACGGTTTAGGGTCCAGGTGAGGGCACGACAACGCTTTAGGGGGAGCGTACGTGTGAGGGCGCGGGTTAGTGTCAGCGTACGGTTTAGGATTAGGGGACGGGTGAGAGTCAGGCTTCGGGGAAGGGTTAGGGTTAGGGTTCGGGCTAGGGTTAGGGTTAGGGAATGGGGAGGTTTAGGGTCCAGGTGAGGGCACGACAACGCTTTAGGGGGAGCGTACGTGTGAGGGCGCGGGTTAGTGTCAGCGTACGGGTTAGGATTAGGGGACGGGTGAGGGTCAGGCTTCGGGGAAGGGTTAGGGTTAGGGTTCGGGCTAGGGTTAGGTTTAGGGGACGGGGACGGTTTAGGGTCCAGGTGAGGGCACGACAACGCTTTAGGGGGAGCGTACGTGTGAGGGCGCGGGTTAGTGTCAGCGTACGGGTTAGGATTAGGGGACGAGTGAGGGTCAGGATTCGGGGAAGGGTTAGGGTTAGGGTTTGGGCTAGGGTGAGGGTTAGGGTTAGGGGACGGGGACGGTTTAGGGTCCAGGTGAGGGTACGACAACGCTTTAGGGGGAGCGTACGTGTGAGGGCGCGGGTTAGTGTCAGCGTACGGGTTAGGATTAGGGGACGTGTGAGGGTCAGGCTTCGGGGAAGTGTTAGGGTTACGGTTAGGGCTAGGGTTTGGGTTAAGGGACGGGGACGGTTTAGGGTCCAGGTGAGGGCACGACAATGTTTTAGGGGGAGCGTACGTGTGAGGGCGCGGGTTAGTGTCAGCGTACGGGTTAGGATTAGGGGACGGTTGAGGGTCAGGCTTCGGGGAAGGGTTAGGGTTAACGTTCGGGCTAGGGTTAGGGTTAGGGGACGGGGACGGTATAGGGTCCAGGTGAGGGCACGAGAACGCTTTAGGGGGAGCGTACGTGTGAGGGCGCGGGTTAGTGTCAGCGTACGGGTTAGGATTAGGGGACTGGTGAGGGTCAGGCTTCGGGGAAGGGTTAGGGTTAGGGTTCGGGCTAGGGTTAGGGTTAGGGGATGGGGAGGGTTTAGGGTTCAGGTGAGGGTACGACAACGCTTTAGGGGGAGCGTACGTGTGAGGGCGCGGGTTAGTGTCAGCGTACGGGTTAGGATTAGGGGACGGGTGAGGGTCAGGATTCGGGGAAGTGTTAGGGTTAGGGTTCGGGCTAGGGTTAGGGTTAGGGTTAGGGAACGGGGACGGTTTAGGGTCCAGGTGAGGGTACGACAACACTTTAGGGGGAGCGTACGTGTGAGGGCGTGGGTTAGTGTCAGCCTACGGGTTAGGATTAGGGGACGGGTGAGGGTCAGGCTTCGGGGAAGGGTTAGGGTTAGGGTTCGGGCTAGGGTTAGGGTTAGGGGACGGGGACGGTTTAGGGTCCAGGTGAGGGCACGACAACGCTTTAGGGGGAGCGTACGTGTGAGGGCGCGGGTTAGTGTCAGCGTACGGGTTAGGATTAGGGGACGGGTGAGGGTCAGGCTTCGGGGAAGGGTTAGGGTTAGGGTTCGGGCTAGGATTAGGGTTAGGGGACGGGGACGGTTTAGGGTCCAGGTGAGGGAACGACAACGCTTTAGGGGGAGCGTACGTGTGAGGGCGCGGGTTAGTGTCAGCGTACGGGTTAGGATTAGGGGACGGGTGAGGGTCAGGCTTCGGGGAAGGGTTAGGGTTAGGGTTCGGGCTAGGGTTAGGGTTAGGGGACGGGGACGGTTTAGGGTCCAGGTGAGGGCACGACAACGCTTTAGGGGGAGCGTACGTGTGAGGGCGCGTGTTAGTGTCAGCGTACGAGTTAGGATTAGGGGACGGGTGAGGGTCAGGCTTCGGGGAAGGGTTAGGGTTAGGTTTCGGGCTAGGGTTAGGGTTAGGGGACGGGGACGGTTTAGGGTCCAGGTGAGGGCACGAAAATGCTTTCGGGGGAGCGTACGTGTGAGGGCGCGGGTTAGTGTCAGCGTACGGGTTAGGATTAGGGGACTGGTGAGGGTCAGGCTTCGGGGAAGGGTTAGGGTTAGGGTTCGGGCTAGGGTTAGGGTTAGGGGACGGGGAGGGTTTAGGGTTCAGGTGAGGGTACGACAACGCTTTAGGGGGAGCGTACGTGTGAGGGCGTGGGTTAGTGTCAGCGTACGGTTTAGGATTAGGGGACGGGTGAGGGTCAGGCTTCGGGGAAGGATTAGGGTTAGGGTTCGGTCTAGGCTTAGGGTTAGGGGACGGGGACGGTTTAGGGTCCAGGTGAGGGCACGACAACGCTTTAGGGGAAGCGTACGTTTGAGGGCGCGGGTTAGTGTCAGCGTACGGGTTAGGATTAGGGGACGGGTGAGGGTCAGGCTTCGGGGAAGGGTTAGGGTTACGGTTCGGGCTAGGGTTAGGGTTAGCGGACAGGGACGGTTTAGGGTCCAGGTGAGGGCACGACAACGCTTTAGGGGGAGCGTACGTGTGAGGGCGCGGGTTAGTGTCAGCGTACGGTTTAGGATTAGGGGACGGGTGAGAGTCAGGCTTCGGGGAAGGGTTAGGGTTAGGGTTCGGGCTAGGGTTAGGGTTAGGGAATGGGGAGGTTTAGGGTCCAGGTGAGGGCACGACAACGCTTTAGGGGGAGCGTACGTGTGAGGGCGCGGGTTAGTGTCAGCGTACGGGTTAGGATTAGGGGACGGGTGAGGGTCAGGCTTCGGGGAAGGGTTAGGGTTAGGGTTCGGGCTAGGGTTAGGTTTAGGGGACGGGGACGGTTTAGGGTCCAGGTGAGGGCACGACAACGCTTTAGGGGGAGCGTACGTGTGAGGGCGCGGGTTAGTGTCAGCGTACGGGTTAGGATTAGGGGACGAGTGAGGGTCAGGATTCGGGGAAGGGTTAGGGTTAGGGTTTGGGCTAGGGTGAGGGTTAGGGTTAGGGGACGGGGACGGTTTAGGGTCCAGGTGAGGGTACGACAACGCTTTAGGGGGAGCGTACGTGTGAGGGCGCGGGTTAGTGTCAGCGTACGGGTTAGGATTAGGGGACGTGTGAGGGTCAGGCTTCGGGGAAGTGTTAGGGTTACGGTTAGGGCTAGGGTTTGGGTTAAGGGACGGGGACGGTTTAGGGTCCAGGTGAGGGCACGACAATGTTTTAGGGGGAGCGTACGTGTGAGAGCGCGGGTTAGTGTCACCGTACGGGTTAGGATTAGGGGACGGGTGAGGGTCAGGCTTCGGGGAAGGGTTAGGGTTAGGGTTCGGGCTAGGGTTAGGGTTAGGGGATGGGGACGGTTTAGGGTCCAGGTGAGGGCACGACAACGCTTTACGGGGAGCGTACGTGTGAGGGCGTGGGTTAGTGTCAGCGTACGGGTTAGGATTAGGGGACGGGTGAGGGTCAGGCTTCGGGGAAGGGCTAGGGTTAGGGTTCGGTCTAGGCTTAGGGTTAGGGGACGGGGACAGTTTAGGGTCCAGGTGAGGGCACGACAACGCTTTAGGGGGAGCGTACGTGTGAGGGCGCGGTTTAGTGTCAGGGTACGGGTTAGGATTAGGGGACGTGTGAGTGTCAGGGTTAGGGGAAGGTTTAGGGTTAGGGTTCTAACTAGGGTTAGGGTTAGGGGACGGGGACGGTTAAGGGTCCAGGTGAGGGCACGACAACGCTTTAGGGGGAGCGTACGTGTGAGGGCGCGGGTTAGTGTCAGCGTACGGGTTGGGATTAGGGTACGGGTGAGGGTCAGGCTTCGATTAAGGGTTAGGGTTAGGGTTCGGGCTAAGGTTCGGGTTAGGGGATGGGGACGTTTTAGGGTCCAAGTGAGGGTACGACAACGCTTTAGGGGGAGCGTACGTGTGAGGGCACGGGAGAGTGTCAGCGTACGGTTTAGGATTAGGGCACGGGTGAGGGTCAGGCTTCGGGGAAGGGTTAAGGTTAGGTTTCGTACTAGGCTTAGGGATAGGGGACGGGGACGGTTTAGGGTCCAGGTGAGGGCACGACAAAGCTTTAGGGGGAGCGTACGTGTTAGGGCGCGTGTTAGTGTCAGCGTACGGGTTAGGATTAGGGGACGGGTGAGTGTCAGGCTTCGGGGAAGGGTTACGGTTAGGGTTCGGGCTAGGGTTAGGGTTAGGGGACGGGGACGGTTCAGGGTCCAGGTGAGGGCACGACAACGCTTTAGGGGGAGCGTACGTGTGAGGGTGCGGTTTAGTGTCAGCGTACGGGTTAGGATTAGGGGACGGGTGAGGGTCAGGCTTCGCGGAAGGGTTAGGGTTAGGTTTCGGGATAGGGTTAGGGTTAGGGGACGGGGACTGTTTAGAGTCCAGGTGACGGCACGACAACGCTTTTGGGGGAGCGTACGTGTGAGGGCACGGGTTAGTGTCAGCGTACGGGTTAGGATTAGGGGATCAGTGAGGGTCAGGCTTCGGGGAATGGTTAGGGTTAGGGTTCGGGCTATGGTTAGGGTTAGGGGACGGGGACGGTTGAGGGTCCAGGTGAGGGCACGACAACGCTTTAGGGGGAGCGTACGTGTGGGGGCGTGAGTTAGTGTCAGCGTACGGGTTGGGATTAGGGGACGGGTGAGGGTCAGGCTTCGGGGAAGGGTTAGGGTTAGGGTTCGGGCTAGGTTTAGGGTTACGGGACGGGCACGGTTTAGGGGCCAGGTGAGGGCAAAACAACGCTTTAGGGGGAGCGTACGTGTGAGGGCGTGGGTTAGTGTCAGCGTACGGGTTGGGATTAGGGGACGGGTGAGGGTCAGGCTTCGGGGAAGGGTTAGGGTTAGGGTTCGGGCTAGGGTTAGGCTTAGGGGACGGGGACGGTTGAGGGTCCAGGTGAGGGCACGACAACGCTTTAGGGGGAGCGTACGTGTGAGGGCGTGGGATAGTGACAGCGTACGGTTTAGGATTAGGGGACGGGTGAGGGTCAGGCTTCGGGGAAGGGTTAGGGTTTGGGTTCGGGCTAGGCTTCGGGTTAGGGGATGGGGACGGTTTAGGGTCCAGGTGAGGGTTCGACAACGCTTTAGGGGGAGCGTACGTGTGAGGGCGCGGGTTAGTGTCAGCGTACGGGTTAGGATTAGGGGACGGGTGAGGGTCAGGCTTTGGGGAAGGGTTAGGGTTAGGGTTCGGGCTAGGGTTAGGGTTAGGGGACGGGGACGGTTTAGGGTCCAGGTGAGGGCACGACAACGCTTTAGGGGGAGCGTACGTGTGAGGGCGCGGGTTAGTGTCAGCGTACGGGTTAGGATTAGGGGACGGTTGAGGGTCAGACTTCGGGGAAGGGTTAGGGTTACGGTTCGGGCTAGGGTTAGGGTTAGGGGACGGGGACGGTTTAGGGTCCAGGTGAGGGCACGACAACGCTTTAGGGGGAGCGTACTTGTGAGGGCGCGGGTTAGTGTCAGCGTACGGGTTAGGAATAGGGGACGGGTGCGGGTGAGGCTTCGGGGATGGGTTAGGGTTAGGGTTCGGGCTAGGGTTAGGGTTAGGGGACGGGGACGGTTCAGAGTCCGGGTGAGGGTACGACAACGCTTTAGGGGGAGCATACGTGTGAGGGCACGGATTAGTGTCAGCGTACGGGTTAGGATTAGGGGACGGGTGAGAGTCAGGCTTCGGGGAAGGGTTAGGGTTAGGGTTAGGGCTAGGGTTAGGGTTAGGGGACGGGGACGGTTTAGGGTCCAGGTGAGGACACGACAACCTTTTAGGGGGAGCGTACGTGTGAGGGCGCGGGTTAGTGCCAGCGTACGGGTTAGGATTAGGGGACGGATGAGGGTCAGGCTTCGGGGAAGGGTTAGGGTTAGGGTTCGGGCTAGGGTTAGGGTTAGGGGACGGGGACGGTTTAGGGTCCAGGTGAGGGCACGACAAAGCTTTAGGGGGAGCGTACGTGTGAGGGCGCGTGTTAGTGTCAGCGTACGGGTTAGGATTAGGGGACGGGTGAGTGTCAGGCTTCGGGGAAGGGTTAGGGTTAGGGTTTGGGCTAGGGTTAGGGTTAGGGGACGGGGACGGTTTAGGGTCCAGGTGAGGGCACGACAACGCTTTAGGTGCAGCGTACCTGTGAGGGCGCGTGTTAGTGTCAGCGTACGAGTTAGGATTAGGGGACGGGTGAGGGTCAGGCTTCGGGGAAGGGTTAGGGTTAGGTTTCGGGCTAGGGTTAGGGTTAGGGGACGGGGACGGTTTAGGGTCCAGGTGAGGGCACGAAAATGCTTTCGGGGGAGCGTACGTGTGAGGGCGCGGGTTAGTGTCAGCGTACGGGTTAGGATTAGGGGACTGGTGAGGGTCAGGCTTCGGGGAAGGGTTAGGGTTAGGGTTCGGGCTAGGGTTAGGGTTAGGGGACGGGGAGGGTTTAGGGTTCAGGTGAGGGTACGACAACGCTTTAGGGGGAGCGTACGTGTGAGGGCGTGGGTTAGTGTCAGCGTACGGTTTAGGATTAGGGGACGGGTGAGGGTCAGGCTTCGGGGAAGGATTAGGGTTAGGGTTCGGTCTAGGCTTAGGGTTAGGGGACGGGGACGGTTTAGGGTCCAGGTGAGGGCACGACAACGCTTTAGGGGAAGCGTACGTTTGAGGGCGCGGGTTAGTGTCAGCGTACGGGTTAGGATTAGGGGACGGGTGAGGGTCAGGCTTCGGGGAAGGGTTAGGGTTACGGTTCGGGCTAGGGTTAGGGTTAGCGGACAGGGACGGTTTAGGGTCCAGGTGAGGGCACGACAACGCTTTAGGGGGAGCGTACGTGTGAGGGCGCGGGTTAGTGTCAGCGTACGGTTTAGGATTAGGGGACGGGTGAGAGTCAGGCTTCGGGGAAGGGTTAGGGTTAGGGTTCGGGCTAGGGTTAGGGTTAGGGAATGGGGAGGTTTAGGGTCCAGGTGAGGGCACGACAACGCTTTAGGGGGAGCGTACGTGTGAGGGCGCGGGTTAGTGTCAGCGTACGGGTTAGGATTAGGGGACGGGTGAGGGTCAGGCTTCGGGGAAGGGTTAGGGTTAGGGTTCGGGCTAGGGTTAGGTTTAGGGGACGGGGACGGTTTAGGGTCCAGGTGAGGGCACGACAACGCTTTAGGGGGAGCGTACGTGTGAGGGCGCGGGTTAGTGTCAGCGTACGGGTTAGGATTAGGGGACGAGTGAGGGTCAGGATTCGGGGAAGGGTTAGGGTTAGGGTTTGGGCTAGGGTGAGGGTTAGGGTTAGGGGACGGGGACGGTTTAGGGTCCAGGTGAGGGTACGACAACGCTTTAGGGGGAGCGTACGTGTGAGGGCGCGGGTTAGTGTCAGCGTACGGGTTAGGATTAGGGGACGTGTGAGGGTCAGGCTTCGGGGAAGTGTTAGGGTTACGGTTAGGGCTAGGGTTTGGGTTAAGGGACGGGGACGGTTTAGGGTCCAGGTGAGGGCACGACAATGTTTTAGGGGGAGCGTACGTGTGAGAGCGCGGGTTAGTGTCACCGTACGGGTTAGGATTAGGGGACGGGTGAGGGTCAGGCTTCGGGGAAGGGTTAGGGTTAGGGTTCGGGCTAGGGTTAGGGTTAGGGGATGGGGACGGTTTAGGGTCCAGGTGAGGGCACGACAACGCTTTACGGGGAGCGTACGTGTGAGGGCGTGGGTTAGTGTCAGCGTACGGGTTAGGATTAGGGGACGGGTGAGGGTCAGGCTTCGGGGAAGGGCTAGGGTTAGGGTTCGGTCTAGGCTTAGGGTTAGGGGACGGGGACAGTTTAGGGTCCAGGTGAGGGCACGACAACGCTTTAGGGGGAGCGTACGTGTGAGGGCGCGGTTTAGTGTCAGGGTACGGGTTAGGATTAGGGGACGTGTGAGTGTCAGGGTTAGGGGAAGGTTTAGGGTTAGGGTTCTAACTAGGGTTAGGGTTAGGGGACGGGGACGGTTAAGGGTCCAGGTGAGGGCACGACAACGCTTTAGGGGGAGCGTACGTGTGAGGGCGCGGGTTAGTGTCAGCGTACGGGTTGGGATTAGGGTACGGGTGAGGGTCAGGCTTCGATTAAGGGTTAGGGTTAGGGTTCGGGCTAAGGTTCGGGTTAGGGGATGGGGACGTTTTAGGGTCCAAGTGAGGGTACGACAACGCTTTAGGGGGAGCGTACGTGTGAGGGCACGGGAGAGTGTCAGCGTACGGTTTAGGATTAGGGCACGGGTGAGGGTCAGGCTTCGGGGAAGGGTTAAGGTTAGGTTTCGTACTAGGCTTAGGGATAGGGGACGGGGACGGTTTAGGGTCCAGGTGAGGGCACGACAAAGCTTTAGGGGGAGCGTACGTGTTAGGGCGCGTGTTAGTGTCAGCGTACGGGTTAGGATTAGGGGACGGGTGAGTGTCAGGCTTCGGGGAAGGGTTACGGTTAGGGTTCGGGCTAGGGTTAGGGTTAGGGGACGGGGACGGTTCAGGGTCCAGGTGAGGGCACGACAACGCTTTAGGGGGAGCGTACGTGTGAGGGTGCGGTTTAGTGTCAGCGTACGGGTTAGGATTAGGGGACGGGTGAGGGTCAGGCTTCGCGGAAGGGTTAGGGTTAGGTTTCGGGATAGGGTTAGGGTTAGGGGACGGGGACTGTTTAGAGTCCAGGTGACGGCACGACAACGCTTTTGGGGGAGCGTACGTGTGAGGGCACGGGTTAGTGTCAGCGTACGGGTTAGGATTAGGGGATCAGTGAGGGTCAGGCTTCGGGGAATGGTTAGGGTTAGGGTTCGGGCTATGGTTAGGGTTAGGGGACGGGGACGGTTGAGGGTCCAGGTGAGGGCACGACAACGCTTTAGGGGGAGCGTACGTGTGGGGGCGTGAGTTAGTGTCAGCGTACGGGTTGGGATTAGGGGACGGGTGAGGGTCAGGCTTCGGGGAAGGGTTAGGGTTAGGGTTCGGGCTAGGTTTAGGGTTACGGGACGGGCACGGTTTAGGGGCCAGGTGAGGGCAAAACAACGCTTTAGGGGGAGCGTACGTGTGAGGGCGTGGGTTAGTGTCAGCGTACGGGTTGGGATTAGGGGACGGGTGAGGGTCAGGCTTCGGGGAAGGGTTAGGGTTAGGGTTCGGGCTAGGGTTAGGCTTAGGGGACGGGGACGGTTGAGGGTCCAGGTGAGGGCACGACAACGCTTTAGGGGGAGCGTACGTGTGAGGGCGTGGGATAGTGACAGCGTACGGTTTAGGATTAGGGGACGGGTGAGGGTCAGGCTTCGGGGAAGGGTTAGGGTTTGGGTTCGGGCTAGGCTTCGGGTTAGGGGATGGGGACGGTTTAGGGTCCAGGTGAGGGTTCGACAACGCTTTAGGGGGAGCGTACGTGTGAGGGCGCGGGTTAGTGTCAGCGTACGGGTTAGGATTAGGGGACGGGTGAGGGTCAGGCTTTGGGGAAGGGTTAGGGTTAGGGTTCGGGCTAGGGTTAGGGTTAGGGGACGGGGACGGTTTAGGGTCCAGGTGAGGGCACGACAACGCTTTAGGGGGAGCGTACGTGTGAGGGCGCGGGTTAGTGTCAGCGTACGGGTTAGGATTAGGGGACGGTTGAGGGTCAGACTTCGGGGAAGGGTTAGGGTTACGGTTCGGGCTAGGGTTAGGGTTAGGGGACGGGGACGGTTTAGGGTCCAGGTGAGGGCACGACAACGCTTTAGGGGGAGCGTACTTGTGAGGGCGCGGGTTAGTGTCAGCGTACGGGTTAGGAATAGGGGACGGGTGCGGGTGAGGCTTCGGGGATGGGTTAGGGTTAGGGTTCGGGCTAGGGTTAGGGTTAGGGGACGGGGACGGTTCAGAGTCCGGGTGAGGGTACGACAACGCTTTAGGGGGAGCATACGTGTGAGGGCACGGATTAGTGTCAGCGTACGGGTTAGGATTAGGGGACGGGTGAGAGTCAGGCTTCGGGGAAGGGTTAGGGTTAGGGTTAGGGCTAGGGTTAGGGTTAGGGGACGGGGACGGTTTAGGGTCCAGGTGAGGACACGACAACCTTTTAGGGGGAGCGTACGTGTGAGGGCGCGGGTTAGTGCCAGCGTACGGGTTAGGATTAGGGGACGGATGAGGGTCAGGCTTCGGGGAAGGGTTAGGGTTAGGGTTCGGGCTAGGGTTAGGGTTAGGGGACGGGGACGGTTTAGGGTCCAGGTGAGGGCACGACAAAGCTTTAGGGGGAGCGTACGTGTGAGGGCGCGTGTTAGTGTCAGCGTACGGGTTAGGATTAGGGGACGGGTGAGTGTCAGGCTTCGGGGAAGGGTTAGGGTTAGGGTTTGGGCTAGGGTTAGGGTTAGGGGACGGGGACGGTTTAGGGTCCAGGTGAGGGCACGACAACGCTTTAGGTGCAGCGTACCTGTGAGGGCGCGGGTTAGTGTCAGCGTACAGGTTAGGATTAGGGGACGGGTGAGGGTCAGGCTTCGGGGAAGTGTTAGGGTTAGGGTTCGGGCTAGGGTTAGGGTTAGGGGACGGGGACGGTTTAGGGTCCAGGTGAGGGCACGACAACGCTTTAGGGGGAGCGTACGTGTGAGGGCGCGGGTTAGTGTCAGCGTACGGGTTAGGATTAGGGGACGGGTGAGGGTCAGGCTTCGGTGAAGGGTTAGGGATAGGGTTCGGGCTAGGGTTAGGGTTAGGGGACGGGGACGGTTTAGGGTCCAGGTGAGGGCACGACAACGCTTTACGGGGAGCGTACGTGTGGGGGCGTGGGTTAGTGTCAACGTACGGGTTGGGATTAGGGAACGGGTGAGGGTCAGGCTTCGGGGAAGGGTTAGGGTTAGGGTTCGGGCTAGGTTTAGGGTTACGGGACGGGCACGGTTTAGGGGCCAGGTGAGGGCAAAACAACGCTTTAGGGGGAGCGCACGTGTGAGGGCGCGGGATAGTGTCAGCGTACGGGTTGGGATTAGGGGACGGGTGAGGGTCAGGCTTCGGGGAAGTGTTAGGGTTAGGGTTCGGGCTAGGGATAGGCTTAGGGGACGGAGAAAGTTTAGGGTCCAGGTGAGGGCACGACAACGCTTTAGGGGGAGCGTACGTGTGAGGGCGCGGGTTAGTGTCAGCGTACGGGTTGGGATTAGGGTACGGGTGAGGGTCAGGCTTCGGTTTAGGGTTAGGGTTAGGGTTCGGGCTAGGGTTAGGGTTAGGGGACGGGGACGGTTTAGGGTTCAGGTGAGGGCACGACAACGCTTTAGGGGGAGCGTACGTGTGAGGGCGCGGGTTAGTGTCAGCGTACGGGTTAGGATTAGGGGACGGGTGAAGGTCAGGCTTCAGGGAAGCGTTAGGGTTAGGTTTTGGGCTAGGTTTAGGGTTAGGGGACGGGGACGGTTTAGGGTCCAGGTGAGGGTATGACAACACTTTAGGGGGAGCGTACGTGTGAGGGCACGGGATAGTGTCAGCGTACGGTTTAGGATTAGGGCACGGGTGAGGGTCAGGCTTCGGGGAAGGGTTAGGGTTAGGGTTCGTACTAGGCTTAGGGTTAGGGGACGGGGACGGTTTAGGGTCCAGGTGAGGGTACGACAACCCATTAGGGGGAGCGTACGTGTGAGGGCGCGGGTTAGTGTCAGCGTACGGGTTAGGATTAGTGGACGGGTGAGGGTAAGGCTTCGGGGAAGGGTTAGGGTTAGGGTTCGGGCTAGGGTTAGGGTTAGGGGATGGGGACGGTTTAGGGTCCAGGTGAGGACACGACAACGCTTTAGGGGGAGCGTACGTGTGAGGGCGCTGGTTAGTGTCAGCGTACGGGTTAGGATTAGGGGACGGGTGAGGGTCAGGCTTCGAGGAAGGGTTAGGGTTACGTTTCCGGCTAGGGTTAGGGTTAGGGGACGGGGACGGTTTAGGGTCCAGGTGAGGGCACGACAACGCTTTAGGGGCAGCGTACGTGTGAGGGCGCGGGTTAGTGTCAGCGTACAGGTTAGGATTAGGGGACGGGTGAGTGTCCGGCTTCGGGGAAGGGTTAGGGTTAGGGTTCGGGCTAGGGTTAGGGTTAGGGGTCGGGGACGGTTTAGGGTCCAGGTGAGGGCACAACAACGCTTTAGGGGGAGCGTACGTGTGAGTGCGTGGGTTAGTGTCAGCGTACGGGTTAGGATTAGAGGAAGAGTGAGGGTCAGGCTTCGGGGAAGTGTTCGGTTTAGGGTTCGGGCTATGGTTAGGGTTAGGGGACGGGGACGGTTTAGGGTCCAGGTGAGGGCACGACAACGCTTTAGGGGGAGCGTACGTGTGAGGGCGCGGGTTAGTGTCAGCGTATGGGTTAGGATTAGGGGACGGGTGAGGGTCAGGCTTCGGGGAAGGGTTAGGGTTACGGTTCGAGCTAGGGTTAGGGTTAGGAGACGGGGACGGTTTAGGGTCCAGGTGAGGGGACGACAACGTTTTAGGGGGAGCGTACGTGTGAGGGCGCGGGTTAGTGTCAGCGTACGGGTTAGGATTAGGGGACGGGTGAGGGTCAGGCTTCGGGGAAGGGTTAGTGTTAGGGTTCAGGCTAGGGTTAGGTTTAGGGGACGGGGACGGTTTAGGGGCCAGGTGAGGGCACGACAATGCTTTAGGGGGAGCGTACGTGTGAGGGCACGGGTTAGTGTCAGCGTACGGTTTAGGATTAGGGGACGGGTGAGGGTCAGGCTTCGGGGAAGTGTTAGGGTTAGGGTTCGGGCTAGGGTTAGGGTTAGGGGACGGGGACGGTTTAGGGTCCAGGTGAGGGCACGACAACGCTTTAGGGGGAGCATACGTGTGAGGGCGCGGGTTAGTGTCAGCGTACGGTTTAGGATTAGGGGACGGGTGATGGTCAGGCTTCGGGGAAGGGTTAGGGTTACGGTTAGGGCTAGGGTTAGGGTTAGGGGACGGGGACGGTTTAGGGTCCAGGTGAGGGCACGACAACGCTTTAGGGGGAGCGTACATGTGAGGGTGCGGGTTAGTGTCAGTGTACGGTTTAGGATTAGGGGACGGGTGAGGGTCAGGATTCGGGGAAGGGTTAGGGTTAGGGTTCGGTCTAGGATTAGGGTTAGGGGACGGGGACGGTTTATGGTCCAGGTGAGGGCACGACAACGCTTTAGGGGGAGCGTACATGTGAGGGCATGGTTTATTGTCAGCGTACGGGTTAGGATTAGGGGACGGGTGAAGGTCAGGCTTCGGGGAAGGGTTAGGGTTAGGGTTCGGGCTAGGGTTAGTGTTGGGGGACGGGGACGGTTTAGGGTCCAGGTGAGGGTACGGCAACGCTTTAGGGGGAGCGTACGTGTGAGGGTGCGGGTTAGTGTCAGCGTACGGGTTATGATTAGGGGACGGGTGAGGGTCAGGCTTCGGGGAAGGGTTAGGGTTAGGGTTCGGTCTAGGCTTAGGGTTAGGGGACGGGGACGGTTTAGGGTCCAGGTGAGGGCACGACAACGCTTTAGGGGGAGCGTACGTGTGAGGGCGCGGTTTAGTGTCAGGGTACGGGTTAGGATTAAGGGAGGGGTGAGGGTCAGGCTTCGGGGAAGAGTTAGGGTTAGGGTTCGGGCTAGGCTTATGGTTAGGGGATCGGCACGGTTTAGGGTCCAGGTGAGGGCACGACAACGCTTTAGGGGGAGCGTACGTTTGAGGGCGCGGGTTAGTGTCAGCGTACGGGTTAGGATTAGGGGACGGTTGAGGGTCAGACTTTGGGGAAGGGTTAGGGTTACGGTTCGGGCTAGGGTTAGGGTTAGGGGACGGGGACGGTTTAGGGTCCAGGTGAGGGCACGACAACGCTTTAGGGGGAGCGTACGTGTGAGGGCGCGGGTTAGTGTCAGCGTACGGGTTAGGAATAGGGGACGGGTGCGGGTGAGGCTTCGGGGAAGGGTTAGGGTTAGGGTTCGGGCTAGGGTTAGTGTTAGGGGACGGGGACGGTTCAGGGTCCGGGTGAGGGTACGACAACGCTTTAGGGGGAGCATACGTGTGAGGGCACGGATTAGTGTCAGCGTACGGGTTAGGATTAGGGGACGGGTGAGGGTCAGGCTTCGGGGAAGGGTTAGGGTTAGGCTTAGGGCTAGGGTTAGGGTTAGGGGACGGGGACGGTTTAGGGTCCAGGTGAGGGCACAACAACGTTTTAGGGGGAGCGTACGTGTGAGGGCGCGGGTTAGTGTCAGCGTACGGGTTAGGATTAGGGGACGGGTGAGGGTCAGGCTTCGGGGAAGGGTTAGGGTTAGGGTTCGGGCTAGGGTTAGGGTTAGGGGACGGGGACGGTTTAGGGTCCAGGTGAGGGCACGACAAAGCTTTAGGGGGAGCGTACGTGTGAGGGCGCGGGTTAGTGTCAGCGTACGGGTTAGGATTAGGGGACGGGTGAGTGTCAGGCTTCGGGGAAGGGTTAGGGTTAGGGTTTGGGCTAGGGTTAGGGTTAGGGGACGGGGACGGTTTAGGGTCCAGGTGAGGGCACGACAACGCTTTAGGGGCAGCGTACGTGTGAGGGCGCGGGTTAGTGTCAGCGTACAGGTTAGGATTAGGGGACGGGTGAGGGTCAGGCTTCGGGGAAGTGTTAGGGTTAGGGTTCGGGCTAGGGTTAGGGTTAGGGGACGGGAATGTTTAGGGTCCAGGTGAGGGCACGACAACGCTTTAGGGGGAGCGTACGTGTGAGGGCGCGGGTTAGTGTCAGCGTACGGGTTAGGAATAGGGGACGGGTGAGGGTCAGGCTTCGGGGAAGGGTTAGGGATAGGGTTCGGGCTAGGGTTAGGGTTAGGGGACGGGGACGGTTTAGGGTCCAGGTGAGGGCACGACAACGCTTTAGGGGGAGCGTACGTGTGGGGGCGTGGTTTAGTGTCAACGTACGGGTTGGGATTAGGGAACGGGTGAGGGTCAGGCTTCGGGGAAGGGTTAGGGTTAGGGTTCGGGCTAGGTTTAGGGTTACGGGACGGGCACGGTTTAGGGGCCAGGTGAGGGCAAAACAACACTTTAGGGGGAGCGCACGTGTGAGGGCGCGGGATAGTGTCAGCGTACGGGTTGGGATTAGGGGACGGGTGAGGGTCAGGCTTCGGGGAAGGGTTAGGTTTAGGGTTCGGGCTAGGGTTAGGCTTAGGGGACGGAGAAAGTTTAGGGTCCAGGTGAGGGCACGACAACGCTTTAGGGGGAGCGTACGTGTGAGGGCGCGGGTTAGTGTCAGCGTACGGGTTGGGATTAGGGTACGGGTGAGGGTCAGGCTTCGGGGAAGGGTTAGGGTTAGGGTTCGGGCTAAGGTTCGGGTTAGGGGATGGGGAAGTTTTAGGGTCCAATTGAGGGTACGACAACGCTTTAGGGGGAGCGTACGTGTGAGGGCACGGGAGAGTGTCAGCGTACGGTTTAGGATTAGGGCACGGGTGAGGGTCAGGCTTCGGGGAAGGGTTAAGGTTAGGTTTCGTACTAGGCTTAGGGTTAGGGGACGGGGACGGTTTAGGGTCCAGGTGAGGGTACGACAACGCTTTAGGGGGAGCGTACGTGTGAGGGCGCGTGTTAGTGTCAGCGTACGGGTTAGGATTAGTGGACGGGTGAGGGTCAGGCTTCGGGGAAGTGTTAGGGTTAGGGTTCGGGCTAGGGTTAGGGTTAGGGGACGGGGACGGTTTAGGGTTCAGGTGAGGGCACGACAACGCTTTAGGGGGAGCGTACGTGTGAGGGCGCGGGTTAGTGTCAGCGTACGGGTTAGGATTAGGGGACGGGTGAAGGTCAGGCTTCAGGGAAGCGTTAGGGTTAGGTTTTGGGCTAGGTTTAGGGTTAGGGGACGGGGACGGTTTAGGGTCCAGGTGAGGGTATGACAACACTTTAGGGGGAGCGTACGTGTGAGGGCACGGGATAGTGTCAGCGTACGGTTTAGGATTAGGGCACGGGTGAGTGTCAGGCTTCGGGGAAGGGTTAGGGTTAGGGTTCGTACTAGGCTTAGGGTTAGGGGACGGGGACGGTTTAGGGTCCAGGTGAGGGCACAACAACGCTTTAGGGGGAGCGTACGTGTGAGGGCGCGGGTTAGTGTCAACGTACG
Source organism: Grampus griseus (assembly GCF_964374135.1). Lineage (NCBI taxonomy): Eukaryota > Metazoa > Chordata > Mammalia > Artiodactyla > Delphinidae > Grampus > Grampus griseus. The sequence continues at coordinate 377,710 of NW_028133363.1, read as the reverse complement.
GGTTAGGATTAGTGGACGGGTGAGGGTAAGGCTTCGGGGAAGGGTTAGGGTTAGGGTTCGGGCTAGGGTTAGGGTTAGGGGATGGGGACGGTTTAGGGTCCAGGTGAGGACACGACAACGCTTTAGGGGGAGCGTACGTGTGAGGGCGCGGGTTAGTGTCAGCGTACGGGTTAGGATTAGGGGACGGGTGAGGGTCAGGCTTCGAGGAAGGGTTAGGGTTACGGTTCCGGCTAGGGTTAGGGTTAGGGGACGGGGACGGTTTAGGGTCCAGGTGAGGGCACGACAATGCTTTAGGGGGAGCGTACGTGTGAGGGCGCGGGTTAGTGTCAGCGTACAGTTTAGAATTAGGGGACGGGTGAGTGTCAGGCTTCGGGGAAGGGTTAGGGTTAGGGTTCGGGCTAGGGTTAGGGTTAGGGGACGGGGACGGTTTAGGGTCCAGGTGAGGGCACAACAACGCTTTAGGGGGAGCGTACGTGTGAGTGCGTGGGTTAGTGTCAGCGTACGGGTTAGGATTAGAGGAAGAGTGAGGGTCAGGCTTCGGGGAAGTGTTAGGGTTAGGGTTCGGGCTAGGGTTAGGGTTAGGGGACGGGGACGGTTTAGGGTCCAGGTGAGGGCACGACAACGCTTTAGGGGGAGCGTATGTGTGAGGGCGCGGGTTAGTGTCAGCGTACGGGTTAGGATTAGGGGACGGGTGAGGGTCAGGCTTCGGGGAAGGGTTAGGGTTACGGTTCGGGCTAGGGTTAGGGTTAGGAGACGGGGACGGTTTAGGGTCCAGGTGAGGGGACGACAACGTTTTAGGGGGAGCGTACGTGTGAGGGCGCGGGTTAGTGTCAGCGTACGGGTTAGGATTAGGGGACGGGTGAGGGTCACGCTTCGGGGAAGGGTTAGTGTTAGGGTTCAGGCTAGGGTTAGGTTTAGGGGACGGGGACGGTTTAGGGGCCAGGTGAGGGCACGACAATGCTTTAGGGGGAGCGTACGTGTGAGGGCACGGGATAGTGTCAGCGTACGGGTTAGGATTAGGGGACGGGTGAGGGTCAGGCTTCGGGGAAGGGTTAGGGTTAGGGTTCGGGCTAGGGTTAGGGTTAGGGGACGGGGACGGTTTAGGGTCCAGGTGAGGGCACGACAACGCTTTAGGGGGAGCGTACGTGTGAGGGCGCGGGTTAGTGTCAGCGTACGGGTTAGGATTAGGGTGAGGGTCAGGCTTCGGGGAAGGGTTAGGGTTAGGGTTTGGGCTAGGGTTAGGGTTAGGGGACGGGGACGGTTTAGGGTCCAGGAGAGGGCACGCCAACGCTTTAGGGGGAGCGTACGTGTGAAGGCGCGGGTTAGTGTCAGCGTACAGGTTAGGATTAGGGGACGGGTGAGGGTCAGGCTTCGGGGAAGGGTTAGGGTTAGGGTTCGGGCTAGGGTTAGGGTTAGGGGACGGGGACGGTTTAGGGTCCAGGTGAGTGTACGACAGCGCTTTAGGGGGAGCGTACGTGTGAGGGCGCGGGTTAGTGTCAGCGTACGGGTTAGGATTAGGGGACAGGTGAGGGTCAGGCTTCGGGGAAGGGTTAGGGTTAGGGTTCGGACTAGGGTTAGGGTTAGGGGACGGGGACGGTTGAGGGTCCAGGTGAGGCCACGACAACGCTTTAGGGGGAGCGTACGTGTGGGGGCGTGGGTTAGTGTCAGCGTACGGATTGGGATTAGGGGACGGGTGAGGGTCAGGCTTCGGGGAAGGGTTAGCGTTAGGGTTCGGGCTAGGTTTAGGGTTACGGGACGGGCACGGTTTAGGGGCCAGCTGAGGGCAAAACAACGCTTTAGGGGGAGCGTACGTGTGAGGGCGCGGGTTATTGTCGGAGTACGGGTTGGGATTAGGGGACGGGTGAGGGTCAGGCTTCGGGGAAGGGTTAGGGTTAGGGTTCGGGCTAGGGTTAGGCTTAGGGGACAGGGACGGTTTAGGGTCCAGGTGACGGCAAAACAACGCTTTAGGGGGAGCGTACGTGTGAGGGCGCGGGTTAGTGTCAGCGTACGGGTTAGGATTAGTGGACGGGTGAGGGTCAGGCTTCGGAGAAGTGTTAGGGTTACGGTTCGAGCTAGGGTTAGGGTTAGGGGACGGGGACGGTTTAGGGTCCAGGTGAGGGCACAACAACGCTTTAGGGGGAGCGTACGTGTGAGGGCGCGGGTTAGTGTCCATGTACGGGTTAGGATTAGGGGACGGGTGAGGGTCAGGCTTCGGGGAAGGTTTAGGGTTAGGGTTCAGGCTAGGGTTAGGGTTAGGGGACGGGGACGGTTTAGGGTCCAGGTGAGGGCACGACAACGCTTTAGGGGGAGCGTACGTGTGAGAGCGCGGGTTAGTGTCAGCGTACGGTTTAGGATTAGGGGACGGGTGAGGGTCAGGCTTCGGGGAAGGGTTAGGATTAGGGTTCGGGCTAGGCTTAGGGTTAGGGGACGGGGACGGTTTAGGGTCCAGGTGAGGGCACGACAACGCTTTAGGGGGAGCATACGTGTGAGGGTGCGGGTTAGTGTCAGCGTACGGGTTAGGATTAGGGGACGGGTGAGGCTCAGGCTTCGGGGAAGGGTTAGGGTTACGGTTAGGGCTAGGGTTAGGGTTAGGGGACGGGGACGGTTTAGGGTCCAGGTGAGGGCACGTCAACGCTTTAGGGGGAGCGTACGTGTGACGGCGCGGTTTAGTGTCAGGGTACGGGTTAGGATTAAGGGAGGGGTGAGGGTCAGGCTTCGGGGAAGGGTTAGGGTTAGGGTTCGGGCTAGGCTTATGGTTAGGGCATGGGCACGGTTTAGGGTCCAGGTGAGGGCACGACAACGCTTTAGGGGGAGCGTACGTGTGAGGGCGTGGGTTAGTGTCAGCGTACGGGTTAGGATTACGGGACGGGTGAGGGTCAGGCTTCGGGGAAGTTTTAGGGTTAGGGTTCGGGCTAGGGTTAGGGTTAGGGGACGGGGACGGTTTAGGGTCCAGATGAGGGCCCGACAACGCTTTAGGGGGAGCGTACGTGTGAGGGCGCGGGTTAGTGTCAGCGTACGGGTTAGGATTAGGGTGAGGGTCAGGCTTCGGGGAAGTGTTAGGGTTAGGGTTCGGGCTAGGCTTAGGGTTAGGGGACGGGGACGGTTTAGGGTCCAGGTGAGGGCACGACAACGCTTTAGGGGGAGCATACGTGTGAGGGCGCGGGTTAGTGTCAGCGTACGGTTTAGGATTAGGGGACGGGTGATGGTCAGGCTTCGGGGAAGGGTTAGGGTTACGGTTAGGGCTAGGGTTAGGGTTAGGGGACGGGGACGGTTTAGGGTCCAGGTGAGGGCACGACAACGCTTTAGGGGGAGCGTACATGTGAGGGTGCGGGTTAGTGTCAGTGTACGGTTTAGGATTAGGGGACGGGTGAGGGTCAGGATTCGGGGAAGGGTTAGGGTTAGGGTTCGGTCTAGGATTAGGGTTAGGGGACGGGGACGGTTTATGGTCCAGGTGAGGGCACGACAACGCTTTAGGGGGAGCGTACATGTGAGGGCATGGTTTATTGTCAGCGTACGGGTTAGGATTAGGGGACGGGTGAAGGTCAGGCTTCGGGGAAGGGTTAGGGTTAGGGTTCGGGCTAGGGTTAGTGTTGGGGGACGGGGACGGTTTAGGGTCCAGGTGAGGGTACGGCAACGCTTTAGGGGGAGCGTACGTGTGAGGGTGCGGGTTAGTGTCAGCGTACGGGTTATGATTAGGGGACGGGTGAGGGTCAGGCTTCGGGGAAGGGTTAGGGTTAGGGTTCGGTCTAGGCTTAGGGTTAGGGGACGGGGACGGTTTAGGGTCCAGGTGAGGGCACGACAACGCTTTAGGGGGAGCGTACGTGTGAGGGCGCGGTTTAGTGTCAGGGTACGGGTTAGGATTAAGGGAGGGGTGAGGGTCAGGCTTCGGGGAAGAGTTAGGGTTAGGGTTCGGGCTAGGCTTATGGTTAGGGGATCGGCACGGTTTAGGGTCCAGGTGAGGGCACGACAACGCTTTAGGGGGAGCGTACGTTTGAGGGCGCGGGTTAGTGTCAGCGTACGGGTTAGGATTAGGGGACGGTTGAGGGTCAGACTTTGGGGAAGGGTTAGGGTTACGGTTCGGGCTAGGGTTAGGGTTAGGGGACGGGGACGGTTTAGGGTCCAGGTGAGGGCACGACAACGCTTTAGGGGGAGCGTACGTGTGAGGGCGCGGGTTAGTGTCAGCGTACGGGTTAGGAATAGGGGACGGGTGCGGGTGAGGCTTCGGGGAAGGGTTAGGGTTAGGGTTCGGGCTAGGGTTAGTGTTAGGGGACGGGGACGGTTCAGGGTCCGGGTGAGGGTACGACAACGCTTTAGGGGGAGCATACGTGTGAGGGCACGGATTAGTGTCAGCGTACGGGTTAGGATTAGGGGACGGGTGAGGGTCAGGCTTCGGGGAAGGGTTAGGGTTAGGCTTAGGGCTAGGGTTAGGGTTAGGGGACGGGGACGGTTTAGGGTCCAGGTGAGGGCACAACAACGTTTTAGGGGGAGCGTACGTGTGAGGGCGCGGGTTAGTGTCAGCGTACGGGTTAGGATTAGGGGACGGGTGAGGGTCAGGCTTCGGGGAAGGGTTAGGGTTAGGGTTCGGGCTAGGGTTAGGGTTAGGGGACGGGGACGGTTTAGGGTCCAGGTGAGGGCACGACAAAGCTTTAGGGGGAGCGTACGTGTGAGGGCGCGGGTTAGTGTCAGCGTACGGGTTAGGATTAGGGGACGGGTGAGTGTCAGGCTTCGGGGAAGGGTTAGGGTTAGGGTTTGGGCTAGGGTTAGGGTTAGGGGACGGGGACGGTTTAGGGTCCAGGTGAGGGCACGACAACGCTTTAGGGGCAGCGTACGTGTGAGGGCGCGGGTTAGTGTCAGCGTACAGGTTAGGATTAGGGGACGGGTGAGGGTCAGGCTTCGGGGAAGTGTTAGGGTTAGGGTTCGGGCTAGGGTTAGGGTTAGGGGACGGGAATGTTTAGGGTCCAGGTGAGGGCACGACAACGCTTTAGGGGGAGCGTACGTGTGAGGGCGCGGGTTAGTGTCAGCGTACGGGTTAGGAATAGGGGACGGGTGAGGGTCAGGCTTCGGGGAAGGGTTAGGGATAGGGTTCGGGCTAGGGTTAGGGTTAGGGGACGGGGACGGTTTAGGGTCCAGGTGAGGGCACGACAACGCTTTAGGGGGAGCGTACGTGTGGGGGCGTGGTTTAGTGTCAACGTACGGGTTGGGATTAGGGAACGGGTGAGGGTCAGGCTTCGGGGAAGGGTTAGGGTTAGGGTTCGGGCTAGGTTTAGGGTTACGGGACGGGCACGGTTTAGGGGCCAGGTGAGGGCAAAACAACACTTTAGGGGGAGCGCACGTGTGAGGGCGCGGGATAGTGTCAGCGTACGGGTTGGGATTAGGGGACGGGTGAGGGTCAGGCTTCGGGGAAGGGTTAGGTTTAGGGTTCGGGCTAGGGTTAGGCTTAGGGGACGGAGAAAGTTTAGGGTCCAGGTGAGGGCACGACAACGCTTTAGGGGGAGCGTACGTGTGAGGGCGCGGGTTAGTGTCAGCGTACGGGTTGGGATTAGGGTACGGGTGAGGGTCAGGCTTCGGGGAAGGGTTAGGGTTAGGGTTCGGGCTAAGGTTCGGGTTAGGGGATGGGGAAGTTTTAGGGTCCAATTGAGGGTACGACAACGCTTTAGGGGGAGCGTACGTGTGAGGCCACGGGAGAGTGTCAGCGTACGGTTTAGGATTAGGGCACGGGTGAGGGTCAGGCTTCGGGGAAGGGTTAAGGTTAGGTTTCGTACTAGGCTTAGGGTTAGGGGACGGGGACGGTTTAGGGTCCAGGTGAGGGTACGACAACGCTTTAGGGGGAGCGTACGTGTGAGGGCGCGTGTTAGTGTCAGCGTACGGGTTAGGATTAGTGGACGGGTGAGGGTCAGGCTTCGGGGAAGTGTTAGGGTTAGGGTTCGGGCTAGGGTTAGGGTTAGGGGACGGGGACGGTTTAGGGTTCAGGTGAGGGCACGACAACGCTTTAGGGGGAGCGTACGTGTGAGGGCGCGGGTTAGTGTCAGCGTACGGGTTAGGATTAGGGGACGGGTGAAGGTCAGGCTTCAGGGAAGCGTTAGGGTTAGGTTTTGGGCTAGGTTTAGGGTTAGGGGACGGGGACGGTTTAGGGTCCAGGTGAGGGTATGACAACACTTTAGGGGGAGCGTACGTGTGAGGGCACGGGATAGTGTCAGCGTACGGTTTAGGATTAGGGCACGGGTGAGTGTCAGGCTTCGGGGAAGGGTTAGGGTTAGGGTTCGTACTAGGCTTAGGGTTAGGGGACGGGGACGGTTTAGGGTCCAGGTGAGGGCACAACAACGCTTTAGGGGGAGCGTACGTGTGAGGGCGCGGGTTAGTGTCAACGTACGGGTTAGGATTAGTGGACGGGTGAGGGTAAGGCTTCGGGGAAGGGTTAGGGTTAGGGTTCGGGCTAGGGTTAGGGTTAGGGGATGGGGACGGTTTAGGGTCCAGGTGAGGACACGACAACGCTTTAGGGGGAGCGTACGTGTGAGGGCGCGGGTTAGTGTCAGCGTACGGGTTAGGATTAGGGGACGGGTGAGGGTCAGGCTTCGAGGAAGGGTTAGGGTTACGGTTCCGGCTAGGGTTAGGGTTAGGGGACGGGGACGGTTTAGGGTCCAGGTGAGGGCACGACAATGCTTTAGGGGGAGCGTACGTGTGAGGGCGCGGGTTAGTGTCAGCGTACAGTTTAGAATTAGGGGACGGGTGAGTGTCAGGCTTCGGGGAAGGGTTAGGGTTAGGGTTCGGGCTAGGGTTAGGGTTAGGGGACGGGGACGGTTTAGGGTCCAGGTGAGGGCACAACAACGCTTTAGGGGGAGCGTACGTGTGAGTGCGTGGGTTAGTGTCAGCGTACGGGTTAGGATTAGAGGAAGAGTGAGGGTCAGGCTTCGGGGAAGTGTTAGGGTTAGGGTTCGGGCTAGGGTTAGGGTTAGGGGACGGGGACGGTTTAGGGTCCAGGTGAGGGCACGACAACGCTTTAGGGGGAGCGTATGTGTGAGGGCGCGGGTTAGTGTCAGCGTACGGGTTAGGATTAGGGGACGGGTGAGGGTCAGGCTTCGGGGAAGGGTTAGGGTTACGGTTCGGGCTAGGGTTAGGGTTAGGAGACGGGGACGGTTTAGGGTCCAGGTGAGGGGACGACAACGTTTTAGGGGGAGCGTACGTGTGAGGGCGCGGGTTAGTGTCAGCGTACGGGTTAGGATTAGGGGACGGGTGAGGGTCACGCTTCGGGGAAGGGTTAGTGTTAGGGTTCAGGCTAGGGTTAGGTTTAGGGGACGGGGACGGTTTAGGGGCCAGGTGAGGGCACGACAATGCTTTAGGGGGAGCGTACGTGTGAGGGCACCGGATAGTGTCAGCGTACGGGTTAGGATTAGGGGACGGGTGAGGGTCAGGCTTCGGGGAAGGGTTAGGGTTAGGGTTCGGGCTAGGGTTAGGGTTAGGGGACGGGGACGGTTTAGGGTCCAGGTGAGGGCACGACAACGCTTTAGGGGGAGCGTACGTGTGAGGGCGCGGGTTAGTGTCAGCGTACGGGTTAGGATTAGGGTGAGGGTCAGGCTTCGGGGAAGGGTTAGGGTTAGGGTTTGGGCTAGGGTTAGGGTTAGGGGACGGGGACGGTTTAGGGTCCAGGAGAGGGCACGCCAACGCTTTAGGGGGAGCGTACGTGTGAAGGCGCGGGTTAGTGTCAGCGTACAGGTTAGGATTAGGGGACGGGTGAGGGTCAGGCTTCGGGGAAGGGTTAGGGTTAGGGTTCGGGCTAGGGTTAGGGTTAGGGGACGGGGACGGTTTAGGGTCCAGGTGAGTGTACGACAGCGCTTTAGGGGGAGCGTACGTGTGAGGGCGCGGGTTAGTGTCAGCGTACGGGTTAGGATTAGGGGACAGGTGAGGGTCAGGCTTCGGGGAAGGGTTAGGGTTAGGGTTCGGACTAGGGTTAGGGTTAGGGGACGGGGACGGTTGAGGGTCCAGGTGAGGCCACGACAACGCTTTAGGGGGAGCGTACGTGTGGGGGCGTGGGTTAGTGTCAGCGTACGGATTGGGATTAGGGGACGGGTGAGGGTCAGGCTTCGGGGAAGGGTTAGCGTTAGGGTTCGGGCTAGGTTTAGGGTTACGGGACGGGCACGGTTTAGGGGCCAGCTGAGGGCAAAACAACGCTTTAGGGGGAGCGTACGTGTGAGGGCGCGGGTTATTGTCGGAGTACGGGTTGGGATTAGGGGACGGGTGAGGGTCAGGCTTCGGGGAAGGGTTAGGGTTAGGGTTCGGGCTAGGGTTAGGCTTAGGGGACAGGGACGGTTTAGGGTCCAGGTGACGGCAAAACAACGCTTTAGGGGGAGCGTACGTGTGAGGGCGCGGGTTAGTGTCAGCGTACGGGTTAGGATTAGTGGACGGGTGAGGGTCAGGCTTCGGAGAAGTGTTAGGGTTACGGTTCGAGCTAGGGTTAGGGTTAGGGGACGGGGACGGTTTAGGGTCCAGGTGAGGGCACAACAACGCTTTAGGGGGAGCGTACGTGTGAGGGCGCGGGTTAGTGTCCATGTACGGGTTAGGATTAGGGGACGGGTGAGGGTCAGGCTTCGGGGAAGGTTTAGGGTTAGGGTTCAGGCTAGGGTTAGGGTTAGGGGACGGGGACGGTTTAGGGTCCAGGTGAGGGCACGACAACGCTTTAGGGGGAGCGTACGTGTGAGAGCGCGGGTTAGTGTCAGCGTACGGTTTAGGATTAGGGGACGGGTGAGGGTCAGGCTTCGGGGAAGGGTTAGGATTAGGGTTCGGGCTAGGCTTAGGGTTAGGGGACGGGGACGGTTTAGGGTCCAGGTGAGGGCACGACAACGCTTTAGGGGGAGCATACGTGTGAGGGTGCGGGTTAGTGTCAGCGTACGGGTTAGGATTAGGGGACGGGTGAGGCTCAGGCTTCGGGGAAGGGTTAGGGTTACGGTTAGGGCTAGGGTTAGGGTTAGGGGACGGGGACGGTTTAGGGTCCAGGTGAGGGCACGTCAACGCTTTAGGGGGAGCGTACGTGTGACGGCGCGGTTTAGTGTCAGGGTACGGGTTAGGATTAAGGGAGGGGTGAGGGTCAGGCTTCGGGGAAGGGTTAGGGTTAGGGTTCGGGCTAGGCTTATGGTTAGGGCATGGGCACGGTTTAGGGTCCAGGTGAGGGCACGACAACGCTTTAGGGGGAGCGTACGTGTGAGGGCGTGGGTTAGTGTCAGCGTACGGGTTAGGATTACGGGACGGGTGAGGGTCAGGCTTCGGGGAAGTTTTAGGGTTAGGGTTCGGGCTAGGGTTAGGGTTAGGGGACGGGGACGGTTTAGGGTCCAGATGAGGGCCCGACAACGCTTTAGGGGGAGCGTACGTGTGAGGGCGCGGGTTAGTGTCAGCGTACGGGTTAGGATTAGGGTGAGGGTCAGGCTTCGGGGAAGGGTTAGGGTTAGGGTTCGGGCTAGGGTTAGGGTTAGGGGACGGGGACGGTTTAGGGTCCAGGAGAGGGCACGCCAACGCTTTAGGGGGAGCGTACGTGTGGGGGCGTGGGTTAGTGTCAGCGTACGGATTGGGATTAGGGGACGGGTGAGGGTCAGGCTTCGGGGAAGGGTTAGCGTTAGGGTTCGGGCTAGGGTTAGGGTTAGGGGACGGGCACGGTTTAGGGGCCAGCTGAGGGCAAAACAACGCTTTAGGGGGAGCGTACGTGTGAGGGCGCGGGTTAGTGTCGGCGTACGGGTTAGGATTAGGAGACGGGTGAGGGTCAGGCTTCGGGGAATGGTTAGGGTTAGGGTTCGGGCTAGGGTTAGGCTTAGGGGACAGGGACGGTTTAGGGTCCAGGTGAGGGCAAAACAGCGCTTTAGGGGGAGCGTACGTGTGAGGGCGCGGGTTAGTGTCAGCGTACGGGTTAGGATTAGTGGACGGGTGAGGGTCAGGCTTCGGAGAAGGGTTAGGGTTACGGTTCGGGCTAGGGTTAGGGTTAGGGGACGGGGACGGTTTAGGGTCCAGGTGAGGGCATGACAACGCTTTAGGGGGAGCGTACGTGTGAGGGCATGGGTTAGTGTCAGCGTACGGGTTAGGATTAGGAGACGGGTGAGGGTCAGGCTTCGGGGAAGGGTTAGGGTTAGGGTTCGGGCTACGGTTAGGGTTAGGGGACGGGGACGGTTTAGGGTCCAGGTGAGGGCACGACAACGCTTTAGGGGGAGCGTACGTGTGAGGGTGCAGGTTAGTGTCAGCGTACGGGTTAGGATTAGGGGACGTGTGAGGGTCAGGCTTCGGGGAAGGGTTAGGGTTAGGGTTAGGGCTAGGGTTAGGGTTAGGGGACGGGGACAGTTTAGGGTCCAGGTGAGGGCAAGACAACGTGTTAGGGGGAGTGTACGTGTGAGGGCGCGGGTTAGTGTCAGCATTCGGGTTAGGATTAGGGGACAGGTGAGGGTCAGGCTTCGGGGAAGGGTTAGTGTTAGGGTTCGGGCTAGGTTTAGGGTTAGGGTACGGGGACAGTTTAGGGTCTAGGTGAGGGCACGTCAACGCTTTAGGATGAGCGTACGTGTAAGGGCGCGGGTTAGTGTCAGCGTACGGGTTAGGATTAGGGGACGGGTGAGGGTCAGGCTTCGGGGAAGTGTTAGGGTTAGGGTTCGGGCTAGGGTTAGGCTTAGGGGACGGGGACGGTTTAGGGTCCAGGTGAGGGCACGACAACGCTTTAGGGGTAGCGTACGTGTGAGGGCGCGGGTTAGTGTCAGCGTACGGGTTAGGATTAGGGGACGGGTGAGGGTCAGGCTTCGGGGAAGGGTTAGGGTTAGGGTTCGGGCTAGGGTTAGGGTTAGGGGACGGGGACGGTTTAGGGTCCAGGTGAGGGCACGACACCGCTTTAGGGGGAGCGTACGTGTGAGGGCGCGGGTTAGTGTCAGCGTACGGGTTAGGATTAGGGGACGGGTGAGGGTCAGGCATCGGGGAAGGTTTAGGGTTAGGGTTCGGGCTAGGGTTAGGGTTAGGGGACGGGGACGGTTTAGGGTCCAGATGAGGGCCCGACAACGCTTTAGGGGGAGCGTATGTGTGAGGGCGCGGGTTAGTGTCAGCCTACGGGTTAGGATTAGGGTGAGGGTCAGGCTTCGGGGAAGGGTTAGGGTTAGGGTTCGGGCTAGGGTTAGGGTTAGGGGACGGGGACGGTTTAGGGTCCAGGAGAGGGCACGCCAACGCTTTAGGGGGAGCGTACGTGTGGGGGCCTGGGTTAGTGTCAGCGTACGGATTGGGATTAGGGGACGGGTGAGGGTCAGGCTTCGGGGAAGGGTTAGCGTTAGGGTTCGGGCTAGGGTTAGGGTTAGGGGATGGGGACGGTTTAGGGTCCAGGTGAGGACACGACAACGCTTTAGGGGGAGCGTACGTGTGAGGGCGCGGGTTAGTGTCAGCGTACGGGTTAGGATTAGGGGACGGGTGAGGGTCAGGCTTCGAGGAAGGGTTAGGGTTACGGTTCCGGCTAGGGTTAGGGTTAGGGGACGGGGACGGTTTAGGGTCCAGGTGAGGGCACGACAATGCTTTAGGGGGAGCGTACGTGTGAGGGCGCGGGTTAGTGTCAGCGTACAGTTTAGAATTAGGGGACGGGTGAGTGTCAGGCTTCGGGGAAGGGTTAGGGTTAGGGTTCGGGCTAGGGTTAGGGTTAGGGGACGGGGACGGTTTAGGGTCCAGGTGAGGGCACAACAACGCTTTAGGGGGAGCGTACGTGTGAGTGCGTGGGTTAGTGTCAGCGTACGGGTTAGGATTAGAGGAAGAGTGAGGGTCAGGCTTCGGGGAAGTGTTAGGGTTAGGGTTCGGGCTAGGGTTAGGGTTAGGGGACGGGGACGGTTTAGGGTCCAGGTGAGGGCACGACAACGCTTTAGGGGGAGCGTATGTGTGAGGGCGCGGGTTAGTGTCAGCGTACGGGTTAGGATTAGGGGACGGGTGAGGGTCAGGCTTCGGGGAAGGGTTAGGGTTACGGTTCGGGCTAGGGTTAGGGTTAGGAGACGGGGACGGTTTAGGGTCCAGGTGAGGGGACGACAACGTTTTAGGGGGAGCGTACGTGTGAGGGCGCGGGTTAGTGTCAGCGTACGGGTTAGGATTAGGGGACGGGTGAGGGTCACGCTTCGGGGAAGGGTTAGTGTTAGGGTTCAGGCTAGGGTTAGGTTTAGGGGACGGGGACGGTTTAGGGGCCAGGTGAGGGCACGACAATGCTTTAGGGGGAGCGTACGTGTGAGGGCACCGGATAGTGTCAGCGTACGGGTTAGGATTAGGGGACGGGTGAGGGTCAGGCTTCGGGGAAGGGTTAGGGTTAGGGTTCGGGCTAGGGTTAGGGTTAGGGGACGGGGACGGTTTAGGGTCCAGGTGAGGGCACGACAACGCTTTAGGGGGAGCGTACGTGTGAGGGCGCGGGTTAGTGTCAGCGTACGGGTTAGGATTAGGGTGAGGGTCAGGCTTCGGGGAAGGGTTAGGGTTAGGGTTTGGGCTAGGGTTAGGGTTAGGGGACGGGGACGGTTTAGGGTCCAGGAGAGGGCACGCCAACGCTTTAGGGGGAGCGTACGTGTGAAGGCGCGGGTTAGTGTCAGCGTACAGGTTAGGATTAGGGGACGGGTGAGGGTCAGGCTTCGGGGAAGGGTTAGGGTTAGGGTTCGGGCTAGGGTTAGGGTTAGGGGACGGGGACGGTTTAGGGTCCAGGTGAGTGTACGACAGCGCTTTAGGGGGAGCGTACGTGTGAGGGCGCGGGTTAGTGTCAGCGTACGGGTTAGGATTAGGGGACAGGTGAGGGTCAGGCTTCGGGGAAGGGTTAGGGTTAGGGTTCGGACTAGGGTTAGGGTTAGGGGACGGGGACGGTTGAGGGTCCAGGTGAGGCCACGACAACGCTTTAGGGGGAGCGTACGTGTGGGGGCGTGGGTTAGTGTCAGCGTACGGATTGGGATTAGGGGACGGGTGAGGGTCAGGCTTCGGGGAAGGGTTAGCGTTAGGGTTCGGGCTAGGTTTAGGGTTACGGGACGGGCACGGTTTAGGGGCCAGCTGAGGGCAAAACAACGCTTTAGGGGGAGCGTACGTGTGAGGGCGCGGGTTATTGTCGGAGTACGGGTTGGGATTAGGGGACGGGTGAGGGTCAGGCTTCGGGGAAGGGTTAGGGTTAGGGTTCGGGCTAGGGTTAGGCTTAGGGGACAGGGACGGTTTAGGGTCCAGGTGACGGCAAAACAACGCTTTAGGGGGAGCGTACGTGTGAGGGCGCGGGTTAGTGTCAGCGTACGGGTTAGGATTAGTGGACGGGTGAGGGTCAGGCTTCGGAGAAGTGTTAGGGTTACGGTTCGAGCTAGGGTTAGGGTTAGGGGACGGGGACGGTTTAGGGTCCAGGTGAGGGCACAACAACGCTTTAGGGGGAGCGTACGTGTGAGGGCGCGGGTTAGTGTCCATGTACGGGTTAGGATTAGGGGACGGGTGAGGGTCAGGCTTCGGGGAAGGTTTAGGGTTAGGGTTCAGGCTAGGGTTAGGGTTAGGGGACGGGGACGGTTTAGGGTCCAGGTGAGGGCACGACAACGCTTTAGGGGGAGCGTACGTGTGAGAGCGCGGGTTAGTGTCAGCGTACGGTTTAGGATTAGGGGACGGGTGAGGGTCAGGCTTCGGGGAAGGGTTAGGATTAGGGTTCGGGCTAGGCTTAGGGTTAGGGGACGGGGACGGTTTAGGGTCCAGGTGAGGGCACGACAACGCTTTAGGGGGAGCATACGTGTGAGGGTGCGGGTTAGTGTCAGCGTACGGGTTAGGATTAGGGGACGGGTGAGGCTCAGGCTTCGGGGAAGGGTTAGGGTTACGGTTAGGGCTAGGGTTAGGGTTAGGGGACGGGGACGGTTTAGGGTCCAGGTGAGGGCACGTCAACGCTTTAGGGGGAGCGTACGTGTGACGGCGCGGTTTAGTGTCAGGGTACGGGTTAGGATTAAGGGAGGGGTGAGGGTCAGGCTTCGGGGAAGGGTTAGGGTTAGGGTTCGGGCTAGGCTTATGGTTAGGGCATGGGCACGGTTTAGGGTCCAGGTGAGGGCACGACAACGCTTTAGGGGGAGCGTACGTGTGAGGGCGTGGGTTAGTGTCAGCGTACGGGTTAGGATTACGGGACGGGTGAGGGTCAGGCTTCGGGGAAGTTTTAGGGTTAGGGTTCGGGCTAGGGTTAGGGTTAGGGGACGGGGACGGTTTAGGGTCCAGATGAGGGCCCGACAACGCTTTAGGGGGAGCGTACGTGTGAGGGCGCGGGTTAGTGTCAGCGTACGGGTTAGGATTAGGGTGAGGGTCAGGCTTCGGGGAAGGGTTAGGGTTAGGGTTCGGGCTAGGGTTAGGGTTAGGGGACGGGGACGGTTTAGGGTCCAGGAGAGGGCACGCCAACGCTTTAGGGGGAGCGTACGTGTGGGGGCGTGGGTTAGTGTCAGCGTACGGATTGGGATTAGGGGACGGGTGAGGGTCAGGCTTCGGGGAAGGGTTAGCGTTAGGGTTCGGGCTAGGGTTAGGGTTAGGGGACGGGCACGGTTTAGGGGCCAGCTGAGGGCAAAACAACGCTTTAGGGGGAGCGTACGTGTGAGGGCGCGGGTTAGTGTCGGCGTACGGGTTAGGATTAGGAGACGGGTGAGGGTCAGGCTTCGGGGAAGGGTTAGGGTTAGGGTTCGGGCTAGGGTTAGGCTTAGGGGACAGGGACGGTTTAGGGTCCAGGTGAGGGCAAAACAGCGCTTTAGGGGGAGCGTACGTGTGAGGGCGCGGGTTAGTGTCAGCGTACGGGTTAGGATTAGTGGACGGGTGAGGGTCAGGCTTCGGAGAAGGGTTAGGGTTACGGTTCGGGCTAGGGTTAGGGTTAGGGGACGGGGACGGTTTAGGGTCCAGGTGAGGGCATGACAACGCTTTAGGGGGAGCGTACGTGTGAGGGCATGGGTTAGTGTCAGCGTACGGGTTAGGATTAGGAGACGGGTGAGGGTCAGGCTTCGGGGAAGGGTTAGGGTTAGGGTTCGGGCTACGGTTAGGGTTAGGGGACGGGGACGGTTTAGGGTCCAGGTGAGGGCACGACAACGCTTTAGGGGGAGCGTACGTGTGAGGGTGCAGGTTAGTGTCAGCGTACGGGTTAGGATTAGGGGACGTGTGAGGGTCAGGCTTCGGGGAAGGGTTAGGGTTAGGGTTAGGGCTAGGGTTAGGGTTAGGGGACGGGGACAGTTTAGGGTCCAGGTGAGGGCAAGACAACGTGTTAGGGGGAGTGTACGTGTGAGGGCGCGGGTTAGTGTCAGCATTCGGGTTAGGATTAGGGGACAGGTGAGGGTCAGGCTTCGGGGAAGGGTTAGTGTTAGGGTTCGGGCTAGGTTTAGGGTTAGGGTACGGGGACAGTTTAGGGTCTAGGTGAGGGCACGTCAACGCTTTAGGATGAGCGTACGTGTAAGGGCGCGGGTTAGTGTCAGCGTACGGGTTAGGATTAGGGGACGGGTGAGGGTCAGGCTTCGGGGAAGTGTTAGGGTTAGGGTTCGGGCTAGGGTTAGGGTTAGGGGACGGGGACGGTTTAGGGTCCAGGTGAGGGCACGACAACGCTTTAGGGGTAGCGTACGTGTGAGGGCGCGGGTTAGTGTCAGCGTACGGGTTAGGATTAGGGGACGGGTGAGGGTCAGGCTTCGGGGAAGGGTTAGGGTTAGGGTTCGGGCTAGGGTTAGGGTTAGGGGACGGGGACGGTTTAGGGTCCAGGTGAGGGCACGACACCGCTTTAGGGGGAGCGTACGTGTGAGGGCGCGGGTTAGTGTCAGCGTACGGGTTAGGATTAGGGGACGGGTGAGGGTCAGGCTTCGGGGAAGGTTTAGGGTTAGGGTTCGGGCTAGGGTTAGGGTTAGGGGACGGGGACGGTTTAGGGTCCAGATGAGGGCCCGACAACGCTTTAGGGGGAGCGTATGTGTGAGGGCGCGGGTTAGTGTCAGCCTACGGGTTAGGATTAGGGTGAGGGTCAGGCTTCGGGGAAGGGTTAGGGTTAGGGTTCGGGCTAGGGTTAGGGTTAGGGGACGGGGACGGTTTAGGGTCCAGGAGAGGGCACGCCAACGCTTTAGGGGGAGCGTACGTGTGGGGGCCTGGGTTAGTGTCAGCGTACGGATTGGGATTAGGGGACGGGTGAGGGTCAGGCTTCGGGGAAGGGTTAGCGTTAGGGTTCGGGCTAGGGTTAGGGTTAGGGGACGGGCACTGTTTAGGGGCCAGCTGAGGGCAAAACAACGCTTTAGGGGGAGCGTACGTGTGAGGGCGCGGGTTAGTGTCGGCGTACGGGTTAGGATTAGGAGACGGGTGAGGGTCAGGCTTCGGGGAAGGGTTAGGGTTAGGGTTCGGGCTAGGGTTAGGCTTAGGGGACAGGGACGGTTTAGGGTCCAGGTGAGGGCAAAACAGCGCTTTAGGGGGAGCGTACGTGTGAGGGCGCGGGTTAGTGTCAGCGTACGGGTTAGGATTAGTGGACGGGTGAGGGTCAGGCTTCGGAGAAGGGTTAGGGTTACGGTTCGGGCTAGGGTTAGGGTTAGGGGACGGGGACGGTTTAGGGTCCAGGTGAGGGCATGACAACGCTTTAGGGGGAGCGTACGTGTGAGGGCATATGTTAGTGTCAGCGTACGGGTTAGGATTAGGAGACGAGTGAGGGTCAGGCTTCGGGGAAGGGTTAGGGTTAGGGTTCGGGCTACGGTTAGGGTTAGGGGACGGGGACGGTTTAGGGTCCAGGTGAGGGCACGACAACGCTTTAGGGGGAGCGTACGTGTGAGGGTGCAGGTTAGTGTCAGCGTACGGGTTAGGATTAGGGGACGGGTGAGTGTCAGGCTTCGGGGAAGGGTTAGGGTTAGGGTTCGGGCTAGGGTTAGGGTTAGGGGACGGGGACAGTTTAGGGTCCAGGTGAGGGCAAGACAACGTGTTAGGGGGAGCGTACGTGTGAGGGCGCGGGTTAGTGTCAGCATTCGGGTTAGGATTAGGGGACAGGTGAGGGTCAGGCTTCGGGGAAGGGTTAGTGTTAGGGTTCGGGCTAGGTTTAGGGTTAGGGTACGGGGACAGTTTAGGGTCTAGGTGAGGGCACGTCAACGCTTTAGGATGAGCGTACGTGTAAGGGCGCGGGTTAGTGTCAGCGTACGGGTTAGGATTAGGGGACGGGTGAGGGTCAGGCTTCGGGGAAGTGTTAGGGTTAGGGTTCGGGCTAGGGTTAGGGTTAGGGGACGGGGACGGTTTAGGGTCCAGGTGAGGGCACGACAACGCTTTAGGGGTAGCGTACGTGTGAGGGCGCGGGTTAGTGTCAGCGTACGGGTTAGGATTAGGGGACGGGTGAGGGTCAGGCTTCGGGGAAGGGTTAGGGTTAGGGTTCGGGCTAGGGTTAGGGTTAGGGGACGGGGACGGTTTAGGGTCCAGGTGAGGGCACGACACCGCTTTAGGGGGAGCGTACGTGTGAGGGCGCGGGTTAGTGTCAGCGTACGGGTTAGGATTAGGGTGAAGTTCAGGCTTCGGGGAAGGGTTAGGGTTACGGTTAGGGCTAGGGTTAGGGTTAGTGGACGGGGACGGTTTAGGGTCCAGGTGAGGGCACGACAACGCTTTAGGGGGAGCGTACGTATGAGGGTGCGGGTTAGTGTCAGCGTACGGTTTAGGATTAGGGGACGGGTGAGGGTCCAGCTTCGGGGTAGGGTTAGGGTTAGGGTTCGGGCTAGGGTTAGGGTTAGGGGACGGGGACGGTTTAGGGTCCAGGTGAGGGCACGACAACGCTTTAGGGGGAGCGTACGTGTGAGGGCGCGGGTTAGTGTCAGAGTACGGGTTAGGATTAGGGGACGGGTGAGGGTCAGGCTTCGGGGAAGGTTTAGGGTTAGGGTTCGGGCTAGGGTTAGGGTTAGGGGACGGGGACGGTTTAGGGTCCAGATGAGGGCCCGACAACGCTTTAGGGGGAGCGTATGTGTGAGGGCGCGGGTTAGTGTCAGCCTACGGGTTAGGATTAGGGTGAGGGTCAGGCTTCGGGGAAGGGTTAGGGTTAGGGTTCGGGCTAGGGTTAGGGTTAGGGGACGGGGACGGTTTAGGGTCCAGGAGAGGGCACGCCAACGCTTTAGGGGGAGCGTACGTGTGGGGGCCTGGGTTAGTGTCAGCGTACGGATTGGGATTAGGGGACGGGTGAGGGTCAGGCTTCGGGGAAGGGTTAGCGTTAGGGTTCGGGCTAGGGTTAGGGTTAGGGGACGGGCACTGTTTAGGGGCCAGCTGAGGGCAAAACAACGCTTTAGGGGGAGCGTACGTGTGAGGGCGCGGGTTAGTGTCGGCGTACGGGTTAGGATTAGGAGACGGGTGAGGGTCAGGCTTCGGGGAAGGGTTAGGGTTAGGGTTCGGGCTAGGGTTAGGCTTAGGGGACAGGGACGGTTTAGGGTCCAGGTGAGGGCAAAACAGCGCTTTAGGGGGAGCGTACGTGTGAGGGCGCGGGTTAGTGTCAGCGTACGGGTTAGGATTAGTGGACGGGTGAGGGTCAGGCTTCGGAGAAGGGTTAGGGTTACGGTTCGGGCTAGGGTTAGGGTTAGGGGACGGGGACGGTTTAGGGTCCAGGTGAGGGCATGACAACGCTTTAGGGGGAGCGTACGTGTGAGGGCATATGTTAGTGTCAGCGTACGGGTTAGGATTAGGAGACGAGTGAGGGTCAGGCTTCGGGGAAGGGTTAGGGTTAGGGTTCGGGCTACGGTTAGGGTTAGGGGACGGGGACGGTTTAGGGTCCAGGTGAGGGCACGACAACGCTTTAGGGGGAGCGTACGTGTGAGGGTGCAGGTTAGTGTCAGCGTACGGGTTAGGATTAGGGGACGGGTGAGTGTCAGGCTTCGGGGAAGGGTTAGGGTTAGGGTTCGGGCTAGGGTTAGGGTTAGGGGACGGGGACAGTTTAGGGTCCAGGTGAGGGCAAGACAACGTGTTAGGGGGAGCGTACGTGTGAGGGCGCGGGTTAGTGTCAGCATTCGGGTTAGGATTAGGGGACAGGTGAGGGTCAGGCTTCGGGGAAGGGTTAGTGTTAGGGTTCGGGCTAGGTTTAGGGTTAGGGTACGGGGACAGTTTAGGGTCTAGGTGAGGGCACGTCAACGCTTTAGGATGAGCGTACGTGTAAGGGCGCGGGTTAGTGTCAGCGTACGGGTTAGGATTAGGGGACGGGTGAGGGTCAGGCTTCGGGGAAGTGTTAGGGTTAGGGTTCGGGCTAGGGTTAGGGTTAGGGGACGGGGACGGTTTAGGGTCCAGGTGAGGGCACGACAACGCTTTAGGGGTAGCGTACGTGTGAGGGCGCGGGTTAGTGTCAGCGTACGGGTTAGGATTAGGGGACGGGTGAGGGTCAGGCTTCGGGGAAGGGTTAGGGTTAGGGTTCGGGCTAGGGTTAGGGTTAGGGGACGGGGACGGTTTAGGGTCCAGGTGAGGGCACGACACCGCTTTAGGGGGAGCGTACGTGTGAGGGCGCGGGTTAGTGTCAGCGTACGGGTTAGGATTAGGGGACGGGTGAGGGTCAGGCTTCGGGGAAGGTTTAGGGTTAGGGTTCGGGCTAGGGTTAGGGTTAGGGGACGGGGACGGTTTAGGGTCCAGATGAGGGCCCGACAACGCTTTAGGGGGAGCGTATGTGTGAGGGCACGGGTTAGTGTCAGCCTACGGGTTAGGATTAGGGTGAGGGTCAGGCTTCGGGGAAGGGTTAGGGTTAGGGTTCGGGCTAGGGTTAGGGTTAGGGGACGGGGACGGTTTAGGGTCCAGGAGAGGGCACGCCAACGCTTTAGGGGGAGCGTACGTGTGGGGGCCTGGGTTAGTGTCAGCGTACGGATTGGGATTAGGGGACGGGTGAGGGTCAGGCTTCGGGGAAGGGTTAGCGTTAGGGTTCGGGCTAGGGTTAGGGTTAGGGGACGGGCACTGTTTAGGGGCCAGCTGAGGGCAAAACAACGCTTTAGGGGGAGCGTACGTGTGAGGGCGCGGGTTAGTGTCGGCGTACGGGTTAGGATTAGGAGACGGGTGAGGGTCAGGCTTCGGGGAAGGGTTAGGGTTAGGGTTCGGGCTAGGGTTAGGCTTAGGGGACAGGGACGGTTTAGGGTCCAGGTGAGGGCAAAACAGCGCTTTAGGGGGAGCGTACGTGTGAGGGCGCGGGTTAGTGTCAGCGTACGGGTTAGGATTAGTGGACGGGTGAGGGTCAGGCTTCGGAGAAGGGTTAGGGTTACGGTTCGGGCTAGGGTTAGGGTTAGGGGACGGGGACGGTTTAGGGTCCAGGTGAGGGCATGACAACGCTTTAGGGGGAGCGTACGTGTGAGGGCATATGTTAGTGTCAGCGTACGGGTTAGGATTAGGAGACGAGTGAGGGTCAGGCTTCGGGGAAGGGTTAGGGTTAGGGTTCGGGCTACGGTTAGGGTTAGGGGACGGGGACGGTTTAGGGTCCAGGTGAGGGCACGACAACGCTTTAGGGGGAGCGTACGTGTGAGGGTGCAGGTTAGTGTCAGCGTACGGGTTAGGATTAGGGGACGGGTGAGTGTCAGGCTTCGGGGAAGGGTTAGGGTTAGGGTTCGGGCTAGGGTTAGGGTTAGGGGACGGGGACAGTTTAGGGTCCAGGTGAGGGCAAGACAACGTGTTAGGGGGAGCGTACGTGTGAGGGCGCGGGTTAGTGTCAGCATTCGGGTTAGGATTAGGGGACAGGTGAGGGTCAGGCTTCGGGGAAGGGTTAGTGTTAGGGTTCGGGCTAGGTTTAGGGTTAGGGTACGGGGACAGTTTAGGGTCTAGGTGAGGGCACGTCAACGCTTTAGGATGAGCGTACGTGTAAGGGCGCGGGTTAGTGTCAGCGTACGGGTTAGGATTAGGGGACGGGTGAGGGTCAGGCTTCGGGGAAGTGTTAGGGTTAGGGTTCGGGCTAGGGTTAGGGTTAGGGGACGGGGACGGTTTAGGGTCCAGGTGAGGGCACGACAACGCTTTAGGGGTAGCGTACGTGTGAGGGCGCGGGTTAGTGTCAGCGTACGGGTTAGGATTAGGGGACGGGTGAGGGTCAGGCTTCGGGGAAGGGTTAGGGTTAGGGTTCGGGCTAGGGTTAGGGTTAGGGGACGGGGACGGTTTAGGGTCCAGGTGAGGGCACGACACCGCTTTAGGGGGAGCGTACGTGTGAGGGCGCGGGTTAGTGTCAGCGTACGGGTTAGGATTAGGGTGAAGTTCAGGCTTCGGGGAAGGGTTAGGGTTACGGTTAGGGCTAGGGTTAGGGTTAGTGGACGGGGACGGTTTAGGGTCCAGGTGAGGGCACGACAACGCTTTAGGGGGAGCGTACGTATGAGGGTGCGGGTTAGTGTCAGCGTACGGTTTAGGATTAGGGGACGGGTGAGGGTCCAGCTTCGGGGTAGGGTTAGGGTTAGGGTTCGGGCTAGGGTTAGGGTTAGGGGACGGGGACGGTTTAGGGTCCAGGTGAGGGCACGACAACGCTTTAGGGGGAGCGTACGTGTGAGGGCGCGGGTTAGTGTCAGAGTACGGGTTAGGATTAGGGGACGGGTGAGGGTCAGGCTTCGGGGAAGGTTTAGGGTTAGGGTTCGGGCTAGGGTTAGGGTTAGGGGACGGGGACGGTTTAGGGTCCAGATGAGGGCCCGACAACGCTTTAGGGGGAGCGTATGTGTGAGGGCGCGGGTTAGTGTCAGCCTACGGGTTAGGATTAGGGTGAGGGTCAGGCTTCGGGGAAGGGTTAGGGTTAGGGTTCGGGCTAGGGTTAGGGTTAGGGGACGGGGACGGTTTAGGGTCCAGGAGAGGGCACGCCAACGCTTTAGGGGGAGCGTACGTGTGGGGGCCTGGGTTAGTGTCAGCGTACGGATTGGGATTAGGGGACGGGTGAGGGTCAGGCTTCGGGGAAGGGTTAGCGTTAGGGTTCGGGCTAGGGTTAGGGTTAGGGGACGGGCACTGTTTAGGGGCCAGCTGAGGGCAAAACAACGCTTTAGGGGGAGCGTACGTGTGAGGGCGCGGGTTAGTGTCGGCGTACGGGTTAGGATTAGGAGACGGGTGAGGGTCAGGCTTCGGGGAAGGGTTAGGGTTAGGGTTCGGGCTAGGGTTAGGCTTAGGGGACAGGGACGGTTTAGGGTCCAGGTGAGGGCAAAACAGCGCTTTAGGGGGAGCGTACGTGTGAGGGCGCGGGTTAGTGTCAGCGTACGGGTTAGGATTAGTGGACGGGTGAGGGTCAGGCTTCGGAGAAGGGTTAGGGTTACGGTTCGGGCTAGGGTTAGGGTTAGGGGACGGGGACGGTTTAGGGTCCAGGTGAGGGCATGACAACGCTTTAGGGGGAGCGTACGTGTGAGGGCATATGTTAGTGTCAGCGTACGGGTTAGGATTAGGAGACGAGTGAGGGTCAGGCTTCGGGGAAGGGTTAGGGTTAGGGTTCGGGCTACGGTTAGGGTTAGGGGACGGGGACGGTTTAGGGTCCAGGTGAGGGCACGACAACGCTTTAGGGGGAGCGTACGTGTGAGGGTGCAGGTTAGTGTCAGCGTACGGGTTAGGATTAGGGGACGGGTGAGTGTCAGGCTTCGGGGAAGGGTTAGGGTTAGGGTTCGGGCTAGGGTTAGGGTTAGGGGACGGGGACAGTTTAGGGTCCAGGTGAGGGCAAGACAACGTGTTAGGGGGAGCGTACGTGTGAGGGCGCGGGTTAGTGTCAGCATTCGGGTTAGGATTAGGGGACAGGTGAGGGTCAGGCTTCGGGGAAGGGTTAGTGTTAGGGTTCGGGCTAGGTTTAGGGTTAGGGTACGGGGACAGTTTAGGGTCTAGGTGAGGGCACGTCAACGCTTTAGGATGAGCGTACGTGTAAGGGCGCGGGTTAGTGTCAGCGTACGGGTTAGGATTAGGGGACGGGTGAGGGTCAGGCTTCGGGGAAGTGTTAGGGTTAGGGTTCGGGCTAGGGTTAGGGTTAGGGGACGGGGACGGTTTAGGGTCCAGGTGAGGGCACGACAACGCTTTAGGGGTAGCGTACGTGTGAGGGCGCGGGTTAGTGTCAGCGTACGGGTTAGGATTAGGGGACGGGTGAGGGTCAGGCTTCGGGGAAGGGTTAGGGTTAGGGTTCGGGCTAGGGTTAGGGTTAGGGGACGGGGACGGTTTAGGGTCCAGGAGAGGGCACGCCAACGCTTTAGGGGGAGCGTACGTGTGGGGGCCTGGGTTAGTGTCAGCGTACGGATTGGGATTAGGGGACGGGTGAGGGTCAGGCTTCGGGGAAGGGTTAGCGTTAGGGTTCGGGCTAGGGTTAGGGTTAGGGGACGGGCACTGTTTAGGGGCCAGCTGAGGGCAAAACAACGCTTTAGGGGGAGCGTACGTGTGAGGGCGCGGGTTAGTGTCGGCGTACGGGTTAGGATTAGGAGACGGGTGAGGGTCAGGCTTCGGGGAAGGGTTAGGGTTAGGGTTCGGGCTAGGGTTAGGCTTAGGGGACAGGGACGGTTTAGGGTCCAGGTGAGGGCAAAACAGCGCTTTAGGGGGAGCGTACGTGTGAGGGCGCGGGTTAGTGTCAGCGTACGGGTTAGGATTAGTGGACGGGTGAGGGTCAGGCTTCGGAGAAGGGTTAGGGTTACGGTTCGGGCTAGGGTTAGGGTTAGGGGACGGGGACGGTTTAGGGTCCAGGTGAGGGCATGACAACGCTTTAGGGGGAGCGTACGTGTGAGGGCATATGTTAGTGTCAGCGTACGGGTTAGGATTAGGAGACGAGTGAGGGTCAGGCTTCGGGGAAGGGTTAGGGTTAGGGTTCGGGCTACGGTTAGGGTTAGGGGACGGGGACGGTTTAGGGTCCAGGTGAGGGCACGACAACGCTTTAGGGGGAGCGTACGTGTGAGGGTGCAGGTTAGTGTCAGCGTACGGGTTAGGATTAGGGGACGGGTGAGTGTCAGGCTTCGGGGAAGGGTTAGGGTTAGGGTTCGGGCTAGGGTTAGGGTTAGGGGACGGGGACAGTTTAGGGTCCAGGTGAGGGCAAGACAACGTGTTAGGGGGAGCGTACGTGTGAGGG
This sequence comes from Grampus griseus, assembly GCF_964374135.1. Taxonomy (NCBI): domain Eukaryota; kingdom Metazoa; phylum Chordata; class Mammalia; order Artiodactyla; family Delphinidae; genus Grampus; species Grampus griseus. The sequence goes on along the minus strand of NW_028133363.1, from coordinate 353,787 downwards.
CGCGGGTTAGTGTCAGCATTCGGGTTAGGATTAGGGGACAGGTGAGGGTCAGGCTTCGGGGAAGGGTTAGTGTTAGGGTTCGGGCTAGGTTTAGGGTTAGGGTACGGGGACAGTTTAGGGTCTAGGTGAGGGCACGTCAACGCTTTAGGATGAGCGTACGTGTAAGGGCGCGGGTTAGTGTCAGCGTACGGGTTAGGATTAGGGGACGGGTGAGGGTCAGGCTTCGGGGAAGTGTTAGGGTTAGGGTTCGGGCTAGGGTTAGGGTTAGGGGACGGGGACGGTTTAGGGTCCAGGTGAGGGCACGACAACGCTTTAGGGGTAGCGTACGTGTGAGGGCGCGGGTTAGTGTCAGCGTACGGGTTAGGATTAGGGGACGGGTGAGGGTCAGGCTTCGGGGAAGGGTTAGGGTTAGGGTTCGGGCTAGGGTTAGGGTTAGGGGACGGGGACGGTTTAGGGTCCAGGTGAGGGCACGACACCGCTTTAGGGGGAGCGTACGTGTGAGGGCGCGGGTTAGTGTCAGCGTACGGGTTAGGATTAGGGTGAAGTTCAGGCTTCGGGGAAGGGTTAGGGTTACGGTTAGGGCTAGGGTTAGGGTTAGTGGACGGGGACGGTTTAGGGTCCAGGTGAGGGCACGACAACGTTTTAGGGGGAGCGTACGTATGAGGGTGCGGGTTAGTGTCAGCGTACGGTTTAGGATTAGGGGACGGGTGAGGGTCCAGCTTCGGGGTAGGGTTAGGGTTAGGGTTCGGGCTAGGGTTAGGGTTAGGGGACGGGGACGGTTTAGGGTCCAGGTGAGGGCACGACACCGCTTTAGGGGGAGCGTACGTGTGAGGGCGCGGGTTAGTGTCAGCGTACGGGTTAGGATTAGGGGACGGGTGAGTGTCAGGCTTCGGGGAAGGGTTAGGGTTAGGGTTCGGGCTAGGGTTAGGGTTAGGGGACGGGGACAGTTTAGGGTCCAGGTGAGGGCAAGACAACGTGTTAGGGGGAGCGTACGTGTGAGGGCGCGGGTTAGTGTCAGCATTCGGGTTAGGATTAGGGGACAGGTGAGGGTCAGGCTTCGGGGAAGGGTTAGTGTTAGGGTTCGGGCTAGGTTTAGGGTTAGGGTACGGGGACAGTTTAGGGTCTAGGTGAGGGCACGTCAACGCTTTAGGATGAGCGTACGTGTAAGGGCGCGGGTTAGTGTCAGCGTACGGGTTAGGATTAGGGGACGGGTGAGGGTCAGGCTTCGGGGAAGTGTTAGGGTTAGGGTTCGGGCTAGGGTTAGGGTTAGGGGACGGGGACGGTTTAGGGTCCAGGTGAGGGCACGACAACGCTTTAGGGGTAGCGTACGTGTGAGGGCGCGGGTTAGTGTCAGCGTACGGGTTAGGATTAGGGGACGGGTGAGGGTCAGGCTTCGGGGAAGGGTTAGGGTTAGGGTTCGGGCTAGGGTTAGGGTTAGGGGACGGGGACGGTTTAGGGTCCAGGTGAGGGCACGACACCGCTTTAGGGGGAGCGTACGTGTGAGGGCGCGGGTTAGTGTCAGCGTACGGGTTAGGATTAGGGTGAAGTTCAGGCTTCGGGGAAGGGTTAGGGTTACGGTTAGGGCTAGGGTTAGGGTTAGTGGACGGGGACGGTTTAGGGTCCAGGTGAGGGCACGACAACGTTTTAGGGGGAGCGTACGTATGAGGGTGCGGGTTAGTGTCAGCGTACGGTTTAGGATTAGGGGACGGGTGAGGGTCCAGCTTCGGGGTAGGGTTAGGGTTAGGGTTCGGGCTAGGGTTAGGGTTAGGGGACGGGGACGGTTTAGGGTCCAGGTGAGGGCACGACACCGCTTTAGGGGGAGCGTACGTGTGAGGGCGCGGGTTAGTGTCAGCGTACGGGTTAGGATTAGGGGACGGGTGAGGGTCAGGCTTCGGGGAAGGTTTAGGGTTAGGGTTCGGGCTAGGGTTAGGGTTAGGGGACGGGGACGGTTTAGGGTCCAGATGAGGGCCCGACAACGCTTTAGGGGGAGCGTATGTGTGAGGGCGCGGGTTAGTGTCAGCCTACGGGTTAGGATTAGGGTGAGGGTCAGGCTTCGGGGAAGGGTTAGGGTTAGGGTTCGGGCTAGGGTTAGGGTTAGGGGACGGGGACGGTTTAGGGTCCAGGAGAGGGCACGCCAACGCTTTAGGGGGAGCGTACGTGTGGGGGCCTGGGTTAGTGTCAGCGTACGGATTGGGATTAGGGGACGGGTGAGGGTCAGGCTTCGGGGAAGGGTTAGCGTTAGGGTTCGGGCTAGGGTTAGGGTTAGGGGACGGGCACTGTTTAGGGGCCAGCTGAGGGCAAAACAACGCTTTAGGGGGAGCGTACGTGTGAGGGCGCGGGTTAGTGTCGGCGTACGGGTTAGGATTAGGAGACGGGTGAGGGTCAGGCTTCGGGGAAGGGTTAGGGTTAGGGTTCGGGCTAGGGTTAGGCTTAGGGGACAGGGACGGTTTAGGGTCCAGGTGAGGGCAAAACAGCGCTTTAGGGGGAGCGTACGTGTGAGGGCGCGGGTTAGTGTCAGCGTACGGGTTAGGATTAGTGGACGGGTGAGGGTCAGGCTTCGGAGAAGGGTTAGGGTTACGGTTCGGGCTAGGGTTAGGGTTAGGGGACGGGGACGGTTTAGGGTCCAGGTGAGGGCATGACAACGCTTTAGGGGGAGCGTACGTGTGAGGGCATATGTTAGTGTCAGCGTACGGGTTAGGATTAGGAGACGAGTGAGGGTCAGGCTTCGGGGAAGGGTTAGGGTTAGGGTTCGGGCTACGGTTAGGGTTAGGGGACGGGGACGGTTTAGGGTCCAGGTGAGGGCACGACAACGCTTTAGGGGGAGCGTACGTGTGAGGGTGCAGGTTAGTGTCAGCGTACGGGTTAGGATTAGGGGACGGGTGAGTGTCAGGCTTCGGGGAAGGGTTAGGGTTAGGGTTCGGGCTAGGGTTAGGGTTAGGGGACGGGGACAGTTTAGGGTCCAGGTGAGGGCAAGACAACGTGTTAGGGGGAGCGTACGTGTGAGGGCGCGGGTTAGTGTCAGCATTCGGGTTAGGATTAGGGGACAGGTGAGGGTCAGGCTTCGGGGAAGGGTTAGTGTTAGGGTTCGGGCTAGGTTTAGGGTTAGGGTACGGGGACAGTTTAGGGTCTAGGTGAGGGCACGTCAACGCTTTAGGATGAGCGTACGTGTAAGGGCGCGGGTTAGTGTCAGCGTACGGGTTAGGATTAGGGGACGGGTGAGGGTCAGGCTTCGGGGAAGTGTTAGGGTTAGGGTTCGGGCTAGGGTTAGGGTTAGGGGACGGGGACGGTTTAGGGTCCAGGTGAGGGCACGACAACGCTTTAGGGGTAGCGTACGTGTGAGGGCGCGGGTTAGTGTCAGCGTACGGGTTAGGATTAGGGGACGGGTGAGGGTCAGGCTTCGGGGAAGGGTTAGGGTTAGGGTTCGGGCTAGGGTTAGGGTTAGGGGACGGGGACGGTTTAGGGTCCAGGTGAGGGCACGACACCGCTTTAGAGGTGCGTACGTGTGAGGGCGCGGGTTGGTGTCAGCGTACGGGTTAAGATTAGGGGATGGGTGAGGGTCAGGCTTCGGGGAAGGGTTAGGGTTAGGGTTCGGGCTAGGGTTAGGGTTAGGGGACGGGGACGGTTTAGGGTCCAGGTGAGGGCACGACAACGCTTTAGGGGGAGCGTACGTGTGGGGGCGTGGTTTAGTGTCAGCGTACGGGTTGGGATTAGGGGACGGGTGAGGGTCAGGCTTCGGGGAAGGGTTAGGGTTAGGGTTCGGGCTAGGTTTAGGGTTACGGGACGGGCACGGTTTAGGGGCCAGGTGAGGGCAAAACAACGCTTTAGGGGGAGCGTACGTGTGAGGGCGCGTGTTAGCGTCAGCGTACGGGTTGGGATTAGGGGACGGGTGAGGGTCAGGCTTCGGGGAAGGGTTAGGGTTAGGGTTCAGGCTAGGGTTAGGCTTAGGGGACGGGGACGGTTTAGGGTCCAGGTGAGGGTACGACAACACTTTAGGGGGAGCGTACGTGTGAGGGCGCGGGATAGTGTCAGCGTACGGTTTAGGATTAGGGGACGGGTGAGGGTCAGTCTTCGGGGAAGGGTTAGGGTTAGGGTTCGGGCTAGGCTTAGGGTTAGGGGACGGGGACGGTTTAGGGTCCAGGTGAGGGTACGACAACGCTTTAGGGGGAGCGTACGTGTGAGGGCGCGGGTTAGTGTCAGCGTACGGGTTAGGATTAGGGGACGGGTGAGGGTCAGGCTTCGGGGAAGGGTTAGGGTTAGGGTTCGGGCTAGGGTTAGCGTTAGGGGACGGGGACTGTTTAGGGTCCACGGGAGGGCACGACCACGCTTTAGGGGGAGCGTACGTGTGAGGGCATGGGTTAGTGTCAGCGTATGGGTTAGGATTAGGGGACGGTTGAGGGTCAGGCTTCGGGGAAGGGTTAGGGTTACGGTTCGGGCTAGGGTTAGGGTTAGGGTTACGGGGACGGTTTAGGGTCCAGGTGAGGGCACGACAACGCTTTAGGGGGAGCGTACGTGTGAGGGCACGGGTTAGTGTCAGCGTACGGCTTAGGATTAGGGGACGGGTGAGGGTCAGGCTTCGGGGAAGGGTTAGGGTTAGGGTTCGGGTTAGGGTTAGGGTTAGGGGATGGGGACGGTTTAGGGTCCAGGTGAGGGCACGACAACGCTTTAGGGGGAGCGTACGTGTGAGGGCGCGGGTTAGTGTCAGCGTATGGGTTAGGATTAGGGGACGGGTGAAAGTCAGGCTTCCGGGAAGGGTGAGGGTTAGGGTTCGGGCTAGGGTTACGGTTAGGGGACGGGGACAGTTTAGGGTCCAGGTGAGGGCACAACAACGCTTTAGGGGGAGCGTACGTGTGAGGGCGCGGGTTAGTGTCAGCGTATGGGTTAGGATTAGGGGACGGGTGAGGGTCAGGCTTCCGGGAAGGGTGAGGGTTAGGGTTCGGGCTAGGGTAAGGGTTAGGGGACGGGGACGGTTTAGGGTCCAGGTGAGGGCACGACAACGCTTTAGGGGGAGCGTACGTGTGAGGGCGCGGGTTAGTGTCAGCGTTCGGGTTAGGATTAGGGGACGGGTGAGGGTCAGGCTTCGGGGAAGGGTTAGGGTTAGGGTTCGGGCTAGGGTTAGGGTTAGGGGACGGGGACGGTTTAGGGTCCAGGTGAGGGCACGACACCGCTTTAGGGGGAGCGTACGTGTGAGGGCGCGGGTTAGTGTCAGCGTACGGGTTAGGATTAGGGTGAAGGTCTGGCTTCGGGGAAGGGTTAGGGTTACGGTTAGGGCTAGGGTTAGGGTTAGTGGACGGGGACGGTTTAGGGTCCAGGTGAGGGCACGACAACGTTTTAGGGGGAGCGTACGTATGAGGGTGCGGGTTAGTGTCAGCGTACGGTTTAGGATTAGGGGACGGGTGAGGGTCAAGCTTCGGGGTAGGGTTAGGGTTAGGGTTCGGGCTAGGGTTAGGGTTAGGGGACGGGGACGGTTTAGGGTCCAGGAGAGGGCACGCCAACGCTTTAGGGGGAGCGTACGTGTGGGGGCGTGGGTTAGTGTCAGCGTACGGATTGGGATTAGGGGACGGGTGAGGGTCAGGCTTCGGGGAAGGGTTAGCGTTAGGGTTCGGGCTAGGGTTAGGGTTAGGGGACGGGCACTGTTTAGGGGCCAGCTGAGGGCAAAACAACGCTTTAGGGGGAGCGTACGTGTGAGGGCGCGGGTTAGTGTCGGCGTACGGGTTAGGATTAGGAGACGGGTGAGGGTCAGGCTTCGGGGAAGGGTTAGGGTTAGGGTTCGGGCTAGGGTTAGGCTTAGGGGACAGGGACGGTTTAGGGTCCAGGTGAGGGCAAAACAGCGCTTTAGGGGGAGCGTACGTGTGAGGGCGCGGGTTAGTGTCAGCATTCGGGTTAGGATTAGGGGACAGGTGAGGGTCAGGCTTCGGGGAAGGGTTAGTGTTAGGGTTCGGGCTAGGTTTAGGGTTAGGGTACGGGGACAGTTTAGGATCTAGGTGAGGGCACGTCAACGCTTTAGGATGAGCGTACGTGTAAGGGCGCGGGTTAGTGTCAGCGTACGGGTTAGGATTAGGGGACGGGTGAGGGTCAGGCTTCGGGGAAGTGTTAGGGTTAGGGTTCGGGCTAGGGTTAGGGTTAGGGGACGGGGACGGTTTAGGGTCCAGGTGAGGGCACGACAACGCTTTAGGGGTAGCGTACGTGTGAGGGCGCGGGTTAGTGTCAGCGTACGGGTTAGGATTAGGGGACGGGTGAGGGTCAGGCTTCGGGGAAGGGTTAGGGTTAGGGTTCGGGCTAGGGTTAGGGTTAGGGGACGGGGACGGTTTAGGGTCCAGGTGAGGGCACGACACCGCTTTAGGGGGAGCGTACGTGTGAGGGCACGGGTTAGTGTCAGCGTACGGGTTAGGATTAGGGTGAAGGTCAGGCTTCGGGGAAGGGTTAGGGTTACGGTTAGGGCTAGGGTTAGGGTTAGTGGACGGGGACGGTTTAGGGTCCAGGTGAGGGCACGACAACGTTTTAGGGGGAGCGTACGTATGAGGGTGCGGGTTAGTGTCAGCGTACGGTTTAGGATTAGGGGACGGGTGAGGGTCAAGCTTCGGGGTAGGGTTAGGGTTAGGGTTCGGGCTAGGGTTAGGGTTAGGGGACGGGGACGGTTTAGGGTCCAGGTGAGGGCACGACAACGCTTTAGGGGGAGCGTACGTGTGAGGGCGCGGGTTAGTGTCAGAGTACGGGTTAGGATTAGGGGACGGGTGAGTGTCAGGCTTCGGGGAAGGGTTAGGGTTAGGGTTCGGGCTAGGGTTAGGGTTAGGGGACGGGGACGGTTTAGGGTCCAGGTGAGGGCACGAGAACGCTTTAGGGGGAGCGTACGTGTGAGGGCGCGGGTTAGTGTCGGCGTACAGGTTAGGATTAGGAGACGGGTGAGGGTCACGCTTCGGGGAAGGGTTAGGGTTAGGGTTCGGGGTAGGGTTAGGCTTAGGGGACAGGGACGGTTTAGGGTCCAGGTGAGGGCAAAACAGCGCTTTAGGGGGAGCGTACGTGTGAGGGCGCGGGTTAGTGTCAGCGTACGGGTTAGGATTAGTGGACGGGTGAGGGTCAGGCTTCGGAGAACGGTTAGGGTTACGGTTCGGGCTAGGGTTAGGTTTAGGGGACGGGGACGGTTTAGGGTCCAGGTGAGGGCATGACAACGCTTTAGGGGGAGCGTACGTGTGAGGGCATGGGTTAGTGTCAGCGTACGGGTTAGGATTAGGAGACGGGTGAGGGTCAGGCTTCGGGGAAGGGTTAGGGTTAGGGTTCGGGCTACGGTTAGGGTTAGGGGACGGGGACGGTTTAGGGTCCAGGTGAGGGCACGACAACGCTTTAGGGGGAGCGTACGTGTGAGGGTGCAGGTTAGTGTCAGCGTACGGGTTAGGATTAGGGGACGGGTGAGGGTCAGGCTTTGGGGAAGGGTTAGGGTTAGGGTTAGGGCTAGGGTTAGGGTTAGGGGACGGGGACAGTTTAGGGTCCAGGTGAGGGCAAGACAACGTGTTAGGGGGAGCGTACGTGTGAGGGCGCGGGTTAGTGTCAGCATTCGGTTTAGGATTAGGGGACAGGTGAGGGTCAGGCTTCGGGGAAGGGTTAGTGTTAGGGTTCGGGCTAGGTTTAGGGTTAGGGTACGGGGACAGTTTAGGGTCTAGGTGAGGGCACGTCAACGCTTTAGGATGAGCGTACGTGTAAGGGCGCGGGTTAGTGTCAGTGTACGGGTTAGGATTAGGGGACGGGTGAGGGTCAGGCTTCGGGGAAGTGTTAGGGTTAGGGTTCGGGCTAGAGTTAGGGTTAGGGGACGGGGACGGTTTAGGGTCCAGGTGAGGGCACGACAACGCTTTAGGGGTAGCGTACGTGTGAGGGCGCGGGTTAGTGTCAGCGTACGGGTTAGGATTAGGGGACGGGTGAGGGTCAGGCTTCGGGGAAGGGTTAGGGTTAGGGTTCGGGCTAGGGTTAGGGTTAGGGGACGGGGACGGTTTAGGGTCCAGGTGAGGGCACGACACCGCTTTAGGTGGAGCGTACGTGTGAGGGCGCGGGTTAGTGTCAGCGTACGGGTTAGGATTAGGGGACGGGTGAGGGTCAGGCTTCGGGGAAGGTTTAGGGTTAGGGTTCGGGCTAGGGTTAGGGTTAGGGGACGGGGACGGTTTAGGGTCCAGATGAGGGCCCGACAACGCTTTAGGGGGAGCGTACGTGTGAGGGCGCGGGTTAGTGTCAGCGTACGGGTTAGGATTAGGGTGAGGGTCAGGCTTCGGGGAAGGGTTAGGGTTAGGGTTCGGGCTAGGGTTAGGGTTAGGGGACGGGGACGGTTTAGGGTCCAGGAGAGGGCACGCCAACGCTTTAGGGGGAGCGTACGTGTGGGGGCGTGGGTTAGTGTCAGCGTACGGATTGGGATTAGGGGACGGGTGAGGGTCAGGCTTCGGGGAAGGGTTAGCGTTAGGGTTCGGGCTAGGGTTAGGGTCAGGGGACGGGCACGGTTTAGGGGCCAGCTGAGGGCAAAACAACGCTTTAGGGGGAGCGTACGTGTGAGGGCGCGGGTTAGTGTCGGCGTACGGGTTAGGATTAGGAGACGGGTGAGGGTCAGGCTTCGGGGAAGGGTTAGGGTTAGGGTTCGGGCTAGGGTTAGGCTTAGGGGACAGGGACGGTTTAGGGTCCAGGTGAGGGCAAAACAGCGCTTTAGGGGGAGCGTACGTGTGAGGGCGCGGGTTAGTGTCAGCGTACGGGTTAGGATTAGTGGACGGGTGAGGGTCAGGCTTCGGAGAAGGGTTAGGGTTACGGTTCGGGCTAGGGTTAGGGTTAGGGGACGGGGACGGTTTAGGGTCCAGGTGAGGGCATGACAACGCTTTAGGGGGAGCGTACGTGTGAGGGCATGGGTTAGTGTCAGCGTACGGGTTAGGATTAGGAGACGGGTGAGGGTCAGGCTTCGGGGAAGGGTTAGGGTTAGGGTTCGGGCTACGGTTAGGGTTAGGGGACGGGGACGGTTTAGGGTCCAGGTGAGGGCACGACAACGCTTTAGGGGGAGCGTACGTGTGAGGGTGGAGGTTAGTGTCAGCGTACGGGTTAGGATTAGGGGACGGGTGAGTGTCAGGCTTCGGGGAAGGGTTAGGGTTAGGGTTAGGGCTAGGGTTAGGGTTAGGGGACGGGGACAGTTTAGGGTCCAGGTGAGGGCAAGACAACGTGTTAGGGGGAGCGTACGTGTGAGGGCGCGGGTTAGTGTCAGCATTCGGGTTAGGATTAGGGGACAGGTGAGGGTCAGGCTTCGGGGAAGGGTTAGTGTTAGGGTTCGGGCTAGGTTTAGGGTTAGGGTACGGGGACAGTTTAGGGTCTAGGTGAGGGCTCGTCAACGCTTTAGGATGAGCGTACGTGTAAGGGCGCGGGTTAGTGTCAGCGTACGGGTTAGGATTAGGGGACGGGTGAGGGTCAGGCTTCGGGGAAGTGTTAGGGTTAGGGTTCGGGCTAGGGTTAGGGTTAGGGGACGGGGACGGTTTAGGGTCCAGGTGAGGGCACGACAACGCTTTAGGGGTAGCGTACGTGTGAGGGCGCGGGTTAGTGTCAGCGTACGGGTTAGGATTAGGGGACGGGTGAGGGTCAGGCTTCGGGGAAGGGTTAGGGTTAGGGTTCGGGCTAGGGTTAGGGTTAGGGGACGGGGACGGTTTAGGGTCCAGGTGAGGGCACGACACCGCTTTAGGGGGAGCGTACGTGTGAGGGCGCGGGTTAGTGTCAGCGTAAGGGTTAGGATTAGGGTGAAGGTCAGGCTTCGGGGAAGGGTTAGGGTTACGGTTAGGGCTAGGGTTAGGGTTAGTGGACGGGGACGGTTTAGGGTCCAGGTGAGGGCACGACAACGTTTTAGGGGGAGCGTACGTATGAGGGTGCGGGTTAGTGTCAGCGTACGGTTTAGGATTAGGGGACGGGTGAGGGTCAAGCTTCGGGGTAGGGTTAGGGTTAGGGTTCGGGCTAGGGTTAGGGTTAGGGGACGGGGACGGTTTAGGGTCCAGGTGAGGGCACGACAACGCTTTAGGGGGAGCGTACGTGTGAGGGCGCGGGTTAGTGTCAGAGTACGGGTTAGGATTAGGGGACGGGTGAGTGTCAGGCTTCGGGGAAGGGTTAGGGTTAGGGTTCGGGCTAGGGTTAGTGTTAGGGGACGGGGACGGTTTAGGGTCCAGGTGAGGGCACGAGAACGCTTTAGGGGGAGCGTACGTGTGAGGGCGCGGGATAGTGTCAGCGTACGGTTTAGGATTAGGTGACGGTTGAGGGTCAGGCTTCGGGGAAGGGTTAGGGTTAGGGTTCGGGCTAGGGTTAGGGTTAGGGAACGGGGAAGGTTTAGGGTCCAGGTGAGGGTACGACAACGCTTTAGAGGTGCGTACGTGTGAGGGCGCGGGTTGGTGTCAGCGTACGGGTTAAGATTAGGGGACGGGTGAGGGTCAGGCTTCGGGGAAGGGTTAGTGTTAGGGTTCGGGCTAGGTTTAGGGTTACGGGACGGGCACGGTTTAGGGGCCAGGTGAGGGCAAAACAACGCTTTAGGGGGAGCGTACGTGTGAGGGCGCGTGTTAGTGTCAGCGTACGGGTTGGGATTAGGGGACGGGTGAGGGTCAGGCTTCGGGGAAGGGTTAGGGTTAGGGTTCGGGCTAGGGTTAGGGTTAGGGGACGGGGACGGTTTAGGGTCCAGATGAGGGCCCGACAACGCTTTAGGGGGAGCGTACGTGTGAGGGCGCGGGTTAGTGTCAGCGTACGGGTTAGGATTAGGGTGAGGGTCAGGCTTCGGGGAAGGGTTAGGGTTAGGGTTCGGGCTAGGGTTAGGGTTAGGGGACGGGGACGGTTTAGGGTCCAGGAGAGGGCACGCCAACGCTTTAGGGGGAGCGTACGTGTGGGGGCGTGGGTTAGTGTCAGCGTACGGATTGGGATTAGGGGACGGGTGAGGGTCAGGCTTCGGGGAAGGGTTAGCGTTAGGGTTCGGGCTAGGGTTAGGGTCAGGGGACGGGCACGGTTTAGGGGCCAGCTGAGGGCAAAACAACGCTTTAGGGGGAGCGTACGTGTGAGGGCGCGGGTTAGTGTCGGCGTACGGGTTAGGATTAGGAGACGGGTGAGGGTCAGGCTTCGGGGAAGGGTTAGGGTTAGGGTTCGGGCTAGGGTTAGGCTTAGGGGACAGGGACGGTTTAGGGTCCAGGTGAGGGCAAAACAGCGCTTTAGGGGGAGCGTACGTGTGAGGGCGCGGGTTAGTGTCAGCGTACGGGTTAGGATTAGTGGACGGGTGAGGGTCAGGCTTCGGAGAAGGGTTAGGGTTACGGTTCGGGCTAGGGTTAGGGTTAGGGGACGGGGACGGTTTAGGGTCCAGGTGAGGGCATGACAACGCTTTAGGGGGAGCGTACGTGTGAGGGCATGGGTTAGTGTCAGCGTACGGGTTAGGATTAGGAGACGGGTGAGGGTCAGGCTTCGGGGAAGGGTTAGGGTTAGGGTTCGGGCTACGGTTAGGGTTAGGGGACGGGGACGGTTTAGGGTCCAGGTGAGGGCACGACAACGCTTTAGGGGGAGCGTACGTGTGAGGGTGGAGGTTAGTGTCAGCGTACGGGTTAGGATTAGGGGACGGGTGAGTGTCAGGCTTCGGGGAAGGGTTAGGGTTAGGGTTAGGGCTAGGGTTAGGGTTAGGGGACGGGGACAGTTTAGGGTCCAGGTGAGGGCAAGACAACGTGTTAGGGGGAGCGTACGTGTGAGGGCCCGGGTTAGTGTCAGCATTCGGGTTAGGATTAGGGGACAGGTGAGGGTCAGGCTTCGGGGAAGGGTTAGTGTTAGGGTTCGGGCTAGGTTTAGGGTTAGGGTACGGGGACAGTTTAGGGTCTAGGTGAGGGCTCGTCAACGCTTTAGGATGAGCGTACGTGTAAGGGCGCGGGTTAGTGTCAGCGTACGGGTTAGGATTAGGGGACGGGTGAGGGTCAGGCTTCGGGGAAGTGTTAGGGTTAGGGTTCGGGCTAGGGTTAGGGTTAGGGGACGGGGACGGTTTAGGGTCCAGGTGAGGGCACGACAACGCTTTAGGGGTAGCGTACGTGTGAGGGCGCGGGTTAGTGTCAGCGTACGGGTTAGGATTAGGGGACGGGTGAGGGTCAGGCTTCGGGGAAGGGTTAGGGTTAGGGTTCGGGCTAGGGTTAGGGTTAGGGGACGGGGACGGTTTAGGGTCCAGGTGAGGGCACGACACCGCTTTAGGGGGAGCGTACGTGTGAGGGCGCGGGTTAGTGTCAGCGTAAGGGTTAGGATTAGGGTGAAGGTCAGGCTTCGGGGAAGGGTTAGGGTTACGGTTAGGGCTAGGGTTAGGGTTAGTGGACGGGGACGGTTTAGGGTCCAGGTGAGGGCACGACAACGTTTTAGGGGGAGCGTACGTATGAGGGTGCGGGTTAGTGTCAGCGTACGGTTTAGGATTAGGGGACGGGTGAGGGTCAAGCTTCGGGGTAGGGTTAGGGTTAGGGTTCGGGCTAGGGTTAGGGTTAGGGGACGGGGACGGTTTAGGGTCCAGGTGAGGGCACGACAACGCTTTAGGGGGAGCGTACGTGTGAGGGCGCGGGTTAGTGTCAGAGTACGGGTTAGGATTAGGGGACGGGTGAGTGTCAGGCTTCGGGGAAGGGTTAGGGTTAGGGTTCGGGCTAGGGTTAGTGTTAGGGGACGGGGACGGTTTAGGGTCCAGGTGAGGGCACGAGAACGCTTTAGGGGGAGCGTACGTGTGAGGGCGCGGGATAGTGTCAGCGTACGGTTTAGGATTAGGTGACGGTTGAGGGTCAGGCTTCGGGGAAGGGTTAGGGTTAGGGTTCGGGCTAGGGTTAGGGTTAGGGAACGGGGAAGGTTTAGGGTCCAGGTGAGGGTACGACAACGCTTTAGAGGTGCGTACGTGTGAGGGCGCGGGTTGGTGTCAGCGTACGGGTTAAGATTAGGGGACGGGTGAGGGTCAGGCTTCGGGGAAGGGTTAGTGTTAGGGTTCGGGCTAGGTTTAGGGTTACGGGACGGGCACGGTTTAGGGGCCAGGTGAGGGCAAAACAACGCTTTAGGGGGAGCGTACGTGTGAGGGCGCGTGTTAGTGTCAGCGTACGGGTTGGGATTAGGGGACGGGTGAGGGTCAGGCTTCGGGGAAGGGTTAGGGTTAGGGTTCAGGCTAGGGTTAGGCTTAGGGGACGGGGACGGTTTAGGGTCCAGGTGAGGGTACGACAACATTTTAGGGGGAGCGTACGTGTGAGGGCGCGAGATAGTGTCAGCGTACGGTTTAGGATTAGGGGACGGGTGAGGGTCAGTCTTCGGGGAAGGGTTAGGGTTAGGGTTCGGGCTAGGCTTAGGGTTAGGGGACGGGGACGGTTTAGGGTCCAGGTGAGGGTACCACAACGCTTTAGGGGGAGCGTACGTGTGAGGGCGCGGGTTAGTGTCAGCGTACGGGTTAGGATTAGGGGACGGGTGAGGGTCAGGCTTCGGGGAAGGGTTAGGGTTAGGGTTCGGGCTAGGGTTAGCGTTAGGGGACGGGGACTGTTTAGGGTCCACGGGAGGGCACGACCACGCTTTAGGGGGAGCGTACGTGTGAGGGCACGGGTTAGTGTCAGCGTACGGGTTAGGATTAGGGGACGGTTGAGGGTCAGGCTTCGGGGAAGGGTTAGGGTTACGGTTCGGGCTAGGGTTAGGGTTAGGGTTACGGGGACGGTTTAGGGTCCAGGTGAGGGCACGACAACGCTTTAGGGGGAGCGTACGTGTGAGGGCACGGGTTAGTGTCAGCGTACGGGTTAGGATTAGGGGACGGGTGAGGGTCAGGCTTCGGGGAAGGGTTAGGGTTAGGGTTCGGGTTAGGGTTAGGGTTAGGGGATGGGGACGGTTTAGGGTCCAGGTGAGGGCACGACAACGCTTTAGGGGGAGCGTACGTGTGAGGGCGCGGGTTAGTGTCAGCGTATGGGTTAGGATTAGGGGACGGGTGAAAGTCAGGCTTCCGGGAAGGGTGAGGGTTAGGGTTCGGGCTAGGCTTAGGGTTAGGGGACGGGGACTGTTTAGGGTCCAGGTGAGGGTACCACAACGCTTTAGGGGGAGCGTACGTGTGAGGGCGCGGGTTAGTGTCAGCGTACGGGTTAGGATTAGGGGACGGGTGAGGGTCAGGCTTCGGGGAAGGGTTAGGGTTAGGGTTCGGGCTAGGGTTAGCGTTAGGGGACGGGGACTGTTTAGGGTCCACGGGAGGGCACGACCACGCTTTAGGGGGAGCGTACGTGTGAGGGCACGGGTTAGTGTCAGCGTACGGGTTAGGATTAGGGGACGGTTGAGGGTCAGGCTTCGGGGAAGGGTTAGGGTTACGGTTCGGGCTAGGGTTAGGGTTAGGGTTACGGGGACGGTTTAGGGTCCAGGTGAGGGCACGACAACGCTTTAGGGGGAGCGTACGTGTGAGGGCACGGGTTAGTGTCAGCGTACGGGTTAGGATTAGGGGACGGGTGAGGGTCAGGCTTCGGGGAAGGGTTAGGGTTAGGGTTCGGGTTAGGGTTAGGGTTAGGGGATGGGGACGGTTTAGGGTCCAGGTGAGGGCACGACAACGCTTTAGGGGGAGCGTACGTGTGAGGGCGCGGGTTAGTGTCAGCGTACGGGTTAGGATTAGGGTGAAGGTCAGGCTTCGGGGAAGGGTTAGGGTTACGGTTAGGGCTAGGGTTAGGGTTAGTGGACGGGGACGGTTTAGGGTCCAGGTGAGGGCACGACAACGTTTTAGGGGGAGCGTACGTATGAGGGTGCGGGTTAGTGTCAGCGTACGGTTTAGGATTAGGGGACGGGTGAGGGTCAAGCTTCGGGGTAGGGTTAGGGTTAGGGTTCGGGCTAGGGTTAGGGTTAGGGGACGGGGACGGTTTAGGGTCCAGGTGAGGGCACGAGAACGCTTTACGGGGAGAGTACGTGTGAGGGCGCGGGATAGTGTCAGCGTACGGTTTAGGATTAGGTGACGGTTGAGGGTCAGGCTTCGGGGAAGGGTTAGGGTTAGGGTTCGGGCTAGGGTTAGGGTTAGGGGACGGGGACGGTTTAGGGTCCAGGTGAGGGTACGACAACGCTTTAGAGGTGCGTACGTGTGAGGGCGCGGGTTGGTGTCAGCGTACGGGTTAAGATTAGGGGATGGGTGAGGGTCAGGCTTCGGGGAAGGGTTAGGGTTAGGGTTCGGGCTAGGGTTAGGGTTAGGGGACGGGGACGGTTGAGGGTCAAGGTGAGGGCACGACAACGCTTTAGGGGGAGCGTACGTGTGGGGGCGTGGTTTAGTGTCAGCGTACGGGTTGGGATTAGGGGACGGGTGAGGGTCAGGCTTCGGGGAAGGGTTAGGGTTAGGGTTCGGGCTAGGTTTAGGATTACGGGACGGGCACGGTTTAGGGGCCAGGTGAGGGCAAAAGAACGCTTTAGGGGGAGCGTACGTGTGAGGGCGCGTGTTAGTGTCAGCGTACGGGTTGGGATTAGGGGACGGGTGAGGGTCAGGCTTCGGGGAAGGGTTAGGGTTAGGGTTCAGGCTAGGGTTAGGCTTAGGGGACGGGGACGGTTTAGGGTCCAGGTGAGGGTACCACAACGCTTTAGGGGGAGCGTACGTGTGAGGGCGCGGGTTACTGTCAGCGTACGGGTTAGGATTAGGGGACGGGTGAGGGTCAGGCTTCGGGGAAGGGTTAGGGTTAGGGTTCGGGCTAGGGTTAGCGTTAGGGGACGGGGACTGTTTAGGGTCCACGGGAGGGCACGACCACGCTTTAGGGGGAGCGTACGTGTGAGGGCACGGGTTAGTGTCAGCGTACGGGTTAGGATTAGGGGACGGTTGAGGGTCAGGCTTCGGGGAAGTGTTAGGGTTACGGTTCGGGCTAGGGTTAGGGTTAGGGTTACGGGGACGGTTTAGGGTCCAGGTGAGGGCACGACAACGCTTTAGGGGGAGCGTACGTGTGAGGGCACGGGTTTGTGTCAGCATACGGGTTAGGATTAGGGGACGGGTGAGGGTCAGGCTTCGGGGAAGTGTTAGGGTTAGGGTTCGGGTTAGGGTTAGGGTTAGGGGATGGGGACGGTTTAGGGTCCAGGTGAGGGCACGACAACGCTTTAGGGGGAGCGTACGTGTGAGGGCGCGGGTTAGTGTCAGCGTATGGGTTAGGATTAGGGGACGGGTGAAAGTCAGGCTTCCGGGAAGGGTGAGGGTTAGGGTTCGGGCTAGGGTTAGGGTTAGGGGACGGGGACAGTTTAGGGTCCAGGTGAGGGCACAACAACGCTTTAGGGGGAGCGTACGTGTGAGGGCGCGGGTTAGTGTCAGCGTATGGGTTAGGATTAGGGGACGGGTGAGGGTCAGGCTTCCGGGAAGGGTGAGGGTTAGGGTTCGGGCTAGGGTAAGGGTTAGGGGACGGGGACGGTTTAGGGTCCAGGTGAGGGCACGACAACGCTTTAGGGGGAGCGTACGTGTGAGGGCGCGGGTTAGTGTCAGCGTTCGGGTTAGGATTAGGGGACGGGTGAGGGTCAGGCTTCGGGGAAGGGTTAGGGTTAGGGTTCGGGCTAGGGTTAGGGTTAGGGTACGGGGACGGTTTAGGGTCCAGGTGAGGGCACGACAACGCTTTAGGGGGAGCGTACATGTGAGGGCGTGGGTTAGTGTCAGCGTACGGGTTAGGATTAGGGGACGGGTGAGGGTCAGGCTTCGGGGAAGGGTTAGGGTTAGGGTTCGGGCTAGGCTTAGGGTTAGGGGACGGGGACGGTTTAGTGTCCGGGTGAGGGTACGACAACGCTTTAGGGGGAGCGTACGTGTGAGGGCGCGGGTTAGTGTCAGCGTACGTGTTAGGATTAGGGGACGGGTGAGGGTCAGGCTTCGGGGAAGGGTTAGGGTTAGGGTTCGGGCTAGGCATAGCGTTAGGGGACGGGGACGGTTTAGGGTCCAGGTGAGGGCACGACAACGCTTTAGGAGGAGCGTACGTGTGAGGGCGCGGGTTAGTGTCAGCGTACGGGTTAGGATTAGGGTGAGGGTCAGGCTTCGGGGAAGGGTTATGGTTAGGTTTCGGGCTAGGGTTAGGGTTAGGGGACGGGGACGGTTTAGGGTCCAGGTGAGGGCACGACAACGCTTTAGGGGGAGCGTACGTGTGAGGGCGCGGGTTAGTGTCAGCGTACGGTTTAGGATAAGGGGACGGGTGAGGGTCAGGCTTCGGGGAAGGGTTAGGGTTAGGGTTCGGGCTAGGGTTAGGGTTAGGGGACGGGGACGGTTTAGGGTCCAGGTGAGGGCACGACAACGCTTTAGGGGGAGCGTACGTGTGAGGGTGCGGGATAGTGTCAGCGTACGGTTTAGGATTAGGGGACGGGTGAGGGTCAGGCTTCGGGGAAGTGTTAGGGTTAGGGTTCGGGCTAGGGTTAGGGTTAGGGGACGGGGACGGTTTAGGGTCCAGGTGAGGGCACAACAACGCTTTAGGGGGAGCGTACGTGTGAGGGCGCGGGTTAGTGTCAGCTTATGGGTTAGGATTAGGTTACGGGTGAGGGTCAGGCTTCGGGGAAGGGTTAGGGTTACGGTTCGGGCTAGGGTTAGGGTTATGAGACGGGGACGGTTTAGGGTCCAGGTGAGGGCACGACAACGCTTTAGGGGGAGCGTACGTGTGAGGGCACGGATTAGTGTCCGTGTACGTGTTAGGATTAGGGGACGGGTGAGGGTCAGGCTTCGGAGAAGGGTTAGGGTTAGGGTTCAGTCTAGGGTTAGGGTTAGGGGACGGGGACGGTTTAGGGTCCAGGTGAGGGCACGACAACGCTTTAGGGGGAGCGTACGTGTGAGGGCGCAGGTTAGTGTCAGCGTACGGTTTAGGATTAGGGGACGGGTGAGGGTCAGGCTTCGGGGAAGGATTAGGGTTAGGATTCGGGCTAGGGTTAGGGTTAGGGGACGGGGACGGTTTAGGGTTCAGGTGAGGGTACAAAAACGCTTTAGGGGGAGCGTAAGTGTGAGGGCGTGGGTTAGTGTCAGCGTACGGGTTAGGATTAGGGGACGGGTGAGGGTCAGGCTTTGGGGAAGGGTTAGGGTTAGGGTTCGGTCTAGGCTTAGGGTTAGGGGACGGGGACGGTTTAGGGTCCAGGTGAGGGCACGACAATGCTGTAGGGGGAGCGTACGTGTGAGGGCGCGGTTTAGTGTCAGGGTACGGGTTAGGATTAGGGGACGTGTGAGGGTCAGGCTTCGGGGAAGCTTTAGGGTTAGGGTTCGGGCTAGGGTTAGGGTTAGGGGACGGGGACGGTTTAGAGTTCAGGTGAGGGCACGACAACGCTTTAGGGGGAGCGTACGTGTGAGGGCGCGGTTTAGTGTCAGCGTACGGGTTAGGATTAGGATGAGAGTCAGGCTTCGGGGAAGGGTTAGGATTAGGGTTCGGGCTAGGGTTAGGGTTAGGGGACGGGGACGGTTTAGGATCCAGGTGAGGGCACGACAATGCTTTAGGGGGAGCGTACGTGTGAGGGCGCGGGTTAGTGTCTGCGTACGGGTTAGGATTAGGGGACGGGTGAGGGTCAGGCTTCGGGGAAGGGTTAGGGTTAGGGTTCGGGCTACGGATAGGGTTAGGGGACGGGGACGGTTTAGGGTCCAGGTGAGGGTACGACAACACTTTAGGGGGAGCGTACGTGTGAGGGCGCGGGTTAGTGTCAGCGTACGGGTTAGGATTAGGGGACAGGTGAGGGTCAGGCTTCAGGGAAGTGTTAGGGTTAGGGTTCGGGCTAGTGTTTGGGTTAGGGGACGGGGACGGTTTAGGGTCCAGGTGAGGGCACGACAACGCTTTAGGGGGAGCGTACGTGTGAGTGCGTGGGTTAGTGTCAGTGTACGGGTTAGGATTAGAGGAAGAGTGAGGGTCAGGCTTCAGGGAAGGGTTAGGGATAGGGTTCGGGCTAGGGTTAGGGTTAGGGGACGGGGACGGTTTAGGGTCCAGGAGAGGGCACGCCAACGCTTTAGGGGGAGCGTACGTGTGAAGGGGCGGGTTAGTGTCAGCGTACAGGTTAGGATTAGGGGACGGGTGAGGGTCAGGCTTCGGGGAAGGGTTAGGGTTAGGGTTCGGGCTAGGGTTAGGGTTAGGGGACGGGGACGGTTTAGGGTCCAGGTGAGGGTACGACATCACTTTAGGGGGAGTGTACGTGTGAGGGCGCGGGTTAGTGTCAGCGTACGCGTTAGGATTAGGGGACAGGTGAGGGTCAGGCTTCGGGGAAGGGTTAGGGTTAGGGTTCGGACTAGGGTTAGGGTTAGGGGACGGGGACGGTTTAGGGTCCAGGTGAGGGCACGACAATGCTTTAGGGGGAGCGTACGTGTGAGGGCGCGGGTTAGTGTCAGCGTACGGGTTAGGATTAGGGGACGGGTGAGGGTCAGGCTTCGGGGAAGGGTTAGGGTTAGGGTTCGGGTTAGGGTTAGGGTTAGGGGATGGGGACGGTTTAGGGTCCAGGTGAGGGCACGACAACGCTTTAGGGGGAGCGTACGTGTGAGGGCGCGGGTTAGTGTCAGCGTATGGGTTAGGATTAGGGGACGGGTGAAAGTCAGGCTTCCGGGAAGGGTGAGGGTTAGGGTTCGGGCTAGGCTTAGGGTTAGGGGACGGGGACGGTTTAGGGTCCAGGTGAGGGTACCACAACGCTTTAGGGGGTGCGTACGTGTGAGGGCGCGGGTTAGTGTCAGCGTACGGGTTAGGATTAGGGGACGGGTGAGGGTCAGGCTTCGGGGAAGGGTTAGGGTTAGGGTTCGGGCTAGGGTTAGCGTTAGGGGACGGGGACTGTTTAGGGTCCACGGGAGGGCACGACCACGCTTTAGGGGGAGCGTACGTGTGAGGGCACGGGTTAGTGTCAGCGTACGGGTTAGGATTAGGGGACGGTTGAGGGTCAGGCTTCGGGGAAGGGTTAGGGTTACGGTTCGGGCTAGGGTTAGGGTTAGGGTTACGGGGACGGTTTAGGGTCCAGGTGAGGGCACGACAACGCTTTAGGGGGAGCGTACGTGTGAGGGCACGGGTTAGTGTCAGCGTACGGGTTAGGATTAGGGGACGGGTGAGGGTCAGGCTTCGGGGAAGGGTTAGGGTTAGGGTTCGGGTTAGGGTTAGGGTTAGGGGATGGGGACGGTTTAGGGTCCAGGTGAGGGCACGACAACGCTTTAGGGGGAGCGTACGTGTGAGGGCGCGGGTTAGTGTCAGCGTACGGGTTAGGATTAGGGTGAAGGTCAGGCTTCGGGGAAGGGTTAGGGTTACGGTTAGGGCTAGGGTTAGGGTTAGTGGACGGGGACGGTTTAGGGTCCAGCTGAGGGCACGACAACGTTTTAGGGGGAGCGTACGTATGAGGGTGCGGGTTAGTGTCAGCGTACGGTTTAGGATTAGGGGACGGGTGAGGGTCAAGCTTCGGGGTAGGGTTAGGGTTAGGGTTCGGGCTAGGGTTAGGGTTAGGGGACGGGGACGGTTTAGGGTCCAGGTGAGGGCACGAGAACGCTTTAGGGGGAGCGTACGTGTGAGGGCGCGGGATAGTGTCAGCGTACGGTTTAGGATTAGGTGACGGTTGAGGGTCAGGCTTCGGGGAAGGGTTAGGGTTAGGGTTCGGGCTAGGGTTAGGGTTAGGGGACGGGGACGGTTTAGGGTCCAGGTGAGGGTACGACAACGCTTTAGAGGTGCGTACGTGTGAGGGCGCGGGTTGGTGTCAGCGTACGGGTTAAGATTAGGGGATGGGTGAGGGTCAGGCTTCGGGGAAGGGTTAGGGTTAGGGTTCGGGCTAGGGTTAGGGTTAGGGGACGGGGACGGTTGAGGGTCAAGGTGAGGGCACGACAACGCTTTAGGGGGAGCGTACGTGTGGGGGCGTGGTTTAGTGTCAGCGTACGGGTTGGGATTAGGGGACGGGTGAGGGTCAGGCTTCGGGGAAGGGTTAGGGTTAGGGTTCGGGCTAGGTTTAGGGTTACGGGACGGGCACGGTTTAGGGGCCAGGTGAGGGCAAAACAACGCTTTAGGGGGAGCGTACGTGTGAGGGCGCGTGTTAGTGTCAGCGTACGGGTTGGGATTAGGGGACGGGTGAGGGTCAGGCTTCGGGGAAGGGTTAGGGTTAGGGTTCAGGCTAGGGTTAGGCTTAGGGGACGGGGACGGTTTAGGGTCCAGGTGAGGGTACCACAACGCTTTAGGGGGAGCGTACGTGTGAGGGCGCGGGTTACTGTCAGCGTACGGGTTAGGATTAGGGGACGGGTGAGGGTCAGGCTTCGGGGAAGGGTTAGGGTTAGGGTTCGGGCTAGGGTTAGCGTTAGGGGACGGGGACTGTTTAGGGTCCACTGGAGGGCACGACCACGCTTTAGGGGGAGCGTACGTGTGAGGGCACGGGTTAGTGTCAGCGAACGGGTTAGGATTAGGGGACGGTTGAGGGTCAGGCTTCGGGGAAGGGTTAGGGTTACGGTTCGGGCTAGGGTTAGGGTTAGGGTTACGGGGACGGTTTAGGGTCCAGGTGAGGGCACGACAACGCTTTAGGGGGAGCGTACGTGTGAGGGCACGGGTTAGTGTCAGCGTACGGGTTAGGATTAGGGGACGGGTGAGGGTCAGGCTTCGGGGAAGGGTTAGGGTTAGGGTTCGGGTTAGGGTTAGGGTTAGGGGATGGGGACGGTTTAGGGTCCAGGTGAGGGCACGACAACGCTTTAGGGGGAGCGTACGTGTGAGGGCGCGGGTTAGTGTCAGCGTATGGGTTAGGATTAGGGGACGGGTGAAAGTCAGGCTTCCGGGAAGGGTGAGGGTTAGGGTTCGGGCTAGGGTTAGGGTTAGGGGACGGGGACAGTTTAGGGTCCAGGTGAGGGCACAACAACGCTTTAGGGGGAGCGTACGTGTGAGGGCGCGGGTTAGTGTCAGCGTATGGGTTAGGATTAGGGGACGGGTGAGGGTCAGGCTTCCGGGAAGGGTGAGGGTTAGGGTTCGGGCTAGGGTAAGGGTTAGGGGACGGGGACGGTTTAGGGTCCAGGTGAGGGCACGACAACGCTTTAGGGGGAGCGTACGTGTGAGGGCGCGGGTTAGTGTCAGCGTTCGGGTTAGGATTAGGGGACGGGTGAGGGTCAGGCTTCGGGGAAGGGTTAGGGTTAGGGTTCGGGCTAGGGTTAGGGTTAGGGTACGGGGACGGTTTAGGTTCCAGGTGAGGGCACGACAACGCTTTAGGGGGAGCGTACGTGTGAGGGCGTGGGTTAGTGTCAGCGTACGGGTTAGGATTAGGGGACGGGTGAGGGTCAGGCTTCGGGGAAGGGTTAGGGTTAGGGTTCGGGCTAGGCTTAGGGTTAGGGGACGGGGACGGTTTAGTGTCCGGGTGAGGGTACGACAACGCTTTAGGGGGAGCGTACGTGTGAGGGCGCGGGTTAGTGTCAGCGTACGTGTTAGGATTAGGGGACGGGTGAGGGTCAGGCTTCGGGGAAGGGTTAGGGTTAGGGTTCGGGCTAGGCATAGCGTTAGGGGACGGGGACGGTTTAGGGTCCAGGTGAGGGCACGACAACGCTTTAGGAGGAGCGTACGTGTGAGGGCGCGGGTTAGTGTCAGCGTACGGGTTAGGATTAGGGTGAGGGTCAGGCTTCGGGGAAGGGTTATGGTTAGGTTTCGGGCTAGGGTTAGGGTTAGGGGACGGGGACGGTTTAGGGTCCAGGTGAGGGCACGACAACGCTTTAGGGGGAGCGTACGTGTGAGGGTGCGGGATAGTGTCAGCGTACGGTTTAGGATTAGGGGACAGGTGAGGGTCAGGCTTCGGGGAAGGGTTAGGGTTAGGGTTCGGGCTAGGGTTAGGGTTAGGGGACGGGGACGGTTTAGGGTCCAGGTGAGGGCACAACAACGCTTTAGGGGGAGCGTACGTGTGAGGGCGCGGGTTAGTGTCAGCTTATGGGTTAGGATTAGGTTACGGGTGAGGGTCAGGCTTCGGGGAAGGGTTAGGGTTACGGTTCGGGCTAGGGTTAGGGTTAGGAGACGGGGACGGTTTAGGGTCCAGGTGAGGGCACGACAACGCTTTAGGGGGAGCGTACGTGTGAGGGCACGGGTTAGTGTCCGTGTACGTGTTAGGATTAGGGGACGGGTGAGGGTCAGGCTTCGGAGAAGGGTTAGGGTTAGGGTTCAGTCTAGGGTTAGGGTTAGGGGACGGGGACGGTTTAGGGTCCAGGTGAGGGCACGACAACGCTTTAGGGGGAGCGTACGTGTGAGGGCGCAGGTTAGTGTCAGCGTACGGTTTAGGATTAGGGGACGGGTGAGGGTCAGGCTTCGGGGAAGGATTAGGGTTAGGATTCGGGCTAGGGTTAGGGTTAGGGGACGGGGACGGTTTAGGGTTCAGGTGAGGGTACAAAAACGCTTTAGGGGGAGCGTACGTGTGAGGGCGTGGGTTAGTGTCAGCGTACGGGTTAGGATTAGGGGACGGGTGAGGGTCAGGCTTCGGGGAAGTGTTAGGGTTAGGGTTCGGTCTAGGCTTAGGGTTAGGGGACGGGGACGGTTTAGGGTCCAGGTGAGGGCACGACAATGCTGTAGGGGGAGCGTACGTGTGAGGGCGCGGTTTAGTGTCAGGGTACGGGTTAGGATTAGGGGACGGGTGAGGGTCAGGCTTCGGGGAAGCTTTAGGGTTAGGGTTCGGGCTAGGGTTAGGGTTAGGGGACGGGGACGGTTTAGAGTTCAGGTGAGGGCACGACAACGCTTTAGGGGGAGCGTACGTGTGAGGGCGCGGTTTAGTGTCAGCGTACGGGTTAGGATTAGGATGAGAGTCAGGCTTCGGGGAAGGGTTAGGATTAGGGTTCGGGCTAGGGTTAGGGTTAGGGGACGGGGACGGTTTAGGATCCAGGTGAGGGCACGACAATGCTTTAGGGGGAGCGTACGTGTGAGGGCGCGGGTTAGTGTCTGCGTACGGGTTAGGATTAGGGGACGGGTGAGGGTCAGGCTTCGGGGAAGGGTTAGGGTTAGGGTTCGGGCTACGGATAGGGTTAGGGGACGGGGACGGTTTAGGGTCCAGGTGAGGGTACGACAACACTTTAGGGGGAGCGTACGTGTGAGGGCGCGGGTTAGTGTCAGCGTACGGGTTAGGATTAGGGGACAGGTGAGGGTCAGGCTTCAGGGAAGTGTTAGGGTTAGGGTTCGGGCTAGTGTTTGGGTTAGGGGACGGGGACGGTTTAGGGTCCAGGTGAGGGCACGACAACGCTTTAGGGGGAGCGTACGTGTGAGTGCGTGGGTTAGTGTCAGCGTACGGGTTAGGATTAGAGGAAGAGTGAGGGTCAGGCTTCGGGGAAGGGTTAGGGATAGGGTTCGGGCTAGGGTTAGGGTTAGGGGACGGGGACGGTTTAGGGTCCAGGTGAGGGCACGACAACGCTTTAGGGGGAGCGTACGTGTGAGGGCGCGGGTTAGTGTCAGCGTACGGGTTAGGATTAGGGGACGGGTGAGGGTCAGGCTTCGGGGAAGGGTTAGGGTTAGGATTCAGCCTAGGGTTAGGGTTAGGGGACGGGGACGGTTTAGGGTCCAGGAGAGGGCACGCCAACGCTTTAGGGGGAGCGTACGTGTGAGGGCGCGGGTTAGTGTCAGCGTACGGGTTAGGATTAGGGGACGGGTGAGGGTCAGGCTTCGGGGAAGGGTTAGGGTTAGGGTTCGGGCTAGGGTTAGGGTTAGGGGACGGGGACGGTTTAGGGTCCAGGTGAGGGCACGACAACGCTTTAGGGGGAGCGTACGTGTGAGGGTGCGGGTTAGTGTCAGCGTACGGGTTAGGATTAGGGGACGGGTGAGGGTCAGGCTTCGGGGAAGGGTTAGGGTTAGGGTTCGGGCTAGGGTTAGGGTTAGGGGACGGGGACGGTTTAGGGTCCAGGTGAGGGTACGACATCACTTTAGGGGGAGTGTACGTGTGAGGGCGCGGGTTAGTGTCAGCGTACGCGTTAGGATTAGGGGACAGGTGAGGGTCAGGCTTCGGGGAAGGGTTAGGGTTAGGGTTCGGACTAGGGTTAGGGTTAGGGGACGGGGACGGTTTAGGGTCCAGGTGAGGGCACGACAATGCTTTAGGGGGAGCATACGTGTGAGGGCGCGGGTTAGTGTCAGCGTACGGGTTAGGATTAGGGGACGGGTGAGGGTCAGGCTTCGGGGAAGGGTTAGGGTTAGGGTTCGGGCTAGGGTTAGGGTTAGGGGACGGGGACGGTTTAGGGTCCAGGTGAGGGCACGACAACGCTTTAGGGGGAGCGTACGTGTGAGGGCGCGGCATAGTGTCAGCGTACGGTTTAGGATTAGGGGACGGGTGAGGTTCAGGCTTCGGGGAAGGGTTAGGGTTAGGGTTCGGGCTAGGGTTAGGGTTAGGGGACGGGAACGGTTTAGGGTCCAGGTGAGGGCACAACAACGCTTTAGGTGGAGCGTACGTGTGAGGGCGCGGGTTAGTGTCAGCTTATGGGTTAGGATTAGGGGACGGGTGAGGGTCAGGCTTCGGGGAAGGGTTAGGGTTACGGTTCGGGCTAGGGTTAGGGTTAGGAGACGGGGACGGTTTAGGGTCCAGGTGAGGGGACGACAACGTTTTAGGGGGAGCATACGTGTGAGGGCGTGGGTTAGTGTCAGCGTACGGGTTAGGATTAGGGGACGGGTGAGGGTCAGGCTTCGGGGAAGGGTTAGGGTTACGGTTCAGGCTAGGGTTAGGGTTAGGGGACGGGGACTGTTTAGAGGCCAGGTGAGGGCACGACAACGCTTTAGGGGGAGCGTACGTGTGAGGGCGTGGGTTAGTGTCAGCGTACGGGTTAGGATTAGGTGACGGGTGAGGGTCAGGCTTCGGGGAAGGGTTAGGGTTAGGGTTCGGGCTAGGGTTAGGGTTAGGGGACGGGGACGGTTTAGGGTCCAGGTGAGGGCACGACAACGCTTTAGGGGGAGCGTACGTGTGAGGGCGCGGGTTAGTGTCCGTGTACGGGTTAGGATTAGGGGACGGGTGAGGGTCAGGCTTCGGAGAAGGGTTAGGGTTAGTGTTCAGGCTAGGGTTAGGGTTAGGGGACGGGGACGGTTTAGGGTCCAGGTGAGGGCACGACAACGCTTTAGGGGGAGCGTACGTGTGAGGGCGCAGGTTAGTGTCAGCGTACGGTTTAGGATTAGGGGACGGGTGAGGGTCAGGCTTCGGGGAAGGGTTAGGGTTAGGATTCGGGCTAGGGTTAGGGTTAGGGGACGGGGACGGTTTATGGTTCAGGTGAGGGTACGACAACGCTTTAGGGGGAGCGTACGTGTGAGGGCGTGGGTTAGTGTCAGCGTACGGGTTAGGATTAGGGGACGGGTGAGGGTCAGGCTTCGGGGAAGGGTTAGGGTTAGGGTTCGGTCTAGGCTTAGGGTTAGGGGACGGGGACGGTTTAGGGTCCAGGTGAGGGCACGACAACGCTGTAGGGGGAGCGTACGTGTGAGGGCGCGGTTTAGTGTCAGGGTACGGGTTAGGATTAGGGGACGTGTGAGGGTCAGGCTTCGGGGAAGGTTTAGGGTTAGGGTTCGGGCTAGGGTTAGGGTTAGGGGACGGGGACGCTTTAGGGTCCAGGTGAGGGCACGACAACGCTTTAGGGGGAGCGTACGTGTGAGGGCGCGGGTTAGTGTCAGCGTACGGGTTAGGACTAGGATGAGAGTCAGGCTTCGGGGAAGGGTTAGGGTTAGGGTTCGGGCTAGGGTTAGGGTTAGGGGACGGGGACGGTTTAGGATCCAGGTGAGGGCACGACAACGCTTTAGGGGGAGCGTACGTGTGAGGGCGCGGGATAGTGTCTGCGTACGGGTTAGGATTAGGGGACGGGTGAGGGTCAGGCTTCGGGGAAGGGTTAGGGTTAGGGTTCGGGCTACGGATAGGGTTAGGGGACGGGGACGGTTTAGGGTCCAGGTGAGGGTACGACAACACTTTAGGGGGAGCGTACGTGTGAGGGCGCGGGTTAGTGTCAGCGTACGGGTTAGGATTAGGGGACAGGTGAGGGTCAGGCTTCAGGGAAGTGTTAGGGTTAGGGTTCGGGCTAGTGTTTGGGTTAGGGGACGGGGACGGTTTAGGGTCCAGGTGAGGGCACGACAACGCTTTAAGGGGAGCGTACGTGTGAGTGCGTGGGTTAGTGTCAGTGTACGGGTTAGGATTAGAGGAAGAGTGAGGGTCAGGTTTCGGGGAAGGGTTAGGGATAGGGTTCGGGCTAGGGTTAGGGTTAGGGGACGGGGACGGTTTAGGGTCCAGGTGAGGGCACGACAACGCTTTAGGGGGAGCGTACGTGTGAGGGCGCGGGTTAGTGTCAGCCTATGGGTTAGGATTAGGGGACGGGTGAGGGTCAGGCTTCGGGGAAGGGTTAGGGTTAGGATTCAGGCTAGGGTTAGGGTTAGGGGACGGGGACGGTTTAGGGTCCAGGAGAGGGCACGCCAACGATTTAGGGGGAGCGTACGTGTGAAGGCGCGGGTTAGTGTCAGCGTAGAGGTTAGGATTAGGGGACGGGTGAGGGTCAGGCTTCGGGGAAGGGTTAGGGTTAGGGTTCGGGCTAGGGTTAGGGTTAGGGGACGGGGACGGTTTAGGGTCCAGGTGAGGGTACGACATCGCTTTAGGGGGAGCGTATGTGTGAGTGCGCGGGTTAGTGTCAGCGTACGGGTTAGAATTAGGGGACGGGTGAGGGTCAGGCTTCGGAGAAGTGTTAGGGTTAGGGTTCAGGCTAGGGTTAGGGTTAGGGGACGGGGACGGTTTAGGGTCCAGGTGAGGGCACGACAACGCTTTAGGGGGAGCGTACGTGTGAGGGCGCGGGTTAGTGTCAGCGTACGGGTTAGGATTAGGGGACGGGTGAGGGTCAGGCTTCGGGGAAGGGTTAGGGTTAGGATTCAGGCTAGGGTTAGGGTTAGGGGATGGGGACGGTTTAGGGTCCAGGAGAGGGCACGCCAACGCTTTAGGGGGAGCGTACGTGTGAAGGCGCGGGTTAGTGTCAGCGTACAGGTTAGGATTAGGGGACGGGTGAGGGTCAGGCTTCAGGGAAGGGTTAGGGTTAGGGTTCGGGCTAGGGTTAGGGTTAGGGGACGGGGACGGTTTAGGGTCCAGGTGAGGGTACGACATCGCTTTAGGGGGAGCGTACGTGTGAGGGCGCGGGTTAGTGTCAGCGTACGGGTTAGGATTAGGGGACAGGTGAGGTTCAGGCTTCAGGGAAGGGTTAGGGTTAGGGTTCGGACTAGGGTTAGGGTTAGGGGACGGGGACGGTTGAGGGTCCAGGTGAGGGCACGACAACGCTTTAGGGGGAGCGTACGTGTGGGGGCGTGGGTTAGTGTCAGCGTACGGATTGGGATTAGGGGACGGGTGAGGGTCAGGCTTCGGGGAAGTGTTAGCGTTAGGGTTCGGGCTAGGTTTAGGGTAACGGGACGGGCACGGTTTAGGGGCCAGCTGAGGGCAAAACAACGCTTTAGGGGGAGCGTACGTGTGAGGGCGCGGGTTAGTGTCAGCGTACGGGTTGGGATTAGGGGACGGGTGAGGGTCAGGCTTCGTGGAAGGGTTAGGGTTAGGGTTCAGGCTAGGGTTAGGCTTAGGGGACAGGGACGGTTTAGGGTCCAGGTGAGGGCACGACAAAGCTTTAGGGGGAGTGTACGTGTGAGGGCGCGTGTTAGTGTCAGCGTACGGGTTAGGATTAGGGGACGGATGCGTGTCAGGCTTCGGGGAAGGGTTAGGGTTAGGTTTCGGGCTAGGGTTAGGGTTAGGGGACGGGAATGTTTAGGGTCCAGGTGACGGCACGACAACGCTTTAGGGGGAGCGTACATGTGAGTGCGCGGGTTAGTGTCAGCGTACGGGTTAGGATTAGGGGACGGGTGAGGGTCAGGCTTCGGGGAAGGGTTAGGGTTAGGTTTCGGGCTAGGGTTAGGGTTAGGGGACGGGGACGGTTTAGGGTCCAGGTGAGGGCACGACAATGCTTTAGGTGGAGCGTACGTGTGAGGGCGCGGGTTAGTGTCAGCGTACGGGTTAGGATTAGGGGACGGGTGAGGGTCAGGCTTCGGGGAATTGTTATGGTTAGGGTTCGGGCTAGGGTTAGGGTTAGGGGACGGGGACGGTTTAGGGTCCAGGTGAGGGCACGACAACGCTTTAGGGGGAGCGTACGTGTGAGGGCGCGGTTTAGTGTCAGCGTACGGTTTAGGATTAGGGGACGGGTGAGGGTCAGGCTTCGGCGAAGGGTTAGGGCTAGGGTTCGGGCTAGGGTTAGGGTTAGGGGACGGGGACGGTTTAGGGTCCAGGTGAGGGCACGACAACGCTTTAGGGGGAGCGTACGTGTGAGGGCGCGGGTTAGTGTCAGCGTACGGGTTAGGATTAGGGGACGGGTGAGTGTCAGGCTTCGGGGAAAGGTTAGGGTTAGGGTTCGGGCTAGGGTTAGGGTTAGGGGACGGGGACGGTTTAGGGTCCAGGTGAGGGCACGACAACGCTTTAGGGGGAGCGTACGTGTGAGGGCGTGGGATAGTGTCAGCGTACGGTTTAGGATTAGGGGACGGGTGAGGGTCAGGCTTCGGGGAAGGGTTAGGGTTAGGGTTCGGGCTAGGCTTAGGGTTAGGGGACGGGGACGGTTTAGGGTCCAGGTGAGGGTACCACAACGCTTTACGGGTGCGTACGTGTGAGGGCGCGGGTTAGTGTAAACGTACGGGTTAGGATTAGGGGACGGGTGAGGGTCAGGCTTCGGGGAAGGGTTAGGTTTAGGGTTCGGGCTAGGGTTAGCGTTAGGGGACCGGGACGGTTTAGGGTCCACGTGAGGGCACGACAACGCTTTAGGGGGAGCGTACGTGTGAGGGCACGGGTTAGTGTCAGCGTACGGGTTAGGATTAGGGGACGGTTGAGGGTCAGGCTTCGGGGAAGGGTTAGGGTTACGGTTCGGGCTAGGGTTAGCGTTAGGGGACGGGGACGGTTTAGGGTCCAGGTGAGGGCACGACAACGCTTTAGGGGGAGCGTACGTGTGAGGGCACGGGTTAGTGTCAGCGTACGGGTAAGGATTAGGAGACGGGTGAGGATCAGGCTTCGGGGAAGGGTTAGGGTTAGGGTTCGGGCTAGGGTTAGGGTTAGGGGATGGGGACGGTTGAGGGTCCAGGTGAGAGCACGACAACGCTTTAGGGGGAGCGTACGTGTGAGGGCGCGGGTTAGTGTCAGCGTATGGGTTAGGATTAGGGGACGGGTGAGGGTCAGGCTTCCGGGAAGGGTGAGGGTTAGGGTTCGGGCTAGGGTTAGGGTTAGGGGACGGGCACAGTTTAGGGTCCAGGTGAGGGCAAGACAACGCTTTAGGGGGAGCGTACGTGTGAGGGCGCGGGTTAGTGTCAGCGTACGGGTTAGCATTAGAGGACGGGTGAGGGTCAGGCTTCGGGGAAGGGTTAGGGTTAGGGTTCGGGCTAGGGTTAGGGTTAGGGGACGGGGACGGTTTAGGGCCCGAGTGAGGGTACGACAACGCTTTAGGGGGAGCGTACGTGTGAGGGCGCGGGTTAGTGTCAGCGTACGGGTTAGGATTTGGGGACGGGTGAGGGTCAGGCTTCGGGGAACGGTTAGGGTTAGGGTTAGGGCTAGGGTTAGGGTTAGGGGACGGGGACGGTTTAGGGTCCAGGTGAGGGCACGACAACGTTTTAGGGGGAGGGTACGTGTGAGGGCGCGGGTTAGTGTCAGCGTACGGGTTAGGATTAGGGGACGGGTGAGGGTCAGGTTTCGGGGAAGGGTTAGGGTTAGGGTTCAGGCTAGGGTTGGGTTTAGGGGACGGGGACATTTTAGGGTCCAGGTGACGGCACGACAACGCTTTAGGGGGAGCGTACGTGTGAGGGCGCGGGTTAGTGTCTGCGTACGTGTTAGGATTAGGGGACGGGTGAGGGTCAGGCTTCGGGGAAGGTTTAGGGTTAGGGTTCGGGCTAGGGTTAGGGTTAGGGGAGGGGGCCGGTTGAGGGTCCAGGTGAGGGCACGACAACGCTTTAGGGGGAGCGTATGTGTGAGGGCGCAGGTTAGTGTCAGCGTAAGGGTTAGGATTAGAGGACGGGTGAGGGTCAGGCTTCGGGGAAGTGTTAGGGTTAGGGTTCGGGCTAGGGTTAGGGTTAGGGATCGGGGACGGTTTAGGGTCCAGGTGAGGGCACGACAACGCTTTAGGGGGAGCGTACGTGTGAGGGCGCGGGTTAGTGTCAGCGTACGGTTTAGGATTAGGGGACGGGTGAGGGTCAGGCTTCGGGGAAGGCTTAGGGTTAGGGTTCGGGCTAGGCTTAGGGTTAGGGGACGGGGACGGTTTAGGGTACAGGTGAGGGCACGACAACGCTTTAGGGGGAGCGTACGTGTGAGGGCGCGGGTTAGTGTCAGCGTACGGGTTAGGATTAGGATGAGAGTCAGGCTTCGGGGAAGGGTTAGGGTTAGGGTTCGGGCTAGGGTTAGGGTTAGGGGACGGGGACGGTTTAGGATCCAGGTGAGGGCACGACAACGCTTTAGGGGGAGCGTACGTGTGAGGGCGCGGGTTAGTGTCTGCGTACGGGTTAGGATTAGGGGACGGGTGAGGGTCAGGCTTCGGGGAAGGGTTAGGGTTAGGGTTCGGGCTACGGATAGGGTTAGGGGACGGGGACGGTTTAGGGTCCAGGTGAGGGTACAACAACACTTTAGGGGGAGCGTACGTGTGAGGGCGCGGGTTAGTGTCAGCGTACGGGTTAGGATTAGGGGACAGGTGAGGGTCAGGCTTCAGGGAAGGTTTAGGGTTAGGGTTCGGGCTAGTGTTTGGGTTAGGGGACGGGGACGGTTTAGGGTCCAGGTGAGGGCACGACAACGCTTTAGGGGGAGCGTACGTGTGAGTGCGTGGGTTAGTGTCAGCGTACGGGTTAGGATTAGAGGAAGAGTGAGGGTCAGGCTTCGGGGAAGGGTTAGGGATAGGGTTCGGGCTAGGGTTAGGGTTAGGGGACGGGGACGGTTGAGGGTCCAGGTGAGGGCACGACAACGCTTTAGGGGGAGCGTACGTGTGGGGGCGTGGGTTAGTGTCAGCGTACGGATTGGGATTAGGGGACGGGTGAGGGTCAGGCTTCGGGGAAGTGTTAGCGTTAGGGTTCGGGCTAGGTTTAGGGTAACGGGACGGGCACGGTTTAGGGGCCAGCTGAGGGCAAAACAACGCTTTAGGGGGAGCGTACGTGTGAGGGCGCGGGTTAGTGTCAGCGTACGGGTTGGGATTAGGGGACGGGTGAGGGTCAGGCTTCGTGGAAGGGTTAGGGTTAGGGTTCGGGCTAGGGTTAGGCTTAGGGGACAGGGACGGTTTAGGGTCCAGGTGAGGGCACGACAACGCTTTAGGGGGAGTGTACGTGTGAGGGCGCGTGTTAGTGTCAGCGTACGGGTTAGGATTAGGGGACGGATGCGGGTCAGGCTTCGGGGAAGGGTTAGGGTTAGGTTTCGGGCTAGGGTTAGGGTTAGGGGACGGGAATGTTTAGGGTCCAGGTGACGGCACGACAACGCTTTAGGGGGAGCGTACATGTGAGTGCGCGGGTTAGTGTCAGCGTACGGGTTAGGATTAGGGGACGGGTGAGGGTCAGGCTTCGGGGAAGGGTTAGGGTTAGGTTTCGGGCTAGGGTTAGGGTTAGGGGACGGGGACGGTTTAGGGTCCAGGTGAGGGCACGACAATGCTTTAGGTGGAGCGTACGTGTGAGGGCGCGGGTTAGTGTCAGCGTACGGGTTAGGATTAGGGGACGGGTGAGGGTCAGGCTTCGGGGAATTGTTATGGTTAGGGTTCGGGCTAGGGTTAGGGTTAGGGGACGGGGACGGTTTAGGGTCCAGGTGAGGGCACGACAACGCTTTAGGGGGAGCGTACGTGTGAGGGCGCGGTTTAGTGTCAGCGTACGGTTTAGGATTAGGGGACGGGTGAGGGTCAGGCTTCGGCGAAGGGTTAGGGCTAGGGTTCGGGCTAGGGTTAGGGTTAGGGGACGGGGACGGTTTAGGGTCCAGGTGAGGGCACGACAACGCTTTAGGGGGAGCGTACGTGTGAGGGCGCGGGTTAGTGTCAGCGTACGGGTTAGGATTAGGGGACGGGTGAGTGTCAGGCTTCGGGGAAAGGTTAGGGTTAGGGTTCGGGCTAGGGTTAGGGTTAGGGGACGGGGACGGTTTAGGGTCCAGGTGAGGGCACGACAACGCTTTAGGGGGAGCGTACGTGTGAGGGCGTGGGATAGTGTCAGCGTACGGTTTAGGATTAGGGGACGGGTGAGGGTCAGGCTTCGGGGAAGGGTTAGGGTTAGGGTTCGGGCTAGGCTTAGGGTTAGGGGACGGGGACGGTTTAGGGTCCAGGTGAGGGTACCACAACGCTTTACGGGTGCGTACGTGTGAGGGCGCGGGTTAGTGTAAACGTACGGGTTAGGATTAGGGGACGGGTGAGGGTCAGGCTTCGGGGAAGGGTTAGGTTTAGGGTTCGGGCTAGGGTTAGCGTTAGGGGACCGGGACGGTTTAGGGTCCACGTGAGGGCACGACAACGCTTTAGGGGGAGCGTACGTGTGAGGGCACGGGTTAGTGTCAGCGTACGGGTTAGGATTAGGGGACGGTTGAGGGTCAGGCTTCGGGGAAGGGTTAGGGTTACGGTTCGGGCTAGGGTTAGGGTTAGGGGACGGGGACGGTTTAGGGTCCAGGTGAGGGCACGACAACGCTTTAGGGGGAGCGTACGTGTGAGGGCACGGGTTAGTGTCAGCGTACGGGTAAGGATTAGGAGACGGGTGAGGATCAGGCTTCGGGGAAGGGTTAGGGTTAGGGTTCGGGCTAGGGTTAGGGTTAGGGGATGGGGACGGTTGAGGGTCCAGGTGAGAGCACGACAACGCTTTAGGGGGAGCGTACGTGTGAGGGCGCGGGTTAGTGTCAGCGTATGGGTTAGGATTAGGGGACGGGTGAGGGTCAGGCTTCCGGGAAGGGTGAGGGTTAGGGTTCGGGCTAGGGTTAGGGTTAGGGGACGGGCACAGTTTAGGGTCCAGGTGAGGGCAAGACAACGCTTTAGGGGGAGCGTACGTGTGAGGGCGCGGGTTAGTGTCAGCGTACGGGTTAGCATTAGAGGACGGGTGAGGGTCAGGCTTCGGGGAAGGGTTAGGGTTAGGGTTCGGGCTAGGCTTAGGGTTAGGGGACGGGGACGGTTTAGGGCCCGAGTGAGGGTACGACAACGCTTTAGGGGGAGCGTACGTGTGAGGGCGCGGGTTAGTGTCAGCGTACGGGTTAGGATTTGGGGACGGGTGAGGGTCAGGCTTCGGGGAACGGTTAGGGTTAGGGTTAGGGCTAGGGTTAGGGTTAGGGGACGGGGACGGTTTAGGGTCCAGGTGAGGGCACGACAACGTTTTAGGGGGAGGGTACGTGTGAGGGCGCGGGTTAGTGTCAGCGTACGGGTTAGGATTAGGGGACGGGTGAGGGTCAGGTTTCGGGGAAGGGTTAGGGTTAGGGTTCAGGCTAGGGTTGGGTTTAGGGGACGGGGACATTTTAGGGTCCAGGTGACGGCACGACAACGCTTTAGGGGGAGCGTACGTGTGAGGGCGCGGGTTAGTGTCTGCGTACGTGTTAGGATTAGGGGACGGGTGAGGGTCAGGCTTCGGGGAAGGTTTAGGGTTAGGGTTCGGGCTAGGGTTAGGGTTAGGGGAGGGGGCCGGTTGAGGGTCCAGGTGAGGGCACGACAACGCTTTAGGGGGAGCGTATGTGTGAGGGCGCAGGTTAGTGTCAGCGTAAGGGTTAGGATTAGAGGACGGGTGAGGGTCAGGTTTCGGGGAAGTGTTAGGGTTAGGGTTCGGGCTAGGGTTAGGGTTAGGGATCGGGGACGGTTTAGGGTCCAGGTGAGGGCACGACAACGCTTTAGGGGGAGCGTACGTGTGAGGGCGCGGGTTAGTGTCAGCGTACGGTTTAGGATTAGGGGACGGGTGAGGGTCAGGCTTCGGGGAAGGCTTAGGGTTAGGGTTCGGGCTAGGCTTAGGGTTAGGGGACGGGGACGGTTTAGGGTACAGGTGAGGGCACGACAACGCTTTAGGGGGAGCGTACGTGTGAGGGCGCGGGTTAGTGTCAGCGTACGGGTTAGGATTAGGATGAGAGTCAGGCTTCGGGGAAGGGTTAGGGTTAGGGTTCGGGCTAGGGTTAGGGTTAGGGGACGGGGACGGTTTAGGATCCAGGTGAGGGCACGACAACGCTTTAGGGGGAGCGTACGTGTGAGGGCGCGGGTTAGTGTCTGCGTACGGGTTAGGATTAGGGGACGGGTGAGGGTCAGGCTTCGGGGAAGGGTTAGGGTTAGGGTTCGGGCTACGGATAGGGTTAGGGGACGGGGACGGTTTAGGGTCCAGGTGAGGGTACAACAACACTTTAGGGGGAGCGTACGTGTGAGGGCGCGGGTTAGTGTCAGCGTACGGGTTAGGATTAGGGGACAGGTGAGGGTCAGGCTTCAGGGAAGGGTTAGGGTTAGGGTTCGGGCTAGTGTTTGGGTTAGGGGACGGGGACGGTTTAGGGTCCAGGTGAGGGCACGACAACGCTTTAGGGGGAGCGTACGTGTGAGTGCGTGGGTTAGTGTCAGCGTACGGGTTAGGATTAGAGGAAGAGTGAGGGTCAGGCTTCGGGGAAGGGTTAGGGATAGGGTTCGGGCTAGGGTTAGGGTTAGGGGACGGGGACGGTTTAGGGTCCAGGTGAGGGCACGACAACGCTTTAGGGGGAGCGTACGTGTGAGGGCGCGGGTTAGTGTCAGCGTACGGGTTAGGATTAGGGGACGGGTGAGGGTCAGGCTTCGGGGAAGGGTTAGGGTTAGGATTCAGGCTAGGGTTAGGGTTAGGGGACGGGGACGGTTTAGGGTCCAGGAGAGGGAACGCCAACGCTTTAGGGGGAGCGTACGTGTGAAGGCGCGGGTTAGTGTCAGCGTACAGGTTAGGATTAGGGGACGGGTGAGGGTCAGGCTTCAGGGAAGGGTTAGGATTAGGGTTCGGGCTAGGGTTAGGGTTAGGGGACGGGGACGGTTTAGGGTCCAGGTGAGGGTACGACATCGCTTTAGGGGGAGCGTACGTGTGAGGGCGCGGGTTAGTGTCAGTGTACGGGTTAGGATTAGGGGACAGGTGAGGTTCAGGCTTCAGGGAAGGGTTAGGGTTAGGGTTCGGACTAGGGTTAGGGTTAGGGGACGGGGACGGTTTAGGGTCCAGGTGAGGGCACGACAACGCTTTAGGGGGAGCGTACGTGTGGGGGCGTGGGTTAGTGTCAGCGTACGGATTGGGATTAGGGGACGGGTGAGGGTCAGGCTTCGGGGAAGTGTTAGCGTTAGGGTTCGGGCTAGGTTTAGGGTAACGGGACGGGCACGGTTTAGGGGCCAGCTGAGGGCAAAACAACGCTTTAGGGGGAGCGTACGTGTGAGGGCGCGGGTTAGTGTCAGCGTACGGGTTGGGATTAGGGGACGGGTGAGGGTCAGGCTTCGTGGAAGGGTTAGGGTTAGGGTTCGGGCTAGGGTTAGGCTTAGGGGAAAGGGACGGTTTAGGGTCCAGGTGAGGGCACGACAACGCTTTAGGGGGAGTGTACGTGTGAGGGCGCGTGTTAGTGTCAGCGTACGGGTTAGGATTAGGGGACGCATGCGGGTCAGGCTTCGGGGAAGGGTTAGGGTTAGGTTTCGGGCTAGGGTTAGGGTTAGGGGACGGGAATGTTTAGGGTCCAGGTGACGGCACGACAACGCTTTAGGGGGAGCGTACATGTGAGTGCGTGGGTTAGTGTCAGCGTACGGGTTAGGATTAGGGGACGGGTGAGGGTCAGGCTTCGGGGAAGGGTTAGGGTTAGGTTTCGGGCTAGGGTTAGGGTTAGGGGACGGGGACGGTTTAGGGTCCAGGTGAGGGCACGACAATGCTTTAGGTGGAGCGTACGTGTGAGGGCGCGGGTTAGTGTCAGCGTACGGGTTAGGATTAGGGGACGGGTGAGGGTCAGGCTTCGGGGAATTGTTATGGTTAGGGTTCGGGCTAGGGTTAGGGTTAGGGGACGGGGACGGTTTAGGGTCCAGGTGAGGGCACGACAACGCTTTAGGGGGAGCGTACGTGTGAGGGCGCGGTTTAGTGTCAGCGTACGGTTTAGGATTAGGGGACGGGTGAGGGTCAGGCTTCGGCGAAGTGTTAGGGCTAGGGTTCGGGCTAGGGTTAGGGTTAGGGGACGGGGACGGTTTAGGGTCCAGGTGAGGGCACGACAACGCTTTAGGGGGAGCGTACGTGTGAGGGCGCGGGTTAGTGTCAGCGTACGGGTTAGGATTAGGGGACGGGTGAGTGTCAGGCTTCGGGGAAAGGTTAGGGTTAGGGTTCGGGCTAGGGTTAGGGTTAGGGGACGGGGACGGTTTAGGGTCCAGGTGAGGGCACGACAACGCTTTAGGGGGAGCGTACGTGTGAGGGCGTGGGATAGTGTCAGCGTACGGTTTAGGATTAGGGGACGGGTGAGGGTCAGGCTTCGGGGAAGGGTTAGGGTTAGGGTTCGGGCTAGGCTTAGGGTTAGGGGACGGGGACGGTTTAGGGTCCAGGTGAGGGTACCACAACGCTTTAGGGGTGCGTACGTGTGAGGGCGCGGGTTAGTGTCAACGTACGGGTTAGGATTAGGGGACGGGTGAGGGTCAGGCTTCGGGGAAGGGTTAGGTTTAGGGTTCGGGCTAGGGTTAGCGTTAGGGGACCGGGACGGTTTAGGGTCCACGTGAGGGCACGACAACGCTTTAGGGGGAGCGTACGTGTGAGGGCACGGGTTAGTGTCAGCGTACGGGTTAGGATTAGGGGACGGTTGAGGGTCAGGCTTCGGGGAAGGGTTAGGGTTACGGTTCGGGCTAGGGTTAGGGTTAGGGGACGGGGACGGTTTAGTGTCCAGGTGAGGGCACGACAACGCTTTAGGGGGAGCGTACGTGTGAGGGCACGGGTTAGTGTCAGCGTACGGGTAAGGATTAGGAGACGGGTGAGGATCAGGCTTCGGGGAAGGGTTAGGGTTAGGGTTCGGGCTAGGGTTAGGGTTAGGGGATGGGGACGGTTGAGGGTCCAGGTGAGAGCACGACAACGCTTTAGGGGGAGCGTACGTGTGAGGGCGCGGGTTAGTGTCAGCGTATGGGTTAGGATTAGGGGACGGGTGAGGGTCAGGCTTCCGGGAAGGTTGAGGGTTAGGGTTCGGGCTAGGGTTAGGGTTAGGGGACGGGCACAGTTTAGGGTCCAGGTGAGGGCAAGACAACGCTTTAGGGGGAGCGTACGTGTGAGGGCGCGGGTTAGTGTCAGCGTACGGGTTAGCATTAGAGGACGGGTGAGGGTCAGGCTTCGGGGAAGGGTTAGGGTTAGGGTTCGGGCTAGGCTTAGGGTTAGGGGACGGGGACGGTTTAGGGCCCGAGTGAGGGTACGACAACGCTTTAGGGGGAGCGTACGTGTGAGGGCGCGGGTTAGTGTCAGCGTACGGGTTAGGATTTGGGGACGGGTGAGGGTCAGGCTTCGGGGAACGGTTAGGGTTAGGGTTAGGGCTAGGGTTAGGGTTAGGGGACGGGGACGGTTTAGGGTCCAGGTGAGGGCACGACAACGTTTTAGGGGGAGGGTACGTGTGAGGGCGCGGGTTAGTGTCAGCGTACGGGTTAGGATTAGGGGACGGGTGAGGGTCAGGTTTCGGGGAAGGGTTAGGGTTAGGGTTCGGGCTAGGGTTGGGGTTAGGGGACGGGGACATTTTAGGGTCCAGGTGACGGCACGACAACGCTTTAGGGGGAGCGTACGTGTGAGGGCGCGGGTTAGTGTCTGCGTACGTGTTAGGATTAGGGGACGGGTGAGGGTCAGGCTTCGGGGAAGGTTTAGGGTTAGGGTTCGGGCTAGGGTTAGGGTTAGGGGAGGGGGCCGGTTGAGGGTCCAGGTGAGGGCACGACAACGCTTTAGGGGGAGCGTATGTGTGAGGGCGCAGGTTAGTGTCAGCGTAAGGGTTAGGATTAGAGGACGGGTGAGGGTCAGGCTTCGGGGAAGTGTTAGGGTTAGGGTTCGGGCTAGGGTT
The DNA here is from genome assembly GCF_964374135.1 of Grampus griseus. Classification (NCBI taxonomy): domain Eukaryota; kingdom Metazoa; phylum Chordata; class Mammalia; order Artiodactyla; family Delphinidae; genus Grampus; species Grampus griseus. Next base: position 315,000 of record NW_028133363.1, on the reverse strand, counting down.
AGGGTTAGGGATCGGGGACGGTTTAGGGTCCAGGTGAGGGCACGACAACGCTTTAGGGGGAGCGTACGTGTGAGGGCGCGGGTTAGTGTCAGCGTACGGTTTAGGATTAGGGGACGGGTGAGGGTCAGGCTTCGGGGAAGGCTTAGGGTTAGGGTTCGGGCTAGGCTTAGGGTTAGGGGACGGGGACGGTTTAGGGTCCAGGTGAGGGCACGACAACGCTTTAGGGGGAGCGTACGTGTGAGGGCGCGGGTTAGTGTCAGCGTACGGGTTAGGATTAGGGTGAGGGTCAGGCTTCGGGGAAGGGTTAGGGTTAGGTTTCGGGCTAGGGTTAGGGTTAGGGGACGGGGACGGTTTAGGGTCCAGGTGAGGGCACGACAACGCTTTAGGGGGAGCGTACGTGTGAGGGCGCGGGTTAGTGTCAGCGTACGGGTTAGGATTAGGGGACGGGTGAGGGTCAGGCTTCGGGGAAGGGTTAGGGTTAGGGTTCGGGCTAGGGTTAGGGTTAGGGGACGGGGACGGTTTAGGGTCCAGGTGAGGGCACGACAAAGCTTTAGGGGGAGCGTACGTGTGAGGGCGCGGGTTAGTGTCAGCGTACGGTTTAGGATTAGGGGACGGGTGAGGGTCAGGCTTCGGGGAAGGGTTAGGGTTAGGGTTCGGGCTAGGGTTAGGCTTAGGGGACGGGGACGGTTTAGGGTCCAGGTATGGGTACGACAACGCCTTAGGGGGAGCGTACGTGTGGGGGCGTGGGTTAGTGTCAGCGTACGGGTTGGGATTAGGGGACGGGTGAGTGTCAGGCTTCAGGGAAGTGTTAGGGTTAGGGTTCGGGCTAGGTTTAGGGTTACGTGACGGGCACGGTTTAGGGGCCAGGTGAGGGGAAAACAACGCTTTAGGGGGAGTGTACGTGTGAGGGCGCGGGTTAGTGTCACTGTACGGTTTGGGATTTGGGGACGGGTGAGGGTCAGGCTTCGGGGAAGGGTTAGGGTTAGGGTTCGGGTTAGGGGACGGGGACGATTTAGGGTCCAAGTGAGGGTACGACAACGCTTTAGGGGGTGCGTACGTGTGAGGGCGCGGGTTAGTGTCAGCGTACGGGTTAAGATTAGGGGACGGGGGAGGGTCAGGCTTCGGGGAAGGGTTAGGGTTAGGGTTTGGACTATGGTTAGGGTTAGGGGACGGGGACGGTTTAGGGTTCAGGTGAGGGCACGACAACGCTTTAGGGGGAGCGTACGTGTGAGGGCGCGGGTTAGTGTCAGCGTACGGGTTAGGATTAGGGGACGGGTGAGGGTCAGCCTTCGGGGAAGTGTTAGGGTTAGGGTTCGGGCTAGGGTTAGGGTTAGGGGACGGGGACGGTTTAGGGTCCAAGTGAGGGTATGACAACACTTTAGGGGGAGCGTACGTGTGAGCGCGCGGGATAGTGTCAGCGTACGGTTTAGGATTAGGGGACGGGTGAGGGTCAGGCTTCGGAGAAGGGTTAGGGTTAGGGTTCGGACTAGGCTTAGGGTTAGGGGACGGGGACTGTTTAGGGTCCAGGTGAGGGTACGACAACGCTTTAGGGGGAGCGTACGTGTGAGGGCGTTGTTTAGTGTCAGCGTACGGGTTAGGATTAGTGGACGGGTGAGGGTCAGGCTTCGGGGAAGTGTTAGGGTTAGGGTTCAGGCTAGGGTTAGGGTTAGGGGATGGGGACGGTTTAGGGTCCAGGTGAGGGCACGACAACGCTTTAGGGGGAGCGTACGTGTGAGGGTGCGGGTTAGTGTCAGCGTACGGGTTAGGATTAGGGGATCGGTGAGGGTCAGGCTTCGGGGAATGGTTAGGGTTAGGGTTCGGGCTATGGTTAGGGTTAGGGGACGGGGACGGTTGAGGGTCCAGGTGAGGGCACGACAACGCTTTAGGGGGAGCGTACGTGTGGGGGCGTGGGTTAGTGTCAGCGTACGGGTTGGGATTAGGGGACGGGTGAGGGTCAGGCTTCGGGGAAGTGTTAGGGTTAGGGTTCGGGCTAGGTTTAGTTTTACGGGACCGGCACGGTTTAGGGGCCAGGTGAGGGCAAAACAACGCTTTAGGGGGAGCGTACGTGTGAGGGCGCAGGTTAGTGTCAGCGTACGGGTTGGGATTAGGGGACGGGTGAGGGTCAGGCTTCGGGGAAGAGTTAGGGTTAGGGTTCGGGCTAGGGTTAGGCTTAGGGCACGGGGACGGTTTAGGGTCCAGGTGAGGGTACGACAACACTTTAGGGGGAGCGTACGTGTGAGGGCGCGGGATAGTGACAGCGTACGGTTTAGGATTGGGGACGGGTGAGGGTCAGGCTTCGGGGAAGGGTTAGGGTTAGGGTCGGGCTAGGCTTCGGGTTCGGGGACGGGGACGGTTTAGGGTCCAGGTGAGCGTACGACAACGCTTTAGGGGGAGCATACGTGTGAGGGCGTGGGTTAGTGTCAGCGTACGGGTTAGGATTAGGGGACGGGTGAGGGTCAGGCTTCGGGGAAGGGTTAGGGTTAGGGTTCGGGCTAGGGTTCGGGTTAGGGGATGGGGACGGTTTAGGGTCCAGGTGAGGGCACGACAACGCTTTAGGGGGAGCGTACGTGTGAGGGCGCGGGTTAGTGTCAGCGTACGGGTTAGGATTAGGGGACGGGTGAAGGTCAGGCTTCGGGGAAGTGTTAGGGTTAGGGTTCGGGCTAGGGTTAGGGTTAGGTGACGGGGACGGTTTAGGGTCCAGGTGAGGGCACGACAACACTTTAGGGGGAGCGTACGTGTGAGGGCGCGTGTTAGTGTCAGCGTACGGTTTAGGATTAGGGGACGGGTGAGGGTCAGGCTTCGGGGAAGGGTTAGGGTTAGGTTTCGGGCTAGGGTTAGGGTTAGGGGACGGGGACGGTTTAGGGTCCAGGTGAGGGCACGACAATGCTTTCGGGGGAGCGTACGTGTGAGGGCGCGGGTTAGTGTCAGCGTACGGGTTAGGATTAGGATGAGAGTCAGGCTTCGGGGAAGGGTTAGGGTTAGGGTTCGGGCTAGGGTTAGGGTTAGGGGACGGGGACGGTTTAGGATCCAGGTGAGGGCACGACAACGCTTTAGGGGGAGCGTACGTGTGAGGGCGCGGGTTAGTGTCTGCGTACGGGTTAGGATTAGGGGACGGGTTAGGGTCAGGCTTCGGGGAAGGGTTAGGGTTAGGGTTCGGGCTACGGATAGGGTTAGGGGACGGGAACGGTTTAGAGTCCAGGTGAGGGTACGACAACACTTTAGGGGGAGCGTAGGTGTGAGGGCGCGGGTTAGTGTCAGCGTACGGGTTAGGATTAGGGGACAGGTGAGGGTCAGGCTTCAGGGAAGGGATAGGGTTAGGGTTCGGGCTAGTGTTTGGGTTAGGGGACGGGGACGGTTTAGGGTCCAGGTGAGGGCACGACAACGCTTTAGGGGGAGCGTACCTGTGAGTGCGTGGGTTAGTGTCAGCGTACGGGTTAGGATTAGAGGAAGAGTGAGGGTCAGGCTTCGGGGAAGGGTTAGGGATAGGGTTCGGGCTAGGGTTAGGGTTAGGGGACGGGGACGGTTTAGGGTCCAGGTGAGGGCACGACAACGCTTTAGGGGGAGCGTACGTGTGAGGGCGCGGGTTAGTGTCAGCGTACGGGTTAGGATTAGGGGACGGGTGAGGGTCAGGCTTCGGGGAAGGGTTAGGGTTAGGATTCAGGCTAGGGTTAGGGTTAGGGGACGGGGACGGTTTAGGGTCCAGGAGAGGGCACGCCAACGCTTTAGGGGGAGCGTACGTGTGAAGGCGCGGGTTAGTGTCAGCGTACAGGTTAGGATTAGGGGACGGGTGAGGGTCAGGCTTCGGGGAAGGGTTAGGGTTAGGGTTCGGGCTAGGGTTAGGGTTAGGGGACGGGGACGGTTTAGGGTCCAGGTGAGGGTACGACATCGCTTTAGGGGGAGCGTATGTGTGAGGGCGCGGGTTAGTGTCAGCGTACGGGTTAGGATTAGGGGACAGGTGAGGTTCAGGCTTCGGGGAAGGGTTAGGGTTAGGGTTCGGACTAGGGTTAGGGTTAGGGGACGGGGACGGTTGAGGGTCCAGATGAGGGCACGACAACGCTTTAGGGGGAGCGTACGTGTGGGGGCGTGGGTTAGTGTCAGCGTACGGATTGGGATTAAGGGACGGGTGAGGGTCAGGCTTCGGGGAAGTGTTAGCGTTAGGGTTCGGGCTAGGTTTAGGGTTACGGGACGGGAACGGTTTAGGGGCCAGCTGAGGGCAAAACAACGCTTTAGGGGGAGCGTACGTGTGAGGGCGCGGGTTAGTGTCAGCGTACGGGTTGGAATTAGGGGACGGGTGAGGGTCAGGCTTCGTGGAAGGGTTAGGGTTAGGGTTCGGGCTAGGGTTAGGCTTAGGGGACAGGGACGGTTTAGGGTCCAGGTGAGGGCACGACAACGCTTTAGGGGGAGTGTACGTGTGAGGGCGCGTGTTAGTGTCAGCGTACGGGTTAGGATTAGGGGACGGATGCGGGTCAGGCTTCGGCGAAGGGTTAGGGTTAGGTTTCGGGCTAGGGTTAGGGTTAGGGGACGGGGACGGTTTAGAGTCCAGGTGAGGGCACGACAATGCTTTAGGTGGAGCGTACGTGTGAGGGCGTGGGTTAGTGTCAGCGTACGGGTTAGGATTAGGGGACGGGTGAGGGTCAGGCTTCGGGGAAGTGTTAGGGTTAGGGTTCGGGCTAGGGTTAGGGTTAGGGGACGGGGACGGTTTAGGGTCCAGGTGAGGGCACGACAACGCTTTAGGGGGAGCGTACGTGTGAGGGCGCGGGTTAGTGTCAGCGTACGGTTTAGGATTAGGGGACGGGTGAGGGTCAGGCTTCGGCGAAGGGTTAGGGCTAGGGTTCGGGCTAGGGTTAGGGTTAGGGGACGGGGACGGTTTAGGGTCCAGGTGAGGGCACGACAACGCTTTAGGGGGAGCGTACGTGTGAGGGCGCGGGTTAGTGTCAGCGTACGGGTTAGGATTAGGGGACGGGTGAGTGTCAGGCTTCGGGGAAGGGTTAGGGTTAGGGTTCGGGCTAGGGTTAGGGTTAGGGGACGGGGACGGTTTAGGGTCCAGGTGAGGGCACGACAATGCTTTAGGGGGAGCGTACGTGTGAGGGCGTGGGATAGTGTCAGCGTACGGTTTAGGATTAGGGGACGGGTGAGGATCAGGCTTCGGGGAAGGGTTAGGGTTAGGGTTCGGGCTAGGCTTAGGGTTAGGGGACGGGGACGGTTTAGGGTCCAGGTGAGGGTACCACAACGCTTTAGGGGTGCGTACGTGTGAGGGCACGGGTTAGTGTCAGCGTACGGGTAAGGATTAGGGGACGGGTGAGGATCAGGCTTCGGGGAAGGGTTAGGGTTAGGGTTCGGGCTAGGGTTAGGGTTAGGGGATGGGGACGGTTGAGGGTCCAGGTGAGGGCACGACAACGCTTTAGGGGGAGCGAACGTGTGAGGGCGCGGGTTAGTGTCAGCGTATGGGTTAGGATTAGGGGACGGGTGAGGGTCAGGCTTCCGGGAAGGGTGAGGGTTAGGGTTCGGGCTAGGGTTAGGGTTAGGGGACGGGGACAGTTTAGGGTCCAGGTGAGGGCAAGACAACGCTTTAGGGGGAGCGTACGTGTGAGGGCGCGGGTTAGTGTCAGCGTACGAGTTAGCATTAGAGGACGGGTGAGGGTCAGGCTTCGGGGAAGGGTTAGGGTTAGGGTTCGGGCTAGGCTTAGGGTTAGGGGACGGGGACGGTTTAGGGTCCGAGTGAGGGTACGACAACGCTTTAGGGGGAGCGTACGTGTGAGGGCGCGGGTTAGTGTCAGCGTACGGGTTAGGATTTGGGGACGGGTGAGGGTCAGGCTTCGGGGAACGGTTAGGGTTAGGGTTAGGGCTAGGGTTAGGGTTAGGGGACGGGGACGGTTTAGGGTCCAGGTGAGGGCACGACAACGTTTTAGGGGGAGGGTACGTGTGAGGGCGCGGGTTAGTGTCAGCGTACGGGTTAGGATTAGGGGACGGGTGAGGGTCAGGTTTCGGGGAAGGGTTAGGGTTAGGGTTCGGGCTAGGGTTGGGGTTAGGGGACGGGGACATTTTAGGGTCCAGGTGACGGCACGACAACGCTTTAGGGGGAGCGTACGTGTGAGGGCGCGGGTTAGTGTCTGCGTACGGGTTAGGATTAGGGGACGGGTGAGGGTCAGGCTTCGGGGAAGGTTTAGGGTTAGGGTTCGGGCTAGGGTTAGGGTTAGGGGAGGGGGCCGGTTGAGGGTCCAGGTGAGGGCACGACAACGCTTTAGGGGGAGCGTATGTGTGAGGGCGCAGGTTAGTGTCAGCGTAAGGGTTAGGATTAGGGGACGGGTGAGGGTCAGGCTTCGGGGAAGTGTTAGGGTTAGGGTTCGGGCTAGGGTTAGGGTTAGGGATCGGGGACGGTTTAGGGTTCAGGTGAGGGCACGACAACGCTTTAGGGGGAGCGTACGTGTGAGGGCGCGGGTTAGTGTCAGCGTACGGTTTAGGATTAGGGGACGGGTGAGGGTCAGGCTTCAGGGAAGTGTTAGGGTTAGGGTTCGGGCTAGGCTTACGGTTAGGGGACGGGGACGGTTTAGGGTCCAGTTGAGGGCACGACAACGCTTTAGGGGGAGCGTACGTGTGAGGGCGCGGGTTAGTGTCAGCGTACGGGTTAGGATTAGGGTGAGGGTCAGGCTTCGGGGAAGGGTTATGGTTAGGTTTCGGGCTAGGGTTAGGGTTAGGGGACGGGGACGGTTTAGGGTCCAGGTGAGGGCACGACAACGCTTTACGGGGAGCGTACGTGTGAGGGCGCGGGTTAGTGTCAGCGTACGGGTTAGGATTAGGGGACGGGTGAGTGTCAGGCTTCGGGGAAGGGTTAGGGTTAGGGTTCGGGCTAGGGTTAGGGTTAGGGGTCGGGGACGGTTTAGGGTCCAGGTGAGGGCACAACAACGCTTTAGGGGGAGCGTACGTGTGAGTGCGTGGGTTAGTGTCAGCGTACGGGTTAGGATTAGAGGAAGAGTGAGGGTCAGGCTTCGGGGAAGTGTTAGGGTTAGGGTTCGGGCTAGGGTTAGGGTTAGGGGACGGGGACGGTTTAGGGTCCAGGTGAGGGCACGACAACGCTTTAGGGGGAGCGTACGTGTGAGGGCGCGGGTTAGTGTCAGCGTACGGGTTAGGATTAGGGGACGGGTGAGGGTCAGGCTTCGGGGAAGGGTTAGGTTTACGGTTCGAGCTAGGGTTAGGGTTAGGAGACGGGGACGGTTTAGGGTCCAGGTGAGGGCACGACAACGCTTTAGGGTGAGCGTACATGTGAGGGTGCGGGTTAGTGTCAGCGTACGGTTTAGGATTAGGGGACGGGTGAGGGTCAGGATTCGGGGAAGGGTTAGGGTTAGGGTTCGGTCTAGGGTTAGGGTTAGGGGACGGGGACGGTTTAGGGTCCAGGTGAGGGCACGACAACGCTTTAGGGGGAGCGTACATGTGAGGGCGTGGTTTATTGTCAGCGTACGGGTTAGGATTAGGGGACGGGTGAAGGGCAGGCTTCAGGGAAGCGTTAGGGTTAGGTTTTGGGCTAGGTTTAGGGTTAGGGGACGGGGACGGTTTAGGGTCCAGGTGAGGGTATGACAACACTTTAGGGGGAGCGTACGTGTGAGGGCACGGGATAGTGTCAGCGTACGGTTTAGGATTAGGGCACGGGTGAGTGTCAGGCTTCGGGGAAGGGTTAGGGTTAGGGTTCGTACTAGGCTTAGGGTTAGGGGACGGGGAAGGTTTAGGGTCCAGGTGAGGGTACGACAACCCTTTAGGGGGAGCGTACGTGTGAGGGCGCGGGTTAGTGTCAGCGTACGGGTTAGGATTAGTGGACGGGTGAGGGTAAGGCTTCGGGGAAGGGTTAGGGATAGGGTTCGGGCTAGGGTTAGGGTTAGGGGATGGGGACGGTTTAGGGTCCAGGTGAGGACACGACAACGCTTTAGGGGGAGCGTACGTGTGAGGGCGCGGGTTAGTGTCAGCGTACGGGTTAGGATTAGGGGACGGGTGAGGGTCAGGCTTCGAGGAAGTGTTAGGGTTACGGTTCCGGCTAGGGTTAGGGTTAGGGGACGGGGACGGTTTAGGGTCCAGGTGAGGGCACGACAATGCTTTAGGGGGAGCGTACGTGTGAGGGCGCGGGTTAGTGTCAGCGTACAGGTTAGGATTAGGGGACTGGTGAGTGTCAGGCTTCGGGGAAGGGTTAGGGTTAGGGTTCGGGCTAGGGTAAGGGTTAGGGGACGGGGACGGTTTAGGGTCCAGGTGAGGGCACAACAACGCTTTAGGGGGAGCGTACGTGTGAGTGTGTGGGTTAGTGTCAGCGTACGGGTTAGGATTAGAGGAAGAGTGAGGGTCAGGCTTCGGGGAAGTGTTAGGGTTAGGGTTCGGGCTAGGGTTAGGGTTAGGGGACGGGGACGGTTTAGGGTCCAGGTGAGGGCACGACAACGCTTTAGGGGGAGCGTACGTGTGAGGGCGCGGGTTAGTGTCAGCGTACGGGTTAGGATTAGGGGACGGGTGAGGGTCAGGCTTTGGGGAAGGGTTAGGGTTACGGTTCGGGCTAGGGTTAGGGTTAGGAGACGGGGACGGTTTAGGGTCCAGGTGAGGGGACGACAACGTTTTAGGGGAGCGTACGTGTGAGGGCGCGGGTTAGTGTCAGCGTACGGGTTAGGATTAGGGGACGGGTGAGGGTCAGGCTTCGGGGAAGGGTTAGGGTTACGGTTCGAGCTAGGGTTAGGGTTAGGAGACGGGGACGGTTTAGGGTCCAGGTGAGGGGACGACAACGTTTTAGGGGGAGCGTACGTGTGAGGGCGCGTGTTAGTGTCAGCGTACGGGTTAGGATTAGGGGACGGGTGAGGGTCAGGCTTCGGGGAAGTGTTAGTGTTAGGGTTCAGGCTAGGGTTAGGTTTAGGGGACGGGGACGGTTTAGGGGCCAGGTGAGGGCACGACAATGCTTTAGGGGGTGCATACGTGTGAGGGCACGGGTTAGTGTCAGCGTACGGTTTAGGATTAGGGGACGGGTGAGGGTCAGGCTTCGGGGAAGTGTTAGGGTTAGGGTTCGGGCTAGGCTTAGGGTTAGGGGACGGGGACGGTTTAGGGTCCAGGTGAGGGCACGACAACGCTTTAGGGGGAGCATACGTGTGAGGGCGCGGGTTAGTGTCAGCGTACGGTTTAGGATTAGGGGACGGGTGACGGTCAGGCTTCGGGGAAGGGTTAGGGTTACGGTTAGGGCTAGGGTTAGGTTTAGGGGACGGGGACGGTTTAGGGTCCAGGTGAGGGCACGACAACGCTTTAGGGTGAGCGTACATGTGAGGGTGCGGGTTAGTGTCAGCGTACGGTTTAGGATTAGGGGACGGGTGAGGGTCAGGATTCGGGGAAGGGTTAGGGTTAGGGTTCGGTCTAGGGTTAGGGTTAGGGGACGGGGACGGTTTAGGGTCCAGGTGAGGGCACGACAACGCTTTAGGGGGAGCGTACATGTGAGGGCGTGGTTTATTGTCAGCGTACGGGTTAGGATTAGGGGACGGGTGAAGGTCAGGCTTCAGGGAAGCGTTAGGGTTAGGTTTTGGGCTAGGTTTAGGGTTAGGGGACGGGGACGGTTTAGGGTCCAGGTGAGGGTATGAAAACACTTTAGGGGGAGCGTACGTGTGAGGGCACGGGATAGTGTCAGCGTACGGTTTAGGATTAGGGCACGGGTGAGTGTCAGGCTTCGGGGAAGGGTTAGGGTTAGGGTTCGTACTAGGCTTAGGGTTAGGGGACGGGGAAGGTTTAGGGTCCAGGTGAGGGCACGACAACCCTTTAGGGGGAGCGTACGTGTGAGGGCGCGGGTTAGTGTCAGCGTACGGGTTAGGATTAGTGGACGGGTGAGGGTAAGGCTTCGGGGAAGGGTTAGGGATAGGGTTCGGGCTAGGGTTAGGGTTAGGGGATGAGGACGGTTTAGGGTCCAGGTGAGGACACGACAACGCTTTAGGGGGAGCGTACGTGTGAGGGCGCGGGTTAGTGTCAGCGTACGGGTTAGGATTAGGGGACGTGTGAGGGTCAGGCTTCGAGGAAGTGTTAGGGTTACGGTTCCAGCTAGGGTTAGGGTTAGGGGACGGGGACGGTTTAGGGTCCATGTGAGGGCACGACAATGCTTTAGGGGGAGCGTACGTGTGAGGGCGCGGGTTAGTGTCAGCGTACAGGTTAGGATTAGGGGACTGGTGAGTGTCAGGCTTCGGGGAAGGGTTAGGGTTAGGGTTCGGGCTAGGGTAAGGGTTAGGGGACGGGGACGGTTTAGGGTCCAGGTGAGGGCACAACAACGCTTTAGGGGGAGCGTACGTGTGAGTGCGTGGGTTAGTGTCAGCGTACGGGTTAGGATTAGAGGAAGAGTGAGGGTCAGGCTTCGGGGAAGTGTTAGGGTTAGGGTTCGGGCTAGGGTTAGGGTTAGGGGACGGGGACGGTTTAGGGTCCAGGTGAGGGCACGACAACGCTTTAGGGGGAGCGTACGTGTGAGGGCGCGGGTTAGTGTCAGCGTACGGGTTAGGATTAGGGGACGGGTGAGGGTCAGGCTTTGGGGAAGGGTTAGGGTTACGGTTCGGGCTAGGGTTAGGGTTAGGAGACGGGGACGGTTTAGGGTCCAGGTGAGGGGACGACAACGTTTTAGGGGAGCGTACGTGTGAGGGCGCGGGTTAGTGTCAGCGTACGGGTTAGGATTAGGGGACGGGTGAGGGTCAGGCTTCGGGGAAGTGTTAGTGTTAGGGTTCAGGCTAGGGTTAGGTTTAGGGGACGGGGACGGTTTAGGGGCCAGGTGAGGGCACGACAATGCTTTAGGGGGAGCGTACGTGTGAGGGCACGGGTTAGTGTCAGCGTACGGGTTAGGATTAGGGGACGGGTGAGGGTCAGGCTTCGGGGAAGGGTTAGGGTTAGGGTTCGGGCTAGGGTTAGGGTTAGGGGACGGGGACGGTTTAGGGTCCAGGTGAGGGCACGACAACGCTTTAGGGGGAGCGTACGTGTGAGAGCGCGGGTTAGTGTCAGCGTACGGTTTAGGATTAGGGGACGGGTGAGGGTCAGGCTTCGGGGAAGTGTTAGGGTTAGGGTTCGGGCTAGGCTTAGGGTTAGGGGACGGGGACGGTTTAGGGTCCAGGTGAGGGCACGACAACGCTTTAGGGGGAGCATACGTGTGAGGGCGCGGGTTAGTGTCAGCGTACGGTTTAGGATTAGGGGACGGGTGAGGGTCAGGCTTCGGGGAAGGGTTAGGTTTACGGTTAGGGCTAGGGTTAGGGTTAGGGGACGGGGACGGTTTAGGGTCCAGGTGAGGGCACGACAACGCTTTAGGGGGAGCGTACATGTGAGGGTGCGGGTTAGTGTCAGCGTACGGTTTAGGATTAGGGGACGGGTGAGGGTCAGGATTCGGGGAAGGGTTAGGGTTAGGGTTCGGTCTAGGGTTAGGGTTAGGGGACGGGGACGGTTTAGGGTCCAGGTGAGGGCACGACAACGCTTTAGGGGGAGCGTACATGTGAGGGCGTGGTTTATTGTCAGCGTACGGGTTAGGATTAGGGGACGGGTGAAGGTCAGGCTTCGGGGAAGGGTTAGGGTTAAGGTTCGGGCTAGGGTTAGTGTTAGGGGACGGGGACGGTTTAGGGTCCATGTGAGGGTACGGCAACGCTTTAGGGGGAGCGTACGTGTGAGGGCGCGGGTTAGTGTCAGCGTACGGGTTATGATTAGGGGACGGGTGAGTGTCAGGCTTCGGGGAAGGGTTAGGGTTAGGGTTCGGTCTAGGCTTAGGGTTAGGGGACGGGGACGGTTTAGGGTCCAGATGAGGGCACGACAACGCTTTAGGGGGAGCGTACGTGTGAGGGCGCGGGTTAGTGTCAGCGTACGGGTTAGGATTAGCGTGAGGGTCAGGCTTCGGGGAAGGGTTAGGGTTAGGGTTTGGGCTAGGGTTAGGGTTAGGGGACGGGGACGGTTTAGGGTCCAGGAGAGGGCACGCCAACGCTTTAGGGGGAACGTACGTGTGAAGGCGCGGGTTAGTGTCAGCGTACAGGTTAGGATAAGGGGACGGGTGAGGGTCAGGCTTCGGGGAAGGGTTAGGGTTAGGGTTCGGGCTAGGGTTAGGGTTAGGGGACGGGGACGGTTTAGGGTCCAGGTGAGTGTACGACAGCGCTTTAGGGGGAGCGTACGTGTGAGGGCGCGGGTTAGTGTCAGCGTACGGGTTAGGATTAGGGGACAGGTGAGGGTCAGGCTTCGGGGAAGGGTTAGGGTTAGGGTTCGGACTAGGGTTAGGGTTAGGGGACGGGGACGGTTGAGGGTCCAGGTGAGGGCACGACAACGCTTTAGGGGGAGCGTACGTGTGGGGGCGTGGGTTAGTGTCAGCGTACGGATTGGGATTAGGGGACGGGTGAGGGTCAGGCTTCGGGGAAGGGTTAGCGTTAGGGTTCGGGCTAGGTTTAGGGTTACGGGACGGGCACGGTTTAGGGGCCAGCTGAGGGCAAAACAACGCTTTAGGGGGAGCGTACGTGTGAGGGCGCGGGTTAGTGTCGGCGTACGGGTTGGGATTAGGGGACGGGTGAGGGTCAGGCTTCGGGGAAGGGTTAGGGTTAGGGTTCGGGCTAGGGTTAGGCTTAGGGGACAGGGACGGTTTAGGGTCCAGGTGAGGGCAAAACAACGCTTTAGGGGGAGCGTACGTGTGAGGGCGCGGGTTAGTGTCAGCGTACGGGTTAGGATTAGTGGACGGGTGAGGGTCAGGCTTCGGAGAAGTGTTAGGGTTACGGTTCGAGCTAGGGTTAGGGTTAGGGGACGGGGACGGTTTAGGGTCCAGGTGAGGGCACAACAACGCTTTAGGGGGAGCGTACGTGTGAGGGCGCGGGTTAGTGTCCACGTACGGGTTAGGATTAGGGGACGGGTGAGGGTCAGGCTTCGGGGAAGGGTTAGAGTTAGGGTTCAGGCTAGGGTTAGGGTTAGGGGACGGGGACGGTTTAGGGTCCAGGTGAGGGAACGACAACGCTTTAGGGGGAGCGTACGTGTGAGAGCGCGGGTTAGTGTCAGCGTACGGTTTAGGATTAGGGGACGGGTGAGGGTCAGGCTTCGGGGAAGGGTTAGGGTTAGGGTTCGGGCTAGGCTTAGGGTTAGGGGACGGGGACGGTTTAGGGTCCAGGTGAGGGCACGACAACGCTTTAGGGGGAGCATACGTGTGAGGTTGCGGGTTAGTGTCAGCGTACGGGTTAGGATTAGGGGACGGGTGAGGCTCAGGCTTCGGGGAAGGGTTAGGGTTACGGTTAGGGCTAGGGTTAGGGTTAGGGGACGGGGACGGTTTAGGGTCCAGGTGAGGGCACGTCAACGCTTTAGGGGGAGCGTACGTGTGAGGGCGCGGTTTAGTGTCAGGGTACGGGTTAGGATTAAGGGAGGGGTGAGGGTCAGGCTTCGGGGAAGGGTTAGGGTTAGGGTTCGGGCTAGGCTTATGGTTAGGGGATGGGCACGGTTTAGGGTCCAGGTGAGGGCACGACAACGCTTTAGGGGGAGCGTACGTGTGAGGGCGTGGGTTAGTGTCAGCGTACGGGTTAGGATTAGGGGACGGGTGAGGGTCAGGCTTCGGGGAAGGTTTAGGGTTAGGGTTCGGGCTAGGGTTAGGGTTAGGGGACGGGGACGGTTTAGGGTCCAGATGAGGGCCCGACAACGCTTTAGGGGGAGCGTACGTGTGAGGGCGCGGGTTAGTGTCAGCGTACGGGTTAGGATTAGGGTGAGGGTCAGGCTTCGGGGAAGGGTTAGGGTTAGGGTTCGGGCTAGGGTTAGGGTTAGGGGACGGGGACGGTTTAGGGTCCAGGAGGGGGCACGCCAACGCTTTAGGGGGAGCGTACGTGTGAAGGCGCGGGTTAGTGTCAGCGTACAGGTTAGGATTAGGGGACGGGTGAGGGTCAGGCTTCGGGGAAGGGTTAGGGTTAGGGTTCGGGCTAGGGTTAGGGTTAGGGGACGGGGACGGTTTAGGGTCCAGGTGAGGGTACGACAGCGCTTTAGGGGGAGCGTACGTGTGAGGGCGCGGGTTAGTGTCAGCGTACGGGTTAGGATTAGGGGACAGGTGAGGGTCAGGCTTCGGAGAAGGGTTAGGGTTACGGTTCGGGCTAGGGTTAGGGTTAGGGGACGGGGACGGTTTAGGGTCCAGGTGAGGGCACGACAACGCTTTAGGGGGAGCGTACGTGTGAGGGTGCAGGTTAGTGTCAGCGTACGGGTTAGGATTAGGGGACGGGTGAGGGTCAGGCTTCGGGGAAGGGTTAGGGTTAGGGTTAGGGCTAGGGTTAGGGTTAGGGGACGGGGACGGTTTAGGGTCCAGGTGAGGGCACGACAACGTGTTAGGGGGAGCGTACGTGTGAGGGCGCGCGTTAGTGTCAGCATTCGGGTTAGGATTAGGGGACAGGTGAGGGTCAGGCTTCGGGGAAGGGTTAGTGTTAGGGTTCGGGCTAGGTTTAGGGTTAGGGTACGGGGACAGTTTAGGGTCTAGGTGAGGGCACGACAACGCTTTAGGATGAGCGTACGTGTAAGGGCGCGGGTTAGTGTCAGCGTACGGGTTAGGATTAGGGGACGGGTGAGGATCAGGCTTCGGGGAAGGGTTAGGGTTAGGGTTCGGGCTAGGCTTAGGGTTAGGGGACGGGGACGGTTTAGGGTCCATTTGAGGGTACCACAACGCTTTAGGGGTGCGTACGTGTGAGGGCGCGGGTTAGTGTCAACGTACGGGTTAGGATTAGGGGACGGGTGAGGGTCAGGCTTCGGGGAAGGGTTAGGGTTAGGGTTCGGGCTAGGGTTAGCGTTAGGGGACGGGGACGGTTTAGGGTCCACGTGAGGGCACGACAACGCTTTAGGGGGAGCGTACGTGTGAGGGCACGGGTTAGTGTCAGCGTACGGGTTAGGATTAGGGGACGGTTGAGGGTCAGGCTTCGGGGAAGGGTTAAGGTTACGGTTCGGGCTAGGGTTAGGGTTAGGGGACGGGGACGGTTTAGGGTCCAGGTGAGGGCACGACAACGCTTTAGGGGGAGCGTACGTGTGAGGGCACGGGTTAGTGTCAGCGTACGGGTAAGGATTAGGGGACGGGTGAGGATCAGGCTTCGGGGAAGGGTTAGGGTTAGGGTTCGGGCTAGGGTTAGGGTTAGGGGATGGGGACGGTTGAGGGTCCAGGTGAGGGCACGACAACGCTTTAGGGGGAGCGAACGTGTGAGGGCGTGGGTTAGTGTCAGCGTATGGGTTAGGATTAGGGGACGGGTGAGGGTCAGGCTTCCGGGAAGGGTGAGGGTTAGGGTTCGGGCTAGGGTTAGGGTTAGGGGACGGGGACAGTTTAGGGTCCAGGTGAGGGCAAGACAACGCTTTAGGGGGAGCGTACGTGTGAGGGCGCGGGTTAGTGTCAGCGTACGAGTTAGCATTAGAGGACGGGTGAGGGTCAGGCTTCGGGGAAGGGTTAGGGTTAGGGTTCGGGCTAGGCTTAGGGTTAGGGGACGGGGACGGTTTAGGGTCCGAGTGAGGGTACGACAACGCTTTAGGGGGAGCGTACGTGTGAGGGCGCGGGTTAGTGTCAGCGTACGGGTTAGGATTAGGGGACGGGTGAGGGTCAGGTTTCGGGGAAGGGTTAGGGTTAGGGTTCGGGCTAGGGTTGGGGTTAGGGGACGGGGACATTTTAGGGTCCAGGTGACGGCACGACAACGCTTTAGGGGGAGCGTACGTGTGAGGGCGCGGGTTAGTGTCTGCGTACGGGTTAGGATTAGGGGACGGGTGAGGGTCAGGCTTCGGGGAAGGTTTAGGGTTAGGGTTCGGGCTAGGGTTAGGGTTAGGGGAGGGGGCCGGTTGAGGGTCCAGGTGAGGGCACGACAACGCTTTAGGGGGAGCGTATGTGTGAGGGCGCAGGTTAGTGTCAGCGTAAGGGTTAGGATTAGGGGACGGGTGAGGGTCAGGCTTCGGGGAAGTGTTAGGGTTAGGGTTCGGGCTAGGGTTAGGGTTAGGGATCGGGGACGGTTTAGGGTTCAGGTGAGGGCACGACAACGCTTTAGGGGGAGCGTACGTGTGAGGGCGCGGGTTAGTGTCAGCGTACGGTTTAGGATTAGGGGACGGGTGAGGGTCAGGCTTCAGGGAAGTGTTAGGGTTAGGGTTCGGGCTAGGCTTAGGGTTAGGGGACGGGGACGGTTTAGGGTCCAGTTGAGGGCACGACAACGCTTTAGGGGGAGCGTACGTGTGAGGGCGCGGGTTAGTGTCAGCGTACGGGTTAGGATTAGGGTGAGGGTCAGGCTTCGGGGAAGGGTTATGGTTAGGTTTCGGGCTAGGGTTAGGGTTAGGGGACGGGGACGGTTTAGGGTCCAGGTGAGGGCACGACAACGCTTTACGGGGAGCGTACGTGTGAGGGCGCGGGTTAGTGTCAGCGTACGGGTTAGGATTAGGGGACGGGTGAGTGTCAGGCTTCGGGGAAGGGTTAGGGTTAGGGTTCGGGCTAGGGTTAGGGTTAGGGGTCGGGGACGGTTTAGGGTCCAGGTGAGGGCACAACAACGCTTTAGGGGGAGCGTACGTGTGAGTGCGTGGGTTAGTGTCAGCGTACGGGTTAGGAATAGAGGAAGAGTGAGGGTCAGGCTTCGGGGAAGTGTTAGGGTTAGGGTTCGGGCTAGGGTTAGGGTTAGGGGACGGGGACGGTTTAGGGTCCAGGTGAGGGCACGACAACGCTTTAGGGGGAGCGTACGTGTGAGGGCGCGGGTTAGTGTCAGCGTACGGGTTAGGATTAGGGGACGGGTGAGGGTCAGGCTTCGGGGAAGCGTTAGGTTTACGGTTCGAGCTAGGGTTAGGGTTAGGAGACGGGGACGGTTTAGGGTCCAGGTGAGGGCACGACAACGCTTTAGGGTGAGCGTACATGTGAGGGTGCGGGTTAGTGTCAGCGTACGGTTTAGGATTAGGGGACGGGTGAGGGTCAGGATTCGGGGAAGGGTTAGGGTTAGGGTTCGGTCTAGGGTTAGGGTTAGGGGACGGGGACGGTTTAGGGTCCAGGTGAGGGCACGACAACGCTTTAGGGGGAGCGTACATGTGAGGGCGTGGTTTATTCTCAGCGTACGGGTTAGGATTAGGGGACGGGTGAAGGCCAGGCTTCAGGGAAGCGTTAGGGTTAGGTTTTGGGCTAGGTTTAGGGTTAGGGGACGGGGACGGTTTAGGGTCCAGGTGAGGGTATGACAACACTTTAGGGGGAGCGTACGTGTGAGGGCACGGGATAGTGTCAGCGTACGGTTTAGGATTAGGGCACGGGTGAGTGTCAGGCTTCGGGGAAGGGTTAGGGTTAGGGTTCGTACTAGGCTTAGGGTTAGGGGACGGGGAAGGTTTAGGGTCCAGGTGAGGGTACGACAACCCTTTAGGGGGAGCGTACGTGTGAGGGCGCGGGTTAGTGTCAGCGTACGGGTTAGGATTAGTGGACGGGTGAGGGTAAGGCTTCGGGGAAGGGTTAGGGATAGGGTTCGGGCTAGGGTTAGGGTTAGGGGATGGGGACGGTTTAGGGTCCAGGTGAGGACACGACAACGCTTTAGGGGGAGCGTACGTGTGAGGGCGCGGGTTAGTGTCAGCGTACGGGTTAGGATTAGGGGACGGGTGAGGGTCAGGCTTCGAGGAAGTGTTAGGGTTACGGTTCCGGCTAGGGTTAGGGTTAGGGGACGGGGACGGTTTAGGGTCCAGGTGAGGGCACAACAACGCTTTAGGGGTAACGTACGTGTGAGGGCGCGGGTTACTGTCAGCGTACGGGTTAGGATTAGGGGACGGGTGAGGGTCAGGCTTCGGGGAAGGGTTAGGGTTAGGGTTCGGGCTAGGGTTAGCGTTAGGGGACGGGGACGGTTTAGGGTCCACGTGAGGGCACGACAACGCTTTAGGGGGAGCGTACGTGTGAGGGCACGGCTTAGTGTCAGCGTTTGGGTTAGGATTAGGGGACGGTTGAGGGTCAGGCTTCGGGGAAGGGTTAGGGTTACGGTTCGGACTAGGGTTAGGGTTAGGGGACGGGGACGGTTTAGGGTCCAGGTGAGGGCACGACAACGCTTTAGGGGGAGCGTACGTGTGAGGGCACGGGTTAGTGTCAGCGTACGGGTAAGGATTAGGGGACGGGTGAGGATCAGGCTTCGGGGAAGGGTTAGGGTTAGGGTTCGGGCTAGGGTTAGGGTTAGGGGATGGGGACGGTTGAGGGTCCAGGTGAGGGCACGACAACGCTTTAGGGGGAGCGTACGTGTGAGGGCGCGGGTTAGTGTCAGCGTATGGGTTAGGATTAGGGGACGGGTGAGGGTCAGGCTTCCGGGAAGGGTGAGGGTTAGGGTTCGGGCTAGGGTTAGGGTTAGGGGACGGGGACAGTTTAGGGTCCAGGTGAGGGCAAGACAACGCTTTAGGGGGAGCGTACGTGTGAGGGCGCGGGTTAGTGTCAGCGTACGAGTTAGCATTAGAGGACGGGTGAGGGTCAGGCTTCGGGGAAGGGTTAGGGTTAGGGTTCGGGCTAGGCTTAGGGTTAGGGGACGGGGACGGTTTAGGGTCCGAGTGAGGGTACGACAACGCTTTAGGGGGAGCGTACGTGTGAGGGCGCGGTTTAGTGTCAGCGTACGGGTTAGGATTTGGGGACGGGTGAGGGTCAGGCTTCGGGGAACGGTTAGGGTTAGGGTTAGGGCTAGGGTTAGGGTTAGGGGACGGGGACGGTTTAGGGTCCAGGTGAGGGCACGACAACGTTTTAGGGGGAGGGTACGTGTGAGGGCGCGGGTTAGTGTCAGCGTACGGGTTAGGATTAGGGGACGGGTGAGGGTCAGGTTTCGGGGAAGGGTTAGGGTTAGGGTTCGGGCTAGGGTTGGGGTTAGGGGACGGGGACATTTTAGGGTCCAGGTGACGGCACGACAACGCTTTAGGGGGAGCGTACGTGTGAGGGCGCGGGTTAGTGTCTGCGTACGGGTTAGGATTAGGGGACGGGTGAGGGTCAGGCTTCGGGGAAGCTTTAGGGTTAGGGTTCGGGCTAGGGTTAGGGTTAGGGGAGGGGGCCGGTTGAGGGTCCAGGTGAGGGCACGACAACGCTTTAGGGGGAGCGTATGTGTGAGGGCGCAGGTTAGTGTCAGCGTAAGGGTTAGGATTAGGGGACGGGTGAGGGTCAGGCTTCGGGGAA
The DNA here is from genome assembly GCF_964374135.1 of Grampus griseus. Classification (NCBI taxonomy): domain Eukaryota; kingdom Metazoa; phylum Chordata; class Mammalia; order Artiodactyla; family Delphinidae; genus Grampus; species Grampus griseus. The sequence continues at coordinate 295,931 of NW_028133363.1, read as the reverse complement.
GTGTTAGGGTTAGGGTTCGGGCTAGGGTTAGGGTTAGGGATCGGGAACGGTTTAGGGTTCAGGTGAGGGCACGACAACGCTTTAGGGGGAGCGTACGTGTGAGGGCGCGGGTTAGTGTCAGCGTACGGTTTAGGATTAGGGGACGGGTGAGGGTCAGGCTTCGGGGAAGTGTTAGGGTTAGGGTTCGGGCTAGGCTTAGGGTTAGGGGACGGGGACGGTTTAGGGTCCAGTTGAGGGCACGACAACGCTTTAGGGGGAGCGTACGTGTGAGGGCGCGGGTTAGTGTCAGCGTACGGGTTAGGATTAGTGTGAGGGTCAGGCTTCGGGGAAGGGTTATGGTTAGGTTTCGGGATAGGGTTAGGGTTAGGGGACGGGGACGGTTTAGGGTCCAGGTGAGGGCACGACAACGCTTTACGGGGAGCGTACGTGTGAGGGCGCGGGTTAGTGTCAGCGTACGGGTTAGGATTAGGGGACTGGTGAGTGTCAGGCTTCGGGGAAGGGTTAGGGTTAGGGTTCGGGCTAGGGTTAGGGTTAGGGGTCGGGGACGGTTTAGGGTCCAGGTGAGGGCACAACAACGCTTTAGGGGGAGAGTACGTGTGAGTGCGTGGGTTAGTGTCAGCGTACGGGTTAGGATTAGAGGAAGAGTGAGGGTCAGGCTTCGGGGAAGTGTTAGGGTTAGGGTTCGGGCTAGGGTTAGGGTTAGGGGACGGGGACGGTTTAGGGTCCAGGTGAGGGCACGACAACGCTTTAGGGGGAGCGTACGTGTGAGGGCGCGGGTTAGTGTCAGCGTACGGGTTAGGATTAGGGGACGGGTGAGGGTCAGGCTTTGGGGAAGGGTTAGGGTTACGGTTCGAGCTAGGGTTAGGGTTAGGAGACGGGGACGGTTTAGGGTCCAGGTGAGGGGACGACAACGTTTTAGGGGGAGCGTACGTGTGAGGGCGCGGGTTAGTGTCAGCGTACGGGTTAGGATTAGGGGACGGGTGAGGGTCAGGCTTCGGGGAAGGGTTAGTGTTAGGGTTCAGGCTAGGGTTAGGTTTAGGGGACGGGGACGGTTTAGGGGCCAGGTGAGGGCACGACAATGCTTTAGGGGGTGCGTACGTGTGAGGGCACGGGTTAGTGTCAGCGTACGGTTTAGGATTAGGGGACGGGTGAGGGTCAGGCTTCGGGGAAGTGTTAGGGTTAGGGTTCGGGCTAGGCTTAGGGTTAGGGGACGGGGACGGTTTAGGGTCCAGGTGAGGGCACGACAACGCTTTAGGGGGAGCGTACGTGTGAGAGCGTGGGTTAGTGTCAGCGTACGGTTTAGGATTAGGGGACGGGTGAGGGTCAGGCTTCGGGGAAGTGTTAGGGTTAGGGTTCGGGCTAGGCTTAGGGTTAGGGGACGGGGACGGTTTAGGGTCCAGGTGAGGGCACGAGAACGCTTTAGGGGGAGCATACGTGTGAGGGCGCGGGTTAGTGTCAGCGTACGGTTTAGGATTAGGGGACGGGTGAGGGTCAGGCTTCGGGGAAGGGTTAGGGTTACGGTTAGGGCTAGGGTTAGGGTTAGGGGACGGGGACGGTTTAGGGTCCAGGTGATGGCACGACAACGCTTTAGGGGGAGCGTACATGTGAGGGTGCGGGTTAGTGTCAGCGTACGGTTTAGGATTAGGGGACGGGTGAGGGTCAGGATTCGGGGAAGGGTTAGGGTTAGGGTTCGGTCTATGGTTAGGGTTAGGGGACGGGGACGGTTTAGGGTCCAGGTGAGCGCACGACAACGCTTTAGGGGGAGCGTACATGTGAGGGCGTGGTTTATTGTCAGCGTACGGGTTAGGATTAGGGGACGGGTGAAGGTCAGGCTTCGGGGAAGGGTTAGGGTTAAGGTTCGGGCTAGGGTTAGTGTTAGGGGACGGGGACGGTTTAGGGTCCAGGTGAGGGTACGGCAACGCTTTAGGGGGAGCGTACGTGTGAGGGCGCGGGTTAGTGTCAGCGTACGGGTTATGATTAGGGGACGGGTGAGGGTCAGGCTTCGGGGAAGGGTTAGGGTTAGGGTTCGGTCTAGGCTTAGGGTTAGGGGACGGGGACGGTTTAGGGTCCAGGTGAGGGCACGACAACGCTTTAGGGGGAGCGTACGTGTGAGGGCGCGGGTTAGTGTCAGCGTACGGGTTAGGATTAGGGGACGGGTGAGTGTCAGGCTTCGGGGAAGGGTTAGGGTTAGGGTTCAGGCTAGGGTTAGGGTTAGGGGTCGGGGACGGTTTAGGGTCCAGGTGAGGGCACAACAACGCTTTAGGGGGAGCGTACGTGTGAGTGCGTGGGTTAGTGTCAGCGTACGGGTTAGGATTAGAGGAAGAGTGAGGGTCAGGCTTCGGGGAAGTGTTAGGGTTAGGGTTCGGGCTAGGGTTAGGGTTAGGGGACGGGGACGGTTTAGGGTCCAGGTGAGGGCACGACAACGCTTTAGGGGGAGCGTACGTGTGAGGGCGCGGGTTAGTGTCAGCGTACGGGTTAGGATTAGGGGACGGGTGAGGGTCAGGCTTCGGGGAAGGGTTAGGGTTACGGTTCGAGCTAGGGTTAGGGTTAGGAGACGGGGACGGTTTAGGGTCCAGGTGAGGGGACGACAACGTTTTAGGGGGAGCGTACGTGTGAGGGCGCGGGTTAGTGTCAGCGTACGGGTTAGGATTAGGGGACGGGTGAGGGTCAGGCTTCGGGGAAGTGTTAGGGTTAGGGTTCGGGCTAGGCTTAGGGTTAGGGGACGGGGACGGTTTAGGGTCCAGGTGAGGGCACGACAACGCTTTAGGGGGAGCATACGTGTGAGGGCGCGGGTTAGTGTCAGCGTACTGTTTAGGATTAGGGGACGGGTGAGGGTCAGGCTTCGGGGAAGGGTTAGGGTTACGGTTAGGGCTAGGGTTAGGTTTAGGGGACGGGGACGGTTTAGGGTCCAGGTGAGGGCACGACAACGCTTTAGGGTGAGCGTATATGTGAGGGTGCGGGTTAGTGTCAGCGTACGGTTTAGGATTAGGGGACGGGTGAGGGTCAGGATTCGGGGAAGGGTTAGGGTTAGGGTTCGGTCTAGGGTTAGGGTTAGGGGACGGGGACGGTTTAGGGTCCAGGTGAGGGCACGGCAACGCTTTAGGGGGAGCGTACATGTGAGGGCGTGGTTTATTGTCAGCGTACGGGTTAGGATTAGGGGACGGGTGAAGGTCAGGCTTCAGGGAAGCGTTAGGGTTAGGTTTTGGGCTAGGTTTAGGGTTAGGGGACGGGGACGGTTTAGGGTCCAGGTGAGGGTATGACTACACTTTAGGGGGAGCGTACGTGTGAGGGCACGGGATAGTGTCAGCGTACGGTTTAGGATTAGGGCACGGGTGAGTGTCAGGCTTCGGGGAAGGGTTAGGGTTAGGGTTCGTACTAGGCTTAGGGTTAGGGGACAGGGAAGGTTTAGGGTCCAGGTGAGGATACGACAACCCTTTAGGGGGAGCGTACGTGTGAGGGCGCGGGTTAGTGTCAGCGTACGGGTTAGGATTAGTGGACGGGTGAGGGTAAGGCTTCGGGGAAGGGTTAGGGATAGGGTTCGGGCTAGGGTTAGGGTTAGGGGATGGGGACGGTTTAGGGTCCAGGTGAGGACACGACAACGCTTTAGGGGGAGCGTACGTGTGAGGGCGCGGGTTAGTGTCAGCGTACGGGTTAGGATTAGGGGACGGGTGAGGGTCAGGCTTCGAGGAAGTGTTAGGGTTACGGTTCCGGCTAGGGTTAGGGTTAGGGGACGGGGACGGTTTAGGGTCCAGGTGAGGGCACGACAATGCTTTAGGGGGAGCGTACGTGTGAGGGCGCGGGTTAGTGTCAGCGTACAGGTTAGGATTAGGGGACTGGTGAGTGTCAGGCTTCGGGGAAGGGTTAGGGTTAGGGTTCGGGCTAGGGTAAGGGTTAGGGGACGGGGACGGTTTAGGGTCCAGGTGAGGGCACAACAACGCTTTAGGGGGAGCGTACGTGTGAGTGCGTGGGTTAGTGTCAGCGTACGGGTTAGGATTAGAGGAAGAGTGAGGGTCAGGCTTCGGGGAAGTGTTAGGGTTAGGGTTCGGGCTAGGGTTAGGGTTAGGGGACGGGGACGGTTTAGGGTCCAGGTGAGGGCACGACAACGCTTTAGGGGGAGCGTACGTGTGAGGGCGCGGGTTAGTGTCAGCGTACGGGTTAGGATTAGGGGACGGGTGAGGGTCAGGCTTTGGGGAAGGGTTAGGGTTACGGTTCGGGCTAGGGTTAGGGTTAGGAGACGGGGACGGTTTAGGGTCCAGGTGAGGGGACGACAACGTTTTAGGGGAGCGTACGTGTGAGGGCGCGCGTTAGTGTCAGCGTACGGGTTAGGATTAGGGGACGGGTGAGGGTCAGGCTTCGGGGAAGTGTTAGTGTTAGGGTTCAGGCTAGGGTTAGGTTTAGGGGACGGGGACGGTTTAGGGGCCAGGTGAGGGCACGACAATGCTTTAGGGGGAGCGTACGTGTGAGGGCACGGGTTAGTGTCAGCGTACGGGTTAGGATTAGGGGACGGGTGAGGGTCAGGCTTCGGGGAAGGGTTAGGGTTAGGGTTCGGGCTAGGGTTAGGGTTAGGGGACGGGGACGGTTTAGGGTCCAGGTGAGGGCACGACAACGCTTTAGGGGGAGCGTACGTGTGAGAGCGCGGGTTAGTGTCAGCGTACGGTTTAGGATTAGGGGACGGGTGAGGGTCAGGCTTCGGGGAAGTGTTAGGGTTAGGGTTCGGGCTAGGCTTAGGGTTAGGGGACGGGGACGGTTTAGGGTCCAGGTGAGGGCACGACAACGCTTTAGGGGGAGCATACGTGTGAGCGCGCGGGTTAGTGTCAGCGTACGGTTTAGGATTAGGGGACGGGTGAGGGTCAGGCTTCGGGGAAGGGTTAGGGTTACGGTTAGGGCTAGGGTTAGTGTTAGGGGACGGGGACGGTTTAGGGTCCAGGTGAGGGTACGGCAACGCTTTAGGGGGAGCGTACGTGTGAGGGCGCGGGTTAGTGTCAGCGTACGGGTTATGATTAGGGGACGGGTGAGGGTCAGGCTTCGGGGAAGGGTTAGGGTTAGGGTTCGGTCTAGGCTTAGGGTTAGGGGACGGGGACGGTTTAGGGTCCAGGTGAGGGCACGACAACGCTTTAGGGGGAGCGTACGTGTGAGGGCGCGGTTTAGTGTCAGGGTACGGGTTAGGATTAAGGGAGGGGTGAGGGTCAGGCTTCGGGGAAGGGTTAGGGTTAGGGTTCGGGCTAGGCTTATGGTTAGGGGATGGGCACAGTTTAGGGTCCAGGTGAGGGCACGACAACGCTTTAGGGGGAGCGTACGTGTGAGGGCGTGGGTTAGTGTCAGCGTACGGGTTAGGATTAGGGGACGGGTGAGGGTCAGGCTTCGGGGAAGGTTTAGGTTTAGGGTTCGGGCTAGGGTTAGGGTTAGGGGACGGGGACGGTTTAGGGTCCAGATGAGGGCACGACAACGCTTTAGGGGGAGCGTACGTGTGAGGGCGCGGGTTAGTGTCAGCGTACGGGTTAGGATTAGGGTGAGGGTCAGGCTTCGGGGAAGGGTTAGGGTTAGGGTTTGGGCTAGGGTTAGGGTTAGGGGACGGGGACGGTTTAGGGTCCAGGAGAGGGCACGCCAACGCTTTAGGGGGAGCGTACGTGTGAGGGCGCGGGTTAGTGTCCACGTACGGGTTAGGATTAGGGGACGGGTGAGGGTCAGGCTTCGGGGAAGGGTTAGGGTTAGGGTTCAGGCTAGGGTTAGGGTTAGGGGACGGGGACGGTTTAGGGTCCAGGGGAGGGAACGACAACGCTTTAGGGGGAGCGTACGTGTGAGAGCGCGGGTTAGTGTCAGCGTACGGTTTAGGATTAGGGGACGGGTGAGGGTCAGGCTTCGGGGAAGGGTTAGGGTTAGGGTTCGGGCTAGGCTTAGGGTTAGGGGACGGGGACGGTTTAGGGTCCAGGTGAGGGCACGACAACGCTTTAGGGGGAGCATACGTGTGAGGGTGCGGGTTAGTGTCAGCGTACGGGTTAGGATTAGGGGACGGGTGAGGCTCAGGCTTCGGGGAAGGGTTAGGGTTACGGTTAGGGCTAGGGTTAGGGTTAGGGGACGGGGACGGTTTAGGGTCCAGGTGAGGGCACGTCAACGCTTTAGGGGGAGCGTACGTGTGAGGGCGCGGTTTAGTGTCAGGGTACGGGTTAGGATTAAGGGAGGGGTGAGGGTCAGGCTTCGGGGAAGGGTTAGGGTTAGGGTTCGGGCTAGGCTTATGGTTAGGGGATGGGCACGGTTTAGGGTCCAGGTGAGGGCATGACAACGCTTTAGGGGGAGCATACGTGTGAGGGCGTGGGTTAGTGTCAGCGTACGGGTTAGGATTAGGGGACGGGTGAGGGTCAGGCTTCGGGGAAGGTTTAGGGTTAGGGTTCGGGCTAGGGTTAGGGTTAGGGGACGGGGACGGTTTAGGGTCCAGATGAGGGCCCGACAACGCTTTAGGGGGAGCGTACGTGTGAGGGCGCGGGTTAGTGTCAGCGTACGGGTTAGGATTAGGGTGAGGGTCAGGCTTCGGGGAAGGGTTAGGGTTAGGGTTCGGGCTAGGGTTAGGGTTAGGGGACGGGGACGGTTTAGGGTCCAGGAGGGGGCACGCCAACGCTTTAGGGGGAGCGTACGTGTGAAGGCGCGGGTTAGTGTCAGCGTACAGGTTAGGATTAGGGGACGGGTGAGGGTCAGGCTTCGGGGAAGGGTTAGGGTTAGGGTTCGGGCTAGGGTTAGGGTTAGGGGACGGGGACGGTTTAGGGTCCAGGTGAGGGTACGACAGCGCTTTAGGGGGAGCGTACGTGTGAGGGCGCGGGTTAGTGTCAGCGTACGGGTTAGGATTAGGGGACAGGTGAGGGTCAGGCTTCGGAGAAGGGTTAGGGTTACAGTTCGGGCTAGGGTTAGGGTTAGGGGACGGGGACGGTTTAGGGTCCAGGTGAGGGCATGACAACGCTTTAGGGGGAGCGTACGTGTGAGGGCATGGGTTAGTGTCAGCGTACGGGTTAGGATTAGGAGACGGGTGAGGGTCAGGCTTCGGGGAAGGGTTAGGGTTAGGGTTCGGGCTACGGTTAGGGTTAGGGGACGGGGACGGTTTAGGGTCCAGGTGAGGGCACGACAACGCTTTAGGGGGAGCGTACGTGTGAGGGTGCAGGTTAGTGTCAGCGTACGGGTTAGGATTAGGGGACGGGTGAGGGTCAGGCTTCGGGGAAGGGTTAGGGTTAGGGTTAGGGCTAGGGTTAGGGTTAGGGGACGGGGACGGTTTAGGGTCCAGGTGAGGGCACGACAACGTGTTAGGGGGAGCGTACGTGTGAGGGCGCGGGTTAGTGTCAGCATTCGGGTTAGGATTAGGGGACAGGTGAGGGTCAGGCTTCGGGGAAGTGTTAGTGTTAGGGTTCGGGCTAGGTTTAGGGTTAGGGTACGGGGACAGTTTAGGGTCTAGGTGAGGGCACGACAACGCTTTAGGATGAGCGTACGTGTAAGGGCGCGGGTTAGTGTCAGCGTACGGGTTAGGATTAGGGGACGGGTGAGGGTCAGGCTTCGGGGAAGTGTTAGGGTTAGGGTTCGGGCTAGGGTTAGGGTTAGGGGACGGGGACGGTTTAGGGTCCAGGTGAGGGCACGACAACGCTTTAGGGGTAGCGTACGTGTGAGGGCGCGGGTTACTGTCAGCGTACGGGTTAGGATTAGGGGACGGGTGAGGGTCAGGCTTCGGGGAAGGGTTAGGGTTAGGGTTCGGGCTAGGGTTAGGGTTAGGGGACGGGGACGGTTTAGGGTCCAGGTGAGGGCACGACACCGCTTTAGGGGGAGCGTACGTGTGAGGGCGCGGGTTAGTGTCAGCATACGGGTTAGGATTAGGGTGAAGGTCAGGCTTCGGGGAAGGGTTATGGTTAGGTTTCGGGCTAGGGTTAGGGTTAGGGGACGGGGACGGTTTAGGGTCCAGGTGAGGGCACGACAACGCTTTAGGGGGAGCGTACGTGTGAGGGCGCGGGATAGTGTCAGCGTACGGTTTAGGATTAGGGGACGGGTGAGGGTCAGGCTTCGGGGAAGGGTTAGGGTTAGGGTTCGGGCTAGGGTTAGGGTTAGGGGACGGGGACGGTTTAGGGTCCAGGTGAGGGCATGACAACGCTTTAGGGGGAGCGTACGTGTGAGGGCGCGGGTTAGTGTCAGCGTACGGGTTAGGATTAGGGGACGGGTGAGGGTCAGGATTCGGGGAAGCGTTAGGGTTAGGGTTCGGGCTAGGGTTAGGGTTAGGGGACGGGGACGGTTTAGGGTCCAGGTGAGGGTACGACAACGCTTTAGGGGGAGCGTACGTGTGAGGGCGCGGGTTAGTGTCAGAGTACGGGTTAGGATTAGGGGACGTGTTAGGGTCAGGCTTCGGGGAAGGGTTAGGGTTACGGTTAGGGCTAGGGTTAGGGTTAGTGGACGGGGACGGTTTAGGGTCCAGGTGAGGGCACGACAACGTTTTAGGGGGAGCGTACGTATGAGGGTGCGGGTTAGTGTCAGCGTACGGTTTAGGATTAGGGGACGGGTGAGGGTCAAGCTTCGGGGTAGGGTTAGGGTTAGGGTTCGGGCTAGGGTTAGGGTTAGGGGACGGGGACGGTTTAGGGTCCAGGTGAGGGCATGACAACGCTTTAGGGGGAGCGTACGTGTGAGGGCGCGGGTTAGTGTCAGCGTACGGGTTAGGATTAGGGGACGGGTGAGTGTCAGGCTTCGGGGAAGGGTTAGGGTTAGGGTTCGGGCTAGGGTTAGGGTTAGGGGACGGGGACGGTTTAGGGTCCAGGTGAGGGCACGAGAACGCTTTAGGGGGAGCGTACGTGTGAGGGCGCGGGATAGTGTCAGCGTACGGTTTAGGATTAGGTGACGGGTGAGGGTCAGGCTTCGGGGAAGGGTTAGGGTTAGGGTTCGGGCTAGGGTTAGGGTTAGGGGACGGGGACGGTTTAGGGTCCAGGTGAGGGCACGACAACACTTTAGGGGGAGTGTACGTGTGAGGGCGCGGGTTAGTGTCAGCGTACGGGTTAGGATAAGGGGACGGGTGAGGGTCAGGCTTCGGGGAAGGGTTAGGGTTAGGGTTCGGGCTAGGGTTAGGGTTAGGGGACGGGGACGGTTTAGGGTCCAGGTGAGGGCACAACAACGCTTTAGGGGGAGCGTACGCGTGAGGGTGCGGGTTAGTGTCAGCTTATGGGTTAGGATTAGGTTACGGGTGAGGGTCAGGCTTCGGGGAAGGGTTAGGGTTACGGTTCGGGCTAGGGTTAGGGTTAGGAGACGGGGACGGTTTAGGGTCCAGGTGAGGGGACGACAACGTTTTAGGGGGAGCGTACGTGTGAGGGCGTGGGTTAGTGTCAGCGTACGGGTTAGGATTAGGGGACGGGTGAGGGTCAGGCTTCGGGGAAGGGTTAGGGTTACGGTTCAGGCTAGGGTTAGGGTTAGGGGACGGGGACTGTTTAGAGGCCAGGTGAGGGCACGACAACGCTTTAGGGGGAGCGTACGTGTGAGGGCGCGCGTTAGTGTCAGCGTACGGGTTAGGATTAGGTGACGGGTGAGGGTCAGGCTTCGGGGAAGGGTTAGGGTTAGGGTTCGGGCTAGGGTTAGGGTTAGGGGACGGGGACGGTTTAGGGTCCAGGTGAGGGCACGACAACGCTTTAGGGGGAGCGTACGTGTGAGGGCGCGGGTTAGTGTCCGTGTACGGGTTAGGATTAGGGGACGGGTGAGGGTCAGGCTTCGGAGAAGGGTTAGGGTTAGGGTTCAGTCTAGGGTTAGGGTTAGGGGACGGGGACGGTTTAGGGTCCAGGTGAGGGCACGACAACGCTTTAGGGGGAGCGTACGTGTGAGGGCGCAGGTTAGTGTCAGCGTACGGTTTAGGATTAGGGGACGGGTGAGGGTCAGGCTTCGGGGAAGGGTTAGGGTTAGGATTCGGGCTAGGGTTAGGGTTAGGGGACGGGGACGGTTTAGGGTTCAGGTGAGGGTACGACAACGCTTTAGGGGGAGCGTACGTGTGAGGGCGTGGGTTAGTGTCAGCGTACGGGTTAGGATTAGGGGACGGGTGAGGGTCAGGCTTCGGGGAAGGGTTAGGGTTAGGGTTCGGTCTAGGCTTAGGGTTAGGGGACGGGGACGGTTTAGGGTCCAGGTGAGGGCACGACAACGCTGTAGGGGGAGCGTACGTGTGAGGGCGCGGTTTAGTGTCAGGGTACGGGTTAGGATTAGGGGACGTGTGAGGGTCAGGCTTCGGGGAAGGTTTAGGGTTAGGGTTCGGGCTAGGGTTAGGGTTAGGGGACGGGGACGGTTTAGGGTCCAGGTGAGGGCACGACAACGCTTTAGGGGGAGCGTACGTGTGAGGGCGCGGGTTAGTGTCAGCGTACGGGTTAGGATTAGGATGAGAGTCAGGCTTCGGGGAAGGGTTAGGGTTAGGGTTCGGGCTAGGGTTAGGGTTAGGGGACGGGGACGGTTTAGGATCCAGGTGAGGGCACGACAACGCTTTAGGGGGAGCGTACGTGTGAGGGCGCGGGATAGTGTCTGCGTACGGGTTAGGATTAGGGGACGGGTGAGGGTCAGGCTTCGGGGAAGGGTTAGGGTTAGGGTTCGGGCTACGGATAGGTTTAGGGGACGGGGACGGTTTAGGGTCCAGGTGAGGGTACGACAACACTTTAGGGGGAGCGTACGTGTGAGGGCGCGGGTTAGTGTCAGCGTACGGGTTAGGATTAGGGGACAGGTGAGGGTCAGGCTTCAGGGAAGGGTTAGGGTTAGGGTTCGGGCTTGTGTTTGGGTTAGGGGACGGGGACGGTTTAGGGTCCAGGTGAGGGCACGACAACGCTTTAGGGGGAGCGTACGTGTGAGTGCGTGGGTTAGTGTCAGCGTACGGGTTAGGATTAGAGGAAGAGTGAGGGTCAGGTTTCGGGGAAGGGTTAGGGATAGGGTTCGGGCTAGGGTTAGGGTTAGGGGACGGGGACGGTTTAGGGTCCAGGTGAGGGCACGACAACGCTTTAGGGGGAGCGTACGTGTGAGGGCGCGGGTTAGTGTCAGCGTACGGGTTAGGATTAGGGGACGGGTGAGTGTCAGGCTTCGGGGAAGGGTTAGGGTTAGGATTCAGGCTAGGGTTAGGGTTAGGGGACGGGGACGGTTTAGGGTCCAGGAGAGGGCACGCCAACGCTTTAGGGGGAGCGTACGTGTGAAGGCGCGGGTTAGTGTCAGCGTACAGGTTAGGATTAGGGGACGGGTGAGGGTCAGGCTTCGGGGAAGGGTTAGGGTTAGGGTTCGGGCTAGGGTTAGGGTTAGGGGACGGGGACGGTTTAGGGTCCAGGTGAGGGTACGACATCGCTTTAGGGGGAGCGTACGTGTGAGTGCGCGGGTTAGTGTCACCGTACGGGTTAGAATTAGGGGACGGGTGGGGGTCAGGCTTCGGAGAAGTGTTAGGGTTAGGGTTCAGGCTAGGGTTAGGGTTAGGGGACGGGGACGGTTTAGGGTCCAGGTGAGGGCACGACAACGCTTTAGGGGGAGCGTACGTGTGAGGGCGCAGGTTAGTGTCAGCGTACGGTTTAGGATTAGGGGACGTGTGAGGGTCAGGCTTCGGGGAAGGGTTAGGGTTAGGATTCGGGCTAGGGTTAGGGTTAGGGGACGGGGACGGTTTAGGGTTCAGGTGAGGGTACGACAACGCTTTAGGGGGAGCGTACGTGTGAGGGCGTGGGTTAGTGTCAGCGTACGGGTTAGGATTAGGGGACGGGTGAGGGTCAGGCTTCGGGGAAGGGTTAGGGTTAGGGTTCAGTCTAGGCTTAGGGTTAGGGGACGGGGACGGTTTAGGGTCCAGGTGAGGGCACGACAACGCTGTAAGGGGAGCGTACGTGTGAGGGCGCGGTTTAGTGTCAGGGTACGGGTTAGGATTAGGGGACGTGTGAGGGTCAGGCTTCGGGGAAGGTTTAGGGTTAGGGTTCGGGCTAGGGTTAGGGTTAGGGGACGGGGACGGTTTAGGGTACAGGTGAGGGCACGACAACGCTTTAGGGGGAGCGTACGTGTGAGGGCGCGGGTTAGTGTCAGCGTACGGGTTAGGATTAGGATGAGAGTCAGGCTTCGGGGAAGGGTTAGGGTTAGGGTTCGGGCTAGGGTTAGGGTTAGGGGACGGGGACGGTTTAGGATCCAGATGAGGGCACGACAACGCTTTAGGGGGAGCGTACGTGTGAGGGCGCGGGTTAGTGTCTGCGTACGGGTTAGGATTAGGGGACAGGTGAGGGTCAGGCTTCAGGGAAGGGTTAGGGTTAGGGTTCGGGCTAGTGTTTGGGTTAGGGGACGGGGACGGTTTAGGGTCCAGGTGAGGGCACGACAACGCTTTAGGGGGAGCGTACGTGTGAGTGCGTGGGTTAGTGTCAGCGTACGGGTTAGGATTAGAGGAAGAGTGAGGGTCAGGCTTCGGGGAAGGGTTAGGGATAGGGTTCGGGCTAGGGTTAGGGTTAGGGGACGGGGACGGTTTAGGGTCCAGGTGAGGGCACGACAACGCTTTAGGGGGAGCGTACGTGTGAGGGCGCGGGTTAGTGTCAGCGTACGGGTTAGGATTAGGGGACGGGTGAGGGTCAGGCTTCGGGGAAGGGTTAGGGTTAGGATTCAGGCTAGGGTTAGGGTTAGGCGACGGGGACGGTTTAGGGTCCAGGAGAGGGCACGCCAACGCTTTAGGGGGAGCGTACGTGTGAAGGCGCGGGTTAGTGTCAGCGTACAGGTTAGGATTAGGGGACGGGTGAGGGTCAGGCTTCAGGGAAGGGTTAGGATTAGGGTTCGGGCTAGGGTTAGGGTTAGGGGACGGGGACGGTTTAGGGTCCAGGTGAGGGTACGACATCGCTTTAGGGGGAGCGTATGTGTGAGGGCGCGGGTTAGTGTCAGCGTACGGGTTAGGATTAGGGGACAGGTGAGGTTCAGGCTTCAGGGAAGGGTTAGGGTTAGGGTTCGGACTAGGGTTAGGGTTAGGGGACGGGGACGGTTGAAGGTCCAGGTGAGGGCACGACAACGCTTTAGGGGGAGCGTACGTGTGGGGGCGTGGGTTAGTGTCAGCGTACGGATTGGGATTAGGGGACGGGTGAGGGTCAGGCTTCGGGGAAGTGTTAGCGTTAGGGTTCGGGCTAGGTTTAGGGTTACGGGACGGGCACGGTTTAGGGGCCAGCTGAGGGCAAAACAACGCTTTAGGGGGAGCGTACGTGTGAGGGCGCGGGTTAGTGTCAGCGTACGGGTTGGGATTAGGGGACGGGTGAGAGTCAGGCTTCGTGGAAGGGTTAGGGTTAGGGTTCGGGCTAGGGTTAGGCTTAGGGGACAGGGACGGTTTAGGGTCCAGGTGAGGGCACGACAACGCTTTAGGGGGAGTGTACGTGTGAGGGCGCGTGTTAGTGTCAGCGTACGGGTTAGGATTAGGGGACGGATGCGGGTCAGGCTTCGGGGAAGGGTTAGGGTTAGGTTTCGGGCTAGGGTTAGGGTTAGGGGACGGGAATGTTTAGGGTCCAGGTGACGGCACGACAACGCTTTAGGGGGAGCGTACGTGTGAGGGCACGGGTTAGTGTCAGCGTACGGGTTAGGATTAGGGGACGGGTGAGGGTCAGGCTTCGGGGAAGGGTTAGGGTTAGGGTTAGGGCTAGGGTTAGGGTTAGGGGACGGGGACGGTTTAGGGTCCAGGTGAGGGCACGACAATGCTTTAATTGGAGCGTACGTGTGAGGGCGCGGGTTAGTGTTAGCGTACGGGTTAGGATTAGGGGACGGGTGAGGGTCAGGCTTCGGGGAAGTGTTAGGGTTAGGGTTCGGGCTAGGGTTAGGGTTAGGGGACGGGGACGGTTTAGGGTCCAGGTGAGGGCACGACAACGCTTTAGGGGGAGCGTACGTGTGAGGGCGCGGGTTAGTGTCAGCGTACGGTTTAGGATTAGGGGACGGGTGAGGGTCAGGCTTCTGCGAAGGGTTAGGGCTAGGGTTCGGGCTAGGGTTAGGGTTAGGGGACGGGGACGGTTTAGGGTCCAGGTGAGGGCACGACAACGATTTAGGGGGAGCGTACGTGTGAGGGCGCGGGTTAGTGTCAGCGTACGGGTTAGGATTAGGGGACGGGTGAGTGTCAGGCTTCGGGGAAGGGTTAGGGTTAGGTTTCGGGCTAGGGTTAGGGTTAGGGGACGGGGACGGTTTAGGGTCCAGGTGAGGGCACGACAACGCTTTAGGGGGAGCGTACGTGTGAGGGCGTGGGATAGTGTCACAGTACGGTTTAGGATTAGGGGACGGGTGAGGGTCAGGCTTCGGGGAAGGGTTAGGGTTAGGGTTCGGGCTAGGCTTAGGGTTAGGGGACGGGGACGGTTTAGGGTCCAGGTGAGGGTACCACAACGCTTTAGGGGTGCGTACGTGTGAGGGCGCTGGTTAGTGTCAACGTACGGGTTAGGATTAGGGGACGGGTGAGGGTCAGGCTTCGGGGAAGGGTTAGGGTTAGGGTTCGGGCTAGGGTTAGCGTTAGGGGACCGGGACGGTTTAGGGTCCACGTGAGGGCACGACAACGCTTTAGGGGGAGCGTACGTGTGAGGGCACGGGTTAGTGTCAGCGTACGGGTTAGGATTAGGGGACGGTTGAGGGTCAGGGTTCGGGGAAGGGTTAGGGTTACGGTTCGGGCTAGGGTTAGGGTTTGGGGACGGGGACGGTTTAGGGTCCAGGTGAGGGCACGACAACGCTTTAGGGGGAGCGTACGTGTGAGGGCACGGGTTAGTGTCAGCATACGGGTAAGGATTAGGGGACGGGTGAGGATCAGGCTTCGGGCAAGGGTTAGGGTTAGGGTTCGGGCTAGGGTTAGGGTTAGGGGATGGGGACGGTTGAGGGTCCAGGTGAGGGCACGACAACGCTTTAGGGGGAGCGTACGTGTGAGGGCGCGGGTTAGTGTCAGCGTATGGGTTAGGATTAAGGGACGGGTGAGGGTCAGGCTTCCGGGAAGGGTGAGGGTTAGGGTTCGGGCTAGGGTTAGGGTTAGGGGACGGGCACAGTTTAGGGTCCAGGTGAGGGCAAGACAACGCTTTAGGGGGAGCGTAGGTGTGAGGGCGCGGGTTAGTGTCAGCGTACGGGTTAGCATTAGAGGACGGGTGAGGGTCAGGCTTCGGGGAAGGGTTAGGGTTAGGGTTCGGGCTAGGCTTAGGGTTAGGGGACGGGGACGGTTTAGGGCCCGAGTGAGGGTACGACAACGCTTTAGGGGGAGCGTACGTGTGAGGGCGCGGGTTAGTGTCAGCGTACGGGTTAGGATTTGGGGACGGGTGAGGGTCAGGCTTCGGGGAACGGTTAGGGTTAGGGTTAGGGCTAGGGTTAGGGTTAGGGGACGGGGACGGTTTAGGGTCCAGGTGAGGGCACGACAACGTTTTAGGGGGAGGGTACGTGTGAGGGCGCGGGTTAGTGTCAGCGTACGGGTTAGGATTAGGGGACGGGTGAGGGTCAGGTTTCGGGGAAGGGTTAGGGTTAGGGTTCGGGCTAGGGTTGGGGTTAGGGGACGGGGACATTTTAGGGTCCAGGTGACGGCACGACAACGCTTTAGGGGGAGCGTACGTGTGAGGGCGCGGGTTAGTGTCAGCGTACGGGTTAGGATTAGGGTGAGGGTCAGGATTCGGGGAAGGGTTATGGTTAGGTTTCGGGCTAGGGTTACGGTTAGGGGACGGGGACGGTTTAGGGTCCAGGTGAGGGCACGACAACGCTTTAGGGGGAGCGTACATGTGAGGGCGCGGGTTAGTGTCAGCGTACGGGTTAGGATTAGGGGACGGGTGAGGGTCAGGCTTCGGGGAAGGGTTAGGGTTAGGGTTCGGGCTAGGGTTAGGGTTAGGGGACGGGGACGGTTTAGGGTCCAGGTGAGGGCACGACAACGCTTTAGGGGGAGCGTACGTGTGAGGGCGCGGGTTAGTGTCAGCGTACGGTTTAGGATTAGGGGACGGGTGAGGGTCAGGCTTCGGCGAAGGGTTAGGGCTAGGGTTCGGGCTAGGGTTAGGGTTAGGGGACGGGGACGGTTTAGGGTCCAGGTGAGGGCACGACAACGCTTTAGGGGGAGCGTACGTGTGAGGGCGCGGGTTAGTGTCAGCGTACGGGTTAGGATTAGGGGACGGGTGAGTGTCAGGCTTCGGGGAAGTGTTAGGGTTAGGGTTCGGGCTAGGGTTAGGGTTAGTGGAGGGGGCCGGTTTAGGGTCCAGGTGAGGGCACGACAACGCTTTAGGGGGAGCGTACGTGTGAGGGCGTGGGATAGTGTCAGCGTACGGTTTGGGATTAGGGGACGGGTGAGGGTCAGGCGTCGGGGAAGTGTTAGGGTTAGGGTTCGGGCTGGGCTTAGGGTTAGGGGACGGGGACGGTTTAGGGTCCAGGTGAGGGTACCACAACGCTTTAGGGGTGCGTACGTGTGAGGGCGCGGGTTAGTGTCAACGTACGGGTTAGGATTTGGGGACGGGTGAGGGTCAGGCTTCGGGGAACGGTTAGGGTTAGGGTTAGGGCTAGGGTTAGGGTTAGGGCACGGGGACGGTTGAGGGTCCAGGTGAGGGCACGACAACGTTTTAGGGGGAGGGTACGTGTGAGGGCGCGGGTTAGTGTCAGCGTACGGGTTAGGATTAGGGGACGGGTGAGGGTCAGGCTTCGGGGAAGTGTTAGGGTTAGGGTTCGGGCTAGGGTTAGGGTTCGGGATCGGGGACGGTTTAGGGTCCAGGTGAGGGCACGACAACGCTTTAGGGGGAGCGTACGTGTGAGGGCGCGGGTTAGTGTCAGCGTACGGTTTAGGATTAGGGGACGGGTGAGGGTCAGGCTTCGGGGAAGGGTTAGGGTTAGGGTTCGGGCTAGGCTTAGGGTTAGGGGACGGGGACGGTTTAGGGTCCAGGTGAGGGCACGACAACGCTTTAGGCGGAGCGTACGTGTGAGGGCGCGAGTTAGTGTCAGCGTACGGGTTAGGATTAGGGTGAGGGTCAGGCTTCGGGGAAGGGTTATGGTTAGGTTTCGGGCTAGGGTTAGGGTTAGGGGACGGGGACGGTTTAGGGTTCAGGTGAGGGCACGACAACGCTTTAGGGGGAGCGTACGTGTGAGGGCGCGGTTTAGTGTCAGCGTACGGGTTAGGATTAGGGGACGGGTGAGGGTCAGGCTTCGGGGAAGGGTTAGGGTTAGGGTTCGGGCTAGGGTTAGGGTTAGGGGACGGGGACGGTTTAGGGTCCAGGTGAGGGCACGACAACGCTTTAGGGGGAGCGTACGTGTGAGGGCGTGGGATAGTGTCAGCGTACGGTTTAGGATTAGGGGACGGGTGAGGGTCAGGCTTCGGGGAGGGTTAGGGTTAGGGTTCGGGCTAGGGTTAGGCTTAGGGGACGGGGACGGTTTAGGGTCCAGGTGTGGGTACGACAACGCTTTAGGGGGAGCGTACGTGTGGGGGCGTGGGTTAGTGTCAGCGTACGGGTTGGGATTAGGGGACGGGTGAGGGTCAGGCTTCGGGGAAGGGTTAGGGTTAGGGTTCGGGCTAGGTTTAGGGTTACGTGACGGGCACGGTTTAGGGGCCAGGTGAGTGGAAAACAACGCTTTAGGGGGAGTGTAAGTGTGAGGGCGCGGGTTAGTGTCAGCGTACGGGTTGGGATTAGGGGACGGGTGAGTGTCAGGCTTCGGGGAAGGGTTAGGGTTAGGGTTCGGGCTAGGGTTTGGCTTAAGGGACGGGGACGGTTTAGGGTCCAGGTGAGGGCAAAACAACGCTTTAGGGGGAGCGTACGTGTGAGGGCGCGGGTTAGTGTCAGCATTCGGGTTAGGATTAGGGGACAGGTGAGGGTCAGGCTTCGGGGAAGGGTTAGTGTTAGGCTTCGGGCTAGGGTTAGGGTTAGGGGACGGGGACAGTTTAGGGTCCAGGTGAGGGCACGACAACGCTTTAGGGGGAGCGTACGTGTGAGGGCGCGGGTTAGTGTCACTGTACGGTTTGGGATTAGGGGACGGGTGAGGGTCAGGCTTCGGGGAAGGGTTAGGGTTAGGGTTCGGGCTAGGGTTCGGGTTAGGGGACGGGGACGATTTAGGGTCAAAGTGAGGGTACGACAAAGCTTTAGGGGGTGCGTACGTGTGAGGGCGCGGGTTAGTGTCAGCTTACGGGTTAAGATTAGGGGACGGGGGAGGGTCAGGCTTCGGGGAAGGGTTAGGGTTAGGGTTTGGACTAGGGTTAGGGTTAGGGGACGGGGACGGTTTAGGGTCCAGGTGAGGGTATGACAACACTTTAGGGGGAGCGTACGTGTGAGGGCGCGGGATAGTGTCAGCGTACGGTTTAGGATTAGGGGACGGGTGAGGGTCAGGATTCGGGGAAGGGTTAGGGTTAGGGTTCGGACTAGGCTTAGGGTTAGGGGACGGGGACGGTTTAGGGTCCAGGTGAGGGTACGACAACGCTTTAGGGGGAGCGTACGTGTGAGGGCGTGGTTTAGTGTCAGCGTACGGGTTAGGATTAGTGGACGGGTGAGGGTCAGGCTTCGGGGAAGTGTTAGGGTTAGGGTTCGGGCTAGGGTTAGGGTTAGAGGATGGGGACGGTTTAGGGTCCAGGTGAGGGCACGACAACGCTTTAGGGGGAGCGTACGTGTGAGGGTGCGGGTTAGTGTCAGCGTACGGGTTAGGATTAGGGGATCGGTGAGGGTCAGGCTTCGGGGAATGGTTAGGGTTAGGGTTCGGGCTATGGTTAGGGTTAGGGGACGGGGACGGTTGAGGGTCCAGGTGAGGGCACGACAACGCTTTAGGTGGAGCGTACGTGTGGGGGCGTGGGTTAGTGTCAGCGTACGGGTTGGGATTAGGGGACGGGTGAGGGTCAGGCTTCGGGGAAGTGTTAGGGTTAGGGTTCGGGCTAGGTTTAGTTTTACGGGACCGGCACGGTTTAGGGTCCAGGTGAGGGCAAAACAACGCTTTAGGGGGAGCGTACGTGTGAGGGCGCAGGTTAGTGTCAGCGTACGGGTTGGGATTAGGGGACGGGTGAGGGTCAGGCTTCGGGGAAGAGTTAGGGTTAGGGTTCGGGCTAGGGTTAGGCTTAGGGCACGGGGACGGTTTAGGGTCCAGGTGAGGGTACGACAACACTTTATGGGGAGCATACGTGTGAGGGCGCGGGATAGTGACAGCGTACGGTTTAGGTTTGGGGACGGGTGAGGGTCAGGCTTCGGGGAAGGGTTAGGGTTAGGGTCGGGCTAGGCTTCGGGTTCGGGGACGGGGACGGTTTAGGGTCCAGGTGAGGGTACGACAACGCTTTAGGGGGAGCGTACGTGTGAGGGCGTGGGTTAGTGTCAGCGTACGGGTTAGGATTAGGGGACGGGTGAGGGTCAGGCTTCGGGGAAGGGTTAGGGTTAGGGTTCGGGCTAGGGTTCGGGTTAGGGGATGGGGACGGTTTAGGGTCCAGGTGAGGGCACGACAACGCTTTAGGGGGAGCGTACGTGTGAGGGCGCGGGTTAGTGTCAGCGTACGGGTTAGGATTAGGGGACGGGTGAGGGTCAGGCTTCGGGGAAGTGTTAGGGTTAGGGTTCGGGCTAGGGTTAGGGTTAGGTGACGGGGACGGTTTAGGGTCCAGGTGAGGGCACGACAACACTTTAGGGGGAGCGTACGTGTGAGGGCGCGTGTTAGTGTCAGCGTACGGTTTAGGATTAGGGGACGGGTGAGGGTCAGGCTTCGGGGAAGTGTTAGGGTTAGGTTTCGGGCTAGGGTTAGGGTTAGGGGACGGGGACGGTTTAGGGTCCAGGTGAGGGCACGACAATGCATTCGGGGGAGCGTACGTGTGAGGGCACGGGTTAGTGTCAGCGTACGGGTTAGGATTAGGGGAAGGGTGAGGGTCAGGCTTCGGGGAAGGGTTAGGGTTAGGGTTCGGGCTAGGGTTAGGGTTAGGGGACGGGGACGTTTTAGGGTCCAGGTGAGGGCACGACAACGCTTTAGGGGGAGCGTACGTGTGAGGGCGCGGGTTAGTGTCAGCGTATGGGTTAGGATTAGGGGACGGGTGAGGGTCAGGCTTCGGGGAAGGGTTAGGGTTAGGGTTAGGGCTATGGTTAGGGTTAGGGGACGGGGACGGTTTAGGGTCCAGGTGAGGGCACGACAACGTGTTAGGGGGAGCGTACGTGTGAGGGCGCGGGTTAGTGTCAGCATTCGGGTTAGGATTAGGGGACAGGTGAGGGTCAGGCTTCGGGGAAGGGTTAGTGTTAGGGTTCGGGCTAGGGTTAGGGTTAGGGGACGGGGACAGTTTAGGGTCCAGGTGAGGGCACGACAACGCTTTAGGGGGAGCGTACGTGTGAGGGCGCGGGTTAGTGTCAGCGTACGGGTTAGGATTAGGGGACGGGTGAGGGTCAGGCTTCGGGGAAGTGTTAGGGTTACGGTTCGGGCTAGGGTTAGGGTTAGCGGACGGGGACGGTTTAGGGTCCAGGTGAGGGCACGACAACGCTTTAGGGGGAGCGTACGTGTGAGGGCGCGGGTTAGTGTCAGCGTACGGTTTAGGATTAGGGGACGGTTGAGAGTCAGGCTTCGGGGAAGGTTTAGGGTTAGGGTTCGGGCTAGAGTTAGGGTTAGGGGATGGGGACGGTTTAGGGTCCAGGTGAGGGCACGACAACGCTTTAGGGAGAGCGTACGTGTGAGGGTGCGGGTTAGTGTCAGCGTACGGGTTAGGATTAGGGGACGTGTGAGGGTCAGGCTTCGGGGAAGTGTTAGGGTTACGGTTAGGGCTAGGGTTAGGGTTAAGGGACGGGGACGGTTTAGGGTCCAGGTGAGGGCACGACAATGTTTTAGGGGGAGCGTCGCTGTGAGGGCGCGGGTTAGTGTCAGCGTACGGGTTAGGATTAGGGGAAGGGTGAGGGTCAGGCTTCGGAGAAGGGTTAGGGTTAGGGTTCGGGCTAGGGTTAGGGTTAGGGGACGGGGAGGGTTTAGGGTTCAGGTGAGGGTACGACAACACTTTAGGGGGAGCGTACGTGTGAGGGCGTGGGTTAGTGTCAGCGTACGGGTTAGGATTAGGGGACGGGTGAGGGTCAGGCTTCGGGGAAGGGTTAGGGTTAGGGTTCGGTCTAGGCTTAGGGTTAGGGGACGGGGACGGTTTAGGGTCCAGGTAAGGGCACGACAACGCTTTAGGGGGAGCGTACGTGTGAGGGCGCGGGTTAGTGTCCGCGTACGGGTTAGGATTATGTGACGGGTGAGGGTCAGGCTTCGGGGAAGGGTTAGGATTAGGTTTCGGGCTAGGGTTAGGGTTAGGGGACGGGGACGGTTTAGGTTCCAGGTGAGGGCACGACAATGCTTTCGGGGGAGCGTACGTGTGAGGGCGCGGGTTAGTGTCAGCGTACGGGTTAGGATTAGGGGACGGGTGAGGGTCAGGCTTCGGGGAAGGGTTGGGGTTAGGGTTCGGGCTAGGGTTAGGGTTAGGGGACGGGGACGTTTTAGGGTCCAGGTGAGGGCACGACAACGCTTTAGGGGGAGCGTACGTGTGAGGGCGCGGGTTAGTGTCAGCGTATGGGTTAGGATTAGGGGACGGGTGAGGGTCAGGCTTCGGGGAAGGGTTAGGGTTAGGGTTAGGGCTAGGGTTAGGGTTAGGGGACGGGGACGGTTTAGGGTCCAGGTGAGGGCACGACAACGTGTTAGGGGGAGCGTACGTGTGAGGGCGCGGGTTAGTGTCAGCCTTCGGGTTAGGATTAGGGGACAGGTGAGGGTCAGGCTTCGGGGAAGGGTTAGTGTTAGGGTTCGGGCTAGGGTTAGGGTTAGGGTACGGGGACAGTTTAGGGTCTAGGTGAGGGCACGACAACGCTTTAGGGGGAGCGTACGTGTGAGGGCGCGGGTTAGTGTCAGCGTACGGGTTAGGATTAGGGGACGGGTGAGGGTCAGGCTTCGGGGAAGGGTTAGGGTTATGGTTCGGGCTAGGGTTAGGGTTAGCGGACGGGGACGGTTTAGGGTCCAGGTGAGGGCACGACAACGCTTTACGGGGAGCGTACGTGTGAGGGCGCGGGTTAGTGTCAGCGTACGGTTTAGGATTAGGGGACGGTTGAGAGTCAGGCTTCGGGGAAGGGTTAGGGTTTGGGTTCGGGCTAGAGTTAGGGTTAGGGGATGGGGACGGTTTAGGGTCCAGGTGAGGGCATGACAACGCTTTAGGGGGAGCGTACGTGTGAGGGCGCGGGTTAGTGTCAGCGTACGGGTTAGGATTAGGGGACGTGTGAGGGTCAGGCTTCGGGGAAGGGTTAGGGTTACGGTTAGGGCTAGGGTTAGGGTTAAGGGACGGGGACGGTTTAGGGTCCAGGTGAGGGCACGACAATGTTTTAGGGGGAGCGTCGGTTTGAGGGCGCGGGTTAGTGTCAGCGTACGGGTTAGGATTAGGGGAAGGGTGAGGGTCAGGCTTCGGGGAAGGTTTAGGGTTAGGGTTCGGGCTAGGGTTAGGGTTAGGGGACGGGGAGGGTTTAGGGTTCAGGTGAGGGTACGACAACGCTTTAGGGGGAGCGTACGTGTGAGGGCGTGGGTTAGTGTCAGCGTAGGGGTTAGGATTAGGGGACGGGTGAAGGTCAGGCTTCGGGGAAGGGTTAGGTTTAGGGTTCGGTCTAGGCTTAGGGTTAGGGGACGGGGACGATTTAGGGTCCAGGTAAGGGCACGACAACGCTTTAGGGGGAGCGTACGTGTGAGGGCGCGGGTTAGTGTCAGCGTACGGGTTAGGATTAGGGGACGGGTGAGGGTCAGGCTTCGGGGAAGGGTTAGGGTTAGGGTTCGGGCTAGGGTTCGGGTTAGGGGATGGGGACGGTTTAGGGTCCAGGTGAGGGCACGACAACGCTTTAGGGGGAGCGTACGTGTGAGGGCGCGGGTTAGTGTCAGCGTACGGGTTAGGATTCGGGGACGGGTGAGGGTCAGGCTTCGGGGAAGGGTTAGGGTTAGGGTTCGGGCTAGGGTTAGGGTTAGGGGATTGGGACGGTTTAGGGTCCAGGTGAGTGCACGACAACGCTTTAGGGGGAGCGTACGTGTGAGGGCGCGGGTTAGTGTCAGCGTACGGGTTAGGATTAGGGGACGGGTGAGGGTCAGGCTTCGGGGAAGTGTTAGGGTTAGGGTTCGGGCTAGGGTTAGCGTTAGGGGACGGGGACGGTTTAGGGTCCACGTGAGGGCACGACAACGCTTTAAGGGGAGCGTACGTGTGAGGGCACGGGTTAGTGTCAGCGTACGGGTTAGGATTAGGGGACGGGTGAGGGTCAGGTTTCGGGGAAGGGTTAGGGTTAGGGTTAGGGCTAGGGTTTGGGTTAGGGGACGGGGACGGTTTAGGGTCCAGGTGAGTGCACGACAACGCTTTAGGGGGAGCGTACGTGTGAGGGCGCGGGTTAGTGTCAGCGTACGGGTTAGGATTAGGGGACGGGTGAGGGTCAGGCTTCGGGGAAGGGTGAGGGTTAGGGTTCGGGCTAGGTTTAGGGTTAGGGGACGGGGACGGTTTAGGATCCAGGTGAGGGCACGACAACGCTTTAGGGGGAGCGTACGTGTGAGGGCGCGGGTTAGTGTCAGCGTACGGGTTAGGATTAGGCGACGGGTGAGGGTCAGGCTTCGGGGAAGGGTTAGGGTTAGGGTTCGGGCTAGGGTTAGGGTTAGGGGACGGGGACGGTTTAGGGTCCAGGTGAGGGCACGACAACGTTTTAGGGGGAGCGTACATGTGAGGGCGTGGGTTAGTGTCAGCGTACGGGTTAGGATTAGGGGACGGGTGAGGGTCAGGCTTCGGGGAAGGGTTAGGGTTAGGGTTCGGGCTAGGGTGAGGGTTAGGGGACGGGGACGGTTTAGGGTCCAGGTGAGGGCACGACAACATTTTAGGGGGAGCGTACGTGTGAGGGCGCGGGTTAGTGTCAGCGTACGGGTTAGGATTATGGGACGGGTGAGTGTCAGGCTTCGGGGAAGGGTTAGGGTTACGGTTAGGGCTAGGGTTAGGGTTAGGGGACGGGGACGGTTTAGGGTCCAGGTGAGGGCACGACAACGTTTTAGGGGGAGCGTACGTGTGAGGGCGCGGGTTAGTGTCAGCGTACGGGTTAGGATTAGGGGACGGGTGAGGGTCAGGCTTCGGGGAAGGGTTAGGTTTAGGGTTCGGGCTAGGGTTAGGTTTAGGGGACGGGGACGGTTTAGGGTCCAGGTGAGGGCACGACAAAGCTTTAGGGGGAGCGTACGTGTTAGGGCGCATGTTAGTGTCAGCGTACGGGTTAGGATTAGGGGACGGGTGAGTGTCAGGCTTCGGGGAAGGGTTAGGGTTAGGGTTCGGGCTAGGGTTAGGGTTAGGGGACGTGGACGGTTTAGGGTCCAGGTGAGGGCACGACAACGCTTTAGGGGGAGCGTACGTGTGAGGGCGCGTGTTGGTGTCAGCGTACGGGTTAGGATTAGGGGACGGGTGAGTGTCAGGCTTCGGGGAAGGGTTAGGGTTAGGGTTCGGGCTAGGGTTAGGGTTAGGGGACGGGGACGGTTTAGGGTCCAGGTGAGGGCACGACAACGCTTTAGGGGGAGCGTACGTGTGAGGGCGCGGTTTAGTGTCAGCGTACGGGTTAGGATTAGGGGACGGGTGAGGGTCAGGCTTCGGGGAAGGGTGAGGGTTAGGGTTCGGGCTAGGGTGAGGGTTAGGGGATGGGGACGGTTTAGGGTCCAGGTGACGGCACGACAACGCTTTAGGGGGAGCGTACGTGTGAGGGCGCGGGTTAGTGTCAGCGTACGGGTTAGGATTAGGGGACGGGTGAGGGTCAGGCTTCGGGGAAAGGTTAGGGTTAGGGTTCGGGCTAGGGTTAGGGTTAGGGGACGGGGACGGTTTAGGGTCCAGGTGAGGGCACGACAACGTTTTAGGGGGAGCGTACGTGTGAGGGCGTGGGTTAGTGTCAGCATACGGGTTAGGATTAGGGGACGGCTGAGGGTCAGGCTTCGGGGAAGGGTTAGGGTTAGGGTTCGGGCTAGGGTTAGGGTTAGGGGACGGGGACGGTTTAGGGTCCAGGTGAGGGCACGACAACATTTTAGGGGGAGCGTACGTGTGAGGGCGCGGGTTAGTGTCAGCGTACGGGTTAGGATTAGGGGACGGGTGAGGGTCAGGCTTCGGGGAAGGGTTAGGGTTAGGGTTCGGGCTAGGGTTAGGGTTAGGGGACGGGGACGGTTTAGGGTCCAGGTGAGGTCACGACAAAGCTTTAGGGGGAGCGTACGTGTTAGGGCGCCTGTTAGTGTCAGCGTACGGGTTAGGATTAGGGGACGGGTGAGTGTCAGGCTTCGGGGAAGGGTTAGGGTTAGGGTTCGGGCTAGGGTTAGGGTTAGGGGACGTGGACGGTTTAGGGTCCAGGTGAGGGCATGACAACGCTTTAGGGGGAGGGTACGTGTGAGGGCGCGGGTTAGTGTCAGCGTACGGGTTAGGATTAGGGGACGGGTGAGGGTCAGGTTTCGGGGAAGGGTTAGGGTTAGGGTTAGGGCTAGGGTTGGGGTTAGGGGACGGGGACATTTTAGGGTCCAGGTGACGGCACGACAACGCTTTAGGGGGAGCGTACGTGTGAGGGCGCGGGTTAGTGTCTGCGTACGGGTTAGGATTAGGGGACGGGTGAGGGTCAGGCTTCGGGGAAGGTTTAGGGTTAGGGTTCGGGCTAGGGTTAGGGTTAGGGGTGGGGGCCGGTTGAGGGTCCAGGTGAGGGCACGACAACGCTTTAGGGGGAGCGTATGTGTGAGGGCGCGGGTTAGTGTCAGCGTAAGGGTTAGGATTAGGGGACGGGTGAAGGTCAGGCTTCGGGGAAGTGTTAGGGTTAGGGTTCGGGCTAGGGTTAGGGTTAGGGATCGGGGACGGTTTAGGGTCCAGGTGAGGGCACGACAACGCTTTAGGGGGAGGGTACGTGTGAGGGCGTGGGTTAGTGTCAGCGTACGGTTTAGGATTAGGGGACGGGTGAGGGTCAGGCTTCGGGGAAGGGTTAGGGTTAGGGTTCGGGCT
Organism: Grampus griseus; assembly: GCF_964374135.1. Taxonomy (NCBI): domain Eukaryota; kingdom Metazoa; phylum Chordata; class Mammalia; order Artiodactyla; family Delphinidae; genus Grampus; species Grampus griseus. Next base: position 270,091 of record NW_028133363.1, on the reverse strand, counting down.
AGGGTTAGGGTTAGGGGACGGGGACGGTTTAGGGTCCAGGTGAGGGCACGACAACGTTTTAGGGGGAGCGTACGTGTGAGGGCGTGGGTTAGTGTCAGCGTACGGGTTAGGATTAGGGGACGGGTGAGGGTCAGGCTTCGGGGAAGGGTTAGGGTTAGGGTTCGGGCTAGGGTGAGGGTTAGGGGATGGGGACGGTTTAGTGTCCAGGTGAGGGCACGACAAAGCTTTAGGGGGAGCGTACGTGTTAGGGCGCATGTTAGTGTCAGCGTACGGGTTAGGATTAGGGGACGGGTGAGTGTCAGGCTTCGGGGAAGGGTTAGGGTTAGGGTTCGGGCTAGGGTTAGGGTTAGGGGACGTGGACGGTTTAGGGTCCAGGTGAGGGCACGACAACGCTTTAGGGGGAGGGTACGTGTGAGGGCGCGGGTTAGTGTCAGCGTACGGGTTAGGATTAGGGGACGGGTGAGGGTCAGGTTTCGGGGAAGGGTTAGGGTTAGGGTTCGGGCTAGGGTTGGGGTTAGGGGACGGGGACATTTTAGGGTCCAGGTGACGGCACGACAACGCTTTAGGGGGAGCATACGTGTGAGGGCGCGGGTTAGTGTCTGCGTACGGGTTAGGATTAGGGGACGGGTGAGGGTCAGGCTTCGGGGAAGGTTTAGGGTTAGGGTTCGGGCTAGGGTTAGGGTTAGGGGAGGGGGCCGGTTGAGGGTCCAGGTGAGGGCACGACAACGCTTTAGGGGGAGCGTATGTGTGAGGGCGCGGGTTAGTGTCAGCGTAAGGGTTAGGATTAGGGGACGGGTGAAGGTCAGGCTTCGGGGAAGTGTTAGGGTTAGGGTTCGGGCTAGGGTTAGGGTTAGGGATCGGGGACGGTTTAGGGTCCAGGTGAGGGCACGACAACGCTTTAGGGGGAGCGTACGTGTGAGGGCGCGGGTTAGTGTCAGCGTACGGTTTAGGATTAGGGGACGGGTGAGGGTCAGGCTTCGGGGAAGGGTTAGGGTTAGGGTTCGGGCTAGGCTTAGGGTTAGGGGACGGGGACGGTTTAGGGTCCAGGTGAGGGCACGACAACGCTTTAGGGGGAGCGTACGTGTGAGGGCGTGGGTTAGTGTCAGCGTACGGGTTAGGATTAGGGTGAGGGTCAGGCTTCGGGGAAGGGTTAGGGTTAGTGTTCGGGCTAGGGTTAGGGTTAGGGGACGGGGACGTTTTAGGGTCCAGGTGAGGGCACGACAACGCTTAAGGGGGAGCGTACGTGTGAGGGCGCGGGTTAGTGTCAGCGTATGGGTTAGGATTAGGGGACGGGTGAGGGTCAGGCTTCGGGGAAGTGTTAGGGTTAGGGTTAGGGCTAGGGTTAGGGTTAGGGGACGGGGACGGTTTAGGGTCCAGGTGAGGGCACGACAACGTGTTAGGGGGAGCGTACGTGTGAGGGCGTGGGTTAGTGTCAGCATTCGGGTTAGGATTAGGGGACAGGTGAGGGTCAGGCTTCGGGGAAGGGTTAATGTTAGGGTTCGGGCTCGGGTTAGGGTTAGGGTACGGGGACAGTTTACGGTCCAGGTGAGGGCACGACAACGCTTTAGGGGGAGCGTACGTGTGAGGGCACGGGTTAGTGTCAGCGTACGGGTTAGGATTAGGGGACGGGTGAGGGTCAGGCTTCGGGGAAGGGTTAGGGTTACGGTTCGGGCTAGGGTTAGGGTTAGCGGACGGGGACGGTTTAGGGTCCAGGTGAGGGCACGACAACGCTTTAGGGGGAGCGTACGTGTGAGGGCGCGGGTTAGTGTCAGCGTACGGTTTAGGATTAGGGGACGTGTGAGGGTCAGGCTTCGGGGAAGGGTTAGGGTTACGGTTAGGGCTAGGGTTAGGGTTAAGGGACGGGGACGGTTTAGGGTCCAGGTGAGGGCACGACAATGTTTTAGGGGGAGCGTCGGTGTGGTGGCGCGGGTTAGTGTCAGCGTACGTGTTAGGATTAGGGGAAGGGTGAGGGTCAGGCTTCGGGGAAGGGTTAGGGTTAGGGTTCGGGCTAGGGTTAGGGTTAGGGGACGGGGAGGGTTTAGGGTTCAGGTGAGGTACAACAACGCTTTAGGGGGAGCGTACGTGTGAGGGCGTGGGTTAGTGTCAGCGTACGGGTTAGGATTAGGGGACGGGTGAAGGTCAGGCTTCGGGGAAGGGTTAGGGTTAGGGTTCGGTCTAGGCTTAGGGTTAGGGGACGGGGACGATTTAGGGTCCAGGTAAGGTCACGACAACGCTTTAGGGGGAGCGTACGTGTGAGGGCGCGGGTTAGTGTCAGCGTACGGGTTAGGATTAGGGGACGGGTGAGGGTCAGGCTTCGGGGAAGGGTTAGGGTTAGGGTTCAGGCTAGGGTTAGGGTTAAGGGACGGGGACGGTTTAGGGGCCAGGTGAGGGCACGACAACGCTTTAGGGGGAGCGTACGTGTGAGGGCGCGGGTTAGTGTCCGCGTACGGGTTAGGATTAGGTGACGGGTGAGGGTCAGGCTTCGGGGAAGGGTTAGGGTTAGGGTTCGGGCTAGGGTTAGGGTTAGGGGAGGGGGACGGTTTAGGGTACAGGTGAGGGCACGACAACGCTTTAGGGGGAGCGTACGTGTGAGGGCGCGGGTTAGTGTCCGCGTACGGGTTAGGATTAGGGGACGGGTGAGGGTCAGGCTTCGGGGAAGGGTTAGGGTTAGGGTTCAGGCTAGGGTTAGGGTTAGGGGACGGGGACGGTTTAGTGTCCAGGTGAGGGCACGACAACGCTTTAGGGGGAGCGTACGTGTGAGGGAGCGGTTTAGTGTCAGGGTACGGGTTAGGATTAGGGGACGTGTGAGGGTCAGGCTTTGGGGAAGGTTTAGGGTTAGGGTTCGGGCTAGGGTTAGGGTTAGGGGACAGGGACGGTTTAGGGTCCAGGTGAGGGCACGACAACGCTTTAGGGGGAGCGTACATGTGAGGGCGCGGGTTAGTGTCAGCGTACGGGTTAGGATTAGGGGACGGGTGAGGGTCAGGCTTCGGGGAAGGGTTAGGGTTAGGGTTCGGGCTAGGCTTAGGGTTAGGGGACGGGGACGGTTTAGGGTCCAGGTGAGGGCACGACAACGCTTTAGGGGGAGCGTACGTGTGAGGTCGTGGGTTAGTGTCAGCGTACGGGTTAGGATTAGGGGACGGGTGAGAGTCAGGCTTCGGGGAAGTGTTAGGGTTAGGGTTCGGGCTAGGGTTAGCGTTAGGCGACGGGGACGGTTTAGGGTCCACGTGAGGGCACGACAACGCTTTAGGGGGAGCGTACGTGTGAGTGCACGGGTTAGTGTCAGCGTACGGGTTAGGATTAGGGTATCGGTGAGGGTCAGGCTTCGGGGAATGGTTAGGGTTAGGGTTCGGGCTATGGTTAGGGTTAGGGGACGGGGACGGTTGAGGGTCCAGGTGAGGGCACGACAACGCTTTAGGGGGAGCGTACGAGTGGGGGCGTGGGTTAGTGTCATCGTACGGGTTGGGATTAGGGGACGGGTGAGGGTCAGGCTTCGGGGAAGTGTTAGGGTTAGGGTTCGGGCTAGGTTTAGTTTTACGGGACGGGCACGGTTTAGGGGCCAGGTGAGGGCAAAACAACGCTTTAGGGGGAGCGTACGTGTGAGGGCGCGGGTTAGTGTCAGCGTACGGGTTAGAATTAGGGGACGGGTGAGGGTCAGGCTTCGGGGAAGGGTTAGGGTTAGGGTTCGGGCTAGGGTTCGGGTTAGGGGATGGGGACGGTTTAGGGTCCAGGTGAGGGCACGACAACGCTTTAGGGGGAGCGTACGTGTGAGGGCGCGGGTTAGTGTCAGCGTACGGGTTAGGATTAGGGGACGGGTGAGGGTCAGGCTTCGGGGAAGGGTTAGGGTTAGGGTTCGGGCTAGGGTTCGGGTTAGGGGATGGGGACGGTTTAGGGTCCAGGTGAGGGCACGACAACGCTTTAGGGGGAGCGTACGTGTGAGGGCGCGGGTTAGTGTCAGCGTACGGGTTGGGATTAGGGGACGGGTGAGGGTCAGGCTTCGGGGAAGGGTTAGGGTTAGGGTTCGGGTTAGGGTTAGGGTTAGGGGATGGGGACGGTTTAGGGTCCAGGTGAGGGTACGACAACGCTTTAGGGGGAGCGTACGTGTGAGGGCGCGGGTTAGTGTCAGCGTACGGGTTAGGATTAGGGGACGTGTGAGGGTCAGGCTTCGGGGAAGTGTTAGGGTTAGGGTTCGGGCTAGGGTTAGCGTTAGGGGACGGGGACGGTTTAGGGTCCACGTGAGGGCACGACAACTCTTTAGGGGGAGCGTACATGTGAGGGCACGGGTTAGTGTCAGCGTACGGGTTAGGATTAGGGGACGGGTGAGGGTCAGGCTTCGGGGAAGGGTTAGGGTTAGGGTTAGGGCTAGGGTTAGGGTTAGGGGATTGGGACGGTTTAGGGTCCAGGTGAGTGCACGACAACGCTTTAGGGGGAGCGTACGTGTGAGGGCGTGGGTTAGTGTCAGCGTACGGGTTAGGATTAGGGGACGTGTGAGGGTCAGGCTTCGGGGAAGTGTTAGGGTCAGGGTTCGGGCTAGGGTTAGCGTTAGGGGACGGGGACGGTTTAGGGTCCACGTGAGGGCACGACAACGCTTTAAGGGGAGCGTACGTGTGAGGGCACGGGTTAGTGTCAGCGTACGGGTTAGGATTAGGGGATGGGTGAGGGTCAGGCTTCGGGGAAGGGTTAGGGTTAGGGTTCGGGCTAGGGTTAGGGTTAGGGGACGGGGACGGTTTAGGGTCCAGTTGAGGGCACGACAACGTTTTAGGGGGAGCGTACGTGTGAGGGCGTGGGTTAGTGTCAGCGTACGGGTTAGGATTAGGGGACGGGTGAGGGTCAGGCTTCGGGGAAGGGTTAGGGTTAGGGTTCGGGCTAGGGTGAGGGTTAGGGGACGGGGACGGTTTAGGGTCCAGGTGAGGGCACGACAACGCTTTAGGGGGAGCGTACGTGTGAGGGCGCGGTTTAGTGTCAGGGTACGGGTTAGGATTAGGGGACGTGTGAGGGTCAGGCTTCGGGGAAGGTTTAGGGTTAGGGTTCGGGCTAGGGTTAGGGTTAGGGGACAGGGACGGTTTAGGGTCCAGGTGAGGGCACGACAACGCTTTAGGGGGAGCGTACATGTTAGGGCGCGGGTTAGTGTCAGCGTACGGGTTAGGATTAGGGGACGGGTGAGGGTCAGGCTTCGGGGAAGGGTTAGGGTTAGGGTTCGGGCTAGGCTTAGGGTTAGGGGACGGGGACGGTTTAGGGTCCAGGTGAGGGCACGACAACGCTTTAGGGGGAGCGTACGTGTGAGGTCGCGGGTTAGTGTCAGCGTACGGGTTAGGATTAGGGGACGGGTGAGAGTCAGGCTTCGGGGAAGTGTTAGGGTTAGGGTTCGGGCTAGGGTTAGCGTTAGGCGACGGGGACGGTTTAGGGTCCACGTGAGGGCACGACAACGCTTTAGGGGGAGCGTACGTGTGATTGCACGGGTTAGTGTCAGTGTACGGGTTAGGATTAGGGTATCGGTGAGGGTCAGGCTTCGGGGAATGGTTAGGGTTAGGGTTCGGGCTATGGTTAGGGTTAGGGGACGGGGACGGTTGAGGGTCCAGGTGAGGGCACGACAACGCTTTAGGGGGAGCGTACGAGTGGGGGCGTTGGTTAGTGTCATCGTACGGGTTGGGATTAGGGGACGGGTGAGGGTCAGGCTTCGGGGAAGTGTTAGGGTTAGGGTTCGGGCTAGGTTTAGTTTTACGGGACGGGCACGGTTTAGGGGCCAGGTGAGGGCAAAACAACGCTTTAGGGGGAGCGTACGTGTGAGGGCGCGGGTTAGTGTCAGCGTACGGGTTAGGATTAGGGGACGGGTGAGGGTCAGGCTTCGGGGAAGGGTTAGGGTTAGGGTTCGGGCTAGGGTTCGGGTTAGGGGATGGGGACGGTTTAGGGTCCAGGTGAGGGCACGACAACGCTTTAGGGGGAGCGTACGTGTGAGGGCGCGGGTTAGTGTCAGCGTACGGGTTAGGATTAGGGGACGGGTGAGGGTCAGGCTTCGGGGAAGGGTTAGGGTTAGGGTTCGGGCTAGGGTTCGGGTTAGGGGATGGGGACGGTTTAGGGTCCAGGTGAGGGCACGACAACGCTTTAGGGGGAGCGTACGTGTGAGGGCGCCGGTTAGTGTCAGCGTACGGGTTGGGATTAGGGGACGGGTGAGGGTCAGGCTTCGGGGAAGGGTTAGGGTTAGGGTTCGGGTTAGGGTTAGGGTTAGGGGATGGGGACGGTTTAGGGTCCAGGTGAGGGTACGACAACGCTTTAGGGGGAGCGTACGTGTGAGGGCGCGGGTTAGTGTCAGCGTACGGGTTAGGATTAGGGGACGTGTGAGGGTCAGGCTTCGGGGAAGTGTTAGGGTTAGGGTTCGGGCTAGGGTTAGCGTTAGGGGACGGGGACGGTTTAGGGTCCACGTGAGGGCACGACAACTCTTTAGGGGGAGCGTACATGTGAGGGCACGGGTTAGTGTCAGCGTACGGGTTAGGATTAGGGGACGGGTGAGGGTCAGGCTTCGGGGAAGGGTTAGGGTTAGGGTTAGGGCTAGGGTTAGGGTTAGGGGACGGGGACGGTTTAGGGTCCAGGTGAGGGCACGACAACGTTTTAGGGGGAGCGTACGTGTGAGGGCGTGGGTTAGTGTCAGCGTACGGGTTAGGATTAGGGGACGGGTGAGGGTCAGGCTTCGGGGAAGTGTTAGGGTTAGGGTTCGGGCTAGGGTGAGGGTTAGGGGACGGGGACGGTTTAGGGTCCAGGTGAGGGCACGACAACATTTTAGGGGGAGCGTACGTGTGAGGGCGCGGCTTAGTGAGAGCGTACGGGTTAGGATTAGGGGACGGGTGAGGGTCAGGCTTCGGGGAAGGGTTAGGGTTATGGTTAGGGCTAGGGTTAGGGTTAGGGGACGGGGACGGTTTAGGGTCCAGGTGAGGGCACGACAACGTTTTAGGGGGAGCGTACGTGTGAGGGCGCGGGTTAGTGTCAGCGTACGGGTTAGGATTAGGGGACGGGTGAGGGTCAGGCTTCGGGGAAGGGTTAGGTTTAGGGTTCGGGCTAGGGTTAGGGTTAGGGGACGGGGACGGTTTAGGGTCCAGGTGAGGGCACGACAACATTTTAGGGGGAGCGTACGTGTGAGGGCGCGGGTTAGTGTCAGCGTACGGGTTAGGATTAGGGGACGGTTGAGGGTCAGGCTTCGGGGAAGGGTTAGGGTTATGGTTAGGGCTAGGGTTAGGGTTAGGGGACGGGGACGGTTTAGGGTCCAGGTGAGGGCACGACAACGTTTTAGGGGGAGCGTACGTGTGAGGGCGCGGGTTAGTGTCAGCGTACGGGTTAGGATTAGGGGACGGGTGAGGGTCAGGCTTCGGGGAAGGGTTAGGTTTAGGGTTCGGGCTAGGGTTAGGGTTAGGGGACGGGGACGGTTTAGGGTCCAGGTGAGGGCACGACAAAGCTTTAGGGGGAGCGTACGTGTGAGGGCGCGGGTTAGTGTCAGCGTACGGGTTAGGATTAGGGGACGGGTGAGGGTCAGGCTTCGGGGAAGGGTTAGGTTTAGGGTTCGGGCTAGGTTTAGGGTTAGGGGATGGGGACGGTTTAGGGTCCAGGTGAGGGCACGACAAAGCTTTAGGGGGAGCGTACGTGTTAGGGCGCATGTTAGTGTCAGCGTACGGGTTAGGATTAGGGGACGGGTGAGTGTCAGGCTTCGGGGAAGGGTTAGGGTTAGGGTTCGGGCTACGGTTAGGGTTAGGGGACGTGGACGGTTTAGGGTCCAGGTGAGGGCACGACAACGCTTTAGGGGGAGCGTACGTGTGAGGGCGCGTCTTAGTGTCAGCGTACGGGTTAGGATTAGGGGACGGGTGAGTGTCAGGCTTCGGGGAAGGGTTAGGGTTAGGGTTCGGGCTAGGGTTAGGGTTAGGGGACGGGGACGGTTTAGGGTCCAGGTGAGGGCACGACAACGCTTTAGGGGGAGCGTACGTGTGAGGGCGCGGTTTAGTGTCAGCGTACGGGTTAGGATTAGGGGACGGGTGAGGGTCAGGCTTCGGGGAAGTGTGAGGGTTAGGGTTCGGGCTAGGGTTAGGGTTAGGGGACGGGGACGGTTTAGGGTCCAGGTGAGGGCACGACAACGCTTTAGGGGGAGCGTACGTGTGAGGGCGCGGGTTAGTGTCAGCGTACGGGTTGGGATTAGGGGACGGGTGAGGGTCAGGCTTCGGGGAAGGGTTAGGGTTAGGGTTCGGGCTATGGTTAGGGTTAGGGGACGGGGACGGTTGAGGGTCCAGGTGAGGGCACGACAACGCTTTAGGGGTGCGTACGTGTGGGGGCGTGGGTTAGTGTCAGCGTACGGGTTGGGATTAGGGGACGGGTGAGGGTCAGGCTTCGGGGAAGGTTTAGGGTTAGGGTTCGGGCTAGGTTTAGTGTTACGGGACGGGCACGGTTTAGGGGCCAGGTGAGGGCAAATCAACGCTTTAGGGGGAGCGTACGTGTGAGGGCGTGGGTTAGTGTCAGCGTACGGGTTGGGATTAGGGGACGGGTGAGGGTCAGGCTTCGGGGAAGGGTTAGGGTTAGGGTTCGGGCTAGGGTTAGGCTTAGGGGACGGGGACGGTTTAGGGTCCAGGTGAGGGTACGACTACACTTTAGGGGGAGCGTACGTGTGAGGGCGTGGGATAGTGACAGCGTACGGTTTAGGATTAGGGGACGGGTGAGGGTCAGGCTTCGGGGAAGGGTTAGGGTTTGGGTTCGGGCTAGGCTTCGGGTTAGGGGATGGGGACAGTTTAGGGTCCAGGTGAGGGTTCGACAACGCTTTAGGGGGAGCGTACGTGTGAGGGCGCGGGTTAGTGTCAGCGTACGGGTTGGGATTAGGGGACGGGTGAGGATCAGGCTTCGGGGAAGGGTTAGGGTTAGGGTTCGGGCTAGGGTTAGGGTTAGGGGACGGGGACGGTTTAGGGTCCAGGTGAGGGCACGACAAAGCTTTAGGGGGAGCGTACGTGTGAGGGCGCGGGTTAGTGTCAGCGTACGGGTTAGGACTAGGGGACGGGTGAGGGTCAGGCTTTGGGGAAGGGTTAGGGTTAGGGTTCGGGCTAGGTTTAGGGTTAGGGGACGGGCACGGTTTAGGGGCCAGGTGAGGGCAAATCAACGCTTTAGGGGGAGCGTACGTGTGAGGGCGTGGGTTAGTGTCAGCGTACGGGTTGGGATTAGGGGACGGGTGAGGGTCAGGCTTCGGGGAAGGGTTAGGGTTAGGGTTCGGGCTAGGGTTAGGCTTAGGGGACGGGGACGGTTTAGGGTCCAGGTGAGGGTACGACTACACTTTAGGGGGAGCGTACGTGTGAGGGCGTGGGATAGTGACAGCGTACGGTTTAGGATTAGGGGACGGGTGAGGGTCAGGCTTCGGGGAAGGGTTAGGGTTTGGGTTCGGGCTAGGCTTCGGGTTAGGGGATGGGGACGGTTTAGGGTCCAGGTGAGGGTTCGACAACGCTTTAGGGGGAGCGTACGTGTGAGGGCGCGGGTTAGTGTCAGCGTACGGGTTAGGATTAGGGGACGGGTGAGGGTCAGGCTTTGGGGAAGGGTTAGGGTTAGGGTTCGGGCTAGGGTTAGGGTTAGGGGATGGGGATGGTTTAGGGTCCAGGTGAGGGCACGACAACGCTTTAGGGGGAGCGTACGTGTGAGGGCGCGGGTTAGTGTCAGCGTACGGGTTAGGATTAGGGGACGGTTGAGGGTCAGACTTCGGGGAAGGGTTAGGGTTACGGTTCGGGCTAGGGTTAGGTTTAGGGGACGGGGACGGTTTAGGGTCCAGGTAAGGGCACGACAACGCTTTAGGGGGAGCGTACGTGTGAGGGCGCGGGTTAGTGTCAGCGTACATGTTAGGATTAGGGGACGGCTGAGGGTCAGACTTCGGGGAAGGGTGAGGGTTAGGGTTCGGGCTAGGGTTAGGGTTAAGGGACGGGGACGGTTTAGGGTCCAGGTGAGGGCACGACAACGCTTTAGGGGGAGCGTACGTGTGAGGGCGCGAGTTAGTGTCAGTGTACGGGTTAGGAATAGGGGACGGGTGAGGGTGAGGCTTCGGGGAAGGGTTAGGGTTAGGGTTCGGGCTAGGGTTAGGGTTAGGGGACGGGGACGGTTTAGGGTCCGGGTGAGGGTACGACAACGCTTTAGGGGGAGCATACGTGTGAGGGCGTGGATTAGTGTCAGCGTACGTGTTAGGATTAGGGGACGGGTGAGGGTCAGGCTTCGGGGAAGGGTTAGGGTTAGGGTTAGGGCTAGGGTTAGGGTTAGGGGACGGGGACGGTTTAGGGTCCAGGTGAGGGCACGACAAAGCTTTAGGGGGAGCGTACGTGTGAGGGCGCGTGTTAGTGTCAGCGTACGGGTTAGGATTAGGGGACGGGTGAGTGTCAGGCTTCGGGGAAGGGTTAGGGTTAGGGTTTGGGCTAGGGTTAGGGTTAGGGGACGGGGACGGTTTAGGGTCCAGGTGAGGGCACGACAACGCTTTAGGGGGAGCGTACGTGTGAGGGCGCGGGTTAGTGTCAGCGTACAGGTTAGGATTAGGGGACGGGTGAGGGTCAGGCTTCGGGGAAGTGTTAGGGTTAGGGTTCGGGCTAGGGTTAGTGTTAGGGGACGGGGACGGTTTAGGGTCCAGGTGAGGGCACGACAACGCTTTAGGGGGAGCGTACGTGTGAGGGCATGGGTTAGTGTCAGCGTACGGGTTAGGATTATGGGACGGGTGAGGGTCAGGCTTCGGGGAAGGGTTAGGGATAGGGTTCGGGCTAGGGTTAGGGTTAGGGGACGTGGACGGTTTAGGGTCCAGGTGAGGGCACGACAACGCTTTAGGGGGAGCGTACGTGTGGGGGTGTGGGTTAGTGTCAGCGTACAGGTTGGGATTAGGGAACGGGTGAGGGTCAGGCTTCGGGGAAGGGTTAGGGTTAGGGTTCGGGCTAGGTTTAGGGTTACGGGACGGGCACGGTTTAGGGGCCAGGTGAGGGCAAAACAACGCTTTAGGGGGAGCGCAGGTGTGAGGGCGCGGGATAGTGTCAGTGTACGGGTTGGGATTAGGGGACGGGTGAGGGTCAGGCTTCGGGGAAGGGTTAGGGTTAGGGTTCGGGCTAAGGTTCGGGTTAGGGGATGGGGACGTTTTAGGGTCCAAGTGAGGGTACGACAACGCTTTAGGGGGAGCGTACGTGTGAGGGCACGGGAGAGTGTCAGCGTACGGTTTAGGATTAGGGCACGGGTGAGGGTCAGGTTTCGGGGAAGGGTTAAGGTTAGGGTTCGTACTAGGCTTAGGGTTAGGGGACGGGGACGGTTTAGGGTCCAGGTGAGGGTACGACAACGCTTTAGGGGGAGCGTACGTGTGAGGGCGCGTGTTAGTGTCAGCGTACGGGTTAGGATTAGTGGACGGGTGAGGGTCAGGCTTCGGGGAAGGGTTAGGGTTAGGGTTCGGGCTAGGGTTAGTGTTAGGGGATGGGGACGGTTTAGGGTCCAGGTGAGGGCACAACAACGCTTTAGGGGGAGCGTACGTGTGAGGGCGCGGGTTAGTGTCAGCGTACGGGTTAGGCTTAGGGGACGGGTGAGGGTCAGGCTTCGGGGAAGGGTTAGGGTTAGGGTTCGGGCTAGGGTTAGGTTTAGGGGACGGGGACGGTTTAGGGTCCAGGTGAGGGCACGACAACGCTTTAGGGGGAGCGTACGTGTGAGGGCGCGGGTTAGTGTCAGCGTACGGGTTAGGATTAGGGGACGGGTGAGGGTCAGGCTTCGGGGAAGGGTTAGGGTTAGGGTTCGGGCTAGGGTTAGGTTTAGGGGACGGGGACGGTTTAGGGTCCAGGTGAGGGCACGACAACGCTTTAGGGGGAGCGTACGTGTGAGGGCGTGGGTTAGTGTCAGCGTACGGGTTAGGATTAGGGGACGGGTGAGAGTCAGGATTCGGGGAAGGGTTAGGGTTAGGGTTCGGGCTAGGGTTAGGGTTAGGGGACGGGGACGGTTTAGGGTCCAAGTGAGGGTACGACAACGCTTTAGGGGGAGCGTACGTGTGAGGGCGCGGGTTAGTATCAGCGTACAGGTTAGGATTAGGGGACGTGTGAGGGTCAGGCTTCGGGGAAGTGTTAGGGTTACGGTTAGGGCTAGGGTTAGGGTTAAGGGACGGGGACGGTTTAGGGTCCAGGTGAGGGCACGACTATGTTTTAGGGGGAGCGTACGTGTGAGGGCGCGGGTTAGTGTCAGCGTACGGGTTAGGATTAGGGGACGGGTGAGGGTCAGGCTTCGGGGAAGAGTTAGGGTTAGGGTTCGGGCTAGGGTTAGGGTTAGGGGACGGGGACGTTTTAGAGTCCAGGTGAGGGCACGACAACGCTTTAGGGGGAGCGTACGTGTGAGGGCGCGGGTTAGTGTCAGCGTACGGGTTAGGATTAGGGGACGGGTGAGGGTCAGGCTTCGGGCAAGGGTTAGGGTTAGGGTTCGGGCTAGGGTTAGGGTTAGGGGACGGGGACGGTTTATGGTCCAGGTGAGGGCACGACAACGCTTTAGGGGGAGCGTACGTGTGAGGGCGCGTGTTAGTGTCAGCGTACGGGTTAGGATTAGGGGACGGGTGAGGGTCAGGCTTGGGGGAAGGGTTACGGTTAGGTTTCGGGCTAGGGTTAGGTTTAGGGGACGGGGACGGTTTAGGGTCCAGGTGAGGGCACGACAATGCTTTAGGAGGAGCGTACGTGTGAGGGCGCGGGTTAGTTTCAGCGTACGGGTTAGGATTAGGGGCCGGGTGAGGGTCAGGCTTCTGGGAAGGGTTAGGGTTAGGGTTTGGGCTAGGGTTAGGGTTAGGGGACGGGGACGTTTTAGGGTCCAGGTGAGGGCACGACAACGCTTTAGGGGGAGCGTACGTGTGAGGGCGCGGGTTAGTGTCAGCGTACGGGTTAGGATTAGGGGACGGGTGAGGGTCAGGCTTCGGGGAAGGGTTAGGGTTAGGGTTCGGGCTAGGGTTAGGGTTAGGGGACGGGGACGGTTTAGGGTCCAGGTGAGGGCACGACAACGCTTTAGGGGGAGCGTACGTGTGAGGGCGCGGGTTAGTGTCAGCGTACGGTTTAGGATTAGGGGACGGGTGAGGGTCAGGCTTCGGGGAAGGGTTAGGGTTAGGGTTCGGGCTAGGGTTAGGGTTAGGGGACGGGGACGGTTTAGGGTCCAGGTGAGGGTACGGCAACGCTTTAGGGGGAGCGTAGGTGTGAGGGCGCGGGTTAGTGTCAGCGTACGGGTTAGGATTAGGGGACGGGTGAGGGTCAGGCTTCGGGGAAGGGTTAGGGTTAGGGTTCGGTCTAGGCTTAGGGTTAGGGGACGGGGACGGGTTAGGGTCCAGGTGAGGGCACGACAACGCTTTAGGGGGAGCGTACGTGTGAGGGCGCGGGTTAGTGTCAGCGTACGGGTTAGGATTAGAGGAAGAGTGAGGGTCAGGCTTCGGGGAAGGGTTAGGGTTAGGGTTCGGGCTACGGTTAGGGTTAGGGGACGGGGTCGGTTTAGGGTCGAGGTGAGGGCACGACAACGCTTTAGGGGGAGCGTTCGTGTGAGGTCGCGGGTTAGTGTCAGCGTACGGGTTAGGATTAGGGGACGGGTGAGAGTCAGGCTTCGGGGAAGTGTTAGGGTTAGGGTTCGGGCTAGGGTTAGCGTTAGGCGACGGGGACGGTTTAGGGTCCACGTGAGGGCACGACAACGCTTTAGGGGGAGCGTACGTGTGAGTGCACGGGTTAGTGTCAGCGTACGGGTTAGGATTAGGGTATCGGTGAGGGTCAGGCTTCGGGGAATGGTTAGGGTTAGGGTTCGGGCTATGGTTAGGGTTAGGGGACGGGGACGGTTGAGGGTCCAGGTGAGGGCACGACAACGCTTTAGGGGGAGCGTACGAGTGCGGGCGTGGGTTAGTGTCATCGTACGGGTTGGGATTATGGGACGGGTGAGGGTCAGGCTTCGGGGAAGTGTTAGGGTTAGGGTTCGGGCTAGGTTTAGTTTTACGGGACGGGCACGGTTTAGGGGCCAGGTGAGGGCAAAACAACGCTTTAGGGGGAGCGTACGTGTGAGGGCGCGGGTTAGTGTCAGCGTACGGGTTAGGATTAGGGGACGGGTGAGAGTCAGGATTCGGGGAAGGGTTAGGGTTAGGGTTCGGGCTAGGGTTAGGGTTAGGGGACGGGGACGGTTTAGGGTCCAGGTGAGGGCACGACAACGCTTTAGGGGGAGCGTACGTGTGAGGGCGCGGGTTAGTGTCAGCGTACAGGTTAGGATTAGGGGACGGGTGAGGGTCAGGCTTCGGGGAAGTGTTAGGGTTAGGGTTCGGGCTAGGGTTAGGGTTAGGGGACGAGGACGGTTTAGGGTCCAGGTGAGGGCACGACAACGCTTTAGGGGGAGCGTACGTGTGAGGGCATGGGTTAGTGTCAGCGTACGGGTTAGGATTAGGGGACGGGTGAGGGTCAGGCTTCGGGGAAGGGTTAGGGATAGGGTTCGGGCTAGGGTTAGGGTTAGGGGACGTGGACGGTTTAGGGTCCAGGTGAGGGCACGACAACGCTTTAGGGGGAGCGTACGTGTGGGGGCGTGGGTTAGTGTCAGCGTACGGGTTGGGATTAGGGAATGGGTGAGGGTCAGGCTTCGGGGAAGGGTTAGGGTTAGGGTTCGGGCTAGGTTTAGGGTTACGGGACGGGCACGGTTTAGGGGCCAGGTGAGGGCAAAACAACGCTTTAGGGGGAGCGCAGGTGTGAGGGCGCGGGATAGTGTCAGCGTACGGGTTGGGATTAGGGGACGGGTGAGGGTCAGGCTTCGGGGAAGGGTTAGGGTTAGGGTTCGGGCTAAGGTTCGGGTTAGGGGATGGGGACGTTTTAGGGTCCAAGTGAGGGTACGACAACGCTTTAGGGGGAGCGTACGTGTGAGGGCACGGGAGAGTGTCAGCGTACGGTTTAGGATTAGGGCACGGGTGAGGGTCAGGCTTCGGGGAAGTGTTAAGGTTAGGGTTCGTACTAGGCTTAGGGTTAGGGGACGGGGACGGTTTAGGGTCCAGGTGAGGGTACGACAACGCATTAGGGGGAGCGTACGTGTGAGGGCGCGTGTTAGTGTCAGCGTACGGGTTAGGATTAGTAGACGGTTGAGGGTCAGGCTTCGGGGAAGGGTTAGGGTTAGGGTTCGGGCTAGGGTTAGTGTTAGGGGATGGGGACGGTTTAGGGTCCAGGTGAGGGCACAACAACGCTTTAGGGGGAGCGTACGTGTGAGGGCGCGGGTTAGTGTCAGCGTACGGGTTAGGCTTAGGGGACGGGTGAGGGTCAGGCTTCGGGGAAGGGTTAGGGTTAGGGTTCGGGCTAGGGTTAGGTTTAGGGGACGGGGACGGTTTAGGGTCCAGGTGAGGGCACGACAACGCTTTAGGGGGAGCGTACGTGTGAGGGCGCGGGTTAGTGTCAGCGTACGGGTTAGGATTAGGGGACGGGTGAGGGTCAGGCTTCGGGGAAGGGTTAGGGTTAGGGTTCGGGCTAGGGTTAGGTTTAGGGGACGGGGACGGTTTAGGGTCCAGGTGAGGGCACGACAACGCTTTAGGGGGAGCGTACGTGTGAGGGCATGGGTTAGTGTCAGCGTAAGTGTTAGGATTAGGGGACGGGTGAGAGTCAGGATTCGGGGAAGGGTTAGGGTTAGGGTTCGGGCTAGGGTTAGGGTTAGGGGACGGGGACGGTTTAGGGTCCAAGTGAGGGTACGACAACGCTTTAGGGGGAGCGTACATGTGAGGGCGCGGGTTAGTATCAGCGTACGGGTTAGGATTAGGGGACGTGTGAGGGTCAGGCTTCGGGGAAGTGTTAGGGTTACGGTTAGGGCTAGGGTTAGGGTTAAGGGACGGGGACGGTTTAGGGTCCAGGTGAGGGCACGACTATGTTTTAGGGGGAGCGTACGTGTGAGGGCGCGGGTTAGTGTCAGCGTACGGGTTAGGATTAGGGGACGGGTGAGGGTCAGGCTTCGGGGAAGAGTTAGGGTTAGGGTTTGGGCTAGGGTTAGGGTTAGGGGACGGGGACGTTTTAGAGTCCAGGTGAGGGCACGACAACGCTTTAGGGGGAGCGTACGTGTGAGGGCGCGGGTTAGTGTCAGCGTACGGGTTAGGATTAGGGGACGGGTGAGGGTCAGGCTTCGGGCAAGTGTTAGGTTTAGGGTTCGGGCTAGGGTTAGGGTTAGGGGACGGGGACGGTTTATGGTCCAGGTGAGGGCACGACAACGCTTTAGGGGGAGCGTACGTGTGAGGGCGTGTGTTAGTGTCAGCGTACGGGTTAGGATTAGGGGACGGGTGAGGGTCAGGCTTGGGGGAAGGGTTACGGTTAGGTTTCGGGCTAGGGTTAGGTTTAGGGGACGGGGACGGTTTAGGGTCCAGGTGAGGGCACGACAATGCTTTAGGGGGAGCGTACGTGTGAGGGCGCGGGTTAGTTTCAGCGTACGGGTTAGGATTAGGGGCCGGGTGAGGGTCAGGCTTCAGGGAAGGGTTAGGGTTAGGGTTTGGGCTAGGGTTAGGGTTAGGGGACGGGGACGTTTTAGGGTCCAGGTGAGGGCACGACAACGTTTTAGGGGGAGCGTACGTGTGAGGGCGCGGGTTAGTGTCAGCGTACGGGTTAGGATTAGGGGACGGGTGAGGGTCAGGCTTCGGGGAAGGGTTAGGGTTAGGGTTCGGGCTAGGGTTAGGGTTAGGGGACGGGGACGGTTTAGGGTCCAGGTGAGGGCACGACAACGCTTTAGGGGGAGCGTACGTGTGAGGGCGCGGGTTAGTGTCAGCGTACGGTTTAGGATTAGGTGACGGGTGAGGGTCAGGCTTCGGGGAAGGGTTAGGGTTAGGGTTCGGGCTAGGGTTAGGGTGAGGGGACGGGGACGGTTTAGGGTTCAGGTGAGGGTACGACAATGCTTTAGGGGGAGCGTACGTGTGAGGGCGTGGGTTAGTGTCAGCGTACGGGTTAGGATTAGGGGACGGGTGAGGGTCAGGCTTCGGGGAAGGGTTAGGGTTAGGGTTCGGTCTAGGCTTAGGGTTAGGGGACGGGGACGGTTTAGGGTCCAGGTGAGGGCACGACAACGCTTTAGGGGGAGCGTACGTGTGAGGGCGCGGGTTAGTGTCAGCGTACGGGTTAGGATTAGAGGAAGAGTGAGGGTCAGGCTTCGGGGAAGTGTTAGGGTTAGGGTTCGGGCTACGGTTAGGGTTAGGGGACGGGGTCGGTTTAGGGTCGAGGTGAGGGCACGACAACGCTTTAGGGGGAGCGTACGTGTGAGGTCGCGGGTTAGTGTCAGCGTACGGGTTAGGATTAGGGGACGGGTGAGAGTCAGGCTTCGGGGAAGTGTTAGGGTTAGGGTTCGGGCTAGGGTTAGCGTTAGGCGACGGGGACGGTTTAGGGTCCACGTGAGGGCACGACAACGCTTTAGGGGGAGCGTACGTGTGAGTGCATGGGTTAGTGTCAGCGTACGGGTTAGGATTAGGGTATCGGTGAGGGTCAGGCTTCGGGGAATGGTTAGGGTTAGGGTTTGGGCTATGGTTAGGGTTAGGGGACGGGGACGGTTGAGGGTCCAGGTGAGGGCACGACAACGCTTTAGGGGGAGCGTACGAGTGCGGGCGTGGGTTAGTGTCATCGTACGGGTTGGGATTAGGGGACGGGTGAGGGTCAGGCTTCGGGGAAGTGTTAGGGTTAGGGTTCGGGCTAGGTTTAGTTTTACGGGACGGGCACGGTTTAGGGGCCAGGTGAGGGCAAAACAACGCTTTAGGGGGAGCGTACGTGTGAGGGCGCGGGTTAGTGTCAGCGTACGGGTTAGGATTAGGGGACGGGTGAGGGTCAGGCTTCGGGGAAGGGTTAGGGTTAGGGTTCGGGCTAGGGTCCGGGTTAGGGGATGGGGACGGTTTAGGGTCCAGGTGAGGGCACGACAACGCTTTAGGGGGAGCGTACGTGTGAGGGCGCGGGTTAGTGTCAGCGTACGGGTTAGGATTAGGGGACGGGTGAGGGTCAGGCTTCGGGGAAGGGTTAGGGTTAGGGTTCGGGCTAGGCTTCGGGTTAGGGGATGCGGACGGTTTAGGGTCCAGGTGAGGGCATGACAACGCTTTAGGGGGAGCGTACGTGTGAGGGCGCGGGTTAGTGTCAGCGTACGGGTTGGGATTAGGGGACGGGTGAGGGTCAGGCTTCGGGGAAGGGTTACGGTTAGGGTTCGGGCTAGGGTTAGGGTTAGGGTTTGGGGACGGTTTAGGGTCCAGGTGAGGGTACGACAACGCTTTAGGGGGAGCGTACGTGTGAGGGCGCGGGTTAGTGTCAGCGTACGGGTTAGGATTAGGGGACGTGTGAGGGTCAGGCTTCGGGGAAGTGTTAGGGTTAGGGTTCGGGCTAGGGTTAGCGTTAGGGGATGGGGACGGTTTAGGGTCCACGTGAGGGCACGACAACTCTTTAGGGGGAGCGTACATGTGAGGGCACGGGTTAGTGTCAGCGTACGGGTTAGGATTAGGGGATGGGTGAGGGTCAGGCTTCGGGGAAGGGTTAGGGTTAGGGTTCGGGCTAGGGTTAGGGTTAGGGGATTGGGACGGTTTAGGGTCCAGGTGAGTGCACGACAACGCTTTAGGGGGAGCGTACGTGTGAGGGCGCGGGTTAGTGTCAGCGTACGGGTTAGGATTAGGGGACGTGTGAGGGTCAGGCTTCGGGGAAGTGTTAGGGTTAGGGTTCGGGCTAGGGTTAGCGTTAGGGGACGGGGACGGTTTAGGGTCCACGTGAGGGCACGACAACGCTTTAAGGGGAGCGTACGTGTGTGGGCACGGGTTAGTGTCAGCGTACGGGTTAGGATTAGGGGACGGGTGAGGGTCAGGTTTCGGGGAAGGGTTAGGGTTAGGGTTAGGGCTAGGGTTTGGGTTAGGGGACGGGGACGGTTTAGGGTCCAGGTGAGTGCACGACAACGCTTTAGGGGGAGCGTACGTGTGAGGGCGCGGGTTAGTGTCAGCGTACGGGTTAGGATTAGGGGACGGGTGAGGGTCAGGCTTCGGGGAAGGGTTAGGGTTACGGTTCGGGCTAGTGTGAGGGTTAGGGGACGGGGACGGTTTAGGGTCCAGGTGAGGGCACGACAAAGCTTTAGGGGGAGCGTACGTGTTAGGGCGCATGTTAGTGTCAGCGTACGGGTTAGGATTAGGGGACGGGTGAGTGTCAGGCTTCGGGGAAGGGTTAGGGTTAGGGTTCGGGCTAGGGTTAGGGTTAGGGGACGTGGACGGTTTAGTGTCCAGGTGAGGGCACGACAACGCTTTAGGGGGAGCGTACGTGTGAGGGCGCGGGTTAGTGTCAGCGTACGGTTTAGGATTAGGGGACGGTTGAGAGTCAGGCTTCGGGGAAGGGTTAGGGTTAGGGTTCTGGCTAGAGTTAGGGTTAGGGGATGGGGACGGTTTAGGGTCCAGGTGAGGGCACGACAACGCTTTAGGGGGAGCGTACGTGTGAGGGCGCGGGTTAGTGTCAGCGTACGGGTTAGGATTAGGGGACGTGTGAGGGTCAGGCTTCGGGGAAGGGTTAGGGTTACGGTTAGGGCTAGGGTTAGGGTTAAGGTACGGGGACGGTTTAGGGTCCAGGTGAGGGCACGACAATGTTTTAGGGGGAGCGTCGGTGTGATGGCGCGGGTTAGTGTCAGCGTACGGGTTAGGATTAGGGGAAGGGTGAGGGTCAGGCTTCGGGGAAGGGTTAGGGTTAGGGTTCGGGCTAGGGTTAGGGTTAGGGGACGGGGAGGGTTTAGGGTTCAGGTGAGGGTACAACAACGCTTTAGGGGGAGCGTACGTGTGAGGGCGTGGGTTAGTGTCAGCGTACGGGTTAGGATTAGGGGACGGGTGAAGGTCAGGCTTCGGGGAAGGGTTAGGGTTAGGGTTCGGTCTAGGCTTAGGGTTAGGGGACGGGGACGATTTAGGGTCCAGGTAAGGTCACGACAACGCTTTAGGGGGAGCGTACGTGTGAGGGCGCGGGTTAGTGTCAGCGTACGGGTTAGGATTAGGGGACGGGTGAGTGTCAGGCTTCGGGGAAGGCTTAGGGTTAGGGTTCAGGCTAGGGTTAGGGTTAGGGGACGGGGACGGTTTAGGGGCCAGGTGAGGGCACGACAACTCTTTAGGGGGAGCGTACGTGTGAGGGCGCGGGTTAGTGTCCGCGTACGGGTTAGGATTAGGTGACGGGTGAGGGTCAGGCTTCGGGGAAGGGTTAGGGTTAGGGTTCGGGCTAGGGTTAGGGTTAGGGGAGGGGGACGGTTTAGGGTACAGGTGAGGGCACGACAACGCTTTAGGGGGAGCGTACGTGTGAGGGCGCGGGTTAGTGTCCGCGTACGGGTTAGGATTAGGGGACGGGTGAGGGTCAGGCTTCGGGGAAGGGTTAGGGTTAGGGTTCAGGCTAGGGTTAGGGTTAGGGGACGGGGACGGTTTAGGGTCCAGGTGAGGGCACGACAACGCTTTAGGGGGAGTGTACGTGTGAGGGCGCGGTTTAGTGTCAGGGTACGGGTTAGGATTAGGGGACGTGTGAGGGTCAGGCTTCGGGGAAGGTTTAGGGTTAGGGTTCGGGCTAGGGTTAGGGTTAGGGGACAGGGACGGTTTAGGGTCCAGGTGAGGGCATGACAACGCTTTAGGGGGAGCGTACATGTGAGGGCGCGGGTTAGTGTCAGCGTACGGGTTAGGATTAGGGGACGGGTGAGGGTCAGGCTTCGGGGAAGGGTTAGGGTTAGGTTTCGGGCTAGGCTTAGGGTTAGGGGACGGGGACGGTTTAGGGTCCAGGTGAGGGCACGACAACGCTTTAGGGGGAGCGTACGTGTGAGGTCGCGGGTTAGTGTCAGCGTACGGGTTAGGATTAGGGGACGGGTGAGAGTCAGGCTTCGGGGAAGTGTTAGGGTTAGGGTTCGGGCTAGGGTTAGCGTTAGGCGACGGGGACTGTCTAGGGTCCACGTGAGGGCACGACAACGCTTTAGGGGGAGCGTACGTGTGAGTGCACGGGTTAGTGTCAGCGTACGGGTTAGGATTAGGGTATCGGTGAGGGTCAGGCTTCGGGGAATGGTTAGGGTTAGGGTTCGGGCTATGGTTAGGGTTAGGGGACGGGGACGGTTGAGGGTCCAGGTGAGGGCACGACAACGCTTTAGGGGGAGCGTACGAGTGGGGGCGTGGGTTAGTGTCATCGTACGGGTTGGGATTAGGGGACGGGTGAGGGTCAGGCTTCGGGGAAGTGTTAGGGTTAGGGTTCGGGCTACGTTTAGTTTTACGGGACGGGCACGGATTAGGGGCCAGGTGAGGGCAAAACAACGCTTTAGGGGGAGCGTACGTGTGAGGGCGCGGGTTAGTGTCAGCGTACGGGTTAGGATTAGGGGACGGGTGAGGGTCAGGCTTCGGGGAAGGGTTAGGGTTAGGGTTCGGGCTAGGGTTCGGTTTAGGGGATGGGGACGGTTTAGGGTCCAGGTGAGGGCACGACAACGCTTTAGGGGGAGCGTACGTGTGAGGGCGCGGGTTAGTGTCAGCGTACGGGCTAGGATTAGGGGACGGGTGAGGGTCAGGCTTCGGGGAAGGGTTAGGGTTAGGGTTCGGGCTAGGGTTCGGGTTAGGGGATGGGGACGGTTTAGGGTCCAGGTGAAGGCACGACAACGCTTTAGGGGGAGCGTACGTGTGAGGGCGCGGGTTAGTGTCAGCGTACGGGTTGGGATTAGGGGACGGGTGAGGGTCAGGCTTCGGGGAAGGGTTAGGGTTAGGGTTCGGGTTAGGGTTAGGGTTAGGGGATGGGGACGGTTTAGGGTCCAGGTGAGGGTACGACAACGCTTTAGGGGGAGCGTACGTGTGAGGGCGCGGGTTAGTGTCAGCGTACGGGTTAGGATTAGGGGACGTGTGAGGGTCAGGCTTCGGGGAAGTGTTAGGGTTAGGGTTCGGGCTAGGGTTAGCGTTAGGGGACGGGGACGGTTTAGGGTCCACGTGAGGGCACGACAACTCTTTAGGGGGAGCGTACATGTGAGGGCACGGGTTAGTGTCAGCGTACGGGTTAGGATTAGGGGACGGGTGAGGGTCAGGCTTCGGGGAAGGGTTAGGGTTAGGGTTCGGGCTAGGGTTAGGGTTAGGGGATTGGGACGGTTTAGGGTCCAGGTGAGTGCACGACAACGCTTTAGGGGGAGCGTACGTGTGAGGGCGTGGGTTAGTGTCAGCGTACGGGTTAGGATTAGGGGACGTGTGAGGGTCAGGCTTCGGGGAAGTGTTAGGGTCAGGGTTCGGGCTAGGGTTAGCGTTAGGGGACGGGGACGGTTTAGGGTCCACGTGAGGGCACGACAACGCTTTAAGGGGAGCGTACGTGTGAGGGCACGGGTTAGTGTCAGCGTACGGGTTAGGATTAGGGGACGGGTGAGGGTCAGGCTTCGGGGAAGGGTTAGGGTTAGGGTTCGGGCTAGGGTTAGTGTTAGGGGACGGGGACGGTTTAGGGTCCAGGTGAGGGCACGACAACGTTTTAGGGGGAGCGTACGTGTGAGGGCGTGGGTTAGTGTCAGCGTACGGGTTAGGATTAGGGGACGGGTGAGGGTCAGGCTTCGGGGAAGGGTTAGGGTTAGGGTTCGGGCTAGGGTGAGGGTTAGGGGACGGGGACGGTTTAGGGTCCAGGTGAGGGCACGACAACATTTTAGGGGGAGCGTACGTGTGAGGGCGCGGGTTAGTGTCAGCGTACGGGTTAGGATTAGGGGACGGGTGAGGGTCAGGCTTCGGGGAAGGGTTAGGGTTATGGTTAGGGCTAGGGTTAGGGTTAGGGGACGGGGACGGTTTAGGGTCCAGGTGAGGGCACGACAACGTTTTAGGGGGAGCGTACGTGTGAGGGCGCGGGTTAGTGTCAGCGTACGGGTTAGGATTAGGGGACGGGTGAGGGTCAGGCTTCGGGGAAGGGTTAGGTTTAGGGTTCGGGCTAGGGTTAGGGTTAGGGGACGGGGACGGTTTAGGGTCCAGGTGAGGGCACGACAACATTTTAGGGGGAGCGTACGTGTGAGGGCGCGGGTTAGTGTCAGCGTACGGGTTAGGATTAGGGGACGGGTGAGGGTCAGGCTTCGGGGAAGGGTTAGGGTTATGGTTAGGGCTAGGGTTAGGGTTAGGGGACGGGGACGGTTTAGGGTCCAGGTGAGGGCACGACAACGTTTTAGGGGGAGCGTACGTGTGAGGGCGCGGGTTAGTGTCAGCGTACGGGTTAGGATTAGGGGACGGGTGAGGGTCAGGCTTCGGGGAAGGGTTAGGTTTAGGGTTCGGGCTAGGGTTAGGGTTAGGGGACGGGGACGGTTTAGGGTCCAGGTGAGGGCACGACAAAGCTTTAGGGGGAGCGTACGTGTGAGGGCGCGGGTTAGTGTCAGCGTACGGGTTAGGATTAGGGGACGGGTGAGGGTCAGGCTTCAGGGAAGGGTTAGGTTTAGGGTTCGGGCTAGGTTTAGGGTTAGGGGATGGGGACGGTTTAGGGTCCAGGTGAGGGCACGACAAAGCTTTAGGGGGAGCGTACGTGTTAGGGCGCATGTTAGTGTCAGCGTACGGGTTAGGATTAGGGGACGGGTGAGTGTCAGGCTTCGGGGAAGGGTTAGGGTTAGGGTTCGGGCTACGGTTAGGGTTAGGGGACGTGGACGGTTTAGGGTCCAGGTGAGGGCACGACAACGCTTTAGGGGGAGCGTACGTGTGAGGGCGCGTGTTAGTTTCAGCGTACGGGTTAGGATTAGGGGACGGGTGAGTGTCAGGCTTCGGGGAAGGGTTAGGGTTAGGGTTCGGGCTAGGGTTAGGGTTAGGGGACGGGGACGGTTTAGGGTCCAGGTGAGGGCACGACAACGCTTTAGGGGGAGCGTACGTGTGAGGGCGCGGTTTAGTGTCAGCGTACGGGTTAGGATTAGGGGACGGGTGAGGGTCAGGCTTCGGGGAAGTGTGAGGGTTAGGGTTCGGGCTAGGGTTAGGGTTAGGGGACGGGGACGGTTTAGGGTCCAGGTGAGGGCACGACAACGCTTTAGGGGGAGCGTACGTGTGAGGGCGCGGGTTAGTGTCAGCGTACGGGTTAGGATTAGGGGACGGGTGAGGGTCAGGCTTCGGGGAAGGGTTAGGGTTAGGGTTCGGGCTATGGTTAGGGTTAGGGGACGGGGACGGTTGAGGGTCCAGGTGAGGGCACGACAACGCTTTAGGGGGAGCGTACGTGTGGGGGCGTGGGTTAGTGTCAGCGTACGGGTTGGGATTAGGGGACGGGTGAGGGTCAGGCTTCGGGGAAGGTTTAGGGTTAGGGTTCGGGCTAGGTTTAGTGTTACGGGACGGGCACGGTTTAGGGGCCAGGTGAGGGCAAATCAACGCTTTAGGGGGAGCGTACGTGTGAGGGCGTGGGTTAGTGTCAGCGTACGGGTTGGGATTAGGGGACGGGTGAGGGTCAGGCTTCGGGGAAGTGTTAGGGTTAGGGTTCGGGCTAGGGTTAGGCTTAGGGGACGGGGACGGTTTAGGGTCCAGGTGAGGGTACGACTACACTTTAGGGGGAGCGTACGTGTGAGGCCGTGGGATAGTGACAGCGTACGGTTTAGGATTAGGGGACGGGTGAGGGTCAGGCTTCGGGGAAGGGTTAGGGTTTGGGTTCGGGCTAGGCTTCGGGTTAGGGGATGGGGACAGTTTAGGGTCCAGGTGAGGGTTCGACAACGCTTTAGGGGGAGCGTACGTGTGAGGGCGCGGGTTAGTGTCAGCGTACGGGTTGGGATTAGGGGACGGGTGAGGATCAGGCTTCGGGGAAGGGTTAGGGTTAGGGTTCGGGCTAGGGTTAGGGTTAGGGGACGGGGACGGTTTAGGGTCCAGGTGAGGGCACGACAAAGCTTTAGGGGGAGCGTACGTGTGAGGGCGCGGGTTAGTGTCAGCGTACGGGTTAGGATTAGGGGACGGGTGAGGGTCAGGCTTTGGGGAAGGGTTAGGGTTAGGGTTCGGGCTAGGTTTAGGGTTAGGGGACGGGCACGGTTTAGGGGCCAGGTGAGGGCAAATCAACGCTTTAGGGGGAGCGTACGTGTGAGGGCGTGGGTTAGTGTCAGTGTACGGGTTGGGATTAGGGGACGGGTGAGGGTCAGGCTTCGGGGAAGGGTTAGGGTTAGGGTTCGGGCTAGGGTTAGGCTTAGGGGACGGGGACGGTTTAGGGTCCAGGTGAGGGTACGACTACACTTTAGGGGGAGCGTACGTGTGAGGGCGTGGGATAGTGACAGCGTACGGTTTAGGATTAGGGTACGGGTGAGGGTCAGGCTTCGGGGAAGGGTTAGGGTTTGGGTTCGGGCTAGGCTTCGGGTTAGGGGATGGAGACGGTTTAGGGTCCAGGTGAGGGTTCGACAACGCTTTAGGGGGAGCGTACGTGTGAGGGCGCGGGTTAGTGTCAGCGTACGGGTTAGGATTAGGGGACGTGTGAGGGTCAGGCTTTGGGGAAGGGTTAGGGTTAGGGTTCGGGCTAGGGTTAGGGTTAGGGGATGGGGATGGTTTAGGGTCCAGGTGAGGGCACGACAACGCTTTAGGGGGAGCGTACGTGTGAGGGCGCGGGTTAGTGTCAGCGTACATGTTAGGATTAGGGGACGGCTGAGGGTCAGACTTCGGGGAAGGGTGAGGGTTAGGGTTCGGGCTAGGGTTAGGGTTAAGGGACGGGGACGGTTTAGGGTCCAGGTGAGGGCACGACAACGCTTTAGGGGGAGCGTACGTGTGAGGGCGCGAGTTAGTGTCAGCGTACGGGTTAGGAATAGGGGACGGGTGAGGGTGAGGCTTCGGGGAAGGGTTAGGGTTAGGGTTCGGGCTAGGGTTAGGGTTAGGGGACGGGGACGGTTTAGGGTCCGGGTGAGGGTACGACAACGCTTTAGGGGGAGCATACGTGTGAGGGCGTGGATTAGTGTCAGCGTACGGGTTAGGATTAGGGGACGGGTGAGGGTCAGGCTTCGGGGAAGGGTTAGGGTTAGGGTTAGGGCTAGGGTTAGGATTAGGGGACGGGGACGGTTTAGGGTCCAGGTGAGGGCACGACAACGTTTTAGGGGGAGCGTACGTGTGAGGGCGCAGGTTAGTGTCAGCGTACGAGTTAGGATTAGGGGACGGGTGAGGGTCAGGCTTCGGGGAAGGGTTAGGGTTAGGGTTCGGGCTAGGGTTAGGGTTAGGGGACGGGGACGGTTTAGGGTCCAGGTGAGGGCACGACAAAGCTTTAGGGGGAGCGTACGTGTGAGGGCGCGGGTTAGTGTCAGCGTACGGGTTAGGATTAGGGGACGGGTGAGTGTCAGGCTTCGGGGAAGGGTTAGGGTTAGGGTTTGGGCTAGGGTTAGGGTTAGGGGACGGGGACGGTTTAGGGTCCAGGTGAGGGCACGACAACGCTTTAGGGGGAGCGTACGTGTGAGGGCGCGGGTTAGTGTCAGCGTACAGGTTAGGATTAGGGGACGGGTGAGGGTCAGGCTTCGGGGAAGTGTTAGGCTTAGGGTTCGGGCTAGGGTTAGGGTTAGGGTTAGGGGACGGTTTAGGGTCCAGGTGAGGGCACGACAACGCTTTAGGGGGACCGTACGTGTGAGGGCATGGGTTAGTGTCAGCGTACGGGTTAGGATTAGGGGACGGGTGAGGGTCAGGCTTCGGGGAAGGGTTAGGGATAGGGTTCGGGCTAGGGTTAGGGTTAGGGGACGTGGACGGTTTAGGGTCCAGGTGAGGGCACGACAACGCTTTAGGGGGAGCGTACGTGTGGGGGCGTGGGTTAGTGTCAGCGTACGGGTTGGGATTAGGGAACGGGTGAGGGTCAGGCTTCGGGGAAGGGTTAGGGTTAGGGTTCGGGCTAGGTTTAGGGTTACGGGACGGGCACGGTTTAGGGGCCAGGTGAGGGCAAAACAACGCTTTAGGGGGAGCGCAGGTGTGAGGGCGCGGGATAGTGTCAGCGTACGGGTTGGGATTAGGGGACGGGTGAGGGTCAGGCTTCGGGGAAGGGTTAGGGTTAGGGTTCGGGCTAAGGTTCGGGTTAGGGGATGGGGACGTTTTAGGGTCCAAGTGAGGGTACGACAGCGCTTTAGGGGGAGCGTACGTGTGAGGGCACGGGAGAGTGTCAGCGTACGGTTTAGGATTAGGGCACGGGTGAGGGTCAGGATTCGGGGAAGGGTTAAGGTTAGGGTTCGTACTAGGCTTAGGGTTAGGGGACGGGGACGGTTTAGGGTCCAGGTGAGGGTACGACAACGCTTTAGGGGGAGCGTACGTGTGAGGGCGCGTGTTAGTGTCAGCGTACGGGTTAGGATTAGTGGACGGGTGAGGGTCAGGCTTCGGGGAAGGGTTAGGGTTAGGGTTCGGGCTAGGGTTAGTGTTAGGGGATGGGGACGGTTTAGGGTCCAGGTGAGGGCACAACAACGCTTTAGGGGGAGCGTACGTGTGAGGGCGCGGGTTAGTGTCAGCGTACGGGTTAGGCTTAGGGGACGGGTGAGGGTCAGGCTTCGGGGAAGGGTTAGGGTTAGGGTTCGGGCTAGGGTTAGGTTTAGGGGACGGGGACGGTTTAGGGTCCAGGTGAGGGCACGACAACGCTTTAGGGGGAGCGTACGTGTGAGGGCGCGGGTTAGTGTCAGCGTACGGGTTAGGATTAGGGGACGGGTGAGGGTCAGGCTTCGGGGAAGGGTTAGGGTTAGGGTTCGGGCTAGGGTTAGGATTAGGGGACGGGGACGGTTTAGGGTCCAGGTGAGGGCACGACAACGCTTTAGGGGGAGCGTACGTGTGAGGGCGTGGGTTAGTGTCAGCGTACGGGTTAGGATTAGGGGACGGGTGAGAGTCAGGATTCGGGGAAGGGTTAGGGTTAGGGTTCGGGCTAGGGTTAGGTTTAGGGGACGGGGACGGTTTAGGGTCCAAGTGAGGGTACGACAACGCTTTAGGGGGAGCGTACGTGTGAGGGCGCGGGTTAGTATCAGCGTACGGGTTAGGATTAGGGGACGTGTGAGGGTCAGGCTTCGGGGAAGTGTTAGGGTTACGGTTAGGGCTAGGGTTAGGGTTAAGGGACGGGGACGGTTTAGGGTCCAGGTGAGGGCAAGACTATGTTTTAGGGGGAGCGTACGTGTGAGGGCGCGGGTTAGTGTCAGCGTACGGGTTAGGATTAGGGGACGGGTGAGGGTCAGGCTTCGGGGAAGAGTTAGGGTTAGGGTTCGGGCTAGGGTTAGGGTTAGGGGACGGGGACGTTTTAGAGTCCAGGTGAGGGCACGACAACGCTTTAGGGGGAGCGTACGTGTGAGGGCGCGGGTTAGTGTCAGCGTACGGGTTAGGATTAGGGGACGTGTGAGGGTCAGGCTTCGGGCAAGTGTTAGGGTTAGGGTTCGGGCTAGGGTTAGGGTTAGGGGACGGGGACGGTTTATGGTCCAGGTGAGGGCACGACAACGCTTTAGGGGGAGCGTACGTGTGAGGGCGCGTGTTAGTGTCAGCGTACGGGTTAGGATTAGGGGACGGGTGAGGGTCAGGCTTGGGGGAAGGGTTACGGTTAGGTTTCGGGCTAGGGTTAGGTTTAGGGGACGGGGACGGTTTAGGGTCCAGGTGAGGGCACGACAATGCTTTAGGGGGAGCGTACGTGTGAGGGCGTGGGTTAGTTTCAGCGTACGGGTTAGGATTAGGGGCCGGGTGAGGGTCAGGCTTCGGGGAAGGGTTAGGGTTAGGGTTTGGGCTAGGGTTAGGGTTAGGGGACGGGGACGTTTTAGGGTCCAGGTGAGGGCACGACAACGCTTTAGGGGGAGCGTACGTGTGAGGGCGCGGGTTAGTGTCAGCGTACGGGTTAGGATTAGGGGACGGGTGAGGGTCAGGCTTCGGGGAAGGGTTAGGGTTAGGGTTCGGGCTAGGGTTAGGGTTAGGGGACGGGGACGGTTTAGGGTCCAGGTGAGGGCACGACAACGCTTTAGGGGGAGCGTACGTGTGAGGGCGCGGGTTAGTGTCAGCGTACGGTTTAGGATTAGGGGACGGGTGAGGGTCAGGCTTCGGAGAAGGGTTAGGGTTAGGGTTCGGGCTAGGGTTAGGGTTAGGGGACGGGGACGGTTTAGGGTCCAGGTGAGGGTACGGCAACGCTTTAGGGGGAGCGTAGGTGTGAGGGCGCGGGTTAGTGTCAGCGTACGGGTTAGGTTTAGGGGACGGGTGAGGGTCAGGCTTCGGGGAAGGGTTAGAGTTAGGGTTCGGGCTAGGGTTAGGGTTAGGGGACGGGGACGGTTTAGGGTTCAGGTGAGGGTACGACAATGCTTTAGGGGGAGCGTACGTGTGAGGGCGTGGGTTAGTGTCAGCGTACGGGTTAGGATTAGGGGACGGGTGAGGGTCAGGCTTCGGGGAAGGGTTAGGGTTAGGGTTCGGTCTAGGCTTAGGGTTAGGGGACGGGGACGGGTTAGGGTCCAGGTGAGGGCACGACAACGCTTTAGGGGGAGCGTACGTGTGAGGGCGCGGGTTAGTGTCAGCGTACGGGTTAGGATTAGAGGAAGAGTGAGGGTCAGGCTTCGGGGAAGGGTTAGGGTTAGGGTTCGGGCTACGGTTAGGGTTAGGGGACGGGGTCGGTTTAGGGTCGAGGTGAGGGCACGACAACGCTTTAGGGGGAGCATACGTGTGAGGTCGCGGGTTAGTGTCAGCGTACGGGTTAGGATTAGGGGACGGGTGAGAGTCAGGCTTCGGGGAAGTGTTAGGGTTAGGGTTCGGGCTAGGTTTAGCGTTAGGCGACGGGGACGGTTTAGGGTCCACGTGAGGGCACGACAACGCTTTAGGGGGAGCGTACGTGTGAGTGCACGGGTTAGTGTCAGCGTACGGGTTAGGATTAGGGTATCGGTGAGGGTCAGGCTTCGGGGAATGGTTAGGGTTAGGGTTCGGGCTATGGTTAGGGTTAGGGGACGGGGACGGTTGAGGGTCCAGGTGAGGGCACGACAACGCTTTAGGGGGAGCGTACGAGTGCGGGCGTGGGTTAGTGTCATCGTACGGGTTGGGTTTATGGGACGGGTGAGGGTCAGGCTTCGGGGAAGTGTTAGGGTTAGGGTTCGGGCTAGGTTTAGTTTTACGGGACGGGCACGGTTTAGGGGCCAGGTGAGGGCAAAACAACGCTTTAGGGGGAGCGTACGTGTGAGGGCGCGGGTTAGTGTCAGCGTACGGGTTAGGATTAGGGGACGGGTGAGAGTCAGGATTCGGGGAAGGGTTAGGGTTAGGGTTCGGGCTAGGGTTAGGGTTAGGGGACGGGGACGGTTTAGGGTCCAGGTGAGGGCACGACAACGCTTTAGGGGGAGCGTACGTGTGAGGGCGCGGGTTAGTGTCAGCGTACAGGTTAGGATTAGGGGACGGGTGAGGGTCAGGCTTCGGGGAAGTGTTAGGGTTAGGGTTCGGGCTAGGGTTAGGGTTAGGGGACGGGGACGGTTTAGGGTCCAGGTGAGGGCACGACAACGCTTTAGGGGGAGCGTACGTGTGAGGGCATGGGTTAGTGTCAGCGTACGGGTTAGGATTAGGGGACGGGTGAGGGTCAGGCTTCGGGGAAGGGTTAGGGATAGGGTTCGGGCTAGGGTTAGGGTTAGGGGACGTGGACGGTTTAGGGTCCAGGTGAGGGCACGACAACGCTTTAGGGGGAGCGTACGTGTGGGGGCGTGGGTTAGTGTCAGCGTACGGGTTGGGATTAGGGAACGGGTGAGGGTCAGGCTTCGGGGAAGGGTTAGGGTTAGGGTTCGGGCTAAGGTTCGGGTTAGGGGATGGGGACGTTTTAGGGTCCAAGTGAGGGTACGACAACGCTTTAGGGGGAGCGTACGTGTGAGGGCACGGGAGAGTGTCAGCGTACGGTTTAGGATTAGGGCACGGGTGAGGGTCAGGCTTCGGGGAAGGGTTAAGGTTAGGGTTCGTACTAGGCTTAGGGTTAGGGGACGGGGACGGTTTAGGGTCCAGGTGAGGGTACGACAACGCTTTAGGGGGAGCGTACGTGTGAGGGCGCGTGTTAGTGTCAGCGTACGGGTTAGGATTAGTGGACGGGTGAGGGTCAGGCTTCGGGGAAGGGTTAGGGTTAGGGTTCGGGCTAGGGTTAGTGTTAGGGGATGGGGACGGTTTAGGGTCCAGGTGAGGGCACAACAACGCTTTAGGGGGAGCGTACGTGTGAGGGCGCGGGTTAGTGTCAGCGTACGGGTTAGGCTTAGGGGACGGGTGAGGGTCAGGCTTCGGGGAAGGGTTAGGGTTAGGGTTGGGGCTAGGGTTAGGTTTAGGGGACGGGGACGGTTTAGGGTCCAGGTGAGGGCACGACAACGCTTTAGGGGGAGCGTACGTGTGAGGGCGCGGGTTAGTGTCAGCGTACGGGTTAGGATTAGGGGACGGGTGAGGGTCAGGCTTCGGGGAAGTGTTAGGGTTAGGGTTCGGGCTAGGGTTAGGTTTAGGGGACGGGGACGGTTTAGGGTCCAGGTGAGGGCACGACAACGCTTTAGGGGGAGCGTACGTGTGAGGGCGTGGGTTAGTGTCAGCGTACGGGTTAGGATTACGGGACGGGTGAGAGTCAGGATTCGGGGAAGGGTTAGGGTTAGGGTTCGGGCTAGGGTTAGGGTTAGGGGACGGGGACGGTTTAGGGTCCAAGTGAGGGTACGACAACGCTTTAGGGGGAGCGTACGTGTGAGGGCGCGTGTTAGTATCAGCGTACGGGTTAGGATTAGGGGACGTGTGAGGGTCAGGCTTCGGGGAAGTGTTAGGGTTACGGTTAGGGCTAGGGTTAGGGTTAAGGGACGGGGACGGTTTAGGGTCCAGGTGAGGGCACGACTATGTTTTAGGGGGAGCGTAAGTGTGAGGGCGCGGGTTAGTGTCAGCGTACGGGTTAGGATTAGGGGACGGGTGAGGGTCAGGCTTCGGGGAAGAGTTAGGGTTAGGGTTCGGGCTAGGGTTAGGGTTAGGGGACGGGGACGTTTTAGAGTCCAGGTGAGGGCACGACAACGCTTTAGGGGGAGCGTACGTGTGAGGGCGCGGGTTAGTGTCAGCGTACGGGTTAGGATTAGGGGACGGGTGAGGGTCAGGCTTCGGGCAAGGGTTAGGTTTAGGGTTCGGGCTAGGGTTAGGGTTAGGGGACGGGGACGGTTTATGGTCCAGGTGAGGGCACGACAACGCTTTAGGGGGAGCGTACGTGTGAGGGCGCGTGTTAGTGTCAGCGTACGGGTTAGGATTAGGGGACGGGTGAGGGTCAGGCTTGGGGGAAGGGTTACGGTTAGGTTTCGGGCTAGGGTTAGGTTTAGGGGACGGGGACGGTTTAGGGTCCAGGTGAGGGCACGACAATGCTTTAGGGGGAGCGTACGTGTGAGGGCGCGGGTTAGTTTCAGCGTACGGGTTAGGATTAGGGGCCGGGTGAGGGTCAGGCTTCGGGGAAGGGTTAGGGTTAGGGTTTGGGCTAGGGTTAGGGTTAGGGGACGGGGACGTTTTAGTGTCCAGGTGAGGGCACGACAACGCATTAGGGGGAGCGTACGTGTGAGGGCGCGGGTTAGTGTCAGCGTACGGGTTAGGATTAGGGGACGGGTGAGGGTCAGGCTTCGGGGAAGGGTTAGGGTTAGGGTTCGGGCTAGGGTTAGGGTTAGGGGACGGGGACGGTTTAGGGTCCAGGTGAGGGCACGACAACGCTTTAGGGGGAGCGTACGTGTGAGGGCGCGGGTTAGTGTCAGCGTACGGTTTAGGATTAGGGGACGGGTGAGGGTCAGGCTTCGGGGAAGGGTTAGGGTTAGGGTTCGGGCTAGGGTTAGGGTTAGGGGACGGGGACGGTTTAGGGTCCAGGTGAGGGTACGGCAACGCTTTAGGGGGAGCGTATGTGTGAGGGCGCGGGTTAGTGTCAGCGTACGGGTTAGGATTAGGGGACGGGTGAGGGTCAGGCTTCGGGGAAGGGTTAGGGTTAGGGTTCGGTCTAGGCTTAGGGTTAGGGGACGGGGACGGTTTAGGGTCCAGGTGAGGGCACGACAACGCTTTAGGGGGAGCGTACGTGTGAGGGCGCGGGTTAGTGTCAGAGTACGGGTTAGGATTAGAGGAAGAGTGAGGGTCAGGCTTCGGGGAAGGGTTAGGGTTAGGGTTCGGGCTACGGTTAGGGTTAGGGGACGGGGTCGGTTTAGGGTCGAGGTGAGGGCACGACAACGCTTTAGGGGGAGCGTACGTGTGAGGTCGCGGGTTAGTGTCAGCGTACGGGTTAGGATTAGGGGACGGGTGAGAGTCAGGCTTCGGGGAAGTGTTAGGGTTAGGGTTCGGGCTAGGGTTAGCGTTAGGCGACGGGGACGGTTTAGGGTCCACGTGAGGGCACGACAACGCTTTAGGGGGAGCGTACGTGTGAGTGCACGGGTTAGTGTCAGCGTACGGGTTAGGATTAGGGGACGGGTGAGGGTCAGGCTTCGGGGAAGGGTTAGGGTTAGGGTTCGGGCTAGGGTTAGGGTTAGGGGATTGGGACGGTTTAGGGTCCAGGTGAGTGCACGACAACGCTTTAGGGGGAGCGTACGTGTGAGGGCGCGGGTTAGTGTCAGCGTACGGGTTAGGATTAGGGGACGTGTGAGGGTCAGGCTTCGGGGAAGTGTTAGGGTTAGGGTTCGGGCTAGGGTTAGCGTTAGGGGACGGGGACGGTTTAGGGTCCACGTGAGGGCACGACAACGCTTTAAGGGGAGCGTACGTGTGTGGGCACGGGTTAGTGTCAGCGTACGGGTTAGGATTAGGGGACGGGTGAGGGTCAGGTTTCGGGGAAGGGTTAGGGTTAGGGTTAGGGCTAGGGTTTGGGTTAGGGGACGGGGACGGTTTAGGGTCCAGGTGAGTGCACGACAACGCTTTAGGGGGAGCGTACGTGTGAGGGCGCGGGTTAGTGTCAGCGTACGGGTTAGGATTAGGGGACGGGTGAGGGTCAGGCTTCGGGGAAGGGTGAGGGTTAGGGTTCGGGCTAGGGTTAGGGTTAGGGGACGGGGACGGTTTAGGGTCCAGGTGAGGGCACGACAACGCTTTAGGGGGAGTGTACGTGTGAGGGCGCGGGTTAGTATCAGCGTACGGGTTAGGATTAGGGGACGGATGAGGGTCAGGCTTCGGGGAAGGGTTAGGGTTAGGGTTCGGGCTAGGGTTAGGGTTAGGGGATGGGGACGGTTTAGGGTCCAGGTGAGGGCACGACAACGTTTTAGGGGGAGCGTACGTGTGAGGGCGTGGGTTAGTGTCAGCGTACGGGTTAGGATTAGGGGACGGGTGAGGGTCAGGCTTCGGGGAAGGGTTAGGGTTACGGTTCGGGCTAGGGTGAGGGTTAGGGGACGGGGACGGTTTAGGGTCCAGGTGAGGGCACGACAAAGCTTTAGGGGGAGCGTACGTGTTAGGGCGCATGTTAGTGTCAGCGTACGGGTTAGGATTAGGGGACGGGTGAGTGTCAGGCTTCGGGGAAGGGTTAGGGTTAGGG
The DNA here is from genome assembly GCF_964374135.1 of Grampus griseus. NCBI lineage: Eukaryota > Metazoa > Chordata > Mammalia > Artiodactyla > Delphinidae > Grampus > Grampus griseus. The sequence goes on along the minus strand of NW_028133363.1, from coordinate 235,835 downwards.
TTCGGGCTAGGGTTAGGGTTAGGGGACGTGGACGGTTTAGGGTCCAGGTGAGGGCACGACAACGCTTTAGGGGGAGCATACGTGTGAGGGCACGTGTTAGTGTCAGCGTACGCGTTAGGATTAGGGGACGGGTGAGTGTCAGGCTTCGGGGAAGGGTTAGGGTTAGGGTTCGGGCTAGGGTTAGGGTTAGGGGACGGGGATGGTTTAGGGTCCAGGTGAGGGCACGACAACGCTTTAGGGGGAGCGTACGTGTGAGGGCGCGGTTTAGTGTCAGCGTACGGGGTAGGATTAGGGGACGGGTGAGGGTCAGGCTTCGCAGAAGGGTTAGGGTTAGGTTTCGGGCTAGGGTTAGGGTTAGGGGACGGGGACTGTTTAGGGTCCAGGTGACGGCACGACAACGCTTTAGGGGGAGCGTACGTGTGAGGGCACGGGTTAGTGTCAGCGTACGGGTTAGGATTAGGGGATGGGTGAGGGTCAGGCTTCGGGGAATGGTTAGGGTTAGGGTTCGGGCTATGGTTAGGGTTAGGGGACGGGGACGGTTGAGGGTCCAGGTGAGGGCACGACAACGCTTTAGGGGGAGCGTACGTGTGGGGGCGTGGGTTAGTGTCAGCGTACGGGTTGGGATTAGGGGACGGGTGAGGGTCAGGCTTCGGGGAAGGGTTAGGGTTTGGGTTCGGGTTAGGCTTCGGGTTAGGGGATGGGGACGGTTTAGGGTCCAGGTGAGGGTTCGACAACGCTTTAGGGGGAGCGTACGTGTGAGGGCGCGGGTTAGTGTCAGCGTACGGGTTAGGATTAGGGGACGGGTGAGGGTCAGGGTTTGGGGAAGGGTTAGGGTTAGGGTTCGGGCTAGGGTTAGGGTTAGGGGATGGGGATGGTTTAGGGTCCAGGTGAGGGCACGACAACGTTTTAGGGGGAGCGTACGTGTGAGGGCGCGGGTTAGTGTCAGCGTACGGGTTAGGATTAGGGGACGGTTGAGGGTCAGACTTCGGGGAAGGGTTAGGGTTACGGTTCGGGCTAGGGTTAGGTTTAGGGGACGGGGACGGTTTAGGGTCCAGGTGAGGGCACGACAACGCTTTAGGGGGAGCGTACGTGTGAGGGCGCGGGTTAGTGTCAGCGTACGGGTTAGGATTAGGGGACGGCTGAGGGTCAGACTTCGGGGAAGAGTGAGGGTTAGAGTTCGGGCTAGGGTTAGGGTTAGGGGACGGGGACGGTTTAGGGTCCAGGTGAGGGCACGACAACGCTTTAGGGGGAGCGTACGTGTGAGGGCGCGAGTTAGTGTCAGCGTACGGGTTAGGAATAGGGGACGGGTGAGGGTGAGGCTTCGGGGAAGGGTTAGGGTTAGGGTTCGGGCTAGGGTTAGGGTTAGGGGACGGGGACGGTTTAGGGTCCGTGTGAGGGTACGACAACGCTTTAGGGGGAGCATACGTGTGAGGGCGTGGATTAGTGTCAGCGTACGGGTTAGGATTAGGGGACGGGTGAGGGTCAGGCTTCGGGGAAGGGTTAGGGTTAGGGATAGGGCTAGGGTTAGGGTTAGGGGACGGGGACGGTTTAGGGTCCAGGTGAGGGCACGACAACGTTTTAGGGGGAGCGTACGTGTGAGGGCGCGGGTTAGTGTCAGCGTACGGGTTAGGATTAGGGGACGGGTGAGGGTCAGGCTTCGGGGAAGTGTTAGGGTTAGGGTTCGGGCTAGGGTTAGGGTTAGGGGACGGGGACGGTTTAGGGTCCAGGTGAGGGCACGACAAAGCTTTAGGGGGAGCGTACGTGTGAGGGCGCGTGTTAGTGTCAGCGTACGGGTTAGGATTAGGGGACGGGTGAGTGTCAGGCTTCGGGGAAGGGTTAGGGTTAGGGTTTGGGCTAGGGTTAGGTTTAGGGGACGGGGACGGTTTAGGGTCCAGGTGAGGGCACGACAACGCTTTAGGGGGAGCGTACGTGTGAGGGCGCGGGTTAGTGTCAGCGTACAGGTTAGGATTAGGGGACGGGTGAGGGTCAGGCTTCGGGGAAGTGTTAGGGTTAGGGTTCGGGCTAGGGTTAGGGTTAGGGGACGGGGACGGTTTAGGGTCCAGGTGAGGGCACGACAACGCTTTAGGGGGAGCGTACGTGTGAGGGCACGGGTTAGTGTCAGCGTACGGGTTAGGATTAGGGGACGGGTGAGGGTCAGGCTTCGGGGTAGGGTTAGGGATAGGGTTCGGGCTAGGGTTAGGGTTAGGGGACGGGGACGGTTTAGGGTCCAGGTGAGGGCACGACAACGCTTTAGGGGGAGCGTACCTGTGGGGGCGTGGGTTAGTGTCAGCGTACGGGTTGGGATTAGGGAACGGGTGAGGGTCAGGCTTCGGGGAAGGGTTAGGGTTAGGGTTCGGGCTAGGTTTAGGGTTACGGGATGGGCACGGTTTAGGGGCCAGGTGAGGGCAAAACAACGCTTTAGGGGGAGCGCACGTGTGAGGGCGCGGGATAGTGTCAGCGTACGGGTTGGGATTAGGGGACGGGTGAGGGTCAGGCTTCGGGGAAGGGTTAGGGTTAGGGTTCGGGCTAGGGTTAGGCTTAGGGGACGGGGAAAGTTTAGGGTCCAGGTGAGGGCACGACAACGCTTTAGGGGGAGCGTATGTGTGAGGGCGCGGGTTAGTGTCAGCGTACGGGTTGGGATTAGGCTACGGGTGAGGGTCAGGCTTCGGGGAAGGGTTAGGGTTAGGGTTCGGGCTAAGGTTCGGGTTAGGGGATGGGGACGTTTTAGGGTCCAAGTGAGGGTACGACAACGCTTTAGGGGGAGCGTACGTGTGAGGGCACGGGAGAGTGTCAGCGTACGGTTTAGGATTAGGGCACGGGTGAGGGTGAGGCTTCGGGGAAGGGTTAAGGTTAGGGTTCGTACTAGGCTTAGGGTTAGGGGACGGGGACGGTTTAGGGTCCAGGTGAGGGTACGACAACGCTTTAGGGGGAGCGTACGTGTGAGGGCGCGTGTTAGTGTCAGCGTACGGGTTAGGATTAGTGGACGGGTGAGGGTCAGGCTTTGGGGAAGGGTTAGGGTTAGGGTTCGGGCTAGGGTTAGTGTTAGGGGATGGGGACGGTTTAGGGTCCAGGTGAGGGCACAACAACGCTTTAGGGGGAGCGTACGTGTGAGGGCGCGGGTTAGTGTCAGCGTACGGGTTAGGCTTAGGGGACGGGTGAGGGTCAGGCTTCGGGGAAGGGTTAGGGTTAGGGTTCGGGCTAGGGTTAGGTTTAGGGGACGGGGACGGTTTAGGGTCCAGGTGAGGGCACGACAACGCTTTAGGGGGAGCGTACGTGTGAGGGCGCGGGTTAGTGTCAGCGTACGGGTTAGGATTAGGGGACGGGTGAGGGTCAGGCTTCGGGGAAGTGTTAGGGTTAGGGTTCGGGCTAGGGTTAGGTTTAGGGGACGGGGACGGTTTAGGGTCCAGGTGAGGGCACGACAACGCTTTAGGGGGAGCGTACGTGTGAGGGCGTGGGTTAGTGTCAGCGTACGGGTTAGGATTAGGGGACGGGTGAGGGTCAGGATTCGGGGAAGGGTTAGGGTTAGGGTTCGGGCTAGGGTTAGGGTTAGGGGACGGGGACGGTTTAGGGTCCAAGTGAGGGTACGACAACGCTTTAGGGGGAGCGTACGTGTGAGGGCGCGGGTTAGTGTCAGCGTACGGGTTAGGATTAGGGGACGGGTGAGTGTCAGGCTTCGGGGAAGGGTTAGGGTTAGGGTTCGGGCTAGGGTTAGGGTTAGGGGACGGGGACGGTTTAGGGTCGAGGTGAGGGCACGACAACGATTTAGGGGGAGCGTACGTGTGAGGGCGCGGGTTAGTGTCAGCGTACGGGTTAGGATTAGGGGACGGGTGAGGGTCAGGCTTCGGGGAAGGGTTAGGGTTAGGGTTCAGGCTAGGGTTAGGGTTAGGGTACGGGGACGGTTTACGGGCCAGATGAGGGCACGACAACGCTTTAGGGGGAGCGTACGTGTGAGGGCGCAGGTTAGTGTCAGCGTACGGGTTAGGATTAGGTGATGGGTGAGGGTCAGGCTTCGGGGAAGGGTTAGGGTTACGGTTAGGGCTAGGGTTAGGGTTAGGGGACGGGGATGGTTTAGGGTCCAGGTGAGGGCACGACAACGCTTTAGGGGGAGCGTACATGTGAGGGTGCGGGTTAGTGTCAGCGTACGGTTTAGGATTAGGTGACGGGTGAGGGTCAGGCTTCGGGGAAGGGTTAGGGTTAGGGTTCGGGCTAGGGTTAGTGTTAGGGGACGGGGACGGTTTAGGGTCCAGGTGAGGGTACGGCAACGCTTTAGGGGGAGCGTACGTGTGAGGGCGCGGGTTAGTGTCAGCGTACGGGTTAGGATTAGGGGACGGGTGAGGGTCAGGCTTCGGGGAAGTGTTAGGGTTAGGGTTCGGGCTAGGGTTAGGGTTAGGGGACGGGGACGGTTTAGGGTTCAGGTGAGGGTACGACAACGCTTTAGGGGGAGCGTACGTGTGAGGGCGCGGGTTAGTGTCAGCGTACGGGTTATGATTAGGGGACAGGTGAGGGTCAGGCTTCGGGGAAGGGTTAGGGTTAGGGTTCGGTCTAGGCTTAGGGTTAGGGGACGGGGACGGTTTAGGGTCCAGGTGAGGGCACGACAACGCTTTAGGGGGAGCGTACGTGTGAGGGCGCGGTTTAGTGTCAGGGTACGGGTTAGGATTAAGGGAGGGGTGAGGGTCAGGCTTCAGGGAAGGGTTAGGGTTAGGGTTCGGGCTAGGCTTATGGTTAGGGGATGGGCACGGTTTAGGGTCCAGGTGAGGGCACGACAACGCTTTAGGGGGAGCGTACGTGTGAGGGCGTGGGTTAGTGTCAGCGTACGGGTTAGGATTAGGGGACGGGTGAGGGTCAGGCTTCGGGGAAGGGTTAGGGTTAGGGTTCGGGCTAGGCTTAGGGTTAGGGGACGGGGACGGTTTAGGGTCCAGGTGAGGGCACGACAACGCTTTAGGGGGAGCGTACGTGTGAGGGCGCGGGTTAGTGTCAGCGTAAGGGTTAGGATTAGGGGACGGGTGAGGGTCAGGCTTCGGGGAAGGGTTAGGGTTAGGGTTCGGGCTAGGGTTAGGGTTAGGGGACGGGGACGGTTTAGGGTCCAGGTGAGGGCACGACAACGCTTTAGGGGGAGCGTACATGTGAGAGCGCGGGTTAGTGTCAGCGTACGGGTTAGGATTAGGGGACGTGTGAGGGTCAGGATTCGGGGAAGCGTTAGGGTTAGGGTTCGGGCTAGGGTTAGGGTTAGGGGACGGGGACGGTTTAGGGTCCAGTTGAGGGTACGACAACGCTTTAGGGGGAGCGTACGTGTGAGGGCGTGGGTTAGTGTCAGCGTACGGGTTAGGATTAGGGGACGTGTTAGAGTCAGGCTTCGGGGAAGGGTTAGGGTTACGGTTAGGGCTAGGGTTAGGGTTAGTGGACGGGGACGGTTTAGGGTCCAGGTGAGGGCACGACAACGTTTTAGGGGGAGCGTACGTATGAGGGTGCGGGTTAGTGTCAGCGTACGGTTTAGGATTAGGGGACGGGTGAGGGTCAGGCTTCGGGGAAGGGTTAGGGTTAGGGTTCGGGCTAGGGTTAGGGTTAGGGGACGGGGACGGATTAGGGTCCAGGTGAGGGCACGAGAACGCTTTAGGGGGAGCGTACGTGTGTGGGCGCGGGATAGTGTCAGCGTACGGTTTAGGATTAGGGGACGGGTGAGGTTCAGGCTTCGGGGAAGGGTTAGGGTTAGGGTTCGGGCTAGGGTTAGGGTTAGGGGACGGGGACGGTTTAGGGTCCAGGTGAGGGTACGACAACGCTTTAGAGGTGCGTACGTGTGAGGGCGCGGGTTAGTGTCAGCGTACGGGTTAGGATTAGGGGACGGGTGAGGGTCAGGCTTCGGGGAAGGGTTAGGGTAAGGGTTCGGGCTAGGGTTAGCGTTAGGGGACGGGGACGGTTTAGGGTCCAGGTGAGGGCACGACAACGCTTTAGGGGGAGCGTACGTGTGAGGGCACGGTTTAGTGTCAGCGTACGGGTTAAGATTAGGGGATGGGTGAGGGTCAGGCTTCGGGGAAGGGTTAGGGTAAGGGTTCGGGCTAGGGTTAGGGTTAGGGGACGGGGACGGTTGAGGGTCCAGGTGAGGGCACGACAACGCTTTAGGGGGAGCGTACGTGTGGGGGCGTGGGTTAGTGTCAGCGTACGGGTTGGGATTATGGGACGGGTGAGGGTCAGGCTTCGGGGAAGGGTTAGGGTTAGGGTTCGGGCTAGGTTTAGGGTTACGGGACGGGCACGGTTTAGGGGCCAGGTGAGGGCAAAACAACGCTTTAGGGGGAGCGTACGTGTGAGGGCGCGTGTTAGTGTCAGCGTACGGGTTGGGATTAGGGGACGGGTGAGGGTCAGGCTTCGGGGAAGGGTTAGGGTTAGGGTTCGGGCTAGGGTTAGGCTTAGGGGACGGGGACGGTTTAGGGTCCAGGTGAGGGTACGACAACACTTTATGGGGAGCGTACGTGTGAGGGCGCGGGATAGTGTCAGCGTACGGTTTAGGATTAGGGGACGGGTGAGGGTCAGTCTTCGGGGAAGCGTTAGGGTTAGGGTTCGGGCTAGGCTTAGGGTTAGGGGACGGGGACGGTTTAGGGTCCAGGTGAGGGTACCACGACGCTTTAGGGGGAGCGTACGTGTGAGGGCGCGGGTTAGTGTCAGCGTACGGGTTAGGATTAGGGGACGGGTGAGTGTCAGGCTTCGGGGAAGGGTTAGGGTTAGGGTTCGGGCTAGGGTTGGCGTTAGGGGACGGGGACTGTTTAGGGTCCACGGGAGGGCACGACAACGCTTTAGGGGGAGCGTACGTGTGAGGGCACGGGTTAGTGTCAGCCTACGGGTTAGGATTAGGGGACGGTTGAGGGTCAGGCTTCGGGGAAGGGTTAGGGTTACGGTTCGGGCTAGGGTTAGGGTTAGGGGACGGGGACGGTTTAGGGTCCAGGTGAGGGCACGACAACGCTTTAGGGGGAGCGTACGTGTGAGGGCACGGGTTAGTGTCAGCGTACGGGTTAGGATTAGGGGACGGGTGAGGGTCAGGTTTCGGGGAAGGGTTAGTGTTAGGGTTCGGGCTAGGGTTAGGGTTAGGGGATGGGGACGGTTTAGGGTCCAGGTGAGGGCACGACAACGCTTTAGGGGGAGCGTACGTGTGAGGGCGCGGGTTAGTGTCAGCGTATGGGTTAGGATTAGGGGACGGGTGAGGGTCAGGCTTCCGGGAAGGGTGAGGGTTAGGGTTCGGGCTAGGGTTAGGGTTAGGGGACGGGGACGGTTTAGGGTCCAGGTGAGGGCACGACAACGCTTTAGGGGGAGCGTACGTGTGAGGGCGCGGGTTAGTGTCAGCGTACGGGTTAGGATTAGGGGACGGGTGAGGGTCAGGCTTCGGGGAAGGGTTAGGGTTAGGGTTCGGGCTAGGCTTAGGGTTAGGGGACGGGGACGGTTTAGTGTGCGGGTGAGGGTACGACAACGCTTTAGGGGGAGCATACGTGTGAGGGCGTGGGTTAGTGTCAGCGTACGTGTTAGGATTTGGGGACGGGTGAGGGTCAGGCTTCGGGGAAGGGTTAGGGTTAGGGTTCGGGCTAGGCTTAGCGTTAGGGGACGGGGACGGTTTAGGGTCCAGGTGAGGGCACGACAACGCTTTAGGAGGAGCGTACGTGTGAGGGCGCGGGTTAGTGTCAGCGTACGGGTTAGGATTAGGGTGAGGGTCAGGCTTCGGGAAAGGGTTATGGTTAGGTTTCGGGCTAGGGTTAGGGTTAGGGGACGGGGACGGTTTAGGGTCCAGGTGAGGGCACGACAACGCTTTAGGGGGAGCGTACGTGTGAGGGCGCGGGTTAGTGTCAGCGTACGGATTAGGATTAGGGGACGGGTGAGGGTCAGGCTTCGGGGAAGGGTTAGGGTTAGGGTTCGGGCTAGGGTTAGGGTTAGGGGACGGGGACGTTTTAGGGTCCAGGTGAGGGCACGACAACGCTTTAGGGGGAGCGTACGTGTGAGGGCGCGGGATAGTGTCAGCGTACGGTTTAGGATTAGGGGACGGGTGAGGGTCAGGCTTCGGGGAAGGGTTAGGATTAGGGTTCGGGCTAGGGTTAGGGTTAGGGGACGGGGACGGTTTAGGGTCCAGGTGAGGGCACAACAACGCTTTAGGGGGAGCGTACGTGTGAGGGCGCGGGTTAGTGTCAGCTTATGGGTTAGGATTAGGGAACGGGTGAGGGTCAGGCTTCGGGGAAGGGTTAGGGTTACGGTTCGGGCTAGGGTTAGGGTTAGGAGACGGGGACGGTTTAGGGTCCAGGTGAGGGGACGACAACGTTTTAGGGGGAGCGTACGTGTGAGGGCGTGGGTTAGTGTCAGCGTACGGGTTAGGATTAGGGGACGGGTGAGGGTCAGGCTTCGGGGAAGGGTTAGGGTTACGGTTCAGGCTAGGGTTAGGGTTAGGGGACGGGGACGGTTTAGAGGCCAGGTGAGGGCACGACAACGCTTTAGGGGGAGCGTACGTGTGAGGGCGCGGGTTAGTGTCAGCGTACGGGTTAGGATTAGGTGACGGGTGAGGGTCAGGCTTCGGGGAAGGGTTAGGGTTAGGGTTCGGGCTAGGGTTAGGGTTAGGGGACGGGGACGGTTTAGGGTCCAGGTGAGGGCACGACAACGCTTTAGGGGGAGCGTACGTGTGAGGGCGCGGGTTAGTGTCCGTGTACGGGTTAGGATTATGGGACGGGTGAGGGTCAGGCTTCGGGGAAGGGTTAGGGTTAGGGTTCAGGCTAGGGTTAGGGTTAGGGGACGGGGACGGTTTAGGATCCAGGTGAGGGCACGACAACGCTTTAGGGGGAGCGTACGTGTGAGGGCAAGGGTTAGTGTCTGCGTACGGGTTAGGATTAGGGGACGGGTGAGGGTCAGGCTTCGGGGAAGTGTTAGGGTTAGGGTTCGAGCTAGGGATAGGGTTAGGGGACGGGGACGGTTTAGGGTCCAGGTGAGGGTACGACAACACTTTAGGGGGAGCGTACGTGTGAGGGCGCGGGTTAGTGTCAGCGTACGGGTTAGGATTAGGGGACAGGTGAGTGTCAGGCTTCAGGGAAGGGTTAGGGTTAGGGTTCGCGCTAGTGTTAGGGTTAGGGGACGGGGACGGTTTAGGGTCCAGGTGAGGGCACGACAACGCTTTAGGGGGAGCGTACGTGTGAGTGCGTGGGTTAGTGTCAGCGTACGGGTTAGGATTAGAGGAAGAGTGAGGGTCAGGCTTCGGGGAAGGGTTAGGGATAGGGTTCGGGCTAGGGTTAGGGTTAGGGGACGGGGACGGTTTAGGGTCCAGGTGAGGGCACGACAAGGCTTTAGGGGGAGCGTACGTGTGAGGGCGCGGGTTAGTGTCAGCGTACGGGTTAGGATTAGGGGACGGGTGAGGGTCAGGCTTCGGGGAAGGGTTAGGGTTAGGATTCAGGCTAGGGTTAGGGTTAGGGGACGGGGACGGTTTAGGGTCCAGGAGAGGGCACGCCAACGCTTTAGGGGGAGCGTACGTGTGAAGGCGCGGGTTAGTGTCAGCGTACAGGTTAGGATTAGGGGACGGGTAAGGGTCAGGCATCGGGGAAGGGTTAGGGTTCGGGTTCGGGCTAGGGTTAGGGTTAGGGGACGGGGACGGTTTAGGGTCCAGGTGAGGGTACGACAGCGCTTTAGGGGGAGCGTACGTGTGAGGGCGCGGGTTAGTGTCAGCGTACGGGTTAGGATTAGGGGACAGGTGAGGGTCAGGCTTCGGGGAAGGGTTAGGGTTAGGGTTCGGACTAGGGTTAGGGTTAGGGGACGGGGACAGTTGAGGGTCCAGGTGAGGGCACGACAACGCTTTAGGGGGAGCGTACGTGTGGGGGCGTGGGTTAGTGTCAGCGTACGGATTGGGATTAGGGGACGGGTGAGGGTCAGGCTTCGGGGAAGGGTTAGCGTTAGGGTTCGGGCTAGGTTTAGGGTTACGGGACGGGCACGGTTTAGGGGCCAGCTGAGGGCAAAACAACGCTTTAGGGGGAGCGTACGTGTCAGGGCGCGGGTTAGTGTCAGCGTACGGGTTGGGATTAGGGGACGGGTGAGGGTCAGGCTTCGTGGAAGTGTTAGGGTTAGGGTTCGGGCTAGGGTTAGGCTTAGGGGACAGGGACGGTTTAGGGTCCAGGTGAGGGCACGACAACGCTTTAGGGGGAGTGTACGTGTGAGGGCGCGTGTTAGTGTCAGCGTACGGTTTAGGATTAGGGGACGGATGCGGGTCAGGCTTCGGGGAAGGGTTAGGGTTAGGTTTCGGGCTAGGGTTAGGGTTAGGGGACGGGAATGTTTAGGGTCCAGGTGACGGCACGACAACGCTTTAGGGGGAGCGTATATGTAAGGGCGCGGGTTAGTGTCAGCGTACGGGTTAGGATTAGGGGACGGGTGAGGGTCAGGCTTCGGGGAAGGGTTAGGGTTAGGTTTCGGGCTATGGTTAGGGTTAGGGGACGGGGACGGTTTAGGGTCCAGGTGAGGGCACGACAATGCTTTATGTGGAGCGTACGTGTGAGGGCGCGGGTTAGTGTCAGCGTACGGGTTAGGATTAGGGGACGGGTGAGGGTCAGGCTTCGGGGAAGGGTTAGGGTTAGGGTTCGGGCTAGGGTTAGGGTGAGGGGACGGGGACGGTTTAGGGTCCAGGTGAGGGCACGACAACGCTTTAGGGGGAGCGTACGTGTGAGGGCGCGGGTTAGTGTCAGCGTACGGTTTAGGATTAGGGGACGGGTGAGTGTCAGGCTTCGGCGAAGGGTTAGGGCTAGGGTTCGGGCTAGGGTTAGGGTTAGGGGACGGGGACGGTTTAGGGTCCAGGTGAGGGCACGACAACGCTTTAGGGGGAGCGTACGTGTGAGGGCGCGGGTTAGTGTCAGCGTACGGGTTAGGATTAGGGGACGGGTGAGTGTCAGGCTTCGGGGAAGAGTTAGGGTTAGGGTTCGGGCTAGGGTTAGGGTTAGGGGACGGGGACGGTTTAGGGTCCAGGTGAGGGCACGACAACGCTTTAGGGGGAGCGTACGTGTGAGGGCGCGGGATAGTGTCAGCGTACGGTTTAGGATTAGGGGACGGGTGAGGGTCAGGCTTCGGGGAAGGGTTAGGGTTAGGGTTCGGGCTAGGCTTAGGGTTAGGGGACGGGGAAGGTTTAGGGTCCAGGTGAGGGTACGACAACGCTTTAGGGGTGCGTACGTGTGAGGGAGCGGGTTAGTGTCAACGTACGGTTTAGGATTAGGGGACGGGTGAGGGTCAGGCTTCGGGGAAGGGTTAGGGTTAGGGTTCGGGCTAGGGTTAGGGTTCGGGCTAGGGTTAGCGTTAGTGGACGGGGACGGTTTAGGGTCCACGTGAGGGCACGACAACGCTTTAGGGGGAGTGTACGTGTGAGGGCACGGGTTAGTGTCAGCGTACGGGTTAGGATTAGGGGACGGTTGAGGGTCAGGCTTCGGGGAAGGGTTAGGGTTACGGTTCGGGCTAGGGTTAGGGTTAGGGGACGGGGACGGTTTAGGGTCCAGGTGAGGGCACGACAACGCTTTAGGGGGAGCGTACGTGTGAGGGCACGGGTTAGTGTCAGCGTACGTGTTAGGATTAGGGGACGGGTGAGGGTCAGGCTTCGGGGAAGGGTTAGGGTTAGGGTTCGGGCTAGGGTTAGGGTTAGGGGATGGGGACGGTTTAGGGTCCAGGTGAGGGCACGACAACGCTTTAGGGGGAGCGTACGTGTGAGGGCACGGGTTAGTGTCAGCGTATGGGTTAGGATTAGGGGACGGGTGAGGGTCAGGCTTCCGGGAAGGGTGAGGGTTAGGGTTCGGGCTAGGGTTAGGGTTAGGGGACGAGGACAGTTTAGGGTCCAGGTGAGGGCACGACAACGCTTTAGGGGGAGCGTACGTGTGAGGGCGCGGGTTAGTGTCAGCGTACGGGTTAGCATTAGAGGACAGGTGAGGGTCAGGCTTCGGGGAAGTGTTAGGGTTAGGGTTCGGGCTAGGCTTAGGGTTAGGGGACGGGGACGGTTTAGGGTCCGAGTGAGGGTACGACAACGCTTTAGGGGGAGCGTACGTGTGAGGGCGCGGGTTAGTGTCAGCGTACGGGTTAGGATTTGGGGACGGGTGAGGGTCAGGCTTCGGGGAACGGTTAGGGTTAGGGTTAGGGCTAGGGTTAGGGTTAGGGGACGGGGACGGTTTAGGGTCCAGGTGAGGGCACGAGAACGTTTTAGGGGGAGGGTACGTGTGAGGGCGCGGGTTAGTGTCAGCGTACGGGTTAGGATGAGGGGACGGGTGAGGGTCAGGCTTCGGGGAAGGTTTAGGGTTAGGGTTCGGGCTAGGGTTAGGGTTAGGGGAGGGGGCCGGTTGAGGGTCCAGGTGAGGGCACGACAACGATTTAGGGGGAGCGTATGTGTGAGGGCGCAGGTTAGTGTCAGCGTAAGGGTTAGGATTAGGGGACGGGTGAGGGTCAGGCTTCGGGGAAGTGTTAGGGTTAGGGTTCGGGCTAGGGTTAGGGTTAGGGATCGGGGACGGTTTAGGGTCCAGGTGAGGGCACGACAATGCTTTAGGGGCAGCGTACGTGTGAGGGCGCGGGTTAGTGTCAGCGTACGGGTTAGGATTAGGGGACAGGTGAGGGTCAGGCTTCGGGGAAGGGTTAGGGTTAGGGTTCGGGCTAGGCTTAAGGTTAGAGGACGGGGACGGTTTAGGGTCCAGGTGAGGGCACGACAACGCTTTAGGGTGAGCGTACGTGTGAGGGCGCGGGTTAATGTCAGCGTACGGGGTAGGATTAGGGTGAGGGTCAGGCTTCGGGGAAGGGTTATGGTTAGGTTTCGGGCTAGGGTTAGGGTTAGGGGACGGGGACGGTTTAGGGTCCAGGTGAGGGCACGACAACGCTTTAGGGGGAGCGTACGTGTGAGGGCGCGGGTTAGTGTCAGCGTACGGGTTAGGATTAGGGGACGGGTGAGGGTCAGGCTTCGGGGAAGGGTTAGGGTTAGGGTTCGGGCTAGGGTTAGGCTTAGGGGACGGGGACGGTTTAGGGTCCAGGTGTGGGTACGACAACGCTTTAGGGGGAGTGTACGTGTGGGGGCGTGGGTTAGTGTCAGCGAACGGGTTGGGATTAGGGGACAGGTGAGGGTCAGGCTTCGGGGAAGGGTTAGGTTTAGGGTTCAGGCTAGGTTTAGGGTTACGTGACGGGCACGGTTTAGGGGCCAGTTGAGGGGAAAACAACGCTTTAGGGGGAGTGTACGTGTGAGGGCGCGGGTTAGTGTCAGCGTACGGGTTGGGATTAGGGGACGGGTGAGTGTCAGGCTTCGGGGAAGGGTTAGGGTTAGGGTTCGGGCTAGGGTTAGGCTTAGGGGACGGGGACGGTTTAGGGTCCAGGTGAGGGCAAAACAACACTTTAGGGGGAGCGTACGTGTGAGGGCGCTGGTTAGTGTCAGCATTCGGGTTAGGATTAGGGGACAGGTGAGGGTCAGGCTTCGGGGAAGGGTTAGTGTTAGGCTTCGGGCTAGGGTTAGGGTTAGGGGACGGGGACAGTTTAGGGTCCAGGTGAGGCCACGACAACGCTTTAGGGGGAGCATACGTGTGAGGGCGCGGGTTAGTGTCACTGTACGGTTTGGGATTAGGGGACGGGTGAGTGTCAGGCTTCGGGGAAGGGTTAGGGTTAGGGTTCGGGCTAGCGTTAGGCTTAGGGGACGGGGACGGTTTAGGGTCCAGGTGAGGGCAAAACAACACTTTAGGGGGAGCGTACGTGTGAGGGCGCGGGTTAGTGTCAGCATTCGGGTTAGGATTAGGGGACAGGTGAGGGTCAGGCTTCGGGGAAGGGTTAGTGTTAGGCTTCGGGCTAGGGTTAGGGTTAGGGGACGGGGACGGTTTAGGGTCCAGGTGAGGGCACGAGAACGCTTTAGGGGGACCGTACGTGTGAGGGCGCGGGATAGTGTCAGCGTACGGTTTAGGATTAGGGGACGGGTGAGGGTCAGGCTTCGGGGAAGGGTTCGGGTTAGGGTGCGGGCTAGGGTTAGGGTTAGGGGACGGGGACGGTTTAGGGTCCATGTGAGGGTACGACAACGCTTTAGGGGTGCGTAGGTGTGAGGGCGCGGGTTAGTGTCAGCGTACGGGTTAGGATTAGGGGACGGGTGAGGGTCAGGCTTCGGGGAAGGGTTAGGGTTAGGGTTCGGGCTAGGGTTAGCGTTAGGGGACGGGGACGGTTTAGGGTCCACGTGAGGGCACGACAACGCTTTAGGGGGAGCGTACGTGTGAGGGCACGGGTTAGTGTCAGCGTACGGGTTAAGATTAGGGGATGGGTGAGTGTCAGGCTTCGGGGAATGGTTAGGGTTAGGGTTCGGGCTAGGGTTAGGGTTAGGGGACGGGGACGGTTGAGGGTCCAGGTGAGGGCACGACAACGCTTTAGGGGGAGGATACGTGTGGGGGCGTGGGTTAGTGTCAGCGTACGGGTTGGGATTAGGGGACGGGTGAGGGTCAGGCTTCGGGGAAGGGTTAGGGTTAGGGTTCGGGCTAGGTTTAGGGTAACGGGACGGGCACGGTTAAGGGGCCACGTGAAGGCAAAACAACGCTTTAGGGGGAGCGTACGTGTGAGGTCGCATGTTACTGTCAGCGTACGGGGTGGGATTAGGGGACGGGTGAGGGTCAGGCTTCGGGGAAGTGTTAGGGTTAGGGTTCGGGCTAGGGTTAGGCTTAGGGGACGGGGACGGTTTAGGGTCCAGGTGAGGGTACGACAACACTTTAGGGGGAGCGTACGTGTGAGGGCGCGGGATAGTGTCAGCGTACGGTTTAGGATTAGGGGACGGGTGAGGGTCAGTCTTCGGGGAAGGGTTAGGGTTAGGGTTCGGGCTAGGCTTAGGGTTAGGGGACGGGGACGGTTTAGGGTCCAGGTGAGGGTACGACAACGCTTTAGGGGGAGCGTACGTGTGAGAGCGCGGGTTAGTGTCACCGTACGGGTTAGGATTAGGGGACGGGTGAGGGTCAGGCTTCGGGGAAGGGTTAGGGTTAGGGTTTGGGCTAGGGTTAGCGTTAGGGGACGGGGAAGGTTTAGGGTCCACGTGAGGGCACGACAACGCTTTAGGGGGAGCGTACGTGTGAGGGCACGGGTTAGTGTCAGCGTACGGTTTAGGATTAGGGGACGGGTGAGGGTCAGGCTTCGGGGAAGGGTTAGGGTTAGGGTTCGGGCTACGGTTAGGGTTAGGGGACGGGGACGGTTTAGGGTCCAGGTGAGGGTACGACAACGCTTTAGGGGTGCGTACGTGTGAGGGCGCGGGTTAGTGTCAGCGTACGGGTTAGGATTAGGGGACGGGTGAGGGTCAGGCTTCGGGGAAGGGTTAGGGTTAGGGTTCGGGCTAGGGTTAGCGTTAGGGGACGGGGACGGTTTAGGGTCCACGTGAGGGCACGACAACGCTTTAGGGGGATCGTACGTGTGAGGGCACGGGTTAGTGTCAGCGTACGGGTTAAGATTAGGGGATGGGTGAGGGTCAGGCTTCCGGTAATGGTTAGGGTTAGGGTTCGGGCTAGGGTTAGGGTTAGGGAACGGGGACGGTTGAGGGTCCATGTGAGGGCACGACAACGCTTTAGGGGGAGCGTACGTGTGGGGGCGTGGGTTAGTGTCAGCGTACGGGTTGGGATTAGGGGACGGGTGAGGGTCAGGCTTCGGGGAAGGGTTAGGGTTAGGGTTCGGGCTAGGTTTAGGGTTACGGGACGGGCACGGTTTAGGGGCCAGGTGAGGGCACGACAACGCTTTAGGGGGAGCGTACGTGTGAGGGCGCGTGTTAGTGTCAGCGTACGGGTTAGGATTAGGGGACGGGTGAGGGTCAGGCTTCGGGGAAGTGTTAGGGTTAGGGTTCGGGCTAGGGTTAGGGTTAGGGGACGGGGACGGTTTAGGGTCCAGGTGAGGGCACGACAACGCTTTAGGGTGAGCGTACGTGTGAGGGCGTGGGTTAGTGTCAGCGTACGGGTTAGGATTAGGGGACGGGTGAGGGTCAGGCTTCGGGGAAGGGTTAGGGTTAGGGTTCGGGCTAGGCTTAGGGTTAGGGGACGGGGACGGTTTAGGGTCCAGGTGAGGGCACGACAACGCTTTAGGGGGAGCGTACGTGTGAGGGCGCGGGTTAGTGTCAGCGTACGGGTTAGGATTAGGGTTAGGGTCAGGCTTCGGGGAAGGGTTATGGTTAGGTTTCGGGCTAGGGTTAGGGTTAGGGGACGGGGACGGTTTAGGGTCCAGGTGAGGGCACGACAACGCTTTAGGGGGAGCGTACGTGTGAAGGCGCGGGTTAGTGTCAGCGTACGGGTTAGGATTAGGGGACGGGTGAGGGTCAGGCTTCGGGGAAGGGTTAGGGTTAGGGTTCGCGCTAGGGTTAGGGTTAGGGGACGGGGACGGTTTAGGGTCCAGTTGAGGGTACGACAACGCTTTAGGTGGAGCGTACGTGTGGGTGCGTGGGTTAGTGTCAGCGTACGGATTGGGATTAGGGGACGGGTGAGGGTCAGGCTTCGGGGAAGGGTTAGGGTTAGGGTTCGGGCTAGGTTTAGGGTTACGTGACGTGCACGGTTTAGGGGCCAGGGGAGGGCAAAACAACGCTTTAGGGGGAGCGTACGTGTGAGGGCGCGGGTTAGTGTCAGCGTACGGGTTGGGATTAGGGGACGGGTGAGTGTCAGGCTTCGGGGAAGGGTTAGGGTTAGGGTTCGGGCTAGGGTTAGGGTTAGAGGACGGGGACGGTTTAGGGTCCAGGTGAGGGCACGACAATGCTTTAGGGGGAGCGTACGTGTGAGGGCGCGGGTTAGTGTCACCGTACAGGTTGCGATTAGGGGACGGGTGAGGGTCAGGCTTCGGGGAAGGGTTAGGGTTAGGGTTCGGGCTAGGGTTCGGGTTAGGGGACGGGGACGATTTAGGGTCCAACTGAGGGTACGACAACGCTTTAGGGGGTGCGTACGTGTGAGGGCGCGGGTTAGTGTCAGCGTACGGGTTAAGATTAGTGGACGGGTGAGGGTCAGGCTTCGGGGAAGGGTTAGGGTTAGGGTTCGGGCTAGGGTTAGTGTTAGGGGATGGGGACGGTTTAGGGTCCAGGTGAGGGCACGAAAACGCTTTAGGGGGAGCGTACATGTGAGGGCGCGGTTTAGTGTCAGCGTACGGGTTAGGATTAGGGGAAGGGTGAGAGTCAGGCTTCGGGTAAGGGTTAGGGTTACGGTTCGGGCTAGGGTTAGGGTTAGGGGACGGGGACGGTTTAGGGTCCAGGTGAGGGCACGACAACGCTTTAGGGGGAGCGTACGTGTGAGGGCATGGTTTAGTGTCAGCGTACAGGTTAGGATTAGGGGACGGGTGAGGGTCAGGCTTCGGGGAAGGGTTAGGTTTAGGGTTCGGGCTAGGGTTAGGGTTAGGGGACGGGGACGGTTTAGGGTCCAGGTGAGGGCACGACAACGCTTTAGGGGGAGCGTACGTGTGAGGGCACGGGTTAGTGTCAGCGTACGGGTTAGGATTAGGGGACGGGTGAGGGTCAGGATTCGGGGAAGGGTTAGGGTTAGGGTTCAGGCTAGGGCTACGGTTAGGGGACGGGGACGGTTTAGGGTCCCGGTGAGGGTACGACAACGCTTTAGGGGGAGCGTACGTGTGAGGGCGCGGGTTAGTGTCAGCGTACGGGTTAGGATTAGGGGACGTGTGAGTGTCAGGCTTCGGGGAAGGGTTAGGGTTACGGTTAGGGCTAGGGTTAGGGTTAGGGGACGGGGACGGTTTAGGGTCCAGGTGAGGGCACGACAACGTTTTAGGGGGAGTGTACGTGTGAGGGCGCGGGTTAGTGTCAGCGTAGGGTTTAGGATTACGGGACGGGTGAGGGTCAGGCTTCGGGGAAGTGTTAGGGTTATGGTTCGGGCTAGGGTTAGGCTTAGGGGACGGGGACGGTTTAGGGTCCAGGTGAGGGCACGACAACGCTTTAGGGGGAGCGTACGTGTGAGGGCGCGGGATAGTGTCAGCGTACGGTTTAGGATTAGGGGACGGGTGAGGGTCAGGCTTCGGGGAAGTGTTAGGGTTAGGGTTCGGTCTAGGGTTAGGGTTAGGGGACGGGGACGGTTTAGGGTCCAGGTGAGGGTACGACAATGCTTTAGGGGTGCGTACGTGTGAGGGCGCGGGTTAGTGTCAGCGTACGGGTTGGATTAGGGGACGGGTGAGGGTCAGGCTTCTGGGAAGGGTAAGGGTTAGGGTTCGGGCTAGGGTTAGCGTTAGGGGACGGGGACGGTTTAGGGTCCAGGTGAGGGCCCGACAACGCTTTAGGGGGAGCGTACGTGTGAGGGCGCGGGTTAGTGTCAGCGTACGGGTTAGGATTAGGGGACGGGTGAGTGTCAGGCTTCGGGGAAGGGTTAGGGTTAGGGTTCGGGCTAGGGTTAGGCTTAGGGGACGGGGACGGTTTAGGGTCCAGGTGAGGGCATGACAACGCTTTAGGGGGAGCGTATGTGTGAGGGGGCGGGATAGTGTCAGCGTACGGTTTAGGATTAGGGGACGGGTGAGTGTCAGGCTTCGGGGAAGGGTTAGGGTTAGGGTTCGGGCTAGGGTTAGGGTTAGGGGACGGGGACGGTTTAGGGTCCAGGTGAGGGTACGACAACGCTTTAGGGGTGTGTACGTGTGAGGGCGCGGGTTAGTGTCAGCGTACGGGTTGGATTAGGGGACGGGTGAGGGTCAGGCTTCGGGGAAGGATTAGGGTTAGGGTTCGGGCTAGGTTTAGCGTTAGGGGACGGGGACGGTTTAGGGTCCAGGTGAGGGCACGACAACGCTTTAGGGGGAGCGTACGTGTGAGGGCGTGGGTTAGTGTCAGCGTACGGGTTAGGATTAGGGTGAGGGTCAGGCTTCGGGGAAGGGTTATGGTTAGGTTTCGGGCTAGGGTTAGGGTTAGGGGACGGGGACGGTTTAAGGTCCAGGTGAGGGCACGACAACGCTTTAGGGGGAGCGTACGTGTGGGGGCGCGGGTTAGTGTCAGCGTACGGGTTAGGATTAGGGGACGGGTGAGGGTCAGGCTTCGGGGAAGGGTTAGGGTTAGGGTTCGGGCTAGGGTTAGGGTTAGGGGACGGGGACGGTTTAGGGTCCAGGTGAGGGCACGACAACGCTTTAGGGGGAGCGTACGTGTGAGGGCGCGGGATAGTGTCAGCGTACGGTTTAGGATTAGGGGACGGGTGAGTGTCAGGCTTCGGGGAAGGGTTAGGGTTAGGGTTCGGGCTAGGGTTAGGGTTAGGGGACGGGGACGGTTTAGGGTCCAGGTGAGGGTACGACAACGCTTTAGGGGGAGCGTACGTGTGGGGGCGTGGGTTAGTGTCAGCGTG
This sequence comes from Grampus griseus, assembly GCF_964374135.1. Classification (NCBI taxonomy): domain Eukaryota; kingdom Metazoa; phylum Chordata; class Mammalia; order Artiodactyla; family Delphinidae; genus Grampus; species Grampus griseus. The sequence goes on along the minus strand of NW_028133363.1, from coordinate 216,588 downwards.
CGGTTTGGGATTAGGGGACGGGTGAGGGTCAGGCTTCGGAGAAGCGTTAGGCTTAGGTTTCGGGCTAGGTTTAGTGTTACGGGACGGGCACGGTTTAGGGGCCAGGTGAGCGCAAAACAACGCTTTAGGGGGAGCGTACGTGTGAGGGCGCGGGTTAGTGTCAGCGTACAGGTTGGGTTTATGGGACGGGTGAGTGTCAGGCTTCGGGGAAGTGTTAGGGTTAGGGTTCGGGCTAGGGTTAGGCTTAGGGGACGGGGACAGTTTAGGGTCCAGATGAGGGCAAAACAACGCTTTAGGGGGAGCGTACGTGTGAGGGCGCGGGTTAGTGTCAGAATTCGGTTTAGGATTAGGGGACGGGTGAGGGTCAGGCTTCGGGGAAGTGTTAGGTTTAGGGTTCGGGCTAGGGTTAGGGTTAGGGGACGGGGACGGTTTAGGGTCCAGGTGAGGGCACGACAACGCTTTAGGGGGAGCGTACGTGTGAGGGCACGGGTTAGTGTCAGCGTACGGGTTAGGATTAGGGGACGGGTGAGGGTCAGGATTCGGGGAAGGGTTAGGGTTAGGGTTCAGGCTAGGGCTAGGGTTAGGGGACGGGGACGGTTTAGGGTCCCGGTGAGGGTACGACAACGCTTTAGGGGGAGCGTACGTGTGAGGGCACGGGTTAGTGTCAGCGTACGGGTTAGGATTAGGGGACGTGTGAGTGTCAGGCTTCGGGGAAGGGTTAGGGTTACGGTTAGGGCTAGGGTTAGGGTTAGGGGACGGGGACGGTTTAGGGTCCAGGTGAGGGCACGACAATGTTTTAGGGGGAGTGTACGTGTGAGGGCGCGGGTTAGTGTCAGCGTAGGGTTTAGGATTACGGGACGGGTGAGGGTCAGGCTTCGGGGAAGGGTTAGGGTTAGGGTTCGGGCTAGGGTTAGGGTTAGGGGACGGGGACGGTTTAGGGTCCAGGTGAGGGCCCGACAACGCTTTAGGGGGAGCGTACGTGTGAGGGCGCGGGTTAGTGTCAGCGTACGGGTTAGGATTAGGGGACGGCTGTCAGGCTTCGGGGAAGTGTTAGGGTTAGGGTTCGGTCTAGGGTTAGGCTTAGGGGACGGGGACGGTTTAGGGTCCAGGTGAGGGCACAACAACGCTTTAGGGGGAGCGTACGTGTGAGGGCGCGGGATAGTGTCAGCGTACGGTTTAGGATTAGGGGACGGGTGAGGGTCAGGCTTCGGGGAAGTGTTAGGGTTAGGGTTCGGGCTAGGGTTAGGGTTAGGGGACGGGGACGGTTTAGGGTCCAGGTGAGGGTACGACAATGCTTTAGGGGTGCGTACGTGTGAGGGCGCGGGTTAGTGTCAGCGTACGGGTTGGATTAGGGGACGGGTGAGGGTCAGGCTTCGGGGAAGGGTTAGGGTTAGGGTTCGGGCTAGGGTTAGCGTTAGGGGACGGGGACGGTTTAGGGTCCAGGTGAGGGCCCGACAACGCTTTAGGGGGAGCGTACGTGTGAGGGCGCGGGTTAGTGTCAGCGTACGGGTTAGGATTAGGGGACGGGTGAGTGTCAGGCTTCGGGGAAGGGTTAGGGTTAGGGTTCGGGCTAGGGTTAGGCTTAGGGGACGGGGACGGTTTAGGGTTCAGGTGAGGGCACGACAACGCTTTAGGGGGAGCGTACGTGTGAGGGGGCGGGATAGTGTCAGCGTACGGTTTAGGATTAGGGGACGGGTGAGTGTCAGGCTTCGGGGAAGGGTTAGGGTTAGGGTTCGGGCTAGGGTTAGGGTTAGGGGACGGGGACGGTTTAGGGTCCAGGTGAGGGTACGACAACGCTTTAGGGGTGTGTACGTGTGAGGGCACGGGTTAGTGTCAGCGTACGGGTTGGATTAGGGGACGGGAGAGTGTCAGGCTTCGGCGAAGGGTTAGGGTTAGGGTTCGGGCTAGGGTTAGCGTTAGGGGACGGGGACGGTTTAGGGTCCAGTTGAGGGCACGACAACGCTTTAGGGGGAGCGTACGTGTGAGGGCGCGGGTTAGTGTCAGCGTACGGGTTAGGATTAGGGGACGGGTGAGGGTCAGGCTTCGGGGAAGAGTTAGGGTTAGGGTTCGGGCTAGGCTTAGGGTTAGGGGACGGGGACGGTTTAGGGTCCAGGTGAGGGCACGACAACGCTTTAGGGGGAGCGTAAGTGTGAGGGCGTGGGTTAGTGTCAGCGTACGGGTTAGGATTAGGGTGAGGGTCAGGCTTCGGGGAAGGGTTATGGTTAGGTTTCGGGCTAGGGTTAGGGTTACGGGACGGGGACGGTTTAAGGTCCAGGTGAGGGCACGACAACGCTTTAGGGGGAGCGTACGTGTGGGGGCGCGGGTTAGTGTCAGCGTACGGGTTAGGATTAGGGGACGGGTGAGGGTCAGGCTTCGGGGAAGGGTTAGGGTTAGGGTTCGGGCTAGGGTTAGGGTTAGGGGACGGGGACGGTTTAGGGTCCAGGTGAGGGCACGACAACGCTTTAGGGGGAGCGTACGTGTGAGGGCGCGGGATAGTGTCAGCGTACGGTTTAGGATTAGGGGACGGGTGAGGGTCAGGCTTCGGGGAAGGGTTAGGGTTAGGGTTCGGGCTAGGGTTAGGGTTAGGGGACGGGGACGGTTTAGGGTCCAGGTGAGGGTACGACAACGCTTTAGGGGGAGCGTACGTGTGGGGGCGTGGGTTAGTGTCAGCGTGCGGTTTGGGATTAGGGGACGGGTGAGGGTCAGGCTTCGGAGAAGCGTTAGGCTTAGGGTTCGGGCTAGGTTTAGTTTTACGGGACGGGCACGGTTTAGGGGCCAGGTGAGCGCAAAACAACGCTTTAGGGGGAGCGTACGTGTGAGGGCGCGGGTTAGTGTCAGCGTACGGGTTGAGATTAGGGGACGGGTGAGGGTCAGGCTTCGGGGAAGTGTTAGGGTTAGGGTTCGGGCTAGGGTTCGGGTTAGGGGACTGGGACGTTTTAGGGTCCAAGTGAGGGTACGACAACGCTTTAGGGGGAGCGTACGTGTGAGGGCGCGGGTTAGTGTCAGCGTACGGGTTAAGATTAGGGGACGGGGGAGGGTCAGGCTACGGGGAAGTGTTAGGGTTAGGGTTCGGGCTAGGGTTAGGGTTAGGGGACGGGGACGGTTTAGGGTTCAGGTGAGGGCACGACAACGCTTTAGGGGGAGCGTACGTGTGAGGGCGCGGGTTAGTGTCAGCGTACGGGTTGGGATTAGGGGACGGGTGAGGGTCAGGCTTCGGGGAAGGGTTAGGGTTAGGGTTCGGGCTAGGGTTAGGGTTAGGGGACGGGGACGTTTTAGGGTCCAGGTGAGGGCACGACAACGCTTTAGGGGGAGCGTACGTGTGAGGGCGCGGGTTAGTGTCAGCGTACGGGTTAGGCTTAGGGGACGGGTGAGGGTCAGGCTTCGGGGAAGGGTTAGGGTTAGGGTTTGGGCTAGGGTTAGGGTTAGGGGACGGGGACGGTTTATGGTCCAGGTGAGGGCACGACAACGCTTTAGGGGGAGCGTACGTGTGAGGGCGCGGGTTAGTGTCAGCGTACGGTTTAGGATTAGGGGACGGGTGAGAGTCAGGCTTCGGGGAAGGGTTAGGGTTTGGGTTCGGGCTAGGGTTAGAGTTAGGGGATGGGGAAGGTTTAGGGTCCAGGTGAGGGCACGACAACGCTTTAGGGGGAGCGTACGTGTGAGGGCGCGGGTTAGTGTCAGCGTACGGGTTAGGATTAGGGGACGGGTGAGGGTCAGGCTTCGGGGAAGTGTTAGGGTTAGGGTTCGGGCTAGGGTTACGGTTAGGGGACGGGGACGGTTTAGGGTCCAGGTGTGGGCAAGACAGCGCTTTAGGGGGAGCGTACGTGTGAGGGCGCGTGTTAGTGTCAGCGTACGGGTTAGGATTAGGGGACGGGTGAGGGTCAGGCTTCGGGGAAGGGTTAGGGTTAGGTTTCGGGCTAGGGTTAGGTTTAGGGGACGGGGACGGTTTAGGGTCCAGGTGAGGGCACGACAATGCTTTAGGGGGAGCATACGTGTGAGGGCGCGGGTTAGTGTCAGCGTACGGGTTAGGATTAGGGGACGGGTGAGTGTCAGGCTTCGGGGAAGGGTTAGGTTTAGGGTTCGGGCTAGGGTTAGGGTTAGGGGACGGGGACGTTTTAGGGTCCAGGTGAGGGCACGACAACGCTTTAGGGGGAGGTTACGTGTGAGGGCGCGGGTTAGTGTCAGCGTACGGGTTAGGATTAGGGGACGGGTGAGGGTCAGGCTTCGGGGAAGGGTTAGGGTTAGGGTTCGGGCTAGGGTTAGGGTTAGGGGACGGGGATGGTTTAGGGTCCAGGGGAGGGCACGACAACGCTTTAGGGGGAGCGTACGTGTGAGGGCACGGGTTAGTGTCAGCGTACGGGTTAGGATTAGGGGAAGGGTGAGGGTCAGGCTTCGGGGAAGGGTTAGGGTTAGGGTTCGGGCTAGGGTTAGGGTTAGGGGACGGGGACGGTTTAGGGTCCAGGGGAGGGCACGACAACGCTTTAGGGGGAGCGTACGTGTGAGGGCGCGGGTTAGTGTCAGCGTACGGGTTAGGATTAGGGGACGGGTGAGGGTCAGGCTTCCGGGAAGGGTGAGGGTTAGGGTTCGGGCTAGGGTTAGGGTTAGGGCACGGGGACGGTTTAGGGTCCAGGTGAGGGCACGACAACGCTTTAGGGGGAGCGTACGTGTGAGGGCGCGGGTTAGTGTCAGTGTACGGGTTAGGATTAGGGGACGGGTGAGGGTCAGGCTTCGGGGAAAGGTTAGGGTTAGGGTTCGGGCTAGGCTTAGGGTTAGGGGACGGGGACGGTTTAGGGTCCGGGTAAGGGTACGACAACGCTTTAGGGGGAGCGTACGTGTGAGGGCGCGGGTTAGTGTCAGCGTACGGGTTAGGATTAGGGGACAGGTGAGGGTCAGGCTTCGGGGAACGGTTAGGGTTAGGGTTAGGGCTAGGGTTAGGGTTAGGGGACGGGGACGGTTTAGGGTCCAGGTGAGGGCACGACAACGTTTTAGCGGGAGCGTACGTGTGAGGGCGCGGGTTAGTGTCAGCGTACGGGTTAGGATTAGGGGACGGGTGAGGGTCAGGCTTCGGGGAAGTGTTAGGGTTAGGGTTCGGGCTAGGGTTAGGGTTAGGGGACGGGGACGGTTTAGGGTCCAGGTGAGGGCACGACAACGCTTTAGGGGGAGCGTACGTGTGAGGGCGCGGGTTAGTGTCAGCGTACGGGTTAGGATTAGGGTGGGGGTCAGGCTTCGGGGAAGGGTTATGGTTAGGTTTCGGTCTAGGGTTAGGGTTAGGGGACGGGGACGGTTTAGGGTCCAGGTGAGGGCACGACAACGCTTTAGGGGGAGCGTACGTGTGAGGGCGCGGGTTAGTGTCAGCATACGGGTTAGGATTAGGGGACGGGTGAGGGTCAGGCTTCGGGGAAGTGTTAGGGTTAGGGTTCGGGCTAGGGTTAGGGTTAGTGGATGGGGACGGTTTAGGGTCCAGGTGAGGGTACGACAACGCTTTAGGGGGAGCGTACGTGTGGGGGCGTGGGTTAGTGTCAGCGTGCGGGTTGGGATTAGGGGACGGGTGAGGGTCAGGCTTCGGGGAAGGGTTAGGGTTAGGATTCGGGCTAGGTTTAGGGTTACGGGACGGGCACGGTTTAGGGGCCAGGTGAGGGCAAAACAACGCTTTAGGGCGAGCGTACGTGTGAGGGCGCGGGTTAGTGTCAGCGTACGGGTTAGGATTATGGGACGGGTGAGGGTCAGGCTTCGGGGAAGGGTTAGGGTTAGGGTTCGGGCTAGGGTTAGGGTTAGGGGATGGGGACGGTTTAGGGTCCAGGTGAGGGCACGACAACGCTTTAGGGGGTACGTGCGTGTGAGGGCGCGGGTTAGTGTCAGCGTACGGGTTAGGATTAGGGGACGGGTGAGGGTCAGGCTTCCAGGAAGGGTGAGGGTTAGGGTTCGGGCTAGGGTTAGGGTTAGGGGACGGGGACGGTTTAGGGTCCAGGTGAGGGCACGACAACGCTTTAGGGGGAGCATACGTGTGAGGGCGTGGGTTAGTGTCAGCGTACGGGTTAGGATTAGGGGACGGGTGAGGGTCAGGCTTCGGGGAAGGGTTAGGGTTAGGGTTCGGGCTAGGGTTAGGGTTATGGGACGGGGACGTTTTAGGGTCCAGGTGAGGGCACGACAACGCTTTAGGGGGAGCGTACGTGTGAGGGCGCGGGTTAGTGTCAGCGTACGGGTTAGGCTTAGGGGACGGGTGAGGGTCAGGCTTCGGGGAAGGGTTAGGGTTAGGGTTTGGGCTAGGGTTAGGGTTAGGGGACGGGGACGGTTTATGGTCCAGGTGAGGGCACGACAACGCTTTAGGGGGAGCGTACATGTGAGGGCGCGGGTTAGTGTCAGCGTACGGTTTAGGATTAGGGGACGGGTGAGAGTCAGGCTTCGGGGAAGGGTTAGGGTTTGGGTTCCGGCTAGGGTTAGGGTTAGGGGATGGGGACGGTTTAGGGTCCAGGTGAGGGCACGACAACGCTTTAGGGGGAGCATACGTGTGAGGGCGCGGGTTAGTGTCAGCGTACGGGTTAGGATTAGGGGACGGGTGAGGGTCAGGCTTCGGGGAAGTGTTAGGGTTAGGGTTCGGGCTAGGGTTACGGTTAGGGGACGGGGACGGTTTAGGGTCCAGGTGAGGGCAAGACAGCGCTTTAGGGGGAGCGTACGTGTGAGGGTGCGTGTTAGTGTCAGCGTACGGGTTAGGATTAGGGGACGGGTGAGGGTCAGGGTTCGGGGAAGGGTTAGGGTTAGGTTTCGGGCTAGGGTTAGGTTTAGGGGACGGGGACGGTTTAGGGTCCAGGTGAGGGCACGACAATGCTTTAGGGGGAGCGTACGTGTGAGGGCGCGGGTTAGTGTCAGCGTACGGGTTAGAATTAGGGGACGGGTGAGTGTCAGGCTTCGGGGAAGGGTTAGGTTTAGGGTTCGGGCTAGGGTTAGGGTTAGGGGACGGGGACGTTTTAGGGTCCAGGTGAGGGCACGACAACGCTTTAGGGGGAGGTTACGTGTGAGGGCGCGGGTTAGTGTCAGCGTACGGGTTAGGATTAGGGGACGGGTGAGGGTCCGGCTTCGGGGAAGGGTTAGGGTTAGGGTTCGGGCTAGGGTTAGGGTTAGGGGACGGGGACGGTTTAGGGTCCGGGTAAGGGTACGACAACACTTTAGGGGGAGCGTACGTGTGAGGGCGCGGGTTAGTGTCAGCGTACGGGTTAGGATTAGGGGACAGGTGAGGGTCAGGCTTCGGGGAACGGTTAGGGTTAGGGTTAGGGCTAGGGTTAGGGTTAGGGGACGGGGACGGTTTAGGGTCCAGGTGAGGGCACGACAACGTTTTAGCGGGAGCGTACGTGTGAGGGCGCGGGTTAGTGTCAGCGTACGGGTTAGGATTAGGGGACGGGAGAGTGTCAGGCTTCGGGGAAGTTTTAGGGTTAGGGTTCGGGCTAGGGTTAGGGTTGGGGACGGGGACGGTTCAGGGTCCAGGTGAGGGCACGACAACGCTTTAGGGGGAGCATATGTGTGAGGGCGTGGGTTAGTGTCAGCGTACGGGTTAGGATTAGGGGACGGGTGAGGGTCAGGCTTCGGGGAAGTGTTAGGGTTAGGGTTCGGGCTAGGGTTAGGGTTAGGGGACGGGGACGGTTTAGGGTCCAGGTGGGGGCACGACAACGCTTTAGGGGGAGCGTACGTGTGAGGGCGCGGGTTAGTGTCAGCGTACGGGTTAGGATTAGGGTGAGGGTCAGGCTTCGGGGAAGGGTTAGGGTTAGGATTCGGGCTAGGTTTAGGGTTACGGGACGGGCACGGTTTAGGGGCCAGGTGAGGGCAAAACAACGCTTTAGGGTGAGCGTACGTGTGAGGGCGCGGGTTAGTGTCAGCGTACGGGTTAGGATTATGGGACGGGTGAGGGTCAGGCTTCGGGGAAGTGTTAGGGTTAGGGTTCGGAATAGGGTTAGGGTTAGGGGACGGGGACGGTTTAGGGTCCAGGTGAGGGCACGACAACGCTTTAGGGGGTACGTGCGTGTGAGGGCGTGGGTTAGTGTCAGCGTACGGGTTCGGATTAGGGGACGGGTGAGGGTCAGGCTTCCAGGAAGGGTGAGGGTTAGGGTTCGGGCTAGGGTTAGGGTTAGGGGACGGGGACGGTTTAGGGTCCAGGTGAGGGCACGACAACGCTTTAGGGGGAGCGTACGTGTGAGGGCGCGGGTTAGTGTCAGCGTACGGGTTAGGATTAGGGGACGGGTGAGTGTCAGGCTTCGGGGAAGGGTTAGGGTTAGGGTTCGGGCTAGGGTTAGGGTTAGGGGACGGGGACATTTTAGGGTCCAGGTGACGGCACGACAACGCTTTATGGGGAGCGTACGTGTGAGTGCGTGGGTTAGTGTCAGCGTACGGGTTAGGATTAGGGATGGGTGAGGGTCAGGCTTCGGGGAAGGGTTAGGGTTAGGGTTCGGGCTAGGGTTAGGGTTAGGGGACGAGGACAGTTGAGGGTCCAGGTGAGGGCACGACAACGCTTTAGGGGGAGCGTATGTGTGAGGGCGCGGGTTAGTGTCAGCGTACGGGTTAGGATTAGGGGACGGGTGAGGGTCAGGCTTCGGGGAAGTGTTAGGGTTAGGGTTCGGTCTAGGGTTAGGGTTAGGGGACGGGGACGGTTTAGGGTCCAGGTGAGGGCACGACAACGCTTTAGGGGGAGCGTACGTGTGAGGGCGCGGGTTAGTGTCAGCGTACGGGTTAGGATTAGGGGACGGGTGAGGGTCAGGCTTCGGGGAAGGGTTAGGGTTAGGGTTCGGGCTAGGCTTAGGGTTAGGGGACGGGGACGGTTTAGGGTCCAGGTGAGGGCACGACAACGCTTTAGGGGGAGCGTACGTGTGAGGGCGCGGGTTAGTGTCAGCGTACGGGTTAGGATTAGGGTGAGGGTCAGGCTTCGGGGAAGGGTTATGGTTAGGTTTCGGGCTAGGGTTAGGGTTAGGGAACGGGGACGGTTTAGGGTCCAGGTGAGGGCACGACAATGCTTTAGGTGGAGCGTACGTGTGAGGGCGCGGGTTAGTGTCAGCGTACGGGATAGGATTAGGGGACGGGTGAGGGTCAGGCTTCGGGGAAGGGTTAGGGTTAGGGTTCGGGCTAGGGTTAGTGTTAGGTTTAGGGGACGGGGACGGTTTAGGGTCCAGGTGAGGGCACGACAACGCTTTAGGGGGAGCGTACGTGTGAGGGCGCGGGATAGTGTCAGCGTACGGTTTAGAATTAGGGGACGGGTGAGGGTCAGGCTTCGGGGAAGGGTTAGGGTTAGGGTTCGGGCTAGGGTTAGGGTTAGGGGACGGGGACGGTTTAGGGTCCAGGTGAGGGCACGACAACGCTTTAGGGGGAGCGTACGTGTGAGGGCGCGGGATAGTGTCAGCGTACGGTTTAGAATTAGGGGACGGGTGAGGGTCAGGCTTCGGGGAAGGGTTAGGGTTAGGTTTCGGGCTAGGGTTAGGGTTAGGGGACGGGGATGGTTTAGGGTCCAGGTGAGGGTACGACAACGCTTTAGAGGTAGCATACGTGTGGGGGCGTGGGTTAGTGTCAGCGTGCGGCTTGGGATTAGGGGACGGGTGAGGGTCAGGCTTCGGGGAAGGGTTAGGGTTAGGGTTCGGGCTAGGTTTAGGGTTACGGGACAGGCACGGTTTAGGGGCCAGGTGAGTGCAAAACAACGCTTTAGGGTGAGCGTACGTGTAAGGGGGCGGGTAGTGTCAGCGTACGGGTTGGGATTAGGGGACGGGTGAGTGTCAGGCTTCGGGGAAGGGTTAGGGTTAGGGTTCGGGCTAGGGTTAGGCTTAGGGGACGGGGACGGTTTAGGGTCCAGGTGAGGGCAAAACAACGCTTTAGGGGGAGCGTACGTGTGAGGGCGCGGGTTAGTGTCAGCGTACGGGTTGAGATTAGGGGACGGGTGAGGGTCAGGCTTCGGGGAAGGGTTAGGGTTAGGGTTCGGGCTAGGGTTCGGGTTAGGGGACGGGGAAGTTTTAGGGTCCAAGTGAGGGTACGACAACGCTTTAGGGGGAGCGTACGTGTGAGGGCGCGGGTTAGTGTCAGCGTACGGGTTAAGATTAGGGGACGGGGGAGGGTCAGGCTTCGGGGAAGTGTTAGGGTTAGGGTTCGGGCTAGGGTTAGGGTTAGGGGACGGGGACGGTTTAGGGTTCAGGTGAGGGCACGACAACGCTTTAGGGGGAGCGTACGTGTGAGGGCGCGGGTTAGTGTCAGCGTACGGGTTGGGATTAGGGGATGGGTGAGGGTCAGGCTACGGGGAAGGGTTAGGGTTAGGGTTCGGGCTAGGGTTAGGGTTAGGGGACGGGGACGGTTTAGGGTCCAGGTGAGGGCACGACAACGCTTTAGGGGGAGCGTACGTGTGAGGGCGCGTGTTAGTGTCAACGTACGGGTTAGGATTAGGGGACGGGTGAGGGTCAGGCTTCGGGGAAGTGTTAGGGTTAGGTTTCGGGCTAGGGTTAGGGTTAGGGGACGGGGACGGTTTAGGGTCCAGGTGAGGGCACGACAATGCTTTAGGGGGAGCATACGTGTGAGGGCGTGGGTTAGTGTCAGCGTACGGGTTAGGATTAGGGGACGGGTGAGGGTCAGGCTTCGGGGAAGGGTTAAGGTTAGGGTTCGGGCTAGGGTTAGGGTTAGGGGACGGGGACGTTTTAGGGTCCAGGTGAGGGGACGACAACGCTTTAGGGGGAGCGTACGTGTGAGGGCGCGGGTTAGTGTCAGCGTACGGGTTAGGCTTAGGGGACGGGTGAGGGTTAGGCTTCGGGGAAGGGTTAGGGTTAGGGTTTGGGCTAGGGTTACTGTTAGGGGACGGGGACGGTTTATGGTCCAGGTGAGGGCACGACAACGCTTTAGGGGGAGCGTACGTGTGAGGGCGCGGGTTAGTGTCAGCGTACGGTTTAGGATTAGGGGACGGGTGAGAGTCAGGCTTCGGGGAAGGGTTAGGGTTTGGGTTCGGGCTAGGGTTAGGGTTAGGGGACGTGGACGGTTTAGGGTCCAGGTGAGGGCACGACAACGCTTTAGGGGGAGCGTACGTGTGAGGGCGCGGGTTAGTGTCAGCGTACGGGTTAGGATTAGGGGACGGGTGAGGGTCAGGCTTCGGGGAAGTGTTAGGGTTAGGGTTCGGGCTAGGGTTACGGTTAGGGGACGGGGATGGTTTAGGGTCCAGGTGAGGGCAAGACAGCGCTTTAGGGGGAGCGTACGTGTGAGGGCGCGTGTTAGTGTCAGCGTACGGGTTAGGATTAGGGGACGGGTGAGGGTCAGGCTTCGGGGAAGTGTTAGGGTTAGGTTTCGGGCTAGGGTTAGGGTTAGGGGACGGGGACGGTTTAGGGTCCAGGTGAGGGCACGACAATGCTTTAGGGGGAGCGTACGTGTGAGGGCGCGGGTTAGTGTCAGCGTACGGGTTAGGATTAGGGGACGGGTGAGGGTCAGGCTTCGGGGAAGGGTTAGGTTTAGGGTTCGGGCTAGGGTTAGGGTTAGGGGACGGGGATGTTTTAGGGTCCAGGTGAGGGCCGACAACACTTTAGGGGGAGGTTACGTGTGAGGGCGCGGGTTAGTGTCAGCGTACGGGTTAGGATTAGGGGACGGGTGAGGGTCAGGCTTCGGGGAAGGGTTAGGGTTAGGGTTCGGGCTAGGGTTAGGGTTAGGGGATGGGGACGGTTTAGGGTCCAGGTTAGGGCAAAACAACGCTTTAGGGGGAGCGTACGTGTGAGGGCGCGGGTTAGTGTCAGCGTACGGGTTGGGAATAGGGGACGGGTGAGTGTCAGGCTTCGGGGAAGGGTTAGGGTTAGGGTTCGGGCTAGGGTTAGGCTTAGGGGACGGGGACGGTTTAGGGTTCAGGTGAGGGTACGACAACGCTTTAGGGGGAGCGTACGTGTGAGGGCGTGCGTTAGTGTCAGCGTACGGGTTAGGATTAGGGGACGGGTGAGGGTCAGGCTTCGGGGAAGGGTGAGGGTTAGGTTTCGGGCTAGGGTCAGGGTTAGGGGACGGGGACGGTTTAGGGTCCAGGGGAGGGTACGACAACGCTTTAGGGGAACGTACGTGTGAGGGTGCGGGTTACTATTAGCGTACGTGTTAAGATTAGTGCACGGGTGAGGGTCAGGCTTCGGGGAAGGGTTAGGGTTAGGGTTCGGGCTAGGGTTAGGGTTAGGGGACGGGGACGGTTTAGGGTCCAGGGGAGGGTACGACAACGCTTTAGGGGGAGCGTACATGTGAGGGCGCGGGTTAGTGTTAGCCTACGGGTTAGGATTAGGGGACGGGTGAGGGTCAGGCTTCGGGGAAGGGTTAGGGTTAGGGTTCGGGCTAGGGTTAGGGTTAGGGCACGGGGACGGTTTAGGGTCCAGGGGACGGTACGACAACGCTTTAGGGGGAGCGTAGGTGTGAGGTCGCGTGTTAGTGTTAGCGTACGGGTTAGGATTAGGGGACGTGTGAGGGTCAGGCTTCGGGGAAAGGTTAGGGTTAGGGTTCGGGCTAGGGTTAGGGTTAGGGGACGGGGACGGTTTAGGGTCCAGGTGAGGGTACGACAACGCTTTAGGGGGAGCGTAGGTGTGAGGGCGCGGGTTAGTGTTAGCGAACGGATTAGGATTAGGGGACGGGTGAGGGTCAGGCTTCGGGGAAGGGTTAGGGTACGGGTTCGGGCTAGGGTTAGGGTTAGGGGACGGGGACGGTTTAGGGTCCAGGTGAGGGCACGACAACGCTTTAGGGGGAGCGTACGTGTGAGGGCGCGGGTTAGTGTCAGCGTACGGGTTAGGATTAGGGGACGGGTGAGGGTCAGGCTTCGGGGAAGGGTTAGGGTTAGGGTTCGGGCTAGGGTTACGGTTAGGGGACGGGGACGGTTTAGGGTCCAGGTGAGGGCAAGACAGCGCTTTAGGGGGAGCGTACGTGTGAGGGCGCGTGTCAGTGTCAGCGTACGGGTTAGGATTAGGGGACGGGTGAGGGTCAGGCTTCGGGGAAGGGTTAGGGTTAGGTTTCGGGCTAGGGTTAGGGTTAGGGGACAGGGACGGTTTAGGGTCCAGGTGAGGGCACGACAATGCTTTAGGGGGAGCGTACGTGTGAGGGCCTGGGTTATTGTCAGCGTACGGGTTAGGATTAGGGGACGGGTGAGGGTCAGGCTTCGGGGAAGGGTTAGGTTTAGGGTTCGGGCTAGGGTTAGGGTTAGGGGACGGGGACGTTTTAGGGACCAGGTGAGGGCACGACAACGCTTTAGGGGGAGGTTACGTGTGAGGGCGCGGGTTAGTGTCAGCGTACGGGTTAGGATTAGGGGACGGGTGAGGGTCAGGCTTCGGGGAATGGTTAGGGTTAGGCCTCGGGCTAGGTTTAGGGTTAGGGGATGGGGAAGGTTTAGGGTCCAGGTGAGGGCAAAACAACGCTTTAGGGGGAGCGTACGTGTGAGGGCGCGGGTTAGTGTCAGCGTACGGGTTGGAATTAGGGGACGGGTGAGTGTCAGGCTTCGGGGAAGGGTTAGGGTTAGGGTTCGGGCTAGGGTTAGGCTTAGGGGACGGGGACGGTTTACGGTCCAGGTGAGGGCAAAACAACGCTTTAGGGGGAGCGTACGTGTGAGGGCGCGGGTTAATGTCAGCGTACGGGTTAAGATTAGGGGACGGGGGAGGGTCAGGCTTCGGGGAAGGGTTAGGTTTAGGGTTCGGGCTAGGCTTAGGGTTAGGGAACGGGGACGGTTTAGGGTTCAGGTGAGGGCACGACAACGCTTTAGGGGGAGCGTACGTGTGAGGGCGCAGGTTAGTGTCAGCGTACGGGTTAAGATTAGGGGACGGGGGAGTGTCAGGCTTCGGGGAAGGGTTAGGGTTAGGGTTCGGGCTAGGGTTAGGGTTACGGGACGGGGACGGTTTAGGGTTCAGGTGAGGGTACGACAACGCTTTAGGGGGAGCGTACGTGTGAGGGCGTGGATTAGTGTCAGCGTACGGGTTAGGATTAGGGGACGGGTGAGGGTCAGGCTTCGGGGAAGGGTTAGGGTTAGGTTTCGGGCTAGGGTTAGGGTTAGGGGACGGGGACGGTTTAGGGTCCAGAGGAGGGTACGACAACGCTTTAGGGGAACGTACGTGTGAGGGTGCGGGTTACTATTAGCGTACGTGTTAAGATTAGTGCACGGGTGAGGGTCAGGCTTTGGGGAAGGGTTAGGGTTAGGGTTCGGGCTAGGGTTAGGGTTAGGGGACGGGGACGGTTTAGGGTCCAGGTGAGGGCACGACAATGCTTTAGGGGGAGCATACGTGTGAGGGCGTGGGTTAGTGTCAGCGTACGGGTTAGGATTAGGGGACGGGTGAGGGTCAGGCTTCGGGGAAGGGTTAAGGTTAGGGTTCGGGCTAGGGTTAGGGTTAGGGGACGGGGACGTTTTAGGGTCCAGGTGAGGGCACGACAACGCTTTAGGGGGAGCGTACGTGTGAGGGCGCGGGTTAGTGTCAGCGTACGGGTTAGGCTTAGGGGACGGGTGAGGGTTAGGCTTCGGGGAAGGGTTAGGGTTAGGGTTTGGGCTAGGGTTAGGGTTAGGGGACGGGGACGGTTTATGGTCCAGGTGAGGGCACGACAACGCTTTAGGGGGAGCGTACGTGTGAGGGCGCGGGTTAGTGTCAGCGTACGGTTTAGGATTAGGGGACGGGTGAGAGTCAGGCTTCGGGGAAGGGTTAGGGTTTGGGTTCGGGCTAGGGTTAGGGTTAGGGGACGGGGACGGTTTAGGGTCCAGGTGAGGGCACGACAACGCTTTAGGGGGAGCGTACGTGTGAGGGCGCGTGTTAGTGTCAGCGTACGGGTTAGCATTAGGGGACGGGTGAGGGTCAGGCTTTGGGGAAGGGTTAGGGTTAGGTTTCGGGCTAGGGTTAGGGTTAGGGGACGGGGACGGTTTAGGGTCCAGGTGAGGGCACGACAATGCTTTAGGGGGAGCGTACGTGTGAGGGCGCGGGTTAGTGTCAGCGTACGGGTTAGGATTAGGGGACGGGTGAGGGTCAGGCTTCGGGGAAGGGTTAGGTTTAGGGTTCGGGCTAGGGTTAGGGTTAGGGGACGGGGACGTTTTAGGGTCCAGGTGAGGGCACGACAACGCTTTAGGGGGAGGTTACGTGTGAGGGCGCAGGTTAGTGTCAGCGTACGGGTTAGGATTAGGGGACGGGTGAGGGTCAGGCTTCGGGGAAGGGTTAGGGTTAGGGTTCGGGCTAGGGTTAGGGTTAGGGGATGGGGACGGTTTAGGGTCCAGGTTAGGGCAAAACAACGCTTTAGGGGGAGCATACGTGTGAGGGCGCGGGTTAGTGTCAGCGTACGGGTTGGGATTAGGGGACGGGTGAGTGTCAGGCTTCGGGGAAGGGTTAGGGTTAGGGTTCGGGCTAGGGTTAGGCTTAGGGGACGGGGACGGTTTAGGGTCCAGGTGAGGGCAAAACAACGCTTTAGGGGGAGCGTACGTGTGAGGGCGCGGGTTAATGTCAGCGTACGGGTTAAGATTAGGGGACGGGGGAGGGTCAGGCTTCGGGGAAGGGTTAGGGTTAGGGTTCGGGCTAGGCTTAGGGTTAGGGAACGGGGACGGTTTAGGGTTCAGGTGAGGGCACGACAACGCTTTAGGGGGAGCGTACGTGTGAGGGCGCGGGTTAGTGTCAGCGTACGGGTTAAGATTAGGGGACGGGGGAGTGTCAGGCTTCGGGGAAGGGTTAGGGTTAGGGTTCGGGCTAGGGTTAGGGTTAGGGGACGGGGACGGTTTAGGGTTCAGGTGAGGGTACGACAACGCTTTAGGGGGAGCGTACGTGTGAGGGCGTGGGTTAGTGTCAGCGTACGGGTTAGGATTAGGGGACGGGTGAGGGTCAGGCTTCGGGGAAGGGTGAGGGTTAGGTTTCGGGCTAGGGTCAGGGTTAGGGGACGGGGACGGTTTAGGGTCCAGGGGAGGGTACGACAACGCTTTAGGGGAACGTACGTGTGAGGGTGCGGGTTACTATTAGCGTACGTGTTAAGATTAGTGCACGGGTGACGGTCAGGCTTCGGGGAAGGTTTAGGGTTAGGGTTCGGGCTAGGGTTAGGGTTAGGGGACGGGGACGGTTTAGGGTCCAGGGGAGGATACGACAACGCTTTAGGGGGAGCGTACATGTGAGGGCGCGGGTTAGTGTTAGCCTACGGGTTAGGATTAGGGGACGGGTGAGGGTCAGGCTTCGGGGAAGGGTTAGGGTTAGGGTTCGGGCTAGGGTTAGGGTTAGGGGACGGGGACGGTTTAGGGTCCAGGGGACGGTACGACAACGCTTTAGGGGGAGCGTAGGTGTGAGGTCGCGGGTTAGTGTTAGCGTACGGGTTAGGATTAGGGGACGGGTGAGGGTCAGGCTTCGGGGAAAGGTTAGGGTTAGGGTTCAGGCTAGGGTTAGGGTTAGGGGACGGGGACGGTTTAGGGTCCAGGTGAGGGTACGACAACGCTTTAGGGGGAGCGTAGGTGTGAGGGCGCGGGTTAGTGTTAGCGAACGGGTTAGGATTAGGGGACGGGTGAGGGTCAGGCTTCGGGGAAGGGTTAGGTTTCGGGTTCGGGCTAGGGTTAGGGTTAGGGGACGGGGACGGTTTAGGGTCCAGGTGAGGGCACGACAACGCTTTAGGGGGAGCGTACGTGTGAGGGCGCAGGTTAGTGTCAGCGTACGGGTTAGGATTAGGGGACGGGTGAGGGTCAGGCTTCGGGGAAGGGTTAGGGTTAGGGTTCGGGCTAGGGTTACGGTTAGGGGACGGGGACGGTTTAGGGTCCAGGTGAGGGCAAGACAGCGCTTTAGGGGGAGCGTACGTGTGAGGGCGTGTGTCAGTGTCAGCGTACGGGTTAGGATTAGGGGACGGGTGAGGGTCAGGCTTCGGGGAAGGGTTAGGGTTAGGTTTCGGGCTAGGGTTAGGGTTAGGGGACAGGGACGGTTTAGGGTCCAGGTGAGGGCACGACAATGATTTAGGGGGAGCGTACGTGTGAGGGCCTGGGTTATTGTCAGCGTACGGGTTAGGATTAGGGGACGGGTGAGGGTCAGGATTCGGGGAAGGGTTAGGTTTAGGGTTCGGGCTAGGGTTAGGGTTAGGGGACGGGGACGTTTTAGGGTCCAGGTGAGGGCACGACAACGCTTTAGGGGGAGGTTACGTGTGAGGGCGCGGGTTAGTGTCAGCGTACGGGTTAGGATTAGGGGACGGGTGAGGGTCAGGCTTCGGGGAAGGGTTAGGGTTAGGCCTCGGGCTAGGTTTAGGGTTAGGGGATGGGGAAGGTTTAGGGTCCAGGTGAGGGCAAAACAACGCTTTAGGGGGAGCGTACGTGTGAGGGCGCGGGTTAGTGTCAGCGTACGGGTTGGGATTAGGGGACGGGTGAGTGTCAGGCTTCGGGGAAGGGTTAGGGTTAGGGTTCAGGCTAGGGTTAGGCTTAGGGGACGGGGACGGTTTAGGGTCCAGGTGAGGGCAAAACAACGCTTTAGGGGGAGCGTACGTGTGAGGGCGCGGGTTAATGTCAGCGTACGGGTTAAGATTAGGGGACGGGGGAGGGTCAGGCTTCGGGGAAGGGTTAGGTTTAGGGTTCGGGCTAGGCTTAGGGTTAGGGAACGGGGACGGTTTAGGGTCCAGGTGAGGGTACGACAACGCTTTACAGGGAGCGTACGTGTGAGGGCGCGGGTTAGTGTTAGCGTACGGGTTAGGATTAGGGGACGGGTGAGGGTCAGGGTTCGGGGAAGGGTTAGGGATAGGGTTCGGGCTAGGGTTAGGGTTAGGGGACGGGGACGGTTTAGGGTCCAGGTGACGGTACGGCAACGCTTTAGGGGGAGCGTAGGTGTGAGGGCGCGGGTTAGTGTTAGCGTAAGGGTTAGGATTAGGGGACGGGTGAGTGTGAGGCTTCGGGGAAGGGTTAGGGTTAGGGTTCGGGCTAGAGTTAGGGTTAGGGGACGGGGACTGTTTAGGGTCCAGAGGAGTGTACGACAACGCTTTAGGGGGAGCGTAGGTGTGAGGGCGCGGGTTGGTGTTAGCGTACGGTTTAGGATTAGGGGACGGGTGAGGGTCAGGCTTCGGGGAAGGGTTAGGGTTAGGGTTCGGGCTAGGGTTAGGGTTAGGGGATGGGGACGGTTTAGGGTCCAGGTGAGGGTACGACAAAGCTTTAGGGGGAGCGTACGTGTGAGGGCGCAGGTTAATGAATTTGTGAATTACAGTGCCCCTGAGCTCCTTTCTTCAACTCGCTTTCTTGTTAGCTGGCCGCAACACCGCAGGATGGCTTCAGGCCCTAATCTGGTTCCGGCACGGCACGCTGAGCCTTTGGTTAATTCCTCTTCCTGGTGGGAAATGAGAGTTAAATTTGCCCGTCCAGACACCTCCAGCTTGTCTCTCATTGGTTCTCGCTATTCCTGTTCATCTTCCTCAGAAATTGCAAACTGGGCCAAACAGGAGGTTAAAGGGACTGACTCCCCAAGACGGGAGAGTGTTAGTAAAGCGTCTGGAATGTTGCACCCGAGTACCAGGGGAGGAAAACTGAGACATATTTGAACATGTCTCCAGTTCACATGGTTGATCATACTCTGGGTTCCACATGCATGTTTTAGCTGAAGGAAGAATACCTTAAACCTGGAGAGTTGAGACCCGTGGAATGGGTACCATGCAATATGACTTCAAAGGGTCTTCATTTGCTCACTGAACCTCTCCAATCCTATCACTGCTGTGTTTATACCCCTGTACACACGCTTGATTCTCTTTTGGAGACATAGCAATCCATAGGTTTTAAGATACTTACTAGTCAGGTACATTCTTAGGCGTTTAATATGGGGTGTTCAGTCCATTTCGTTTAGCAAGGAGTAGCTCTTGTCTATTCCATATTTGGCTTAAGGAACTTTATCTGTGCTCATTTCAATCTCTGGTTTTATGCAGCACCCCAACTCACCTTTCCCCTTAAGCAAGCATAAGTTGGTTTTCTAAATTTGAGACCCTGTTCTGTTTTGGAATTCAGTTCCTGTGTAGCCAAGTTTACATTCCGTGTATTAGTGATATCTTATGATGTTTCTTTTTCTGTGTGACTTATTTCAGTTAGAATCATCGTACCTGAATCCACTCATTGTGCTGCTAAGAACCTGATGACATAGATTTCATTGCTGAGTGATATTGCTTTGTAAGTAAATACCGCAACTTCTTTATCCATTTTTCACTTTCTGCGATGTTGAACTTGTACTCTAAACGAGGTTCTTGTAAACAGAGGCGTCCCAAACTTTGGGGTGGCTGTGTCTTTTTGATTTTAATTTCCCTAAGCTATAGGACCATAAGTGGAAGTGCCCTAGGCTCTGTTGCTTTGTTTTGTAGATGTTTCAGGAAACACCATACACTTCTCCCTAGTGTCTGTTGGCAATTTACATCCCGCCCATCAGCATAACAAGGCTCCCAGTTCTCCATGGCCTGTCCTGCCTTTCTGGATTTTACACTTTTTTCAGATGGCCCTTTTGACCGGGGGGAAGTGAGACTTCATTGTAGTGCAGATTTCCTTTGCAAGCTTGCTTGGTTGGCCAAAAAGGGCGTATGCGTTTTTTCCTGAATATATTCAGGAAAAAACGCATACGCCCTTTTTGCCCAAGTGCATCATTGTGGACGTTCTGCCTCTTTTCCTATGCTTTCAATGCAATTCCAGTCTACCTCCTGAAATCGGTTTCCTGCAATTCTGCCCCGCTTTCAAGTCCTCTTGGCAGCCTTACTTCAGTATATTTTTGGACGATAGCTGTCATTTATAACTCTGCAGGTTTGTGAATTACAGTGCCCTTGAGCTCCTTTCTTCAACTCGCTTTCTTGTGAGCTGGCCGCAACACCGCAGGATGGCTTCAGGCCCTAATCTGGTTCCGGCACGGCACGCTGAGCCTTTGGTTAATTCCTCTTCCTGGTGGGAAATGAGAGTTAAATTTGCCCGTCCAGACACCTCCAGCTAGTCTCTTATTGGTTCTCGCTATTCCTGTTCATCTTCCGCAGAAATTGCAAACTGGGCCAAACAGGAGGTTAAAGGGACTGACTCTCCAAGTCGGGAGAGTGTTAGTAAAGAGTCTGGAATGTTGTACCCGAGTACCAGGGTACGAAAACTGAGACATATTTGAACACGTCTCCCGTTCACACGGTTGATCATACACTGGGTTCCACATGCATGTTTTAGCTGAAGGAAGAATACCTTAAACCTGGAGAGTTGAGACCCGTGGAATGGGTACCATGCAATATGACTTCAAAGGGTCTTCATTTGCTCACCGAACCTCTCCAATCCTATCACTGCTGCATTTATGCCCCTGTACACATGCTTGATTCTCTTTTGGAGACATAGCAATCCATAGGTTTTAAGATACTTACTAGTCAGGTACATTCTTAGGCGTTTAATATGGGGTGTTGAGTCCATTTCATTGAGCAAGGAGTAGCTATTGTCTATTCCATATTTGGCTTAAGGAACTTTATCTGTCCTCATTTCAATCTCTGGTTTTATGCAGCACCCCAACTCACCTTTCCCCTTAAGCAAGCATAAGTTGGTTTTCTAAATTTGAGACCCTGTTCTGTTTTGGAATTCAGTTCCTGTGTAGCCAAGTTTACATTCCGTGTATTAGTGATATTTTATGATGTTTCCTTTTCTGTGTGACTTATTTCAGTTAGAATCATCGTACCTGAATCCACTCATTATGCTGCTACGGGCCTGATGACATAGATTTCATTGCTGAGTGATACTGCATTGTACGTAAGTACCACAAGTTCTTTATCCATTTTTCACTTTCTGTGATATTGAACTTGTACGGTAAACGAGGTTCTTGTAAACAGAGGCGTCCCAAACTTTGGGGTGGCTGTGTCTTTTTGATTTTAATTTCCCTAAGCTATAGGACCATAAGTGGAAGTGCCCTAGGCTCTGTTGCTTTGTTTTTTAGATGTTTCAGGAAACACCATACACTTCTCCCGAGTGTCTGTTGGCAATTTGCATACCGCCCATCAGCATAACAAGGCTCCCAGTTCTCCATGGCCTGTCCTGCCTTTCTGGATTTTACACTTTTTTCAGATGGCCCTTTTGACCGGGGGGAAGTGAGACTTCATTGTAGTGCAGATTTCCTTTGCAAGTTTGCTTGGTTGGCCAAAAAGGGCGTATGCGTTTTTTCCTGAATATATTCAGGAAAAAACGCATACGCCCTTTTTGGCCAAGTGCATCATTGTGGACGTTCTGCCTCTTTTCCTATGCTTTCAATGCAATTCCAGTCTACCTCCTGAAATCGGTTTCCTGCAATTCTGCCCCGCTTTCAAGTCCTCTTGGCAGCCTTACTTCAGTCTATTTTTGGACGATAGCTGTCGTTTATAACTCTGCAGGTTTGTGAATTACAGTGCCCCTGAGCTCCTTTCTTTAACTCGCTTTCTTTTGAGCTGGCCGCAACACCGCAGGATGGCTTCAGGCCCTAATCTGGTTCCGGCACGGCACGCTGAGCCTTTGGTTATTTCCTCTTCCTGGTGGGAAATGAGAGTTCAATTTGCCCGTCCAGACACCTCCAGCTAGTCTCTCATTGGTTCTCCCTATTCCTGTTCATCTTCCGCAGAAATTGCAAACTGGGCCAAACAGGAGGTTAAAGGGACTGACTCTCCAAGTCGGGAGAGTGTTAGTAAAGCGTCTGGAATGTTGCACCCGAGTACCAGGGTACGAAAACTGAGACATATTTGAACACGTCTCCCGATCACATGGTTGATCATACTCTAGGTTCCACATGCATGTTTTAGCTGAAGGAAGAATACCTTAAACCTGGGTAGTTGAAACCCGTGGAATGGGTACCATGCAATATGACTTCAAAGGGTCTTCATTTGCTCACCGAACCTCTCCAATCCTATCACTGCTGCGTTTATGCCCCTGTACACATGCTTGATTCTCTTTCGGAGACATAGCAATCCATAGGTTTTAAGATACTTACTAGTCAGGTACATTCTTAGGCGTTTAATATGCGGTGTTGAGTCCATTTCGTTGAGCAAGGAGTAGCTCTTGTCTATTCCATATTTGGCTTAAGGAACTTTATCTGTGCTCATTTCAATCTCTGGTTTTATGCAGCACCCCAACTCACCTTTCCCCTTAAGCAAGCATAAGTTGGTTTTCTAAATTTGAGACCCTGTTCTGTTCTGTAATTCAGTTCCTGTGTAGCCAAGTTTACATTCCGTGTATTACTGATATCTTATGATGTTTCTTTTTCTGTGTGACTTATTTCAGTTAGAATCATCATACCTGAATCCACTCATTGTGCTGCTAAGAGCCTGATGACATAGATTTCATTGCTGAGTGATACTGCATTGTACGTAAGTACCACAACTTCTTTATCCATTTTTCACTTTCTGCGATATTGAACTTGTACCGTATATGAGGTTCTTATAAACAGAGCCATCCCAAACTTGGGGTGGCTGTGTCTTTTTGATTTTAATTTCCCTAAACTATAGGACCATAAGTGGAAGTGCCCTAGGCTCTGTTGCTTTGTTTTTTAGATGTTTCAGGAAACACCATACACTTCTCCAGAGTGGCTGTTGGCAATTTACATCCCGCCCATCAGCATAAGAAGGCTTCCAGTTCTCCATGGCCTGTCGTGCCTTTCTGGATTTTACACTTTTTTCAGATGGCCCTTTTGACCAGGGGAAAGTGAGACTTCATTGTAGTGCAGATTTCCTTTGCAAGCTTGCTTGGTTGGCCAAAAAGTGTGTATGCGTTTTTTCCTGACTATATTTAGGAAAAAACACATACTCCCTTTTTGGCCAAGTGCATCATTGTCGAGGTTCTGACTCTCTTCATATGTTTTCAATGCAATTCCAGTGTACCTCCTGAAATCGGTTTCCTGCAATTCTGCCTTGCTTTCAATGCTTCTTCATAGCTTTACCTCAATATATTTTTTGAAAATAGTTGGCCTTTATAACTCTGCAGGTTTTTGAATTGCAGTGGCCCTTAGCTCCATTTTTCAGCTCTTATTTTTGTGATCTTGCCCCATAACCACAGGATTCCTTGAAGCTCTTTTCTTCTTCTGGGGCACCTTGCTGTGCCTTTGGTTAATTCTTCTTACTGATGTGAAATTAGAGTGACATGTGCCCATTGAAACCGCTACAGCTAGTTTCTCACTGGTTCCCCCTATTCCCATTCATCCTCCGCACTAACTGCAGACTGTGCGATACCAGAACTTAAAGGCATTGACTCTCCATGTGGAGATGTTGTTAGTAAAGCGGCTGGAATGTCGATCCGGAGCCCCAGAAGAGGAAAAATGAGGTGTGTTTTAGAAACCTTTCCCGATCATCTGGTATACCAGTCGCTGGGTTTCCCAAGCATGGTTTAGCTGTAGGAAGATTCCCTTCAACCTGGAGTGTTGGGACCCTTGGAATGAGTAGCATGAAGTATTGCATTAAACTTTCGGCAGTTGCTCACCAAAGCTCACCAATCCTCTCAGCCCCAAGTGTCCAGCCTTATGTCTTATCCAGCTGTGGGTTTATATGTGGTCAATCCAGGTTGCATCACAGCCCCTGAGCGAATTTTGTAAGAATTTTTCTCTCTTTCATTGTTTCTGCGTTTTGTTTTTAAAATTTATTTCTATAATGGGGTTTAGCTCATTTTCACTGCTGTGTTTGTGCCGCTCTGCACACACTTGATTCCCTTATGGAGATATATCAATACATGGGTTTTAAGATTCTTATTACTCAGATATATTTCTCTGCGGTGTATAGGGTGTGTTGAGGCCAGTTCATTGAGCAAGGTGTAGATCTTGTCTAATACCTATTTGGTTTATTGAACGGTATCTGTGCTAATTTCAAACTCTGGTTTTATGCATCACCCCACCTCTCCTTTCCCCTTAAGCTGACATAAGTGTGTTTTCTAAATGTGAGACACTGTTCTGTTCTGTAATTCATTTCTTGTGCAGCCATATTTACCCTCCCTCTATAAGTGATATCTTATGATATGTTTCTTTTTCTGTTTGACTTATTTCAAGTAGTATTATCGGACCTAAATCCACTCTTTATCCTTCTACTAGCCTTATTACATTGATTTCATGGTGAAGAGATATTCCATTGTACATAAGTACCACATCTTCTTTATCCATTGTTCTCTTTCCTGGGATATTTAAGGTGTACTGAAGTTGAGGTTCTTGTAAACAGAGTAGCCCTAAACTGTGGTGTGCTTGTGTCTTGTTGATTTTTAGACTTCCCTAGATATACTCCCATGATTGGAAGTGTCCTATGCTCTGTAGCTCTGTTTTTTAGATGATTTAGGAACCACCATACACTTCTCCAGAGTGGCTCTCGGCAGTTCACACACTGCCCATCAGCGTATAAAGGCTCCCTGTTCTCCATGGCCTGTCCTGCATTTCTGGTTTTTACAATTTTTTAGGATGGCCCTTTTGACCAGTGGGAAGTGAGACTTCTTTGTTGTGCACATTTGCATTGCTTGCTTGCTTCGTTGCCCATAAAGTGCGTATGCGTTTTTTCCTGGATATAATCAGGAAAAAACGCATACGCCCTTTTGGGCCAACTGCATCATTGTCGAAATTCTGCCGCTTTTCATGTGCGTTAAAGACGAGTCCAATCTATCTCTTGAAATCTGTTTCTTGCAATTCTGTCTTGCATTCAGATCCTCTTCTTTGCCTTACCTCAACATATTTTTGGACGTTAGTTTTCATTTATAACTCTGCAGGTTTGTGAATTGCAGTGACCCTGAGCTCCATTTTTTAAGTTGTTCTTTTGTGAGCTGGCCTCAAACCCGCAGGATTGCTTCAGGCCCTATTTTGGCTCCGGCGAGGCAGGCTGAGCCTTTCTTTAATTCTTATTCTTAATGGGAAATTAGAGTGATATGTGCCCGTCCAAACCCCTACAACTCTTCTCTCATTGGTTCCCCCTCTTCCCGTTCATCCTCCTCACAATTTGCAAAATGTGTGAAACAGAAGTTTAAATGTGCTGATTCTCCAAGTGGGGAGATTCTAAGTAGCGTGGCTGGAATGGTGAACAGGAGCACCAGGAGAGGATAAATGAGGTGCATTTTAGACACATCTCCCGATCACATGGTGTACAGTCCTCTGGGTTTTCCATGCATGTTTTAGCTGTAGGAAGATCCCTTGAACCTGCAGATTTGGGACCCATTGAATGGGTACCAGGTAGTATTACTTTAAAGGGTGTGCATTTCCTCACCCAACCTCACATTTCTCTTAGCGCAAACAGTTTCCAGCCTTATGTCTCATCCTGCTGTGGGTCTAGATGTGTTCAATCCATGTTGCATCACCGTCCCTGAGGAAAAGTTGTAAGAGGTTTTCTCTGTCTCTCTGTCGTTTATTTTTTTCAATTTATTACTATATTGGTTACAGCTGATTTTCAAAGCTCTGTTTCTTGCTGCTGTACATCCACTTGATTCACGTACAGAGAGACATCAATAAATTCTTTTTCAGATTCTTACCAGTCGTATATATTCTTTTCCGGTGACTTGAGTGTGCTGAGTGCAGTTCTTTTAGCTACCGTGTAGGCCTTGTTGATTATCAGTTTGGTATTTGGAATGGTATCTTTGCTAATTTCAACCTCCTGGATGATGCCTCACCCCTCCCCACCTTTCCCGTTTAGCAGCCTTATGCGTGTTTTCTACATATTTGACTATGTTTTTGTTTTGTAATTTATTTCATGTGTAGCCATTTTGGATTCCACCTTTAAGTGATATCTTATGATATGTGTCTTTTTCTTTTTGAATTCTGTCACTTAGAATGATCATACGTAACTCCTCCGGAGTTGTTACAACTGGCCATATTTCATTGATTTCCAGGCTGAATAATATTCCACTCTACCTAAGTACCACATCTCTATCCATTTTTTCCCTCCAGAGACATTTAAGTTATATCCTAGTCGAGGATCTTTTAAACAGAGAGGGGGTAAACATTGGGGTGCCTGTGTCCTCTCGATTTTTGTTTTTCCCAAGATATACGCCCATGAGGGCAAGTGCCCTATGCTCTGTAGCTCATTTTTTAGATGCTTTAGTAAACACAATACACTTCTCCAGAATGGCCGTTGGCAATATACATTTCCACTATAAGTCTCACAGGGCTCCCTCTTCTCGTTGCCCTGTCCTGCATTTCTGTTGTTTACGCTTTATGAGGATGGCTCTTCTGACTGATGCGAAGTGATATCTTTTGTAGTATTGACTTCCAGTGCCCACCTGTTTGGTTGGCTAAAAAAGTGTATGCCCTTTTCTTGAATATATACAGAAAAAAACGCATACACCCTTTTTGGCCAACTGCAATGTTGGCAATGTTCAGCTCCTTTTCTTGTGCTTAATGGCGAGTCCTTTCTACCTCCTCAAATCCCTTTCCTGCCATTCTCCCTTGCTTACAAGTCCTTTTCTCTGACTTTCCTCAAGACATTTTTCAGTGATGGATATTTTCAACTCTGCAGTTTTGTGAATTTTACTGCCCCTGAGTTCCATTGTTCAACTTGTGTTTATGGGAACTGGCCACAAAGCAGCGGGATTTCCTCAAGCCCTATACTGTTTCCATAGGCAACCCTAGCCTTTGGTCAATTCGTCTTCCTGATTGGAAATTAGAGTGACATGTGCCTGTCTGAACACCTAGGACTTGTCTCTCATTGTTCCTCATCCTTCCGCTTCATCCTCTGGACAAATTCCAAACTGTACGCAACAGGATGTTGACAGTGCTGACATCTCCAAGTGGGGAGACTGTTAGTAAAGACGCTGGAGGGGTGAACCAGAGCACCAGGAGATGAGGAGACGAGATGCCTTTTCCAAACTCTTCCCGATCAGACGGTATACCATCCTCTGGGTGTGACAGACATGTTTTAGCAGTAGGAAGAGTCCCATTCATGTAAGGAGAACACCAGGGCTTTTTCAAAATCAGTGTCTCCCCGAAACCCAAACTGGGGAATTTTTTAAGCTACGGCTACACATATGTTCATTAAGGGCCTTGGGAAGTAGGCAGAGTCCAAACTTTAGATGATTGAAGTCTTCAGGGTCAGAAGCACTCACCACCAGCTTCCCTTAGGCTACACTTTAACTATCATTGATAGATGATGTCAATAAAAATATCTATTCTTTTTCAGATTATTTCCCCTTATAGGTTATTGCAAAATGTTGAGTGTAGTTCCCTGTGCTATACAGTAGTTCCTTGTTGATGATCTATTTTATACATAGCAGTGTGTATGTGTTAATTCCAAACTGTTAATTTATCCCTCCTCCCACCTTTCCCCTTTGGTAATAATAAATTATAAGATTTTATACTTCTCAGAAATGGGGGAGCTGAAAGAGAGGTATCATTTTCAATGGAAAAGCATTTAAAACAAGATTGAAGGTTTAACCAAGATTATTAGATGTACATCCTTGGAAAGAAATCACTTCGTTTCTCTAATATTGACCTGACAAATAAGACAAACCTTTTCACTGAACTTGCTTATAAAAAGTGATGGAAATATCAAATGGAAGTGTTAGAAACATCTTATTTTACCCGAGCCTTATACACTGTTCTATGTTAACTACAGTTTGGCTCACACATCTGTTCATTGAGGTTACAATAGTCTCAATTTCTGTTACTGATCCTCCAGAGTGGACCCCAACAAGTGTCCCCCTGCCCAGTGTCATTGGGGCCAACAGATCGAGACTGAGTTTGGTTCACAAGCAAAGGAAACTTTATATTTTGATCAGAGAATGGAGAGGTGAGAGCATGCACTACCCCGTGGGCTGTGGGCTGGGCTGCTGTGTAGAGATCCTGTCAGAGTCAGTGGGAGGGAGGGAGGCGGCGGAGCTCTCGAGGGCCGGGTTGGCTGTAGCTCAGGCTCTATATCGTGGAGTCTGCACTGGGGCCCAGGAGCTAAGGTGTCGACCCAGCCATTCTGCACTAGGAAATCTGGTCTGAAGTGCCGGGTGTGGAACCTCTGCATGCGGGACCCTAGGAGCACGTGAAATTAGACAAAGCACAAAGGATAAAAAAGGTTAGACTTGACTTTATTGCCCAGATTCTATTTTTATCTCCCAGGGATTTTTAATGGGCTTTGCTGGGGACAAACCCCTCCTCTGCCTTTTGTCCCGTTCCTCATTCTTGGAGTGCTGAGGGTGCAGACGCTTCTTCTGTAACTGCTGAGTGCTGAGTTGGGAGCCCTCATGCCCTGGGGCGAGGGTCAGAGCTTCTCCCCAGCAGCCTCCCGGTGACGTTGATTGTCCCCAGGACCCCTGCCTCCCTGCTCGTCCACCTGAGCACCAGCATTGGAAGTGTTATAGATTCTAATGACCTTTAAGGGTCCAGGAAAGAGATGTGCAGAGACGCTGTGGGGGCCGGTTTCACCCCGCCCCACATTTGTTCGGCCACCTTAGGCTGACCGTTTCTGCCAGCCTAGATGCTCTGACCAGTAGTCTGCGCTTTCTTCAATTAGGCCCCTGAATTAACGTACAAACAGCACCAGGTGTCAGAGCCCTGCCCGCTCAACTCCCAGACAGTCCAGGGTCAGTGGTGATAAGGACCATGATGGCTACTGAGTCAACAGCCTTTTGAAGTAAACAGGAGTCCAGCCAGTCTTATTGGCCACCATCATCACGGTGTCTGTAGGCTTTTCTATGGTGACAGTGTGGTATACGGTTCCCCCACCAAGATTATTAGCTCCCCTCTGGGTGCAGTAAGTCCTGCAAGCAGTAGTCTACTCTTTTGGGACACACTCTTGTTGTTTTATGAGAGAAACTCCAGGTCAAGTGATGTTCACACGAGTCGTCATGGTGCCCTGTTGCCCCCGGTTATCTCTCTGGATGTTGGAGTTGGAGGGCCTCCTCACTCGAGGTCGGTGTGCCCACGGAGCGAACCCTGCAACTTCAGGGCATGGTTGGTGGTTAGGATCACCACGTGGGGTCCTTTTCCCTTAGGAGGGAGGTGGCCTTTTGGGCTGCTGATTTCCAGGTTTTTAGATACCGCCAGTATCTTGGCCAGATGTGGCAGTGGGCCAAGCTCCTTAGTGACCGTAGTTTATCCTACCTGGATGGCATTCTTGCATTGTTCCATTTCAAGTGGTCCCAGTTTTTGCACTAATTCTCCAATGGCGATTCACCTTTCACCGGGAATGTAAAGGTCAAAGGGTTTAGCTAAATTAGGGAGTTCCAGGGCAAGGGTCTGAATTGACTGCTCTTTCCATTCTTGAAAGGCCACTTCTGGATTCTATTCAAAAGGATCATCATCTTTTCCTTTCAGTGTTTCATATAGAGGCCCAGCTAGTAGACTGTAGTTAGGGATCCAGAAGCAGCAAACCCTGGCCTCCCCAGGAACCCCTAAGTTGTCTTCTAGTTTTAGAAAGGGGTAAGGCTGAAAATGGTTTCTTCCCTTTCCTGGGATGGGCTTCTCTGACCTTCTGTGAGAATGAAGCCCAGGCAGGTCACCGCAGTCTGTGATATTTGAGCTTTTTCTTGGACAACTTCTATCCTTTATTGGCTTGGTAGTTCAGAGGCCTCCTTAGTAGGGCTGGCGATCAGAATGTCGTCTGCATATTGAAGGAGGGTTTCCTTTTCCAGAGGTAGAACTTTTAGGTCTTTAGCTAAGCTTTCCCCAAAGACGGTGTGGGAATTTTTGCACCCTTGGGTCCAGACGGCCCGGAAGTATTGTTTTAGTTGTATGTTGAGTCCTGCCACTCACAAGCCAAAATTTCTTGTGACTCTGGGACTAATGGAATACAAAAGAAGGCATCATTGAAGACTAATACAGAATACCATGTCCTGGTGGTTGGTAGAATGACCAGCAGGGTGTAGGAATTAGGAGCAACTGGAGGTATATCCTCGGTGGCTTCACTGACTGTCCTGACATCCTTTACCAGGTCCCCAGCAGCCCATGGGGCTCTCGTGGTCAGACCAATCCCAGAATATGGAGCTCACCTGGGCAGGTACCCCACCCCCACCCCAGCCCACGGGGCTCTCGTGGTCAGGCCCCTCCCAGGATACAGAGCTACCCTTGCAGGTACCGTGGCAGGGCTGGGCACACAGGAACCGTGCACATAGCCCTCATTGCAGAGCACCCCCAGCTCACCTGTCGCTCAGAGCTGACACAGAGCACCTCAGAGCAGGACTTGAACTAACAAACAGCAGCTGCGACAGGTCTGTGTCCCTGGGCATCACTCCGTGAGGCCTCCCTCCACCTGGTCTTCCAGAGACTTCCACTGCACCCGGGGCACCAGGCCTCTGTCTCCAACCACCACCCACCCCTCCTCTCCCTGACTCCTGGGTTCCTCTCATTAGGAGAGGGTTTTCTTGAAGTTGTCTCCCACTCATGGGCCAGATAAAATGATTAGAAAACAAGCCAAAGCTGCAACCCCTTGTCTATCCTGACTCTCAGGAGCCCACACCTGTTCCTTGGACCTGGCCGGTTCAGCAAGTTCCATTTTCTGCAACTGTGAGCCCCTGAGGGGTGATGATTGGCTGACCTGGGCAGCCTTACCGTGCCGGCCAGCCCTCCCCAGGTGTGCCTGGGTTGAGATCAATATAAATACCACTCCAGGCAGCAAGAGTCCCTGCAGCCGTGCCTGACACCATTTTCTCTGCCCTGTCAGCAGTCTCGGGGCTGGGCTGGTGGGAGGGAGTGAGAGGCCACGGCTTTGTGGGTGGCCCAGTGTGAGTGGGGCTCTGCTGGACTTTCTGCAGCAGTTGCCAGGCTGCCACCTGCTAAAGAAGAGGATGTGTCACCCATACCTGCTGCTGGAATTTCTCCCTGGGCAGAGGTGAGGAAGGAAAAAAGCAGTGGGGGCAGGGACAGGACGGGTATCTCAGGCAGGGAAATGGAAATCTTCCAGAAGAGCACCCAGGGCCAGGACCATCCTGGCTGGCCTGCAGGCACCAAGTCGGCCGGCATGCTGTCACTCGTGTGGCTCTATGGCCCTTCCTCTAGGCTTTCAAGTCCTTGTATATATTCAGGTGTTTTACCTGGGACGGGTGGGAATAGTTCAGCAGCAACTGGCCTGGGGCTCAGCTCACGTTTACTCACAGATGCCTCGGCACGGTGCCCCAGCTTTGCAATGAGGACGCTTGTTGCGTGGGGGCTGCTGGCTGAATGGGAGACGATTCCCCACCACTGACCAACTTCAGAATTGTTTACAACTGGAGCAAGTGCCCTGATACGGTTTTCCTCTGTGTAACTGGTGGGTTCTGTGTTTTTTTCTCTTTTTCGTTTTTGGTTCAAGGTAGATTTTATTCCTCTTTTTTGTATTTACAGATATAAGCATGGAAATAATTTATTCATATAAATACATGTAAGTGCAGGGAATAATTGTTTTTTCTGTTTTATTTTTTAAATTTTATTTCTTTTTAATTTTGAATTTTATATTTTTATACAGCAGGTTCTTATTGGTTATCTATTTTATACATATAAATGTATACATGCCAATCCCAGTCTCTCAACTCCTCCCACCACCACCCCCCCAACAGCTTTCCCCCCTTGTTGTCCATACGTTTGTTGTCTACATCTGTTGCTCTATTTATGCCTTGTAAAATGGTTAATCTGTACAGTTTTTCTAGGTTCCACATATATGCATGAATATACAAGATTTGTTTTTCTCTTTCTGACTCACTTCACTCTGTATGACAGTCTCTAGATCCATCGACGTCTCTACAAATGACCCAATTTCATTCCTTTTCATGGCTTAGTAATATTCCATTTTATATATGTACCACAGCTTTATGCATTTGTCTGTCTGTGGGCATTTAGGTTGCTTCCATTACCTCGATATTGTAAATAGTGATGCAATGAACATTGCGGTGAATGACTCTTTTTGATTTATGGTTTTGTCTGGGTATATGTCCAGTACTGGGATTGCTGTATCATATGGTAATTCTATTGTTAGTTTCTTAAGAAATTCCATATTGTTCTCCATAATGACTGTATCAATTTATATTCCCAACAATAGTGGAAGAGGGTTCCTTTTCTCCACACCCTTTCCAGCATTTTTTGTTTGTAGATTTTCTATGATGCCTATTCTACCAGGTGTGAGGTGATACCTCATTGTTGAATCCATTTCGTTGAGCAAGGGGTAGGTCTTGTCTATTACATATTTGGCTTATGGAACGGTATCTGTGCTAATTTCAAACTCTGCTTTTATGCAGCACCCCAACTCACCTTCCCCCTTAAGCAGGCATAAGGTGGTTTTCTAAACTTGAGACCCTGTTCTGTTTTGTAATTCAGTTCATGTGTAGCCAAGTTCACATTCCGTGCATTAGTGATACCTTATGATGTTTCTTTTTCTGTGTCACTTATTTCACGTAGAATCGTCGTGCCTCAATCCACTCATTATGTTGGTACGGGTCTGGTGACATAGATTTCATTGCTGAGTGGTATTCTGTTGTACATAAGAACCGCAACTTCTTTATCCATTATTTGCTCTCTGGGATATTTAACTTGTGCCGTAGAAGAGATTTCTGTAAAAAGAGCCGTCCCAAATTTAGGGGTGGCTGTGTCTTTTTGATTTTAATTTCCCTAAGCTATAGGACCATAAGTGGAAGTGCCCTAGGCTCTGTTGCTTTGTTTTTTAGATGTTTCAGGAAACACCATACACTTCTCCCGAGTGTCTGTTGGCAATTTACATCCCGCCCATCAGCATAACAAGGCTCCCAGTTCTCCATGGCCTGTCCTGCCTTTCTGGATTTTACACTTTTTTCAGATGGCCCTTTTGACCGGGGGGAAGTGAGACTTCATTGTAGTGCAGATTTCCTTTGCAAGTTTGCTTGGTTGGCCAAAAAGGGCGTATGCGTTTTTTCCTGAATATATTCAGGAAAAAACGCATACGCCCTTTTTGGCCAAGTGCATCATTGTGGACGTTCTGCCTCTTTTCCTATGCTTTCAATGCAATTCCAGTCTACCTCCTGAAATCGGTTTCCTGCAATTCTGCCCCGCTTTCAAGTCCTCTTGGCAGCCTTACTTCAGTCTATTTTTGGACGATAGCTGTCGTTTATAACTCTGCAGGTTTGTGAATTACAGTGCCCCTGAGCTCCTTTCTTTAACTCGCTTTCTTTTGAGCTGGCCGCAACACCGCAGGATGGCTTCAGGCCCTAATCTGGTTCCGGCACGGCACGCTGAGCCTTTGGTTATTTCCTCTTCCTGGTGGGAAATGAGAGTTCAATTTGCCCGTCCAGACACCTCCAGCTAGTCTCTCATTGGTTCTCCCTATTCCTGTTCATCTTCCGCAGAAATTGCAAACTGGGCCAAACAGGAGGTTAAAGGGACTGACTCTCCAAGTCGGGAGAGTGTTAGTAAAGCGTCTGGAATGTTGCACCCGAGTACCAGGGTACGAAAACTGAGACATATTTGAACACGTCTCCCGATCACATGGTTGATCATACTCTAGGTTCCACATGCATGTTTTAGCTGAAGGAAGAATACCTTAAACCTGGGTAGTTGAAACCCGTGGAATGGGTACCATGCAATATGACTTCAAAGGGTCTTCATTTGCTCACCGAACCTCTCCAATCCTATCACTGCTGCGTTTATGCCCCTGTACACATGCTTGATTCTCTTTCGGAGACATAGCAATCCATAGGTTTTAAGATACTTACTAGTCAGGTACATTCTTAGGCGTTTAATATGCGGTGTTGAGTCCATTTCGTTGAGCAAGGAGTAGCTCTTGTCTATTCCATATTTGGCTTAAGGAACTTTATCTGTGCTCATTTCAATCTCTGGTTTTATGCAGCACCCCAACTCACCTTTCCCCTTAAGCAAGCATAAGTTGGTTTTCTAAATTTGAGACCCTGTTCTGTTCTGTAATTCAGTTCCTGTGTAGCCAAGTTTACATTCCGTGTATTACTGATATCTTATGATGTTTCTTTTTCTGTGTGACTTATTTCAGTTAGAATCATCATACCTGAATCCACTCATTGTGCTGCTAAGAGCCTGATGACATAGATTTCATTGCTGAGTGATACTGCATTGTACGTAAGTACCACAACTTCTTTATCCATTTTTCACTTTCTGCGATATTGAACTTGTACCGTATATGAGGTTCTTATAAACAGAGCCATCCCAAACTTGGGGTGGCTGTGTCTTTTTGATTTTAATTTCCCTAAACTATAGGACCATAAGTGGAAGTGCCCTAGGCTCTGTTGCTTTGTTTTTTAGATGTTTCAGGAAACACCATACACTTCTCCAGAGTGGCTGTTGGCAATTTACATCCCGCCCATCAGCATAAGAAGGCTTCCAGTTCTCCATGGCCTGTCGTGCCTTTCTGGATTTTACACTTTTTTCAGATGGCCCTTTTGACCAGGGGAAAGTGAGACTTCATTGTAGTGCAGATTTCCTTTGCAAGCTTGCTTGGTTGGCCAAAAAGTGTGTATGCGTTTTTTCCTGACTATATTTAGGAAAAAACACATACTCCCTTTTTGGCCAAGTGCATCATTGTCGAGGTTCTGACTCTCTTCATATGTTTTCAATGCAATTCCAGTGTACCTCCTGAAATCGGTTTCCTGCAATTCTGCCTTGCTTTCAATGCTTCTTCATAGCTTTACCTCAATATATTTTTTGAAAATAGTTGGCCTTTATAACTCTGCAGGTTTTTGAATTGCAGTGGCCCTTAGCTCCATTTTTCAGCTCTTATTTTTGTGATCTTGCCCCATAACCACAGGATTCCTTGAAGCTCTTTTCTTCTTCTGGGGCACCTTGCTGTGCCTTTGGTTAATTCTTCTTACTGATGTGAAATTAGAGTGACATGTGCCCATTGAAACCGCTACAGCTAGTTTCTCACTGGTTCCCCCTATTCCCATTCATCCTCCGCACTAACTGCAGACTGTGCGATACCAGAACTTAAAGGCATTGACTCTCCATGTGGAGATGTTGTTAGTAAAGCGGCTGGAATGTCGATCCGGAGCCCCAGAAGAGGAAAAATGAGGTGTGTTTTAGAAACCTTTCCCGATCATCTGGTATACCAGTCGCTGGGTTTCCCAAGCATGGTTTAGCTGTAGGAAGATTCCCTTCAACCTGGAGTGTTGGGACCCTTGGAATGAGTAGCATGAAGTATTGCATTAAACTTTCGGCAGTTGCTCACCAAAGCTCACCAATCCTCTCAGCCCCAAGTGTCCAGCCTTATGTCTTATCCAGCTGTGGGTTTATATGTGGTCAATCCAGGTTGCATCACAGCCCCTGAGCGAATTTTGTAAGAATTTTTCTCTCTTTCATTGTTTCTGCGTTTTGTTTTTAAAATTTATTTCTATAATGGGGTTTAGCTCATTTTCACTGCTGTGTTTGTGCCGCTCTGCACACACTTGATTCCCTTATGGAGATATATCAATACATGGGTTTTAAGATTCTTATTACTCAGATATATTTCTCTGCGGTGTATAGGGTGTGTTGAGGCCAGTTCATTGAGCAAGGTGTAGATCTTGTCTAATACCTATTTGGTTTATTGAACGGTATCTGTGCTAATTTCAAACTCTGGTTTTATGCATCACCCCACCTCTCCTTTCCCCTTAAGCTGACATAAGTGTGTTTTCTAAATGTGAGACACTGTTCTGTTCTGTAATTCATTTCTTGTGCAGCCATATTTACCCTCCCTCTATAAGTGATATCTTATGATATGTTTCTTTTTCTGTTTGACTTATTTCAAGTAGTATTATCGGACCTAAATCCACTCTTTATCCTTCTACTAGCCTTATTACATTGATTTCATGGTGAAGAGATATTCCATTGTACATAAGTACCACATCTTCTTTATCCATTGTTCTCTTTCCTGGGATATTTAAGGTGTACTGAAGTTGAGGTTCTTGTAAACAGAGTAGCCCTAAACTGTGGTGTGCTTGTGTCTTGTTGATTTTTAGACTTCCCTAGATATACTCCCATGATTGGAAGTGTCCTATGCTCTGTAGCTCTGTTTTTTAGATGATTTAGGAACCACCATACACTTCTCCAGAGTGGCTCTCGGCAGTTCACACACTGCCCATCAGCGTATAAAGGCTCCCTGTTCTCCATGGCCTGTCCTGCATTTCTGGTTTTTACAATTTTTTAGGATGGCCCTTTTGACCAGTGGGAAGTGAGACTTCTTTGTTGTGCACATTTGCATTGCTTGCTTGCTTCGTTGCCCATAAAGTGCGTATGCGTTTTTTCCTGGATATAATCAGGAAAAAACGCATACGCCCTTTTGGGCCAACTGCATCATTGTCGAAATTCTGCCGCTTTTCATGTGCGTTAAAGACGAGTCCAATCTATCTCTTGAAATCTGTTTCTTGCAATTCTGTCTTGCATTCAGATCCTCTTCTTTGCCTTACCTCAACATATTTTTGGACGTTAGTTTTCATTTATAACTCTGCAGGTTTGTGAATTGCAGTGACCCTGAGCTCCATTTTTTAAGTTGTTCTTTTGTGAGCTGGCCTCAAACCCGCAGGATTGCTTCAGGCCCTATTTTGGCTCCGGCGAGGCAGGCTGAGCCTTTCTTTAATTCTTATTCTTAATGGGAAATTAGAGTGATATGTGCCCGTCCAAACCCCTACAACTCTTCTCTCATTGGTTCCCCCTCTTCCCGTTCATCCTCCTCACAATTTGCAAAATGTGTGAAACAGAAGTTTAAATGTGCTGATTCTCCAAGTGGGGAGATTCTAAGTAGCGTGGCTGGAATGGTGAACAGGAGCACCAGGAGAGGATAAATGAGGTGCATTTTAGACACATCTCCCGATCACATGGTGTACAGTCCTCTGGGTTTTCCATGCATGTTTTAGCTGTAGGAAGATCCCTTGAACCTGCAGATTTGGGACCCATTGAATGGGTACCAGGTAGTATTACTTTAAAGGGTGTGCATTTCCTCACCCAACCTCACATTTCTCTTAGCGCAAACAGTTTCCAGCCTTATGTCTCATCCTGCTGTGGGTCTAGATGTGTTCAATCCATGTTGCATCACCGTCCCTGAGGAAAAGTTGTAAGAGGTTTTCTCTGTCTCTCTGTCGTTTATTTTTTTCAATTTATTACTATATTGGTTACAGCTGATTTTCAAAGCTCTGTTTCTTGCTGCTGTACATCCACTTGATTCACGTACAGAGAGACATCAATAAATTCTTTTTCAGATTCTTACCAGTCGTATATATTCTTTTCCGGTGACTTGAGTGTGCTGAGTGCAGTTCTTTTAGCTACCGTGTAGGCCTTGTTGATTATCAGTTTGGTATTTGGAATGGTATCTTTGCTAATTTCAACCTCCTGGATGATGCCTCACCCCTCCCCACCTTTCCCGTTTAGCAGCCTTATGCGTGTTTTCTACATATTTGACTATGTTTTTGTTTTGTAATTTATTTCATGTGTAGCCATTTTGGATTCCACCTTTAAGTGATATCTTATGATATGTGTCTTTTTCTTTTTGAATTCTGTCACTTAGAATGATCATACGTAACTCCTCCGGAGTTGTTACAACTGGCCATATTTCATTGATTTCCAGGCTGAATAATATTCCACTCTACCTAAGTACCACATCTCTATCCATTTTTTCCCTCCAGAGACATTTAAGTTATATCCTAGTCGAGGATCTTTTAAACAGAGAGGGGGTAAACATTGGGGTGCCTGTGTCCTCTCGATTTTTGTTTTTCCCAAGATATACGCCCATGAGGGCAAGTGCCCTATGCTCTGTAGCTCATTTTTTAGATGCTTTAGTAAACACAATACACTTCTCCAGAATGGCCGTTGGCAATATACATTTCCACTATAAGTCTCACAGGGCTCCCTCTTCTCGTTGCCCTGTCCTGCATTTCTGTTGTTTACGCTTTATGAGGATGGCTCTTCTGACTGATGCGAAGTGATATCTTTTGTAGTATTGACTTCCAGTGCCCACCTGTTTGGTTGGCTAAAAAAGTGTATGCCCTTTTCTTGAATATATACAGAAAAAAACGCATACACCCTTTTTGGCCAACTGCAATGTTGGCAATGTTCAGCTCCTTTTCTTGTGCTTAATGGCGAGTCCTTTCTACCTCCTCAAATCCCTTTCCTGCCATTCTCCCTTGCTTACAAGTCCTTTTCTCTGACTTTCCTCAAGACATTTTTCAGTGATGGATATTTTCAACTCTGCAGTTTTGTGAATTTTACTGCCCCTGAGTTCCATTGTTCAACTTGTGTTTATGGGAACTGGCCACAAAGCAGCGGGATTTCCTCAAGCCCTATACTGTTTCCATAGGCAACCCTAGCCTTTGGTCAATTCGTCTTCCTGATTGGAAATTAGAGTGACATGTGCCTGTCTGAACACCTAGGACTTGTCTCTCATTGTTCCTCATCCTTCCGCTTCATCCTCTGGACAAATTCCAAACTGTACGCAACAGGATGTTGACAGTGCTGACATCTCCAAGTGGGGAGACTGTTAGTAAAGACGCTGGAGGGGTGAACCAGAGCACCAGGAGATGAGGAGACGAGATGCCTTTTCCAAACTCTTCCCGATCAGACGGTATACCATCCTCTGGGTGTGACAGACATGTTTTAGCAGTAGGAAGAGTCCCATTCATGTAAGGAGAACACCAGGGCTTTTTCAAAATCAGTGTCTCCCCGAAACCCAAACTGGGGAATTTTTTAAGCTACGGCTACACATATGTTCATTAAGGGCCTTGGGAAGTAGGCAGAGTCCAAACTTTAGATGATTGAAGTCTTCAGGGTCAGAAGCACTCACCACCAGCTTCCCTTAGGCTACACTTTAACTATCATTGATAGATGATGTCAATAAAAATATCTATTCTTTTTCAGATTATTTCCCCTTATAGGTTATTGCAAAATGTTGAGTGTAGTTCCCTGTGCTATACAGTAGTTCCTTGTTGATGATCTATTTTATACATAGCAGTGTGTATGTGTTAATTCCAAACTGTTAATTTATCCCTCCTCCCACCTTTCCCCTTTGGTAATAATAAATTATAAGATTTTATACTTCTCAGAAATGGGGGAGCTGAAAGAGAGGTATCATTTTCAATGGAAAAGCATTTAAAACAAGATTGAAGGTTTAACCAAGATTATTAGATGTACATCCTTGGAAAGAAATCACTTCGTTTCTCTAATATTGACCTGACAAATAAGACAAACCTTTTCACTGAACTTGCTTATAAAAAGTGATGGAAATATCAAATGGAAGTGTTAGAAACATCTTATTTTACCCGAGCCTTATACACTGTTCTATGTTAACTACAGTTTGGCTCACACATCTGTTCATTGAGGTTACAATAGTCTCAATTTCTGTTACTGATCCTCCAGAGTGGACCCCAACAAGTGTCCCCCTGCCCAGTGTCATTGGGGCCAACAGATCGAGACTGAGTTTGGTTCACAAGCAAAGGAAACTTTATATTTTGATCAGAGAATGGAGAGGTGAGAGCATGCACTACCCCGTGGGCTGTGGGCTGGGCTGCTGTGTAGAGATCCTGTCAGAGTCAGTGGGAGGGAGGGAGGCGGCGGAGCTCTCGAGGGCCGGGTTGGCTGTAGCTCAGGCTCTATATCGTGGAGTCTGCACTGGGGCCCAGGAGCTAAGGTGTCGACCCAGCCATTCTGCACTAGGAAATCTGGTCTGAAGTGCCGGGTGTGGAACCTCTGCATGCGGGACCCTAGGAGCACGTGAAATTAGACAAAGCACAAAGGATAAAAAAGGTTAGACTTGACTTTATTGCCCAGATTCTATTTTTATCTCCCAGGGATTTTTAATGGGCTTTGCTGGGGACAAACCCCTCCTCTGCCTTTTGTCCCGTTCCTCATTCTTGGAGTGCTGAGGGTGCAGACGCTTCTTCTGTAACTGCTGAGTGCTGAGTTGGGAGCCCTCATGCCCTGGGGCGAGGGTCAGAGCTTCTCCCCAGCAGCCTCCCGGTGACGTTGATTGTCCCCAGGACCCCTGCCTCCCTGCTCGTCCACCTGAGCACCAGCATTGGAAGTGTTATAGATTCTAATGACCTTTAAGGGTCCAGGAAAGAGATGTGCAGAGACGCTGTGGGGGCCGGTTTCACCCCGCCCCACATTTGTTCGGCCACCTTAGGCTGACCGTTT
The DNA here is from genome assembly GCF_964374135.1 of Grampus griseus. Taxonomy (NCBI): domain Eukaryota; kingdom Metazoa; phylum Chordata; class Mammalia; order Artiodactyla; family Delphinidae; genus Grampus; species Grampus griseus. The sequence goes on along the minus strand of NW_028133363.1, from coordinate 176,722 downwards.
CTGCCAGCCTAGATGCTCTGACCAGTAGTCTGTGCTTTCTTCAATTAGGCCCCTGAATTAACGTACAAACAGCACCAGGTGTCAGAGCCCTGCCCGCTCAACTCCCAGACAGTCCAGGGTCAGTGGTGATAAGGACCATGATGGCTACTGAGTCAACAGCCTTTTGAAGTAAACAGGAGTCCAGCCAGTCTTATTGGCCACCATCATCACGGTGTCTGTAGGCTTTTCTATGGTGACAGTGTGGTATACGGTTCCCCCACCAAGATTATTAGCTCCCCTCTGGGTGCAGTAAGTCCTGCAAGCAGTAGTCTACTCTTTTGGGACACACTCTTGTTGTTTTATGAGAGAAACTCCAGGTCAAGTGATGTTCACACGAGTCGTCATGGTGCCCTGTTGCCCCCGGTTATCTCTCTGGATGTTGGAGTTGGAGGGCCTCCTCACTCGAGGTCGGTGTGCCCACGGAGCGAACCCTGCAACTTCAGGGCATGGTTGGTGGTTAGGATCACCACGTGGGGTCCTTTTCCCTTAGGAGGGAGGTGGCCTTTTGGGCTGCTGATTTCCAGGTTTTTAGATACCGCCAGTATCTTGGCCAGATGTGGCAGTGGGCCAAGCTCCTTAGTGACCGTAGTTTATCCTACCTGGATGGCATTCTTGCATTGTTCCATTTCAAGTGGTCCCAGTTTTTGCACTAATTCTCCAATGGCGATTCACCTTTCACCGGGAATGTAAAGGTCAAAGGGTTTAGCTAAATTAGGGAGTTCCAGGGCAAGGGTCTGAATTGACTGCTCTTTCCATTCTTGAAAGGCCACTTCTGGATTCTATTCAAAAGGATCATCATCTTTTCCTTTCAGTGTTTCATATAGAGGCCCAGCTAGTAGACTGTAGTTAGGGATCCAGAAGCAGCAAACCCTGGCCTCCCCAGGAACCCCTAAGTTGTCTTCTAGTTTTAGAAAGGGGTAAGGCTGAAAATGGTTTCTTCCCTTTCCTGGGATGGGCTTCTCTGACCTTCTGTGAGAATGAAGCCCAGGCAGGTCACCGCAGTCTGTGATATTTGAGCTTTTTCTTGGACAACTTCTATCCTTTATTGGCTTGGTAGTTCAGAGGCCTCCTTAGTAGGGCTGGCGATCAGAATGTCGTCTGCATATTGAAGGAGGGTTTCCTTTTCCAGAGGTAGAACTTTTAGGTCTTTAGCTAAGCTTTCCCCAAAGACGGTGTGGGAATTTTTGCACCCTTGGGTCCAGACGGCCCGGAAGTATTGTTTTAGTTGTATGTTGAGTCCTGCCACTCACAAGCCAAAATTTCTTGTGACTCTGGGACTAATGGAATACAAAAGAAGGCATCATTGAAGACTAATACAGAATACCATGTCCTGGTGGTTGGTAGAATGACCAGCAGGGTGTAGGAATTAGGAGCAACTGGAGGTATATCCTCGGTGGCTTCACTGACTGTCCTGACATCCTTTACCAGGTCCCCAGCAGCCCATGGGGCTCTCGTGGTCAGACCAATCCCAGAATATGGAGCTCACCTGGGCAGGTACCCCACCCCCACCCCAGCCCACGGGGCTCTCGTGGTCAGGCCCCTCCCAGGATACAGAGCTACCCTTGCAGGTACCGTGGCAGGGCTGGGCACACAGGAACCGTGCACATAGCCCTCATTGCAGAGCACCCCCAGCTCACCTGTCGCTCAGAGCTGACACAGAGCACCTCAGAGCAGGACTTGAACTAACAAACAGCAGCTGCGACAGGTCTGTGTCCCTGGGCATCACTCCGTGAGGCCTCCCTCCACCTGGTCTTCCAGAGACTTCCACTGCACCCGGGGCACCAGGCCTCTGTCTCCAACCACCACCCACCCCTCCTCTCCCTGACTCCTGGGTTCCTCTCATTAGGAGAGGGTTTTCTTGAAGTTGTCTCCCACTCATGGGCCAGATAAAATGATTAGAAAACAAGCCAAAGCTGCAACCCCTTGTCTATCCTGACTCTCAGGAGCCCACACCTGTTCCTTGGACCTGGCCGGTTCAGCAAGTTCCATTTTCTGCAACTGTGAGCCCCTGAGGGGTGATGATTGGCTGACCTGGGCAGCCTTACCGTGCCGGCCAGCCCTCCCCAGGTGTGCCTGGGTTGAGATCAATATAAATACCACTCCAGGCAGCAAGAGTCCCTGCAGCCGTGCCTGACACCATTTTCTCTGCCCTGTCAGCAGTCTCGGGGCTGGGCTGGTGGGAGGGAGTGAGAGGCCACGGCTTTGTGGGTGGCCCAGTGTGAGTGGGGCTCTGCTGGACTTTCTGCAGCAGTTGCCAGGCTGCCACCTGCTAAAGAAGAGGATGTGTCACCCATACCTGCTGCTGGAATTTCTCCCTGGGCAGAGGTGAGGAAGGAAAAAAGCAGTGGGGGCAGGGACAGGACGGGTATCTCAGGCAGGGAAATGGAAATCTTCCAGAAGAGCACCCAGGGCCAGGACCATCCTGGCTGGCCTGCAGGCACCAAGTCGGCCGGCATGCTGTCACTCGTGTGGCTCTATGGCCCTTCCTCTAGGCTTTCAAGTCCTTGTATATATTCAGGTGTTTTACCTGGGACGGGTGGGAATAGTTCAGCAGCAACTGGCCTGGGGCTCAGCTCACGTTTACTCACAGATGCCTCGGCACGGTGCCCCAGCTTTGCAATGAGGACGCTTGTTGCGTGGGGGCTGCTGGCTGAATGGGAGACGATTCCCCACCACTGACCAACTTCAGAATTGTTTACAACTGGAGCAAGTGCCCTGATACGGTTTTCCTCTGTGTAACTGGTGGGTTCTGTGTTTTTTTCTCTTTTTCGTTTTTGGTTCAAGGTAGATTTTATTCCTCTTTTTTGTATTTACAGATATAAGCATGGAAATAATTTATTCATATAAATACATGTAAGTGCAGGGAATAATTGTTTTTTCTGTTTTATTTTTTAAATTTTATTTCTTTTTAATTTTGAATTTTATATTTTTATACAGCAGGTTCTTATTGGTTATCTATTTTATACATATAAATGTATACATGCCAATCCCAGTCTCTCAACTCCTCCCACCACCACCCCCCCAACAGCTTTCCCCCCTTGTTGTCCATACGTTTGTTGTCTACATCTGTTGCTCTATTTATGCCTTGTAAAATGGTTAATCTGTACAGTTTTTCTAGGTTCCACATATATGCATGAATATACAAGATTTGTTTTTCTCTTTCTGACTCACTTCACTCTGTATGACAGTCTCTAGATCCATCGACGTCTCTACAAATGACCCAATTTCATTCCTTTTCATGGCTTAGTAATATTCCATTTTATATATGTACCACAGCTTTATGCATTTGTCTGTCTGTGGGCATTTAGGTTGCTTCCATTACCTCGATATTGTAAATAGTGATGCAATGAACATTGCGGTGAATGACTCTTTTTGATTTATGGTTTTGTCTGGGTATATGTCCAGTACTGGGATTGCTGTATCATATGGTAATTCTATTGTTAGTTTCTTAAGAAATTCCATATTGTTCTCCATAATGACTGTATCAATTTATATTCCCAACAATAGTGGAAGAGGGTTCCTTTTCTCCACACCCTATCCAGCATTTTTTGTTTGTAGATTTTCTATGATGCCTATTCTACCAGGTGTGAGGTGATACCTCATTGTTGAATCCATTTCGTTGAGCAAGGGGTAGGTCTTGTCTATTACATATTTGGCTTATGGAACGGTATCTGTGCTAATTTCAAACTCTGCTTTTATGCAGCACCCCAACTCACCTTCCCCCTTAAGCAGGCATAAGGTGGTTTTCTAAACTTGAGACCCTGTTCTGTTTTGTAATTCAGTTCATGTGTAGCCAAGTTCACATTCCGTGCATTAGTGATACCTTATGATGTTTCTTTTTCTGTGTCACTTATTTCACGTAGAATCGTCGTGCCTCAATCCACTCATTATGTTGGTACGGGTCTGGTGACATAGATTTCATTGCTGAGTGGTATTCTGTTGTACATAAGAACCGCAACTTCTTTATCCATTATTTGCTCTCTGGGATATTTAACTTGTGCCGTAGAAGAGATTTCTGTAAAAAGAGCCGTCCCAAATTTAGGGGTGGCTGTGTCTTTTTGATTTTAATTTCCCTAAGCTATAGGACCATAAGTGGAAGTGCCCTAGGCTCTGTTGCTTTGTTTTTTAGATGTTTCAGGAAACACCATACACTTCTCCCGAGTGTCTGTTGGCAATTTACATCCCGCCCATCAGCATAACAAGGCTCCCAGTTCTCCATGGCCTGTCCTGCCTTTCTGGATTTTACACTTTTTTCAGATGGCCCTTTTGACCGGGGGGAAGTGAGACTTCATTGTAGTGCAGATTTCCTTTGCAAGTTTGCTTGGTTGGCCAAAAAGGGCGTATGCGTTTTTTCCTGAATATATTCAGGAAAAAACGCATACGCCCTTCTTGGCCAAGTGCATCATTGTGGACGTTCTGCCTCTTTTCCTATGCTTTCAATGCAATTCCAGTCTACCTCCTGAAATCGGTTTCCTGCAATTCTGCCCCGCTTTCAAGTCCTCTTGGCAGCCTTACTTTAGTCTATTTTTGGATGATAGCTGTCATTTATAACTCTGCAGGTTTGTGAATTACAGTGCCCCTGAGCTCCTTTCTTCAACTCGCTTTCTTGTGACCTGGCCGCAACACCGCAGGATGGCTTCAGGCCCTAATCTGGTTCCGGCACGGCACGCTGAGCCTTTGGTTATTTCCTCTTCCTGGTGGGAAATGAGAGTTCAATTTGCCCGTCCAGACACCTCCAGCTAGTCTCTCATTGGTTCTCCCTATTCCTGTTCATCTTCCGCAGAAATTGCAAACTGGGCCAAACAGGAGGTTAAAGGGACTGACTCTCCAAGTCGGGAGAGTGTTAGTAAAGCGTCTGGAATGTTGCACCCGAGTACCAGGGTACGAAAACTGAGACATATTTGAACACGTCTCCCGATCACATGGTTGATCATACTCTAGGTTCCACATGCATGTTTTAGCTGAAGGAAGAATACCTTAAACCTGGGTAGTTGAAACCCGTGGAATGGGTACCATGCAATATGACTTCAAAGGGTCTTCATTTGCTCACCGAACCTCTCCAATCCTATCAGTGCTGCGTTTATGCCCCTGTACACATGCTTGATTCTCTTTCGGAGACATAGCAATCCATAGGTTTTAAGATACTTACTAGTCAGGTACATTCTTAGGCGTTTAATATGCGGTGTTGAGTCCATTTCGTTGAGCAAGGAGTAGCTCTTGTCTATTCCATATTTGGCTTAAGGAACTTTATCTGTGCTCATTTCAATCTCTGGTTTTATGCAGCACCCCAACTCACCTTTCCCCTTAAGCAAGCATAAGTTGGTTTTCTAAATTTGAGACACTGTTCTGTTCTGTAATTCAGTTCCTGTGTAGCCAAGTTTACATTCCGTGTATTAGTGATATCTTATGATGTTTCTATTTCTGTGTGACTTATTTCAGTTAGAATCATCATACCTGAATCCACTCATTGTGCTGCTAAGAGCCTGATGACATAGATTTCATTGCCAAGTGATATTGCATTGTACGTAAATAGCACAACATCTTTATCCATTTTTCAGTTTCTGCGATATTGAACTTGTACTGTAAACGAGGTTATTATAAACAGAGCCGTCCCAAACTTTGGGGTGGCTGTGTCTTTTTGATTTTAATTTCCCTAAGCTATAGGACCATAAGTGGAAGTGCCCTAGGCTCTGTTGCTTTGTTTTTTAGATGTTTCAGGAAACACCATACACTTCTCCCGGGTGTCTGTTGGCAATTTACATCCCGCCCATCAGCATAACAAGGCTCCCAGTTCTCCATGGCCTGTCCTGCCTTTCTGGATTTTACACTTTTTTCAGATGGCCCTTTTGACCGGGGGAAGTGAGACTTCATTGTAGTGCAGATTTCCTTTGCAAGTTTGCTTGGTTGGCCAAAAAGGGCGTATGCGTTTTTTCCTGAATATATTCAGGAAAAAACGCATACGCCCTTTTTGGCCAAGTGCATCATTGTGGACGTTTTGCCTCTTTTCCTATGCTTTCAATGCAATTCCAGTCTACCTCCTGAAATCGGTTTCCTGCAATTCTGCCCCGCTTTCAAGTCCTCTTGGCAGCCTTACTTCAATATATTTTTGGACGATAGCTGTCATTTATAACTCTGCAGGTTTGTGAATTACAGTGCCCCTGAGCTCCTTTCTTCAACTCGCTTTCTTGTGAGCTGGCCGCAACAACGCAGAATGGCTTCAGGCCTTAATCTGGTTCCGGCACGGCACGCTGAGCCTTTGGTTTATTCCTCTTCCCTGTGGGAAATGAGAGTTAAATTTGCCCGTCCAGACACCTCCAGCTAGTCTCTCATTGGTTCTCCCTATTCCTGTTCATCTTCTGCAGAAATTGTAAACTGGGCCAAACAGGAGGTTAAAGGCACTCTCCAAGTCGAGAGAGTGTCAGTAAAGTGTCTGGAATGTTGCACCCGAGTACCAGAGGATGAAAACTGAGACATACTTGAACACGTCTCCCGATCACAGGGTGGATCATACTCTGGGTTCCACATGCATGTTTTTAGGTGAAGGAAGAATACCTTAAACCAGGAGAGTTGAGGCCCGTGGAATGGGTACCATGCAATATGACTTCAAAGGGTCTTTATTTGCTCAACAAAACTCTCCAATCCTATCACTGCTGCGTTTCTGCCCCTGTACACACGCTGAATTCTCTTTCGCAGACATAGCAATCCATAGGTTTTAAGATACTTACTAGTCAGGTACATTCTTAGGCGTTTAATATGCGGTGTTGTGTCCATTTCGTTGAGCAAGGAGTAGATCTTGTCTATTCCATATTTGGCTTAAGGAACTTTATCTGTGCTCATTTCAATCTCTGCTTTTATGCAGCACCCCAACTCACCTTTCCCCTTAAGCAAGCATAAGGTGGTTTTCTAAATTTGAGACCCTGTTCTGTTTTGGAATTCAGTTCCTGTGTAGCCAAGTTTACATTCCGTGTATTAGTGATATCTTATGATGTTTCTTTTTCTGTGTGACTTATTTCAGTTAGAATCATCGTACCTGAATCCACTCATTGTGCTGCTACGGGCCTGATGACATAGATTTCATTGCTGAGTGATACTGCATTGTACGTAAGTACCACAAGTTCTTTATACATTTTTCACTTTCTGTGATATTGAACTTGTACGGTAAACGAGGTTCTTGTAAACAGAGGCGTCCCAAACTGTGGGGTGGCTGTGTCTTTTTTATTTTAATTTCCCTAAACTATAGGACCATAAGTGGAAGTGCCCTAGGCTCTGTTGCTTTGTTTTTTAGATGTTTCAGGAAACACCATACACTTCTCCTGAGTGTCTGTTGGCAATTTACATCCCGCCCATCAGCATAACAAGGCTCCCAGTTCTCCATGGCCTGTCCTGCCTTTCTGGATTTTACACTTTTTTCAGATGGCCCTTTTGACCGGGGGGAAGTAAGACTTCATTGTAGTGCAGATTTCCTTTGCAAGCTTGCTTGGTTGGCCAAAAAGGGCGTATGCGTTTTTTCCTGAATATATTCAGGAAAAAACACATACGCCCTTTTTGGCCAAGTGCATCATTGTGGACGCTCTGCCTCTTTTGCTATGCTTTCAATGCAATTCCAGTCTACCTCCTGAAATCGGTTTCCTGCAATTCTGCCCCGCTTTCAAGTCCTCTTGGCAGCCTTACTTCAGTATATTTTTGGACGATAGCTGTCATTTATAACTCTGCAGGTTTGTGAATTACAGTGCCCCTGAGCTCCTTTCTTCAACTCGCTTTCTTGTGAGCTGGCCGCAACAACGCAGAATGGCTTCAGGCCCCAATCTGGTTCCGGCACGGCACGCTGAGCCTTTGGTTTATTCCTCTTCCCTGTGGGAAATGAGAGTTAAATTTGCCCGTCCAGACACCTCCAGCTAGTCTCTCATTGGTTCTCCCTATTCCTGTTCATCTTCTGCAGAAATTGTAAACTGGGCCAAACAGGAGGTTAAAGGCAATCTCCAAGTCGGGAGAGTGTCAGTAAAGTGTCTGGAATGTTGCACCCGAGTACCAGAGGATGAAAACTGAGACATACTTGAACACGTCTCCCGATCACAGGGTGGATCATACTCTGGGTTCCACATGCATGTTTTTAGGTGAAGGAAGAATACCTTAAACCAGGAGAGTTGAGGCCCGTGGAATGGGTACCATGCAATATGACTTCAAAGGGTCTTCATTTGCTCTCCGAACCTCTCCAATCCTATCACTGCTGCGTTTATACCCCTGTACACACGCTTGATTCTCTTTTGGAGACATAGCAATCCATAGGTTTTAAGATACTTACTAGTCAGGTACATTCTTAGGCGTTTAATATGGGGTGTTGAGTCCATTTCGTTGAGCAAGGAGTAGCTCTTGTCTATTCCATATTTGGCTTAAGGAACTTTATCTGTGCTCATTTCAATCTCTGGTTTTATGCAGCACCCCAACTCACCTTTCCCCTTAAGCAAGCATAAGTTGGTTTTCTAAATTTGAGACCCTGTTCTGTTTTGGAATTCAGTTCCTGTGTAGCCAAGTTTACATTCCGTGTATTAGTGATATCTTATGATGTTTCCTTTGCTGTGTGACTTATTTCAGTTAGAATCATCGTACCTGAATCCACTCATTATGCTGCTACGGGCCTGATGACATAGATTTCATTGCTGAGTGATACTGCATTGTACGTAAGTACCACAAGTTCTTGATCCATTTTTCACTTTCTGTGATATTGAACTTGTACGGTAAACGAGGTTCTTGTAAACAGAGGCGTCCCAAACTTTGGGGTGGCTGTGTCTTTTTGATTTTAATTTCCCTAAGCTATAGGACCATAAGTGGAAGTGCCCTAGGCTCTGTTGCTTGGTTTTTTAGATGTTTCAGGAAACACCATACACTTCTCCCGAGTGTCTGTTGGCAATTTACATCCCACCCATCAGCATAACAAGGCTCCCAGTTCTCCATGGCCTGTCCTGCCTTTCTGGATTTTACACTTTTTTCAGATGACCCTTTTGACCGGGGGGAAGTGAGACTTCATTGTAGTGCAGATTTCCTTTGCAAGTTTGCTTGGTTGGCCAAAAAGGGCGTATGCGTTTTTTCCTGAATATATTCAGGAAAAAACGCATACGTCCTTTTTGGCCAAGTGCATCATTGTGGACGTTCTGCCTCTTTTCCTATGCTTTCAATGCAATTCCAGTCTACCTCCTGAAATCGGTTTCCTGCAATTCTGCCCCGCTTTCAAGTCCTCTTGGCAGCCTTACTTCAGTCTATTTTTGGACGATAGCTGTCATTTATAACTCTGCAGGTTTGTGAATTACAATGCCCCTTAGCTCCTTTCTTCAACTCGCTTTCTTGTGACCTGGCCGCAACACCGCAGGATGGCTTCAGGCCCTAATCTGGTTCCAGCACGGCACGCTGAGCCGTTGGTTAATTCCTCTTCCTGGTGGGGAATGAGAGTTAAATTTGCCCGTCCAGACACCTCCAGCTAGTCTCTCATTGGTTCTCGCTATTCCTGTTCATCTTCCGCAGAAATTGCAAACTGGGCCAAACAGGAGGTTAAAGGGACTGACTCTCCAAGTCGGGAGAGTGTTAGTAAAGCATCTGGAATGTTGCACCCGAGTACCAGGGTACGAAAACTGAGACATATTTGAACACGTCTCCCGATCACATGGTTGATCATACTCTAGGTTCCACATGCATGTTTTAGCTGAAGGAAGAATACCTTAAACCTGGGTATTTGAAACCCGTGGAATGGGTACCATGCAATATGACTTCAAAGGGTCTTCATTTGCTCACCGAACCTCTCCAATCCTATCACTGCTGCGTTAATGCCCCTGTACACATGCTTGATTCTCTTTCGGAGACATAGCAATCCATAGGTTTTAAGATACTTACTAGTCAGGTACATTCTTAGGCGTTTAATATGCGGTGTTGAGTCCATTTCGTTGAGCAAGGAGTAGCTCTTGTCTATTCCATATTTGGCTTAAGGAACTTTATCTGTGCTCATTTCGATCTCTGGTTTTATGCAGCACCCCAACTCACCTTTACCCTTAAGCAAGCATAAGTTGGTTTTCTAAATTTGAGACCCTGTTCTGTTCTGGAATTCAGTTCCTGTGTAGTCAAGTTTACATTCCGTGTATTACTGGTATCTTATGATGTTTCTTTTTCTGTGTGACTTATTTCAGTTAGAATCATCATACCTGAATCCCCTCATTGTGCTGCTAAGTGCCTGATGACATAGATTTCATTGCTGAGTGATATTGCTTTGTAAGTAAATACCACAACTTCTTTATCCATTTTTCACTTTCTGCGAGGTTGAACTTGTACTGTAAACGAGGTTCTTGTAAACAGAGGCGTCCCAAACTTTGGGGTGGCTGTGTCTTTTAGATTTTAATTTCCCTAAGCTATAGGACCATAAGTGGAAGTGCCCTAGGCTCTGTTGCTTTGTTTTTTAGATGTTTCAGGAAACACCATACACTTCTCCCGAGGGTCTGTTGGCAATTTCCATCCCACCCATCAGCATAACAAGGCTCCCAGTTCTCCATGGCGTGTCCTGCCTTTCTGGATTTTACACTTTTTTCAGATGGCCCTTTTGACCGGGGGGAAGTGAGACTTCATTGTAGTGCAGATTTCCTTTGCAAGTTTGCTTGGTTGGCCAAAAAGGGCGTATGCGTTTTTTCCTGAATATATTCAGGAAAAAACGCATACGCCCTTCTTGGCCAAGTGCATCATTGTGGACGTTCTGCCTCTTTTCCTATGCTTTCAATGCAATTCCAGTCTACCTCCTGAAATCGGTTTCCTGCAATTCTGCCCCGCTTTCAAGTCCTCTTGGCAGCCTTACTTTAGTCTATTTTTGGATGATAGCTGTCATTTATAACTCTGCAGGTTTGTGAATTACAGTGCCCCTGAGCTCCTTTCTTCAACTCGCTTTCTTGTGACCTGGCCGCAACACAGCTGGATGGCTTCAGGCCCTAATCTGGTTCCGGCACGGCACGCTGAGCCTTTGGTTATTTCCTCTTCCTGGTGGGAAATGAGAGTTAAATTTGCCCGTCCAGACACCTCCAGCTAGTCTCTCATTGGTTCTCCCTATTCCTGTTCATCTTCCGCAGAAATTGCAAACTGGGCCAAACAGGAGGTTAAAGGGACTGACTCTCCAAGTCGGGAGAGTGTTAGTAAAGCGTCTGGAATGTTGCACCCGAGTACCAGGGTACGAAAACTGAGACATATTTGAACACATCTCCCGATCACATGGTTGATCATACTCTAGGTTCCACATGCATGTTTTAGCTGAAGGAAGAATACCTTAAACCTGGGTAGTTGAAACCCGTGGAATGGGTACCATGCAATATGACTTCAAAGGGTCTTCATTTGCTCACCGAACCTCTCCAATCCTATCAGTGCTGCGTTTATGCCCCTGTACACATGCTTGATTCTCTTTCGGAGACATAGCAATCCATAGGTTTTAAGATACTTACTAGTCAGGTACATTCTTAGGCGTTTAATATGCGGTGTTGAGTCCATTTCGTTGAGCAAGGAGTAGCTCTTGTCTATTCCATATTTGGCTTAAGGAACTTTATCTGTGCTCATTTCAATCTCTGGTTTTATGCAGCACCCCAACTCACCTTTCCCCTTAAGCAAGCATAAGTTGGTTTTCTAAATTTGAGACACTGTTCTGTTCTGTAATTCAGTTCCTGTGTAGCCAAGTTTACATTCCGTGTATTAGTGATATCTTATGATGTTTCTATTTCTGTGTGACTTATTTCAGTTAGAATCATCATACCTGAATCCACTCATTGTGCTGCTAAGAGCCTGATGACATAGATTTCATTGCCAAGTGATATTGCATTGTACGTAAATAGCACAACATCTTTATCCATTTTTCAGTTTCTGCGATATTGAACTTGTACTGTAAACGAGGTTATTATAAACAGAGCCGTCCCAAACTTTGGGGTGGCTGTGTCTTTTTGATTTTAATTTCCCTAAGCTATAGGACCATAAGTGGAAGTGCCCTAGGCTCTGTTGCTTTGTTTTTTAGATGTTTCAGGAAACACCATACACTTCTCCCGAGTGTCTGTTGGCAATTTACATCCCGCCCATCAGCATAACAAGGCTCCCAGTTCTCCATGGCCTGTCCTGCCTTTCTGGATTTTACACTTTTTTCAGATGGCCCTTTTGACCGGGGGGAAGTGAGACTTCATTGTAGTGCAGATTTCCTTTGCAAGTTTGCTTGGTTGGCCAAAAAGGGCGTATGCGTTTTTTCCTGAATATATTCAGGAAAAAACGCATACGCCCTTTTTGGCCAAGTGCATCATTGTGGACGTTCTGCCTCTTTTCCTATGCTTTCAATGCAATTCCAGTCTACCTCCTGAAATCGGTTTCCTGCAATTCTGCCCCGCTTTCAAGTCCTCTTGGCAGCCTTACTTCAATATATTTTTGGACGATAGCTGTCATTTATAACTCTGCAGGTTTGTGAATTACAGTGCCCCTGAGCTCCTTTCTTCAACTCGCTTTCTTGTGAGCTGGCCACAACAACGCAGAATGGCTTCAGGCCCCAATCTGGTTCCGGCACGGCACGCTGAGCCTTTGGTTTATTCCTCTTCCCTGTGGGAAATGAGAGTTAAATTTGCCCGTCCAGACACCTCCAGCTAGTCTCTCATTGGTTCTCCCTATTCCTGTTCATCTTCTGCAGAAATTGTAAACTGGGCCAAACAGGAGGTTAAAGGCACTCTCCAAGTCGGGAGAGTGTCAGTAAAGTGTCTGGAATGTTGCACCCGAGTACCAGAGGATGAAAACTGAGACATACTTGAACACGTCTCCCGATCACAGGGTGGATCATACTCTGGGTTCCACATGCATGTTTTTAGGTGAAGGAAGAATACCTTAAACCAGGAGAGTTGAGGCCCGTGGAATGGGTACCATGCAATATGACTTCAAAGGGTCTTCATTTGCTCTCCGAACCTCTCCAATCCTATCACTGCTGCGTTTATACCCCTGTACACACGCTTGATTCTCTTTTGGAGACATAGCAATCCATAGGTTTTAAGATACTTACTAGTCAGGTACATTCTTAGGCGTTTAATATGGGGTGTTGAGTCCATTTCGTTGAGCAAGGAGTAGCTCTTGTCTATTTCATATTTGGCTTAAGGAACTTTATCTGTGCTCATTTCAATCTCTGGTTTTATGCAGCACCCCAACTCACCTTTCCCCTTAAGCAAGCATAAGTTGGTTTTCTAAATTTGAGACCCTGTTCTGTTTTGGAATTCAGTTCCTGTGTAGCCAAGTTTACATTCCGTGTATTAGTGATATCTTATGATGTTTCTTTTGCTGTGTGACTTATTTCAGTTAGAATCATCGTACCTGAATCCACTCATTATGCTGCTACGGGCCTGATGACATAGATTTCATTGCTGAGTGATACTGCATTGTACGTAAGTACCACAAGTTCTTGATCCATTTTTCACTTTCTGTGATATTGAACTTGTACGGTAAACGAGGTTCTTGTAAACAGAGGCGTCCCAAACTTTGGGGTGGCTGTGTCTTTTTGATTTTAATTTCCCTAAGCTATAGGACCATAAGTGGAAGTGCCCTAGGCTCTGTTGCTTGGTTTTTTAGATGTTTCAGGAAACACCATACACTTCTCCCGAGTGTCTGTTGGCAATTTACATCCCATCCATCAGCATAACAAGGCTCCCAGTTCTCCATGGCCTGTCCTGCCTTTCTGGATTTTACACTTTTTTCAGATGGCCCTTTTGACCGGGGGGAAGTGAGACTTCATTGTAGTGCAGATTTCCTTTGCAAGTTTGCTTGGTTGGCCAAAAAGGGCGTATGCGTTTTTTCCTGAATATATTCAGGAAAAAACGCATACGTCCTTTTTGGCCAAGTGCATCATTGTGGACGTTCTGCCTCTTTTCCTATGCTTTCAATGCAATTCCAGTCTACCTCCTGAAATCGGTTTCCTGCAATTCTGCCCCGCTTTCAAGTCCTCTTGGCAGCCTTACTTCAGTCTATTTTTGGACGATAGCTGTCATTTATAACTCTGCAGGTTTGTGAATTACAATGCCCCTTAGCTCCTTTCTTCAACTCGCTTTCTTGTGACCTGGCCGCAACACCGCAGGATGGCTTCAGGCCCTAATCTGGTTCCAGCACGGCACGCTGAGCCGTTGGTTAATTCCTCTTCCTGGTGGGGAATGAGAGTTAAATTTGCCCGTCCAGACACCTCCAGCTAGTCTCTCATTGGTTCTCGCTATTCCTGTTCATCTTCCGCAGAAATTGCAAACTGGGCCAAACAGGAGGTTAAAGGGACTGACTCTCCAAGTCGGGAGAGTGTTAGTAAAGCGTCTGGAATGTTGCACCCGAGTACCAGGGTACGAAAACTGAGACATATTTGAACACGTCTCCCGATCACATGGTTGATCATACTCTAGGTTCCACATGCATGTTTTAGCTGAAGGAAGAATACCTTAAACCTGGGTAACTGAAACCCGTGGAATGGGTACCATGCAATATGACTTCAAAGGGTCTTCATTTGCTCACCGAACCTCTCCAATCCTATCACTGCTGCGTTTATGCCCCTGTACACATGCTTGATTCTCTTTCGGAGACATAGCAATCCATAGGTTTTAAGATACTTACTAGTCAGGTACATTCTTAGGCGTTTAATATGCGGTGTTGAGTCCATTTCGTTGAGCAAGGAGTAGCTCTTGTCTATTCCATATTTGGCTTAAGGAACTTTATCTGTGCTCATTTCAATCTCTGGTTTTATGCAGCACCCCAACTCACCTTTCCCCTTAAGCAAGCATAAGGTGGTTTTCTAAATTTGAGACCCTGTTCTGTTTTGGAATTCAGTTCCTGTGTAGCCAAGTTTACATTCCGTGTATTAGTGATATCTTATGATGTTTCTTTTTCTGTGTGACTTATTTCAGTTAGAATCATCGTACCTGAATCCACTCATTATGCTGCTATGGGCCTGATGACATAGATTTCATTGCTGAGTGATATTGCTTTGTAAGTAAATACCACAACTTCTTTATCCATTTTTCACTTTCTGCGACATTGAACATGTACTGTAAACGAGGTTCTTGTAAAGAGAGGCGTCCCAAACTTTGAGGTGGCTGTGTGTTTTTGATTTTAATTTCCCTAAGCTATAGGACCATAAGTGGAAGTGCCCTAGGCTCTGTTGCTTTGTTTTTTAGATGTTTCAGGAAACACCATACACTTCTCCCGAGTGTCTGTTGGCAATTTACATCCCGCCCATCAGCATAACAAGGCTCCCAGTTCTCCATGGCCTGTCCTGCCTTTCTGGATTTTACACTTTTTTCAGATGGCCCTTTTGACCGGGGGGAAGTGAGACTTCATTGTAGTGCAGATTTCCTTTGCAAGCTTGCTTGGTTGGCCAAAAAGAGCGTATGCGTTTTTTCCTGAATATATTTAGGAAAAAACACATACGCCCTCTTTGGCCAAGTGCATCATTGTGGACGCTCTGCCTCTTTTCTTATGCTTTCAATGCAATTCCAGTCTACCTCCTGAAATCGGTTTCCTGCAATTCTGCCCCGCTTTCAAGTCCTCTTGGCAGCCTTACTTCAGTCTATTTTTGGACGATAGCTGTCATTTATAACTCTGCAGGTTTGTGAATTACAGTGCCCCTGAGCTCCTTTCTTCAACTCGCTTTCTTGTGAGCTGGCCTCAACACCGCAGGATGGCTTCAGGCCCTAATCTGGTTCCGGCACGGCACGCTGAGCCTTTGGTTAATTCCTCTTCCTGGTGGGAAATGAGAGTTAAATTTGCCCGTCCAGACACCTCCAGCTAGTCTCTCATTGGTTCTCACTATTCCTGTTCATCTTCCGCAGAAATTGCAAACTGGGCCAAACAGGAGGTTAAAGGGACTGACTCTCCAAGTCGGGAGAGTGTTAGTAAAGCGTCTGGAATGTTGCACCCGAGTACCAGGGTACGAAAACTGAGACATATTTGAACACGTCTCCCGATCACATGGTTGATCATACTCTAGGTTCCACATGCATGTTTTAGCTGAAGGAAGAATACCTTAAACCTGGGTAGTTGAAACCCGTGGAATGGGTACCATGCAATATGACTTCAAAGGGTCTTCATTTGCTCACCGAACCTCTCCAATCCTATCAGTGCTGCGTTTATGCCCCTGTACACATGCTTGATTCTCTTTCGGAGACATAGCAATCCATAGGTTTTAAGATACTTACTAGTCAGGTACATTGTTAGGCGTTTAATATGCGGTGTTGAGTCCATTTCGTTGAGCAAGGAGTAGCTCTTGTCTATTCCATATTTGGCTTAAGGAACTTTATCTGTGCTCATTTCAATCTCTGGTTTTATGCAGCACCCCAACTCACCTTTCCCCTTAAGCAAGCATAAGGTGGTTTTCTAAATTTGAGACCCTGTTCTGTTTTGGAATTCAGTTCCTGTGTAGCCAAGTTTACATTCCGTGTATTAGTGATATCTTATGATGTTTCTTTTTCTGTGTGACTTATTTCAGTTAGAATCATCGTACCTGAATCCACTCATTGTGCTGCTACGGGCCTGATGACATAGATTTCATTGCTGAGTGATACTGCATTGTACGTAAGTACCACAAGTTCTTTATCCATTTTTCACTTTCTGTGATATTGAACTTGTACGGTAAACGAGGTTCTTGTAAACAGAGGCGTCCCAAACTTTGGGGTGGCTGTGTCTTTTTGATTTTAATTTCCCTAAGCTATAGGACCATAAGTGAAAGTGCCCTAGGCTCTGTTGCTTTGTTTTTTAGATGTTTCAGGAAACACCATACACTTCTCCCGAGTGTCTGTTGGCAATTTGCATACCGCCCATCAGCATAACAAGGCTCCCAGTTCTCCATGGCCTGTCCTGCCTTTCTGGATTTTACACTTTTTTCAGATTGCCCTTTTGACCGGGGGGAAGTGAGACTTCATTGTAGTGCAGATTTCCTTTGCAAGTTTGCTTGGTTGGCCAAAAAGTGCATATGCGTTTTTTCCTGAATATATTCAGGAAAAAACGCATACGCCCTTTTTGGCCAAGTGCATCATTGTGGACGTTCTGCCTCTTTTCCTATGCTTTCAGTGCAATTCCAGTCTACCTCCTGAAATCGGTTTCCTGCAATTCTGCCCCGCTTTCAAGTCCTCTTGGCAGCCTTACTTCAGTATATTTTTGGACGATAGCTGTCATTTATAACTCTGCAGGTTTGTGAATTACAGTGCCCCTGAGCTCCTTTCTTCAACTCGCTTTCTTGTGACCTGGCCGCAACACAGCAGGATGGCTTCAGGCCCTAATCTGGTTCCGGCACGGCACGCTGAGCCTTTGGTTAATTCCTCTTCCTGGTGGGAAATGAGAGTTAAATTTGCCCATCCAGACACCTCCAGCTAGTCTCTCATTGGTTCTCGCTATTCCTGTTCATCTTCCGCAGAAATTGCAAACTGGGCCAAACAGGAGGTTAAAGGGACTGACTCTCCAAGTCGGGAGAGTGTTAGTAAAGCGTCTGGAATGTTGCACCCGAGTACCAGGGTACGAAAACTTAGACATATTTGAACACGTCTCCCGATCACATGGTTGATCATACTCTAGGTTCCACATGCATGTTTTAGCTGAAGGAAGAATACCTTAAACCTGGGTAGTTGAAACCCGTGGAATGGGTACCATGCAATATGACTTCAAAGGGTCTTCATTTGCTCACCAAACCTCTCCAATCCTATCAGTGCTGCGTTTATGCCCCTGTACACATGCTTGATTCTCTTTCGGAGACATAGCAATCCATAGGTTTTAAGATACTTACTAGTCAGGTACATTCTTAGGCGTTTAATATGCGGTGTTGAGTCCATTTCGTTGAGCAAGGAGTAGCTCTTGTCTATTCCATATTTGGCTTAAGGAACTTTATCTGTGCTCATTTCAATCTCTGGTTTTATGCAGCACCCCAACTCACCTTTCCCCTTAAGCAAGCATAAGTTGGTTTTCTAAATTTGAGACCCTGTTCTGTTCTGTAATTCAGTTCCTGTGTAGCCAAGTTTACATTCCGTGTATTAGTGATATCTTATGATGTTTCTTTTTCTGTGTGACTTATTTCAGTTAGAATCATCGTACCTGAATCCACTCATTATGCTGCTATGGGCCTGATGACATAGATTTCATTGCTGGGTGATACTGCATTGTACGTAAGTACCACAAGTTCTTTATGCATTTTTCACTTTCTGTGATATTGAACTTGTACGGTAAACGAGGTTCTTGTAAACAGAGGCGTCCCAGACTTTGGGGTGGCTGTGTCTTTTTGATTTTAATTTCCCTAAGCTATAGGACCATAAGTGGAAGTGCCCTAGGCTCTGTTGCTTTGTTTTTTAGATGTTTCAGGAAACACCATACACTTCTCCCGAGTGTCTGTTGGCAATTTACATCCCGCCCATCAGCATAAAAAGGCTCCCTGTTCTCCATGGCCTGTCCTGCCTTTCTGGATTTTACACTTTTTTCACATGGCCCATTTGACCGGGCGGATTTGAGACTTCATTGTAGTGCAGATTTTCTTTGCAAGCTTGCTTGGTTGGCCAAAAAGGGCGTATGCGTTTTTTCCTGAATATATTCAGGAAAAAACGCATACGCCCTTTTTGGACAAGTGCATCATTGTGGACGCTCTGCCTCTTTTCCTATGCTTTCAATGCAATTCCAGTCTACCTCCTGAAATCGGATTCCTTCAATTCTGCCCCGCTTTCAAGTCCTCTTGGCAGGCTTACTTCAGTATATTTTTGGACGATAGCTGTCATTTATAACTCTGCAGGTTTGTGAATTACAGTGCCCCTGAGCTCCTTTCTTCAACTCGCTTTCTTGTGACCTGGCCGCAACACCGCAGGATGGCTTCAGGCCCTAATCTGGTTCCGGCACGGCACGCTGAGCCTTTGTTTAATTCCTCTTCGTGGTGGGAAATGAGAGTTAAATTTGCCCGTCCAGACACCTCCAGCTAGTCTCTCATTGGTTCTCGCTATTCCTGTTCATCTTCCGCAGAAATTGCAAACTGGGCCAAACAGGAGGTTAAAGGGACTGACTCTCCAAGTCGGGAGAGTGTTAGTAAAGCGTCTGGAATGTTGCACCCGAGTACCAGGGTACGAAAACTTAGACATATTTGAACACGTCTCCCGATCACATGGTTGATCATACTCTAGGTTCCACATGCATGTTTTAGCTGAAGGAAGAATACCTTAAACCTGGGTAACTGAAACCCGTGGAATGGGTACCATGCAATATGACTTCAAAGGGTCTGCATTTGCTCACCAAACCTCTCCAATCCTATCACTGCTGCGTTTATCCCCATGTACACATGCTTGATTCTCTTTCGGAGACATAGCAATCCATAGGTTTTAAGATACTTACTAGTCAGGTACATTCTTAGGCATTTAATATGGGGTGTTGAGTCCATTTCATTGAGCAAGGAGTAGCTCTTGTCTATTCCATATTTGGCTTAAGGAACTTTATCTGTGCTCATTTCAATCTCTGCTTTTATGCAGCACCCCAACTCACCTTTCCCCTTAAGCAAGCATAAGGTGGTTTTCTAAATTTGAGACCCTGTTCTGTTTTGGAATTCAGTTCCTGTGTAGCCAAGTTTACATTCCGTGTATTAGTGATATCTTATGATGTTTCTTTTTCTGTGTGACTTATTTCAGTTAGAATCATCGTACCTGAATCCACTCATTGTACTGCTATGGGCCTGATGACATAGATTTCATTGCTGAGTGATACTGCATTGTACGTAAGTACCACAAGTTCTTTATCCATTTTTCACTTTCTGTGATATTGAACTTTTACGGTAAACGAGGTTCTTGTAAACAGAGGCGTCCCAAACTTTGGGGTGGCTGTGTCTTTTTGATTTTAATTTCCCTAAGCTATAGGACCATAAGTGGAAGTGCCCTAGGCTCTGTTGCTTTGTTTTTTAGATGTTTCAGGAAACACCATACACTTCTCCCTATTGTCTGTTGGCAATTTACATCCCGCCCATCAGCATAACAAGGCTCCCAGTTCTCCATGGCCTGTCCTGCCTTTCTGGATTTTACACTTTTTTCAGATGGCCCTTTTGACTGGGGGGAAGTGAGACTTCATTGTAGTGCAGATTTCCTTTACAAGCTTGCTTGGTTGGCCAAAAAGTGAGTATGCGTTTTTCCTGAGTATATTCAGGGAAAAAGGCATAGGCCCTTTTTGTCCAAGTGCATCATTGTGGACGTTCTGCCTCTTTTCCTATGCTTTCAATGCAATTCCAGTCTACCTCCTGAAATCGGATTCCTTCAATTCTGCCCCGCTTTCAAGTCCTCTTGGCAGCCTTACTTCAGTATATTTTTGGACGATAGCTGTCATTTATAACTCTGCAGGTTTGTGAATTACAGTGCCCCTGAGCTCCTTTCTTCAACTCGCTTTCTTGTGACCTGGCCGCAACACCGCAGGATGGCTTCAGGCCCTAATCTGGTTCCGGCACGGCACGCTGAGCCTTTGTTTAATTCCTCTTCGTGGTGGGAAATGAGAGTTAAATTTGCCCGTCCAGACACCTCCAGCTAGTCTCTCATTGGTTCTCGCTATTCCTGTTCATCTTCCGCAGAAATTGCAAACTGGGCCAAACAGGAGGTTAAAGGGACTGACTCTCCAAGTCGGGAGAGTGTTAGTAAAGCGTCTGGAATGTTGCACCCGAGTACCAGGGTACGAAAACTTAGACATATTTGAACACGTCTCCCGATCACATGGTTGATCATACTCTAGGTTCCACATGCATGTTTTAGCTGAAGGAAGAATACCTTAAACCTGGGTAACTGAAACCCGTGGAATGGGTACCATGCAATATGACTTCAAAGGGTCTGCATTTGCTCACCAAACCTCTCCAATCCTATCACTGCTGCGTTTATCCCCATGTACACATGCTTGATTCTCTTTCGGAGACATAGCAATCCATAGGTTTTAAGATACTTACTAGTCAGGTACATTTTTAGGCGTTTAATATGGGGTGTTGAGTCCATTTCATTGAGCAAGGAGTAGCTCTTGTCTATTCCATATTTGGCTTAAGGAACTTTATCTGTGCTCATTTCAATCTCTGGTTTTATGCAGCACCCCAACTCACCTTTCCCCTTAAGCAAGCATAAGGTGGTTTTCTAAATTTGAGACCCTGTTCTGTTTTGGAATTCAGTTCCTGTGTAGCCAAGTTTACATTCCGTGTATTAGTGATATCTTATGATGTTTCTTTTTCTGTGTGACTTATTTCAGTTAGAATCATCGTACCTGAATCCACTCATTGTGCTGCTACGGGCCTGATGACATAGATTTCATTGCTGAGTGATACTGCATTGTACGTAAGTACCACAAGTTCTTTATCCATTTTTCACTTTCTGTGATATTGAACTTGTACGGTAAACGAGGTTCTTGTAAACAGAGGCGTCCCAAACTTTGGGGTGGCTGTGTCTTTTTGATTTTAATTTCCCTAAGCTATAGGACCATAAGTGGAAGTGCCCTAGGCTCTGTTGCTTTGTTTTTTAGATGTTTCAGGAAACACCATACACTTCTCACGAGTGTCTGTTGGCAATTTGCATACCGCCCATCAGCATAACAAGGCTCCCAGTTCTCCATGGCCTGTCCTGCCTTTCTGGATTTTACACTTTTTTCAGATGGCCCTTTTGACCGGGGGGAAGTGAGACTTCATTGTAGTGCAGATTTCCTTTGCAAGTTTGCTTCGTTGGCCAAAAAGTGCATATGCGTTTTTTCCTGAATATATTCAGGAAAAAACGCATACGCCCTTTTTGACCAAGTGCATCATTGTGGACGTTCTGCCTCTTTTCCTATGCTTTCAGTGCAATTCCAGTCTACCTCCTGAAATCGGTTTCCTGCAATTCTGCTCTGCTTTCAAGTCCTCTTGGCAGCCTTACTTCAGTCTATTTTTGGAGGATAGCTGTCATTTATAACTCTGCAGGTTTGTGAATTACAGTGCCCCTGAGCTCCTTTCTTCAACTCGCTTTCTTGTGAACTGGCCGCAACACCGCAGGATGGCTTCAGGCCCTAATCTGGTTCCGGCACGGCACGCTGAGCCTTTGGTTAATTCCTCTTCCTGGTGGGAAATGAGAGTTAAATTTGCCCGTCCAGACACCTCCAGCTAGTCTCTCATTGGTTCTCGCTATTCCTGTTCATCTTCCGCAGAAATTGCAAACTGGGCCAAACAGGAGGTTAAAGGGACTGACTCTCCAAGTCGGGAGAGTGTTAGTAAAGCGTCTGGAATGTTGCACCTGAGTACCAGGGTACGAAAACTGAGACATATTTGAACACGTCTCCCGATCCCATGGTTGATCATACTCTAGGTTCCACATGCATGTTTTAGCTGAAGGAAGAATACCTTAAACCTGGG
Organism: Grampus griseus; assembly: GCF_964374135.1. Classification (NCBI taxonomy): domain Eukaryota; kingdom Metazoa; phylum Chordata; class Mammalia; order Artiodactyla; family Delphinidae; genus Grampus; species Grampus griseus. The sequence goes on along the minus strand of NW_028133363.1, from coordinate 154,326 downwards.
TAGTTGAAACCCGTGGAATGGGTACCATGCAATATGATTTCAAAGGGTCTTCATTTGCTCACCGAACCTCTCCAATCCTATCACTGCTGCGTTTATGCCCCTGTACACATGCTTGATTCTCTTTCGGAGACATAGCAATCCATAAGTTTTAAGATACTTACTAGTCAGGTACATTCTTAGGCGTTTAATATGCGGTGTTGAGTCCATTTCGTTGAGCAAGGAGTAGCTCTTGTCTATTCCATATTTGGCTTAAGGAAATTTTTCTGTGCTCATTTCAATCTCTGGTTTTATGCAGCACCCCAACTCAGCTTTCCCTTTAAGCAAGCATAAGTTGCTTTTCTAAATTTGAGACCCTGTTCTGTTCTGTAATTCAGACCCTGTGTAGCCAAGTTTACATTCCGTGTATTAGTGATATCTTATGATGTTTCTTTTTCTGTGTGACTTATTTCAGTTAGAATCATCGTACCTGAATCCACTCATTGTGCTGCTACGGGCCTGATGACATAGATTTCATTGCTGAGTGATATTGCTTTGTAAGTAAATACCACAACTTCTTTATCCATTTTTCACTTTCTGCGACGTTGAACATGTACTGTAAACGAGGTTCTTGTAAACAGAGGCGTCCCAAACTTTGGGGTGGCTGTGTCTTTTTGATTTTAATTTCCCTAAGCTATAGGACCATAAGTGGAAGTGCCCTAGGCTCTGTTGCTTTGTTTTTTAGATGTTTCAGGAAACACCATACACTTCTCCCGAGTGTCTGTTGGCAATTTACATCCCGCCCCTCAGCATAACAAGGCTCCCAGTTCTCCATGGCCTGTCCTGCCTTTCTGGATTTTACACTTTTTTCAGATGGCCCTTTTGACCGGGGGGAAGTGAGACTTCATTGTAGTGCAGATTTCCTTTGCAAGCTTGCTTGGTTGGCCAAAAAGGGCGTATGCGTTTTTTCCTGAATATATTCAGGAAAAAACGCATACGCCCTTTTTGTCCAAGTGCATCATTGTGGACGTTCTGCCTCTTTTCCTATGCTTTCAATGCAATTCCAGTCTACCTCCTGAAATCGGTTTCCTGCAATTCTGCCCCGCTTTCAAGTCCTCTTGGCAGCCTTACTTCAGTATATTTTTGGACGATAGCTGTCGTTTATAACTCTGCAGGTTTGTGAATTACAGTGCCCCTGAGCTCCTTTCTTCAACTCGCTTTCTTTTGAGCTGGCCACAACACCGCAGGATGGCTTCAGGCCCTAATCTGGTTCCGGCACGGCACGCTGAGCCTTTGGTTATTTCCTCTTCCTGGTGGGAAATGAGAGTTAAATTTGCCCGTCCAGACACCTCCAGCTAGTCTCTCATTGGTTCTCCCTATTCCTGTTCATCTTCCGCAGAAATTGCAAACTGGGCCAAACAGGAGGTTAAAGGCGCTGACTCTCCAAGTGGGGAGAGTGTTAGTAAAGCGTCTGGAATGTTGCACCCGAGTACCAGGGGAGGAAAACTGAGACATATTTGAACACGTCTCTCGTTCACACGGTTGATCATACTCTGGGTTCCACATGCATGTTTTAGCTGAAGGAAGAATACCTTAAACCTGGAGAGTTGAGACCTGTGGAATGGGTACCATGCAATATGACTTCAAAGGGTCTTCATTTGCTCACCGAACCTCTCCAATCCTATCACTGCTGCATTTATGCCCCTGTACACATGCTTGATTCTCTTTTGGAGACATAGCAATCCATAGGTTTTAAGATACTTACTAGTCAGGTACATTCTTAGGCGTTTAATATGGGGTGTTGAGTCCATTTCATTGAGCAAGGAGTAGCTATTGTCTATTCCATATTTGGCTTAAGGAACTTTATCTGTGCTCATTTCAATCTCTGGTTTTATGCAGCACCCCAACTCACCTTTCCCCTTAAGCAAGCATAAGTTGGTTTTCTAAATTTGAGACCCTGTTCTGTTTTGGAATTCAGTTCCTGTGTAGCCAAGTTTACATTCCGTGTATTAGTGATATCTTATGATGTTTCTTTTTCTGTGTGACTTATTTCAGTTAGAATCATCGTACCTGAATCCACTCATTATGCTGCTACGGGCCTGATGACATAGATTTCATTGCTGAGTGATACTGCATTGTACATAAGTACCACAAGTTCCTTATCCATTTTTCACTTTCTGTGATATTGAACTTGTACGGTAAACGAGGTTCTTGTAAACAGAGGCGTCCCAACCTTTGGGGTGGCTGTGTCTTTTTGATTTTAATTTCCCTAAGCTATAGGACCATAAGTGGAAGTGCCCTAGGCTCTGTTGCTTTGTTTTTTAGATGTTTCAGGAAACACCATACACTTCTCCCGAGTGTCTGTTGGCAATTTCCATCCCGCCCATCAGCATAACAAGGCTCCCAGTTCTCCATGGCCTGTCCTGCCTTTCTGGATTTTACACTTTTTTCAGATGGCCCTTTTGACCGGGGGGAAGTGAGACTTCATTGTAGTGCAGATTTCCTTTGCAAGTTTGCTTGGTTGGCCAAAAAGGGCGTATGCGTTTTTTCCTGAATATATTCAGGAAAAAACGCATACGCCCTTTTTGGCCAAGTGCATCATTGTGGACGTTCTGCCTCTTTTCCTATGCTTTCAATGCAATTCCAGTCTACCTCCTGAAATCGGTTTCCTGCAATTCTGCCCCGCTTTCAAGTCCTCTTGGCAGCCTTACTTTAGTCTATTTTTGGATGATAGCTGTCATTTATAACTGTGCAGGTTTGTGAATTACAGTGCCCCTGAGCTCCTTTCTTCAACTCGCTTTCTTTTGACCTGGCCGCAACACCGCAGGATGGCTTCAGGCCCTAATCTGGTTCCGGCACGGCACGCTGAGCCTTTGGTTAATTCCTCTTCCTGGTGGGAAATGAGAGTTAAATTTGCCCGTCCAGACACCTCCAGCTAGTCTCTCATTGGTTCTCCCTATTCCTGTTCATCTTCCGCAGAAATTGCAAACTGGGCCAAACAGGAGGTTAAAGGGACTGACTCTCCAAGTCGGGAGAGTGTTAGTAAAGCGTCTGGAATGTTGCACCCGAGGACCAGGGTACGAAAACTGAGACATATTTGAACACGTCTCCCGATCACATGGTTGATCATACTCTAGGTTCCACATGCATGTTTTAGCTGAAGGAAGAATACCTTAAACCTGGGTAACTGAAACCCGTGGAATGGGTACCATGCAATATGACTTCAAAGGGTCTTCATTTGCTCACCAAACCTCTCCAATCCTATCACTGCTGCGTTTATGCCCCTGTACACATGCGTGATTCTCTTTCGGAGACATAGCAATCCATAGGTTTTAAGATACTTTCTAGTCAGGTACATTTTTAGGCGTTTAATATGGGGTGTTGAGTCCATTTCATTGAGCAAGGAGTAGGTCTTGTCTATTCCATATTTGGCTTAAGGAACTTTATCTGTGCTCATTTCAATCTCTGGTTTTATGCAGCACCCCAACTCACCTTTCCCCTTAAGCAAGCATAAGGTGGTTTTCTAAATTTGAGACCCTGTTCTGTTTTGGAATTCAGTTCCTGTGTAGCCAAGTTTACATTCCGTGTATTAGTGATATCTTATGATGTTTCTTTTTCTGTGTGACTTATTTCAGTTAGAATCATCGTACCTGAATCCACTCATTGTGCTGCTACGGGCCTGATGACATAGATTTCATTGCTGAGTGATACTGCATTGTACGTAAGTACCACAAGTTCTTTATCCATTTTTCACTTTCTGTGATATTGAACTTGTACGGTAAACGAGGTTCTTGTAAACAGAGGCGTCCCAAACTTTGGGGTGGCTGTGTCTTTTTTATTTTAATTTCCCTAAGCTATAGGACCATAAGTGGAAGTGCCCTAGGCTCTGTTGCTTTGTTTATTAGATGTTTCAGGAAACACCATACACTTCTCCCGAGTGTCTGTTGGCAATTTGCATACCGCCCATCAGCATAACAAGGCTCCCAGTTCTCCATGGCCTGTCCTGCCTTTCTGGATTTTACACTTTTTTCAGATGGCACTTTTGACCGGGGGGAAGTGAGACTTCATTGTAGTGCAGATTTCCTTTGCAAGCTTGCTTGGTTGGCCAAAAAGTGCATATGCGTTTTTTCCTGAATATATTCAGGAAAAAACGCATACGCCCTTTTTGGCCAAGTGCATCATTGTGGACGTTCTGCCTCTTTTCCTATGCTTTCAGTGCAATTCCAGTCTACCTCCTGAAATCGGTTTCCTGCAATTCTGCCCCGCTTTCAAGTCCTCTTGGCAGCCTTACTTCAGTATATTTTTGGACGATAGCTGTCATTTATAACTCTGCAGGTTTGTGAATTACAGTGCCCCTGAGCTCCTTTCTTCAACTCGCTTTCTTGTGCCCTGGCCGCAACACCGCAGGATGGCTTCAGGCCCTAATCTTGTTCCGGCACGGCACGCTGAGCCGTTGGTTAATTCCTCTTCTTGGTGGGAAATGAGAGTTAAATTTGCCCATCCAGACACCTCCAGCTAGTCTCTCATTGGTTCTCGCTATTCCTGTTCATCTTCTGCAGAAATTGCAAACTGGGCCAAACAGGAGGTTAAAGGCGCTGACTCTCCAAGTGGGGAGAGTGTTAGTAAAGCGTATGGAATGTTGCACCCGAGTACCAGGGGAGGAAAACTGAGACATATTTCCACACGTCCCCCGATCACATGGTTGATCATACTCTAGGTTCCACATGCATGTTTTAGCTGAAGGAAGAATACCTTAAACCTGGGTAACTGAAACCCGTGGAATGGGTACCATGCAATATGACTTCAAAGGGTCTTCATTTGCTCACCAAACCTCTCCAATCCTATCACTGCTGCGTTTATGCCCCTGTACACATGCTTGATTCTCTTTCGGAGACATAGCAATCCATAGGTTTTAAGATACTTACTAGTCAGGTACATTTTTAGGCGTTTAATATGGGGTGTTGAGTCCATTTCATTGAGCAAGGAGTAGCTCTTGTCTATTCCATATTTGGCTTAAGGAACTTTATCTGTGCTCATTTCAATCTCTGGTTTTATGCAGCACCCCAACTCACCTTTCCCCTTAAGCAAGCATAAGGTGGTTTTCTAAATTTGAGACCCTGTTCTGTTTTGGAATTCAGTTCCTGTGTAGCCAAGTTTACATTCCGTGTATTAGTGATATCTTATGATGTTTCTTTTTCTGTGTGACTTATTTCAGTTAGAATCATCGTACCTGAATCCACTCATTGTGCTGCTACGGGCCTGATGACATAGATTTCATTGCTGAGTGATACTGCATTGTACGTAAGTACCACAAGTTCTTTATCCATTTTTCACTTTCTGTGATATTGAACTTGTACGGTAAACGAGGTTCTTGTAAACAGAGGCGTCCCAAACTTTGGGGTGGCTGTGTCTTTTTGATTTTAATTTCCCTAAGCTATAGGACCATAAGTGGAAGTGCCCTAGGCTCTGTTGCTTTGTTTTTTAGATGTTTCAGGAAACACCATACACTTCTCACGAGTGTCTGTTGGCAATTTGCATACCGCCCATCAGCATAACAAGGCTCCCAGTTCTCCATGGCCTGTCCTGCCTTTCTGGATTTTACACTTTTTTCAGATGGCCCTTTTGACCGGGGGGAAGTGAGACTTCATTGTAGTGCAGATTTCCTTTGCAAGTTTGCTTCGTTGGCCAAAAAGTGCATATGCGTTTTTTCCTGAATATATTCAGGAAAAAACGCATACGCCCTTTTTGACCAAGTGCATCATTGTGGACGTTCTGCCTCTTTTCCTATGCTTTCAGTGCAATTCCAGTCTACCTCCTGAAATCGGTTTCCTGCAATTCTGCTCTGCTTTCAAGTCCTCTTGGCAGCCTTACTTCAGTCTATTTTTGGAGGATAGCTGTCATTTATAACTCTGCAGGTTTGTGAATTACAGTGCCCCTGAGCTCCTTTCTTCAACTCGCTTTCTTGTGAACTGGCCGCAACACCGCAGGATGGCTTCAGGCCCTAATCTGGTTCCGGCACGGCACGCTGAGCCTTTGGTTAATTCCTCTTCCTGGTGGGAAATGAGAGTTAAATTTGCCCGTCCAGACACCTCCAGCTAGTCTCTCATTGGTTCTCGCTATTCCTGTTCATCTTCCGCAGAAATTGCAAACTGGGCCAAACAGGAGGTTAAAGGGACTGACTCTCCAAGTCGGGAGAGTGTTAGTAAAGCGTCTGGAATGTTGCACCTGAGTACCAGGGTACGAAAACTGAGACATATTTGAACACGTCTCCCGATCACATGGTTGATCATACTCTAGGTTCCACATGCATGTTTTAGCTGAAGGAAGAATACCTTAAACCTGGGTAGTTGAAACCCGTGGAATGGGTACCATGCAATATGATTTCAAAGGGTCTTCATTTGCTCACCGAACCTCTCCAATCCTATCACTGCTGCGTTTATGCCCCTGTACACATGCTTGATTCTCTTTCGGAGACATAGCAATCCATAAGTTTTAAGATACTTACTAGTCAGGTACATTCTTAGGCGTTTAATATGCGGTGTTGAGTCCATTTCGTTGAGCAAGGAGTAGCTCTTGTCTATTCCATATTTGGCTTAAGGAAATTTTTCTGTGCTCATTTCAATCTCTGGTTTTATGCAGCACCCCAACTCAGCTTTCCCTTTAAGCAAGCATAAGTTGCTTTTCTAAATTTGAGACCCTGTTCTGTTCTGTAATTCAGACCCTGTGTAGCCAAGTTTACATTCCGTGTATTAGTGATATCTTATGATGTTTCTTTTTCTGTGTGACTTATTTCAGTTAGAATCATCGTACCTGAATCCACTCATTGTGCTGCTACGGGCCTGATGACATAGATTTCATTGCTGAGTGATATTGCTTTGTAAGTAAATACCACAACTTCTTTATCCATTTTTCACTTTCTGCGACGTTGAACATGTACTGTAAACGAGGTTCTTGTAAACAGAGGCGTCCCAAACTTTGGGGTGGCTGTGTCTTTTTTATTTTAATTTCCCTAAGCTATAGGACCATAAGTGGAAGTGCCCTAGGCTCTGTTGCTTTGTTTTTTAGATGTTTCAGGAAACACCATACACTTCTCCCGAGTGTCTGTTGGCAATTTACATCCCGCCCCTCAGCATAACAAGGCTCCCAGTTCTCCATGGCCTGTCCTGCCTTTCTGGATTTTACACTTTTTTCAGATGGCCCTTTTGACCGGGGGGAAGTGAGACTTCATTGTAGTGCAGATTTCCTTTGCAAGCTTGCTTGGTTGGCCAAAAAGGGCGTATGCGTTTTTTCCTGAATATATTCAGGAAAAAACGCATACGCCCTTTTTGGCCAAGTGCATCATTGTGGACGTTTTGCCTCTTTTCCTATGCTTTAAATGCAATTCCAGTCTACCTCCTGAAATCGGTTTCTTGCAATTCTGCCCCGCTTTCAAGTCCTCTTGGCAGCCTTACTTCAGTATATTTTTCGACGATAGCTGTCATTTATGACTCTGCAGGTTTGTGAATTACAGTGCCCCTGAGCTCCTTTCTTCAACTCGCTTTCTTTTCAGCTGGCCGCAACACCGCAGGATGGCTTCAGGCCCTAATCTGGTTCCGGCACGGCACGCTGAGCCTTTGGTTATTTCCTCTTCCTGGTGGGAAATGAGAGTTAAATTTGCCCGTCCAGACACCTCCAGCTAGTCTCTCATTGGTTATCGCTATTCCTGTTCATCTTCCGCAGAAATTGCAAACTGGGCCAAACAGGAGGTTAAAGACGCTGACTCTCCAAGTGGGGAGAGTGTTAGTAAAGTGTCTGGAATGTTGCACCCGAGTACCAGGGGAGGAAAACTGAGACATATTTGAACACGTCTCTCGTTCACACGGTTGATCATACTCTGGGTTCCACATGCATGTTTTAGCTGAAGGAAGAATACCTTAAACCTGGAGAGTTGAGACCCGTGGAATGGGTACCATGCAATATGACTTCAAAGGGTCTTCATTTGCTCACCGAACCTCTCCAATCCTATCACTGCTGCGTTTATGCCCCTGTACACATGCTTGATTCTCTTTCGGAGACATAGCAATCCATAGGTTTTAAGATACTTACTAGTCAGGTACATTCTTAGGCGTTTAATATGCGGTGTTGAGTCCATTTCGTTGAGCAAGGAGTAGCTCTTGTCTATTCCATATTTGGCTTAAGGAACTTTATCTGTGCTCATTTCAATCTTTGGTTTTATGCAGCATCCCAACTCAGCTTTCCCTTTAAGCAAGCATAAGTTGCTTTTCTAAATTTGAGACCCTGTTCTGTTCTGTAATTCAGACCCTGTGTAGCCAAGTTTACATTCCGTGTATTAGTGATATCTTATGATGTTTCTTTTTCTGTGTGACTTATTTCAGTTAGAATCATCGTACCTGAATCCACTCATTGTGCTGCTACGGGCCTGATGACATAGATTTCATTGCTGAGTGATATTGCTTTGTAAGTAAATACCACAACTTCTTTATCCATTTTTCACTTTCTGCGACGTTGAACATGCACTGTAAACCAGGTTCTTGTAAACAGAGGCGTCCCAAACTTTGGGGTGGCTGTGTCTTTTTGATTTTAATTTCCCTAAGCTATAGGACCATAAGTGGAAGTGCCCTAGGCTCTGTTGCTTTGTTTTTTAGATGTTTCAGGAAACACCATACACTTCTCCCGAGTGTCTGTTGGCAATTTACATCCCGCCCGTCAGCATAACAAGGCTCCCAGTCCTCCATGGCCTATCCTGCCTTTCTGGATTTTACACTTTTTTCAGATGGCCCTTTTGACCGGGGGGAAGTGAGACTTCATTGTAGTGCAGATTTCCTTTGCAAGCTTGCTTGGTTGGCCAAAAAGGGCGTATGCGTTTTTTCCTGAATATATTCAGGAAAAAACGCATACGCCCTTTTTGTCCAAGTGCATCATTGTGGACGTTCTGCCTCTTTTCCTATGCTTTCAATGCAATTCCAGTCTACCTCCTGAAATCGGTTTCCTGCAATTCTGCCCCGCTTTCAAGTCCTCTTGGCAGCCTTACTTCAGTATATTTTTGGACGATAGCTGTCGTTTATAACTCTGCAGGTTTGTGAATTACAGTGCCCCTGAGCTCCTTTCTTCAACTCGCTTTCTTTTGAGCTGGCCACAACACCGCAGGATGGCTTCAGGCCCTAATCTGGTTCCGGCACGGCACGCTGAGCCTTTGGTTATTTCCTCTTCCTGGTGGGAAATGAGAGTTAAATTTGCCCGTCCAGACACCTCCAGCTAGTCTCTCATTGGTTCTCCCTATTCCTGTTCATCTTCTGCAGAAATTGCAAACTGGGCCAAACAGGAGGTTAAAGGCGCTGACTCTCCAAGTGGGGAGAGTGTTAGTAAAGTGTCTGGAATGTTGCACCCGAGTACCAGGGGAGGAAAACTGAGACATATTTGAACACGTCTCTCGTTCACACGGTTGATCATACTCTGGGTTCCACATGCATGTTTTAGCTGAAGGAAGAATACCTTAAACCTGGAGAGTTGAGACCCGTGGAATGGGTACCATGCAATATGACTTCAAAGGGTCTTCATTTGCTCACCGAACCTCTCCAATCCTATCACTGCTGCATTTATGCCCCTGTACACATGCTTGATTCTCTTTTGGAGACATAGCAATCCATAGGTTTTAAGATACTTACTAGTCAGGTACATTCTTAGGCGTTTAATATGGGGTGTTGAGTCCATTTCATTGAGCAAGGAGTAGCTATTGTCTATTCCATATTTGGCTTAAGGAACTTTATCTGTGCTCATTTCAATCTCTGGTTTTATGCAGCACCCCAACTCACCTTTCCCCTTAAGCAAGCATAAGTTGGTTTTCTAAATTTGAGACCCTGTTCTGTTTTGGAATTCAGTTCCTGTGTAGCCAAGTTTACATTCCGTGTATTAGTGATATCTTATGATGTTTCTTTTTCTGTGTGACTTATTTCAGTTAGAATCATCGTACCTGAATCCACTCATTATGCTGCTACGGGCCTGATGACATAGATTTCATTGCTGAGTGATACTGCATTGTACGTAAGTACCACAAGTTCCTTATCCATTTTTCACTTTCTGTGATATTGAACTTGTACGGTAAACGAGGTTCTTGTAAACAGAGGCGTCCCAACCTTTGGGGTGGCTGTGTCTTTTTTATTTTAATTTCCCTAAGCTATAGGACCATAAGTGGAAGTGCCCTAGGCTCTGTTGCTTTATTTTTTAGATGTTTCAGGAAACACCATACACTTCTCCCGAGTGTCTGTTGGCAATTTCCATCCCGCCCATCAGCATAACAAGGCTCCCAGTTCTCCATGGCCTGTCCTGCCTTTCTGGATTTTACACTTTTTTCAGATGGCCCTTTTGACCGGGGGGAAGTGAGACTTCATTGTAGTGCAGATTTCCTTTGCAAGTTTGCTTGGTTGGCCAAAAAGGGCGTATGCGTTTTTTCCTGAATATATTCAGGAAAAAACGCATACGCCCTTTTTGGCCAAGTGCATCATTGTGGACGTTCTGCCTCTTTTCCTATGCTTTCAATGCAATTCCAGTCTACCTCCTGAAATCGGTTTCCTGCAATTCTGCCCCGCTTTCAAGTCCTCTTGGCAGCCTTACTTTAGTCTATTTTTGGATGATAGCTGTCATTTATAACTGTGCAGGTTTGTGAATTACAGTGCCCCTGAGCTCCTTTCTTCAACTCGCTTTCTTTTGACCTGGCCGCAACACTGCAGGATGGCTTCAGGCCCTAATCTGGTTCCGGCACGGCACGCTGAGCCTTTGGTTATTTCCTCTTCCTGGTGGGAAATGAGAGTTAAATTTGCCCGTCCAGCCACCTCCAGCTAGTCTCTCATTGGTTCTCGCTATTCCTTTTCATCTTCCGCAGAAATTGCAAACTGGGCCAAACAGGAGGTTAAAGGGACTGATTCTCCAAGTCGGGAGAGTGTTAGTAAAGCTTCTGGAATGTTGCACCCGAGCACCAGGGGAGGAAAACTGAGACATATTTGAACACGTCTCCCGATCACATGGTTGATCATACTCTAGGTTCCACATGCATGTTTTAGCTGAAGGAAGAATACCTTAAACCTGGGTAGTTGAAACCCGTGGAATGGGTACCATGCAATATGACTTCAAAGGGTCTTCATTTGCTCACCGAACCTCTCCAATCCTATCACTGCTGCGTTTATGCCCCTGTACACATGCTAGATTCTCTTTTGGAGACATAGCAATCCATAGGTTTTAAGATACTTACTAGTCAGGTACATTCTTAGGCGTTTAATATGCGGTGTTGTGTCCATTTCGTTGAGCAAGGAGTAGCTCTTGTCTATTCCATATTTGGCTGAAGGAACTTTATCTGTGCTCATTTCAATCTCTGGTTTTATGCAGCACCCCAACTCACCTTTCCTCTTAAGCAAGCATAAGTTGGTTTTCTAAATTTGAGACCCTGTTCTGTTCTGTAATTCAGTTCCTGTGTAGCCAAGTTTACATTCCGTGTATTAGTGATATCTTATGATGTTTCTTTTTCTGTGTGACTTATTTCAGTTAGAATCATCATACCTGAATCCACTCATTGTGCTGCTAAGAGCCTGATGACATAGATTTCATTGCTGAGTGATATTGCTTTGTAAGGAAATACCACATCTTCTTTATCCATTTTTTACTTTCTGCGATGTTGATCTTGTACTGTAAACGAGGTTCTTGTAAACAGAGGCGTCCCAAACTTTGGGGTGGCTGTGTCTGTTTTATTTTAATTTCCCTAAGCTATAGGACCATAAGTGGAAGTGCCCTAGGCTCTGTTGCTTTGTTTTTTAGATGTTTCAGGAAACACCATACACTTCTCCCGAGTGTCTGTTGGCAATTTCCATCCCGCCCATCAGCATAACAAGGCTCCCAGTTCTCCATGGCCTGTCCTGCCTTTCTGGATTTTACACTTTTTTCATATGGCCCTTTTGACCGGGGGGAAGTGAGACTTCATTGTAGTGCAGATTTCCTTTGCAAGCTTGCTTGGTTGGCCAAAAAGGGCGTATGCGTTTTTTCCTGAATATATTCAGGAAAAAACGCATACGCCCTTTTTGGCCAAGTGCATCATTGTGGACGTTCTGCCTCTTTTCCTATGCTTTCAATGCAATTCCAGTCTACCTCCTGAAATCGGTTTCCTGCAATTCTGCCCCGCTTTCAAGTCCTCTTGGCAGCCTTACTTCAGTATATTTTTGGACGATACCTGTCATTTATAACTCTGCAGGTTTGTGAATTACAGTGCCCCTGAGCTCCTTTCTTCAACTCACTTTCTTTTGAGCTGGCCGCAACACCGCAGGATGGCTTCAGGCCCTAATCTTGTTCCGGCACGGCACGCTGAGCCTTTGGTTATTTCCTCTTCCAGATGGGAAATGAGAGTTAAATTTGCCCGTCCAGACACCTCCAGCTAGTCTCTCATTGGTTCTCCCTATTCCTGTTCATCTTCCGCAGAAATTGCAAACTGGGCCAAACAGGAGGTTAAAGGCGCTGACTCTCCAAGTGGGGAGAGTGTTAGTAAAGCGTCTGGAATGTTGCACCCGAGTACCAGGGGAGGATAACTGAGACATATTTGAACACGTCTCCCGATCACATGGTTGATCATACTCTAGGTTCCACATGCATGTTTTAGCTGAAGGAAGAATACCTTAAACCTGGGTAGTTGAAACCCGTGGAATGGGTACCATGCAATATGACTTCAAAGGGTCTTCATTTGCTCACCGAACCTCTCCAATCCTATCACTGCTGCGTTTATGCCCCTGTACCCATGCTTGATTCTCTTTCGGAGACATAGCAATCCATAGGTTTTAAGATACTTACTAGTCAGGTACATTCTTAGGCGTTTAATATGCGGTGTTGAGTCCATTTCGTTGAGCAAGGAGTAGCTCTTGTCTATTCCATATTTGGCTTAAGGAACTTTATCTGTGCTCATTTCAATCTCTGGTTTTATGCAGCACCCCACTCACCTTTCCTGTTAAGCAAGCATAAGTTGGTTTTCTAAATTTGAGACCCTGTTCTGTTCTGTAATTCAGTTCCTGTGTAGCCAAGTTTACATTCCGTGTATTAGTGATATCTTATGATGTTTCTTTTTCTGTGTGACTTATTTCAGTTAGAATCATCATACCTGAATCCACTCATTGTGCTGCTAAGAGCCTGATGACATAGATTTCATTGCTGAGTGATATTGCTTTGTAAGTAAATACCACATCTTCTTTATCCATTTTTCACTTTCTGCGATGTTGATCTTGTACTGTAAACGAGGTTCTTGTAAACAGAGGCGTCCCAAACTTTGGGGTGGCTGTGTCTTTTTTATTTTAATTTCCCTAAGCTATAGGACCATAAGTGGAAGTGCCCTAGGCTCTGTTGCTTTGTTTTTTAGATGTTTCAGGAAACACCATACACTTCTCCCGAGTGTCTGTTGGCAATTTCCATCCCGCCCATCAGCATAACAAGGCTCCCAGTTCTACATGGCCTGTCCTGCCTTTCTGGATTTTACACTTTTTTCATATGGCCCTTTTGACCGGGGGGAAGTGAGACTTCATTGTAGTGCAGATTTCCTTTGCAAGCTTGCTTGGTTGGCCAAAAAGGGCGTATGCGTTTTTTCCTGAATATATTCAGGAAAAAACGCATACGCCCTTTTTGGCCAAGTGCATCATTGTGGACGTTCTGCCTCTTTTCCTATGCTTTCAATGCAATTCCAGTCTACCTCCTGAAATCGGTTTCCTGCAATTCTGCCCCGCTTTCAAGTCCTCTTGGCAGCCTTACTTCAGTATATTTTTGGACGATAGCTGTCGTTTATAACTCTGCAGGTTTGTGAATTACAGTGCCCCTGAGCTCCTTTCTTCAACTCGCTTTCTTTTGAGCTGGCCACAACACCGCAGGATGGCTTCAGGCCCTAATCTGGTTCCGGCACGGCACGCTGAGCCTTTGGTTATTTCCTCTTCCTGGTGGGAAATGAGAGTTAAATTTGCCCGTCCAGACACCTCCAGCTAGTCTCTCATTGGTTCTCCCTATTCCTGTTCATCTTCTGCAGAAATTGCAAACTGGGCCAAACAGGAGGTTAAAGGCGCTGACTCTCCAAGTGGGGAGAGTGTTAGTAAAGTGTCTGGAATGTTGCACCCGAGTACCAGGGGAGGAAAACTGAGACATATTTGAACACGTCTCTCGTTCACACGGTTGATCATACTCTGGGTTCCACATGCATGTTTTAGCTGAAGGAAGAATACCTTAAACCTGGAGAGTTGAGACCCGTGGAATGGGTACCATGCAATATGACTTCAAAGGGTCTTCATTTGCTCACCGAACCTCTCCAATCCTATCACTGCTGCATTTATGCCCCTGTACACATGCTTGATTCTCTTTTGGAGACATAGCAATCCATAGGTTTTAAGATACTTACTAGTCAGGTACATTCTTAGGCGTTTAATATGGGGTGTTGAGTCCATTTCATTGAGCAAGGAGTAGCTATTGTCTATTCCATATTTGGCTTAAGGAACTTTATCTGTGCTCATTTCAATCTCTGGTTTTATGCAGCACCCCAACTCACCTTTCCCCTTAAGCAAGCATAAGTTGGTTTTCTAAATTTGAGACCCTGTTCTGTTTTGGAATTCAGTTCCTGTGTAGCCAAGTTTACATTCCGTGTATTAGTGATATCTTATGATGTTTCTTTTTCTGTGTGACTTATTTCAGTTAGAATCATCGTACCTGAATCCACTCATTATGCTGCTACGGGCCTGATGACATAGATTTCATTGCTGAGTGATACTGCATTGTACGTAAGTACCACAAGTTCCTTATCCATTTTTCACTTTCTGTGATATTGAACTTGTACGGTAAACGAGGTTCTTGTAAACAGAGGCGTCCCAACCTTTGGGGTGGCTGTGTCTTTTTGATTTTAATTTCCCTAAGCTATAGGACCATAAGTGGAAGTGCCCTAGGCTCTGTTGCTTTGTTTTTTAGATGTTTCAGGAAACACCATACACTTCTCCCGAGTGTCTGTTGGCAATTTCCATCCCGCCCATCAGCATAACAAGGCTCCCAGTTCTCCATGGCCTGTCCTGCCTTTCTGGATTTTACACTTTTTTCAGATGGCCCTTTTGACCGGGGGGAAGTGAGACTTCATTGTAGTGCAGATTTCCTTTGCAAGTTTGCTTGGTTGGCCAAAAAGGGCGTATGCGTTTTTTCCTGAATATATTCAGGAAAAAACGCATACGCCCTTTTTGGCCAAGTGCATCATTGTGGACGTTCTGCCTCTTTTCCTATGCTTTCAATGCAATTCCAGTCTACCTCCTGAAATCGGTTTCCTGCAATTCTGCCCCGCTTTCAAGTCCTCTTGGCAGCCTTACTTTAGTCTATTTTTGGATGATAGCTGTCATTTATAACTGTGCAGGTTTGTGAATTACAGTGCCCCTGAGCTCCTTTCTTCAACTCGCTTTCTTTTGACCTGGCCGCAACACTGCAGGATGGCTTCAGGCCCTAATCTGGTTCCGGCACGGCACGCTGAGCCTTTGGTTATTTCCTCTTCCTGGTGGGAAATGAGAGTTAAATTTGCCCGTCCAGCCACCTCCAGCTAGTCTCTCATTGGTTCTCACTATTCCTTTTCATCTTCCGCAGAAATTGCAAACTGGGCCAAACAGGAGGTTAAAGGGACTGATTCTCCAAGTCGGGAGAGTGTTAGTAAAGCTTCTGGAATGTTGCACCCGAGCACCAGGGGAGGAAAACTGAGACATATTTGAACACGTCTCCCGATCACATGGTTGATCATACTCTAGGTTCCACATGCATATTTTAGCTGAAGGAAGAATACCTTAAACCTGGGTAGTTGAAACCCGTGGAATGGGTACCATGCAATATGACTTCAAAGGGTCTTCATTTGCTCACCGAACCTCTCCAATCCTATCACTGCTGCGTTTATGCCCCTGTACACATGCTAGATTCTCTTTTGGAGACATAGCAATCCATAGGTTTTAAGATACTTACTAGTCAGGTACATTCTTAGGCGTTTAATATGCGGTGTTGTGTCCATTTCGTTGAGCAAGGAGTAGCTCTTGTCTATTCCATATTTGGCTGAAGGAACTTTATCTGTGCTCATTTCAATCTCTGGTTTTATGCAGCACCCCAACTCACCTTTCCTCTTAAGCAAGCATAAGTTGGTTTTCTAAATTTGAGACCCTGTTCTGTTCTGTAATTCAGTTCCTGTGTAGCCAAGTTTACATTCCGTGTATTAGTGATATCTTATGATGTTTCTTTTTCTGTGTGACTTATTTCAGTTAGAATCATCATACCTGAATCCACTCATTGTGCTGCTAAGAGCCTGATGACATAGATTTCATTGCTGAGTGATATTGCTTTGTAAGGAAATACCACATCTTCTTTATCCATTTTTTACTTTCTGCGATGTTGATCTTGTACTGTAAACGAGGTTCTTGTAAACAGAGGCGTCCCAAACTTTGGGGTGGCTGTGTCTTTTTTATTTTAATTTCCCTAAGCTATAGGACCATAAGTGGAAGTGCCCTAGGCTCTGTTGCTTTGTTTTTTAGATGTTTCAGGAAACACCATACACTTCTCCCGAGTGTCTGTTGGCAATTTCCATCCCGCCCATCAGCATAACAAGGCTCCCAGTTCTCCATGGCCTGTCCTGCCTTTCTGGATTTTACACTTTTTTCATATGGCCCTTTTGACCGGGGGGAAGTGAGACTTCATTGTAGTGCAGATTTCCTTTGCAAGCTTGCTTGGTTGGCCAAAAAGGGCGTATGCGTTTTTTCCTGAATATATTCAGGAAAAAACGCATACGCCCTTTTTGGCCAAGTGCATCATTGTGGACGTTCTGCCTCTTTTCCTATGCTTTCAATGCAATTCCAGTCTACCTCCTGAAATCGGTTTCCTGCAATTCTGCCCCGCTTTCAAGTCCTCTTGGCAGCCTTACTTCAGTATATTTTTGGACGATACCTGTCATTTATAACTCTGCAGGTTTGTGAATTACAGTGCCCCTGAGCTCCTTTCTTCAACTCACTTTCTTTTGAGCTGGCCGCAACACCGCAGGATGGCTTCAGGCCCTAATCTTGTTCCGGCACGGCACGCTGAGCCTTTGGTTATTTCCTCTTCCAGATGGGAAATGAGAGTTAAATTTGCCCGTCCAGACACCTCCAGCTAGTCTCTCATTGGTTCTCCCTATTCCTGTTCATCTTCCGCAGAAATTGCAAACTGGGCCAAACAGGAGGTTAAAGGCGCTGACTCTCCAAGTGGGGAGAGTGTTAGTAAAGCGTCTGGAATGTTGCACCCGAGTACCAGGGGAGGATAACTGAGACATATTTGAACACGTCTCCCGATCACATGGTTGATCATACTCTAGGTTCCACATGCATGTTTTAGCTGAAGGAAGAATACCTTAAACCTGGGTAGTTGAAACCCGTGGAATGGGTACCATGCAATATGACTTCAAAGGGTCTTCATTTGCTCACCGAACCTCTCCAATCCTATCACTGCTGCGTTTATGCCCCTGTACCCATGCTTGATTCTCTTTCGGAGACATAGCAATCCATAGGTTTTAAGATACTTACTAGTCAGGTACATTCTTAGGCGTTTAATATGCGGTGTTGAGTCCATTTCGTTGAGCAAGGAGTAGCTCTTGTCTATTCCATATTTGGCTTAAGGAACTTTATCTGTGCTCATTTCAATCTCTGGTTTTATGCAGCACCCCACTCACCTTTCCTGTTAAGCAAGCATAAGTTGGTTTTCTAAATTTGAGACCCTGTTCTGTTCTGTAATTCAGTTCCTGTGTAGCCAAGTTTACATTCCGTGTATTAGTGATATCTTATGATGTTTCTTTTTCTGTGTGACTTATTTCAGTTAGAATCATCATACCTGAATCCACTCATTGTGCTGCTAAGAGCCTGATGACATAGATTTCATTGCTGAGTGATATTGCTTTGTAAGTAAATACCACATCTTCTTTATCCATTTTTCACTTTCTGCGATGTTGATCTTGTACTGTAAACGAGGTTCTTGTAAACAGAGGCGTCCCAAACTTTGGGGTGGCTGTGTCTTTTTGATTTTAATTTCCCTAAGCTATAGGACCATAAGTGGAAGTGCCCTAGGCTCTGTTGCTTTGTTTTTTAGATGTTTCAGGAAACACCATACACTTCTCCCGAGTGTCTGTTGGCAATTTCCATCCCGCCCATCAGCATAACAAGGCTCCCAGTTCTCCATGGCCTGTCCTGCCTTTCTGGATTTTACACTTTTTTCATATGGCCCTTTTGACCGGGGGGAAGTGAGACTTCATTGTAGTGCAGATTTCCTTTGCAAGCTTGCTTGGTTGGCCAAAAAGGGCGTATGCGTTTTTTCCTGAATATATTCAGGAAAAAACGCATACGCCCTTTTTGGCCAAGTGCATCATTGTGGACGTTCTGCCTCTTTTCCTATGCTTTCAATGCAATTCCAGTCTACCTCCTGAAATCGGTTTCCTGCAATTCTGCCCCGCTTTCAAGTCCTCTTGGCAGCCTTACTTCAGTATATTTTTGGACGATACCTGTCATTTATAACTCTGCAGGTTTGTGAATTACAGTGCCCCTGAGCTCCTTTCTTCAACTCACTTTCTTTTGAGCTGGCCGCAACACCGCAGGATGGCTTCAGGCCCTAATCTTGTTCCGGCACGGCACGCTGAGCCTTTGGTTATTTCCTCTTCCAGATGGGAAATGAGAGTTAAATTTGCCCGTCCAGACACCTCCAGCTAGTCTCTCATTGGTTCTCCCTATTCCTGTTCATCTTCCGCAGAAATTGCAAACTGGGCCAAACAGGAGGTTAAAGGCGCTGACTCTCCAAGTGGGGAGAGTGTTAGTAAAGCGTCTGGAATGTTGCACCCGAGTACCAGGGGAGGATAACTGAGACATATTTGAACACGTCTCCCGATCACATGGTTGATCATACTCTAGGTTCCACATGCATGTTTTAGCTGAAGGAAGAATACCTTAAACCTGGGTAGTTGAAACCCGTGGAATGGGTACCATGCAATATGACTTCAAAGGGTCTTCATTTGCTCACCGAACCTCTCCAATCCTATCACTGCTGCGTTTATGCCCCTGTACCCATGCTTGATTCTCTTTCGGAGACATAGCAATCCATAGGTTTTAAGATACTTACTAGTCAGGTACATTCTTAGGCGTTTAATATGCGGTGTTGAGTCCATTTCGTTGAGCAAGGAGTAGCTCTTGTCTATTCCATATTTGGCTTAAGGAACTTTATCTGTGCTCATTTCAATCTCTGGTTTTATGCAGCACCCCACTCACCTTTCCTGTTAAGCAAGCATAAGTTGGTTTTCTAAATTTGAGACCCTGTTCTGTTCTGTAATTCAGTTTCTGTGTAGCCAAGTTTACATTCCGTGTATTAGTGATATCTTATGATGTTTCTTTTTCTGTGTGACTTATTTCAGTTAGAATCATCATACCTGAATCCACTCATTGTGCTGCTAAGAGCCTGATGACATAGATTTCATTGCTGAGTGATATTGCTTTGTAAGTAAATACCACATCTTCTTTATCCATTTTTCACTTTCTGCGATGTTGAACTTGTACTGTAAACGAGGTTCCTGTAAACAGAGGCGTCCCAAACTTTGGGGTGGCTGTGTCTTTTTGATTTTAATTTCCCTAAGCTATAGGACCATAAGTGGAAGTGCCCTAGGCTCTGTTGCTTTGTTTTTTAGATGTTTCAGGAAACACCATACACTTCTCCCGAGTGTCTGTTGGCAATTTCCATCCCGCCCATCAGCATAACAAGGCTCCCAGTTCTCCATGGCCTGTCCTGCCTTTCTGGATTTTATACTTTTTTCAGATGGCCCTTTTGACCGGGGGGAAGTGAGACTTCATTGTAGTGCAGATGTCCTTTGCAAGTTTGCTTGGTTGGCCAAAAAAAAGGGCGTATGCGTTTTTTCCTGAATATATTCAGGAAAAAACGCATACGCCCTTTTTGGCCAAGTGCATCATTGTGGACGTTCTGCCTCTTTTCCTATGCTTTCAATGCAATTGCAGTCTACCTCCTGAAATCGGTTTACTGCAATTCTGCCCCGCTTTCAAGTCCTCTTGGCAGCCTTACTTCAGTCTATTTTTGGACGATAGCTGTCATTTATAACTCTGCAGGTTTGTGAATTACAGTGCCCCTGAGCTCCTTTCTTCAACTCGCTTTCTTTTGAGCTGGCCGCAACACCGCAGGATGGCTTCAGGCCCTAATCTGGTTCCGGCACGGCACGCTGAGCCTTTGGTTATTTCCTCTTCCTGGTGGGAAATGAGAGTTAAATTTGCCCGTCCAGACACCTCCAGCTAGTCTCTCATTGGTTCTCCCTATTCCTGTTCATCTTCCGCAGAAATTGCAAACTGGGCCAAAGAGGAGGTTAAAGGCGTTGACTCTCCAAGGGGGAGAGTGTTAGTAAAGCGTCTGGAATGTTGCACCCAAGTACCAGGGGAGAAAAACTAAGACATAGTTGAACACGTCTCCCGTTCACACGGTTGATCATACTCTGGGTTCCACATGCATGTTTTAGTTGAAGGAAGAATACATTAAACCTGGAGAGTTGAGACCCGTGGAATGGGTACCATGCAATATGACTTCAAAGGGTCTTCATTTGCTCACCGAACCTCTCTAATCCTATCACTGCTGCATTTATGCCCCTGTACACATGCTTGATTCTCTTTTGGAGACATAGCAATCCATAGGTTTTAAGATACTTACTAGTCAGGTACATTCTTAGGCGTTTAATATGGGGTGTTGAGTCCATTTCATTGAGCAAGGAGTAGCTCTTGTCTATTCCATATTTGGCTTAAGGAACTTTATCTGTGCTCATTTCAATCTCTGGTTTTATGCAGCACCCCAACTCACCTTTCCCCTTAAGCAAGCATAAGTTGGTTTTCTAAATTTGAGACCCTGTTCTGTTCTGTAATTCAGTTCCTGTGTAGCCAAGTTTACATTCCGTGTATTAGTGATATCTTATGATGTTTCTTTTTCTGTGTGACTTATTTCAGTTAGAATCATCGTACCTGAATCCACTCGTTATGCTGCTACGGGCCTGATGACATAGATTTCATTGCTGAGTGATACTGCATTGTACGTAAGTACCACAAGTTCTTTATCCATTTTTCACTTTCTGTGATATTGAACTTGTACGGTAAACGAGGTTCTTGTAAACAGAGGCGTCCCAAACTTTGGGGTGGCTGTGTCTTTTTTATTTTAATTTCCCTAAGCTATAGGACCATAAGTGGAAGTGCCCTAGGCTCTGTTGCTTTGTTTTTTAGATGTTTCAGGAAACACCATACACTTCTCCTGAGTGTCTGTTGGCAATTTACATCCCGCCCATCAGCATAACAAGGCTCCCAGTTCTCCATGGCCTGTCCTGCCTTTCTGGATTTTACACTTTTTTCAGATGGCCCTTTTGACCGGAGGGAAGTGAGACTTCATTGTAGTGCAGATTTCCTTTGCAAGTTTGCTTGGTTGGCCAAAAAAAAGGGCGTATGCGTTTTTTCCTGAATATATTCAGGAAAAAACGCATACGCCCTTTTTGGCCAAGTGCATCATTGTGGACGTTCTGCCTCTTTTCCTATGCTTTCAATGCAATTGCAGTCTACCTCCTGAAATCGGTTTCCTGCAATTCTGCCCCGCTTTCAAGTCCTCTTGGCAGCCTTACTTCAGTCTATTTTTGGACGATAGCTGTCATTTATAACTCTGCAGGTTTGTGAATTACAGTGCCCCTGAGCTCCTTTCTTCAACTCGCTTTCTTTTGAGCTGGCCGCAACACCGCAGGATGGCTTCAGGCCCTAATCTGGTTCCGGCACGGCACGCTGAGCCTTTGGTTATTTCCTCTTCCTGGTGGGAAATGAGAGTTAAATTTGCCCGTCCAGACACCTCCAGCTAGTCTCTCATTGGTTCTCCCTATTCCTGTTCATCTTCCGCAGAAATTGCAAACTGGGCCAAAGAGGAGGTTAAAGGCGTTGACTCTCCAAGGGGGAGAGTGTTAGTAAAGCGTCTGGAATGTTGCACCCAAGTACCAGGGGAGAAAAACTAAGACATAGTTGAACACGTCTCCCGTTCACACGGTTGATCATACTCTGGGTTCCACATGCATGTTTTAGTTGAAGGAAGAATACATTAAACCTGGAGAGTTGAGACCCGTGGAATGGGTACCATGCAATATGACTTCAAAGGGTCTTCATTTGCTCACCGAACCTCTCTAATCCTATCACTGCTGCATTTATGCCCCTGTACACATGCTTGATTCTCTTTTGGAGACATAGCAATCCATAGGTTTTAAGATACTTACTAGTCAGGTACATTCTTAGGCGTTTAATATGGGGTGTTGAGTCCATTTCATTGAGCAAGGAGTAGCTCTTGTCTATTCCATATTTGGCTTAAGGAACTTTATCTGTGCTCATTTCAATCTCTGGTTTTATGCAGCACCCCAACTCACCTTTCCCCTTAAGCAAGCATAAGTTGGTTTTCTAAATTTGAGACCCTGTTCTGTTCTGTAATTCAGTTCCTGTGTAGCCAAGTTTACATTCCGTGTATTAGTGATATCTTATGATGTTTCTTTTTCTGTGTGACTTATTTCAGTTAGAATCATCGTACCTGAATCCACTCGTTATGCTGCTACGGGCCTGATGACATAGATTTCATTGCTGAGTGATACTGCATTGTACGTAAGTACCACAAGTTCTTTATCCATTTTTCACTTTCTGTGATATTGAACTTGTACGGTAAACGAGGTTCTTGTAAACAGAGGCGTCCCAAACTTTGGGGTGGCTGTGTCTTTTTTATTTTAATTTCCCTAAGCTATAGGACCATAAGTGGAAGTGCCCTAGGCTCTGTTGCTTTGTTTTTTAGATGTTTCAGGAAACACCATACACTTCTCCTGAGTGTCTGTTGGCAATTTACATCCCGCCCATCAGCATAACAAGGCTCCCAGTTCTCCATGGCCTGTCCTGCCTTTCTGGATTTTACACTTTTTTCAGATGGCCCTTTTGACCGGAGGGAAGTGAGACTTCATTGTAGTGCAGATTTCCTTTGCAAGTTTGCTTGGTTGGCCAAAAAGGGCGTATGCGTTTTTTCCTGAATATATTCAGGAAAAAACGCATACGCCCTTTTTGGCCAAGTGCATCATTGTGGACGTTCTGCCTCTTTTCCTATGCTTTCAATGCAATTCCAGTCTACCTCCTGAAATCGGTTTCCTGCAATTCTGCCCCGCTTTCAAGTCCTCTTGGCAGCCTTACTTTAGTCTATTTTTGGATGATAGCTGTCATTTATAACTGTGCAGGTTTGTGAATTACAGTGCCCCTGAGCTCCTTTCTTCAACTCGCTTTCTTGTGACCTGGCCGCAACACCGCAGGATGGCTTCAGGCCCTAATCTGGTTCCGGCACGGCACGCTGAGCCTTTGGTTATTTCCTCTTCCTGGTGGGAAATGAGAGTTAAATTTGCCCGTCCAACCACCTCCAGCTAGTCTCTCATTGGTTCTCCCTATTCCTGTTCATCTTCCGCAGAAATTGCAAACTGGGCCAAACAGGAGGTTAAAGGCGCTGACTCTCCAAGTGGGGAGAGTGTTAGTTAAGCGTCTGGAATGTTGCACCCGAGTACCAGGGGAGGAAAACTGAGACATATTTGAACACGTCTCCCATTCACACGTTTTATCATACTCTGGGTTCCACATGCATGTTTTAGCTGAAGGAAGAATACCTTAAACCTGGAGAGTTGAGACCCGTGGAATGGGTACCATGCAATATGACTTCAAAGGGTCTTCATTTGCTCACCGAACCTCTCCAATTATATCACTGCTGCATTTATGCCCCTGTACACATGCTTGATTCTCTTTTGGAGACATAGCAATCCATAGGTTTTAAGATACTTACTAGTCAGGTACATTCTTAGGCGTTTAATATGGGGTGTTGAGTCCATTTCGTTGAGCAAGGAGTAGCTCTTGTCTATTCCATATTTGGCTTAAGGAACTTTATCTGTGCTCATTTCAATCTCTGGTTTTATGCAGCACCCCAACTCACCTTTCCCCTTAAGCAAGCATAAGTTGGTTTTCTAAATTTGAGACCCTGTTCTGTTTTGGAATTCAGTTCCTGTGTAGCCAAGTTTACATTCCGTGTATTAGTGATATCTTATGATGTTTCTTTTTCTGTGTGACTTATTTCAGTTAGAATCATCGTACCTGAATCCACTCATTATGCTGCTACGGGCCTGATGACATAGATTTCATTGCTGAGTGATACTGCATTGTACGTAAGTACCACAAGTTCTTTATCCATTTTTCACTTTCTGTGATATTGAACTTGTACGGTAAACGAGGTTCTTGTAAACAGAGGCGTCCCAAACTTTGGGGTGGCTGTGTCTTTTTGACTTTAATTTCCCTAAGCTATAGGACCATAAGTGGAAGTGCCCTAGGCTCTGTTGCTTTGTTTTTTAGATGTTTCAGGAAACACCATACACTTCTCCCAAGTGTCTGTTGGCAAGTTCCATGCCGCCCATCAGCATAACAAGGCTCCCAGTTCTCCATGGCCTGTCCTGCCTTTCTGGATTTTACACTTTTTTCAGATGGCCCTTTTGACCGGGGGGAAGTGAGACTTCATTGTAGTGCAGATTTCCTTTGCAAGTTTGCTTGGTTGGCCAAAAAGGGCGTATGCGTTTTTTCCTGAATATATTCAGGAAAAAACGCATACGCCCTTTTTGGCCAAGTGCATCATTGTGGACGTTCTGCCTCTTTTCCTATGCTTTCAATGCAATTCCAGTCTACCTCCTGAAATCGGTTTCCTGCAATTCTGCCCCGCTTTCAAGTCCTCTTGGCAGCCTTACTTTAGTCTATTTTTGGATGATAGCTGTCATTTATAACTGTGCAGGTTTGTGAATTACAGTGCCCCTGAGCTCCTTTCTTCAACTCGCTTTCTTGTGACCTGGCCGCAACACCGCAGGATGGCTTCAGGCCCTAATCTGGTTCCGGCATGGCACGCTGAGCCTTTGGTTATTTCCTCTTCCTGGTGGGAAATGAGAGTTAAATTTGCCCGTCCAACCACCTCCAACTAGTCTCTCATTGGTTCTCGCTATTCCTTTTCATCTTCCGCAGAAATTGCAAACTGGGCCAAACAGGAGGTTAAAGGGACTGATTCTCCAAGTCGGGAGAGTGTTAGTAAAGCGTCTGGAATGTTGCACCCGAGTACCAGGGGAGGAAAACTGAGACATATTTGAACACGTCTCCTGATCACATGGTTGATCATACTCTAGGTTCCACATGCATGTTTTAGCTGAAGGAAGAATACCTTAAACCTGGGTAGTTGAAACCCGTGGAATGGGTACCATGCAATATGACTTCAAAGGGTCTTCATTTGCTCACCGAACCTCTCCAATCCTATCACTGCTGCATTTATGCCCCTGTACACATGCTTGATTCTCTTTTGGAGACATAGCAATCCATAGGTTTTAAGATACTTACTAGTCAGGTACATTCTTAGGCGTTTAATATGCGGTGTTGAGTCCATTTCGTTGAGCAAGGAGTAGCTCTTGTCTATTCCATATTTGGCTTAAGGAACTTTATCTGTGCTCATTTCAATCTCTGGTTTTATGCAGCACCTCAACTCACCTTTCCTCTTAAGCAAGCATAAGTTGGTTTTCTAAATTTGAGACCCTGTTCTGTTCTGTATTTCAGTTCCTGTGTAGCCAAGTTTACATTCCGTGTATTAGTGATATCTTATGATGTTTCTTTTTCTGTGTGACTTATTTCAGTTAGAATCATCATACCTGAATCCACTCATTGTGCTGCTAAGAGCCTGATGACATAGATTTCATTGCTGAGTGATATTGCTTTGTAAGTAAATACCACATCTTCTTTATCCATTTTTCACTTTCTGCGATGTTGAACTTGTACTGTAAACGAGGTTCTTGTAAACAGAGGCATCCCAAACTTTGGGGTGGCTGTGTCTTTTTTATTTTAATTTCCCTAAGCTATAGGACCATAAGTGGAAGTGCCCTAGGCTCTGTTGCTTTGTTTTTTAGATGTTTCAGGAAACACCATACACTTCTCCCGAGTGTCTGTTGGCAATTTACATCCCGCCCATCAGCATAACAAGGCTCCCAGTTCTCCATGGCCTGTCCTGCCTTTCTGGATTTTACACTTTTTTCAGATGGCCCTTTTGACCGGGGGAAGTGAGACTTCATTGTAGTGCAGATTTCCTTTGCAAGCTTGCTTGGTTGGCCAAAAAGGGCGTATGCGTTTTTTCCTGAATATATTCAGGAAAAAACGCATACGCCCTTTTTGGCCAAGTGCATCATTGTGGACGTTCTGCCTCTTTTCCTATGCTTTCAATGCAATTCCAGTCTACCTCCTGAAATCGGTTTCCTGCAATTCTGCCCCGCTTTCAAGTCCTCTTGGCAGCCTTACTTCAGTCTATTTTTGGACGATAGCTGTCATTTATATCTCTGCAGGTTTGTGAATTACAGTGCCCCTGAGCTCCTTTCTTCAACTCACTTTCTTTTGAGCTGGCCGCAACACCGCAGGATGGCATCAGGCCCTAATCTTGTTCCGACACGGCACACTGAGCCTTTGGTTATTTCCTCTTCCAGATGGGAAATGAGAGTTAAATTTGCCCGTCCAGACACCTCCAGCTAGCCTCTCATTGGTTCTCCCTATTCCTGTTCATCTTCCGCAGAAATTTCAAACTGGGCCAAACAGGAGGTTAAAGGCGCTGACTCTCCAAGTGGGGAGAGTGTTAGTAAAGCGTCTGGAATGTTGCACCCGAGTACCAGGGGAGGAAAACTGAGACATATTTGAACACGTCTCCCGTTCACACGTTTGATCATACTCTGGGTTCCACATGCATGTTTTAGCTGAAGGAAGAATACCTTAAACCTGGAGAGTTGAGACCCGTGGAATGGGTACCATGCAATATGACTTCAAAGGGTCTTCATTTGCTCACCGAACCTCTCCAATCCTATCACTGCTGCATTTATGCCCCTGTACACACGCTTGATTCTCTTTTGGAGACATAGCAATCCATAGGTTTTAAGATACTTACTAGTCAGGTACATTCTTAGACGTTTAATATGGGGTGTTGAGTCCATTTCGTTGAGCAAGGAGTAGCTCTTGTCTATTCCATATTTGGCTTAAGGAACTTTATCTGTGCTCATTTCAATCTCTGGTTTTATGCAGCACCCCAACTCACCTTTCCCCTTAAGCAAGCATAAGTTGGTTTTCTAAATTTGAGACCCTGTTCTGTTTTGGAATTCAGTTCCTGTGTAGCCAAGTTTACATTCCGTGTATTAGTGATATCTTATGATGTTTCTTTTTCTGTGTGACTTATTTCAGTTAGAATCATCGTACCTGAATCCACTCATTATGCTGCTACGGGCCTGATGACATAGATTTCATTGCTGAGTGATACTGCATTGTACGTAAGTACCACAAGTTCTTTATCCATTTTTCACTTTCTGTGATATTGAACTTGTACGGTAAACGAGGTTCTTGTAAACAGAGGCGTCCCAAACTTTGGGGTGGCTGTGTCTTTTTGATTTTAATTTCCCTAAGCTATAGGACCATAAGTGGAAGTGCCCTAGGCTCTGTTGCTTTGTTTTTTAGATGTTTCAGGAAACACCATACACTTCTCCCGAGTGTCTGTTGGCAATTTCCATCCCGCCCATCAGCATAACAAGGCTCCCAGTTCTCCATGGCCTGTCCTGCCTTTCTGGATTTTACACTTTTTTCAGATGGCCCTTTTGACCGGGGGGAAGTGAGACTTCATTGTAGTGCAGATTTCCTTTGCAAGCTTGCTTGGTTGGCCAAAAAGGGCGTATGCGTTTTTTCCTGAATATATTCAGGAAAAAACGCATACGCCCTTTTTGGCCAAGTGCATCATTGTGGACGTTCTGCCTCTTTTCCTATGCTTTCAATGCAATTCCAGTCTACCTCCTGAAATCGGTTTCCTGCAATTCTGCCCCGCTTTCAAGTCCTCTTGGCAGCCTTACTTCAGTCTATTTTTGGACGATAGCTGTCATTTATAACTCTGCAGGTTTGTGAATTACAGTGCCCCTGAGCTCCT
Organism: Grampus griseus; assembly: GCF_964374135.1. Classification (NCBI taxonomy): domain Eukaryota; kingdom Metazoa; phylum Chordata; class Mammalia; order Artiodactyla; family Delphinidae; genus Grampus; species Grampus griseus. Next base: position 126,285 of record NW_028133363.1, on the reverse strand, counting down.
TTCTTCAACTCACTTTCTTTTAAGCTGGCCGCAACACCGCAGGATGGCTTCAGGCCCTAATCTGGTTCCGGCACGGCACGCTGAGCCTTTGGTTTCCTCTTCCAGATGGGAAATGAGGTTAAATTTGCCCGTCCAGACACCTCCAGCTAGCCTCTCATTGGTTCTCCCTATTCCTGTTCATCTTCCGCAGAAATTTCAAACTGGGCCAAACAGGAGGTTAAAGGCGCTGACTCTCCAAGTGGGGAGAGTGTTAGTAAAGCGTCTGGAATGTTGCACCCGAGTACCAGGGGAGGAAAACTGAGACATATTTGAACACGTCTCCCGTTCACACGTTTGATCATACTCTGGGTTCCACATGCATGTTTTAGCTGAAGGAAGAATACCTTAAACCTGGAGAGTTGAGACCCGTGGAATGGGTACCATGCAATATGACTTCAAAGGGTCTTCATTTGCTCACCGAACCTCTCCAATCCTATCACTGCTGCATTTATGCCCCTGTACACACGCTTGATTCTCTTTTGGAGACATAGCAATCCATAGGTTTTAAGATACTTACTAGTCAGGTACATTCTTAGGCATTTAATATGGGGTGTTGAGTCCATTTCGTTGAGCAAGGAGTAGCTCTTGTCTATTCCATATTTGGCTTAAGGAAATTTATCTGTGCTCATTTCAATCTCTGGTTTTATGCAGCACCCCAACTCACCTTTCCCCTTAAGCAAGCATAAGTTGGTTTTCTAAATTTGAGACCCTGTTCTGTTCTGTAATTCAGTTCCTGTGTAGCCAAGTTTACATTCCGTGTATTAGTGATATCTTATGATGTTTCTTTTTCTGTGTGACTTATTTCAGTTAGAATCATCGTACCTGAATCCACTCATTATGCTGCTACGGGCCTGATGACATAGATTTCATTGCTGAGTGATACTGCATTGTACGTAAGTACCACAAGTTCTTTATCCATTTTTCACTTTCTGTGATATTGAACTTGTACGGTAAACGAGGTTCTTGTAAACAGAGGCGTCCCAAACTTTGGGGTGGCTGTGTCTTTTTGAATTTAATTTCCCTAAGCTATAGGACCATAAGTGGAAGTGCCCTAGGCTCTGTTGCTTTGTTTTTTAGATGTTTCAGGAAACACCATACACTTCTCCCGAGTGTCTGTTGGCAATTTACATCCCGCCCATCAGCATAACAAGGCTCCCAGTTCTCCATGGCCTGTCCTGCCTTTCTGGATTTTACACTTTTTTCAGATGGCCCTTTTGACCGGGGGGAAGTGAGACTTCATTGTAGTGCAGATTTCCTTTGCAAGCTTGCTTGGTTGGCCAAAAAGGGCGTATGCGTTTTTTCCTGAATATATTCAGGAAAAAACGCATACGCCCTTTTTGGCCAAGTGCATCATTGTGGACGTTCTGCCTCTTTTCCTATGCTTTCAATGCAATTCCAGTCTACCTCCTGAAATCGGTTTCCTGCAATTCTGCCCCGCTTTCAAGTCCTCTTGGCAGCCTTACTTCAGTCTATTTTTGGACGATAGCTGTCATTTATAACTCTGCAGGTTTGTGAATTACAGTGCCCCTGAGCTCCTTTCTTCAACTCACTTTCTTTTAAGCTGGCCGCAACACCGCAGGATGGCTTCAGGCCCTAATCTGGTTCCGGCACGGCACGCTGAGCCTTTGGTTTCCTTTTCCAGATGGGAAATGAGAGTTAAATTTGCCCGTCCAGACACCTCCAGCTAGCCTCTCATTGGTTCTCCCTATTCCTGTTCATCTTCCGCAGAAATTTCAAACTGGGCCAAACAGGAGGTTAAAGGCGCTGACTCTCCAAGTGGGGAGAGTGTTAGTAAAGCGTCTGGAATGTTGCACCCAAGTACCAGGGGAGGAAAACTGAGACATATTTGAACACGTCTCCCGCTCACACGTTTGATCATACTCTGGGTTCCACATGCATGTTTTAGCTGAAGGAAGAATACCTTAAACCTGGGTAGTTGAAACCCGTGGAATGGGTACCATGCAATATGACTTCAAAGGGTCTTCATTTGCTCACCGAACCTCTCCAATCCTATCACTGCTGCGTTTATACCCCTGTACACATGCTTGATTCTCTTTCGGAGACATAGCAATCCATAGGTTTTAAGATACTTACTAGTCAGGTACATTCTTAGGCGTTTAATATGCGGTGTTGTGTCCATTTCGTTGAGCAAGGAGTAGCTCTTGTCTATTCCATATTTGGCTGAAGGAACTTTATCTGTGCTCATTTCAATCTCTGGTTTTATGCAGCACCCCAACTCACCTTTCCTCTTAAGCAAGCATAAGTTGGTTTTCTAAATTTGAGACCCTGTTCTGTTCTGTAATTCAGTTCCTGTGTAGCCAAGTTTACATTCCGTGTATTAGTGATATCTTATGATGTTTCTTTTTCTGTGTGACTTATTTCAGTTAGAATCATCATACCTGAATCCACTCATTGTGCTGCTAAGAGCCTGATGACATAGATTTCATTGCTGAGTGATATTGCTTTGTAAGGAAATACCACATCTTCTTTATCCATTTTTCACTTTCTGCGATGTTGATCTTGTACTGTAAACGAGGTTCTTGTAAACAGAGGCGTCCCAAACTTTGGGGTGGCTGTGTCTTTTTTATTTTAATTTCCCTAAGCTATAGGACCATAAGTGGAAGTGCCCTAGGCTCTGTTGCTTTGTTTTTTAGATGTTTCAGGAAACACCATACACTTCTCCCGAGTGTCTGTTGGCAATTTCCATCCCGCCCATCAGCATAACAAGGCTCCCAGTTCTCCATGGCCTGTCCTGCCTTTCTGGATTTTACACTTTTTTCATATGGCCCTTTTGACCCGGGGGAAGTGAGACTTCATCGTAGTGCAGATTTCCTTTGCAAGCTTGCTTGGTTGGCCAAAAAGGGCGTATGCGTTTTTTCCTGAATATATTCAGGAAAAAACGCATACGCCCTTTTTGGCCAAGTGCATCATTGTGGACGTTCTGCCTCTTTTCCTATGCTTTCAATGCAATTCCAGTCTACCTCCTGAAATCGGTTTCCTGCAATTCTGCCCCGCTTTCAAGTCCTCTTGGCAGCCTTACTTCAGTATATTTTTGGACGATACCTGTCATTTATAACTCTGCAGGTTTGTGAATTACAGTGCCCCTGAGCTCCTTTCTTCAACTCACTTTCTTTTGAGCTGGCCGCAACACCGCAGGATGGCTTCAGGCCCTAATCTGGTTCCGGCACGGCACGCTGAGCCTTTGGTTATTTCCTCTTCCAGATGGGAAATGAGAGTTAAATTTGCCCGTCCAGACACCTCCAGCTAGTCTCTCATTGGTTCTCGCTATTCCTGTTCATCTTCCGCAGAAATTGCAAACTGGGCCAAACAGGAGGTTAAAGGCGCTGACTCTCCAAGTGGGGAGAGTGTTAGTAAAGCGTCTGGAATGTTGCACCCGAGTACCAGGGGAGGAAAACTGAGACATATTTGAACACGTCTCCCGTTCACACGGTTGATCATACTCTGGGTTCCACATGCATGTTTTAGCTGAAGGAAGAATACCTTAAACCTGGAGAGTTGAGACCCGTGGAATGGGTACAATGCAATATGACTTCAAAGGGTCTTCATTTGCTCACCGAACCTCTCCAATCCTATCACTGCTGCATTTATGCCCCTGTACACATGCTTTATTCTCTTTTGGAGACATAGCAATCCATAGGTTTTAAGATACTTACTAGTCAGGTACATTCTTAGGCGTTTAATATGGGGTGTTGAGTCCATTTCGTTGAGCAAGGAGTAGCTCTTGTCTATTCCATATTTGGCTTAAGGAACTTTATCTGTGCTCATTTCAATCTCTGGTTTTATGCAGCACCCCAACTCACCTTTCCCCTTAAGCAAGCATAAGTTGGTTTTCTAAATTTGAGACCCTGTTCTGTTTTGGAATTCAGTTCCTGTGTAGCCAAGTTTACATTCCGTGTATTACTGATATCTTATGATGTTTCTTTTTCTGTGTGACTTATTTCAGTTAGAATCATCGTACCTGAATCCACTCATTATGCTGCTACGGGCCTGATGACACAGATTTCATTGCTGAGTGATACTGCATTGTACGTAAGTACCACAAGTTCTTTATCCATTTTTCACTTTCTGTGATATTGAACTTGTACGGTAAACGAGGTTCTTGTAAACAGAGGCGTCCCAAACTTTGGGGTGGCTGTGTCTTTTTGATTTTAATTTCCCTAAGCTATAGGACCATAAGTGGAAGTGCCCTAGGCTCTGTTGCTTTGTTTTTTAGATGTTTCAGGAAACACCATACACTTCTCCCGAGTGTCTGTTGGCAATTTTCATCCCGCCCATCAGCATAACAAGGCTCCCAGTTCTCCATGGCCTGTCCTGCCTTTCTGGATTTTACACTTTTTTCAGATGGCCCTTTTGACCGGGGGGAAGTGAGACTTCATTGTAGTGCAGATTTCCTTTGCAAGCTTGCTTGGTTGGCCAAAAAGGGCGTATGCGTTTTTTCCTGAATATATTCAGGAAAAAACGCATACGCCCTTTTTGGCCAAGTGCATCATTGTGGACGTTCTGCCTCTTTTCCTATGCTTTCAATGCAATTCCAGTCTACCTCCTGAAATCGGTTTCCTGCAATTCTGCCCCGCTTTCAAGTCCTCTTGGCAGCCTTACTTTAGTCTATTTTTGGATGATAGCTGTCATTTATAACTGTGCAGGTTTGTGAATTACAGTGCCCCTGAGCTCCTTTCTTCAACTCGCTTTCTTGTGACCTGGCCGCAACACCGCAGGATGGCTTCAGGCCCTAATCTGGTTCCGGCACGGCACGCTGAGCCTTTGGTTATTTCCTCTTCCTGGTGGGAAATGAGAGTTAAATTTGCCCGTCCAGCCACCTCCAGCTAGTCTCTCATTGGTTCTCGCTATTCCTTTTCATCTTCCGCAGAAATTGCAAACTGGGCCAAACAGGAGGTTAAAGGGACTGATTCTCCAAGTCGGGAGAGTGTTAGTAAAGCGTCTGGAATGTTGCACCCGAGTACCAGGGGAGGAAAACTGAGACATATTTGAACACGTCTCCCGATCACATGGTTGATCATACTCTAGGTTCCACATGCATGTTTTAGCTGAAGGAAGAATACCTTAAACCTGGGTAGTTGAAACCCGTGGAATGGGTACCATGCAATATGACTTCAAAGGGTCTTCATTTGCTCACCGAACCTCTCCAATCCTATCACTGCTGCGTTTATGCCCCTGTACACATGCTTGATTCTCTTTCGGAGACATAGCAATCCATAGGTTTTAAGATACTTACTAGTCAGGTACATTCTTAGGCGTTTAATATGCGGTGTTGAGTCCATTTCGTTGAGCAAGGAGTAGCTCTTGTCTATTCCATATTTGGCTGAAGGAACTTTATCTGTGCTCATTTCAATCTCTGGTTTTATGCAGCACCCCAACTCACCTTTCCTCTTAAGCAAGCATAAGTTGGTTTTCTAAATTTGAGACCCTGTTCTGTTCTGTAATTCAGTTCCTGTGTAGCCAAGTTTACATTCCGTGTATTACTGGTATCTTATGATGTTTCTTTTTCTGTGTGACTTATTTCAGTTAGAATCATCGTACCTGAATCCACTCATTATGCTGCTACGGGCCTGATGACATAGATTTCATTGCTGAGTGATACTGCATTGTACGTAAGTACCACAAGTTCTTTATCCATTTTTCACTTTCTGTGATATTGAACTTGTACGGTAAACGAGGTTCTTGTAAACAGAGGCGTCCCAAACTTTGGGGTGGCTGTGTCTTTTTTATTTTAATTTCCCTATGCTATAGGACCATAAGTGGAAGTGCCCTAGGCTCTGTTGCTTTGTTTTTTAGATGTTTCAGGAAACACCATACACTTCTCCCGAGTGTCTGTTGGCAATTTACATCCCGCCCATCAGCATAACAAGGCTCCCAGTTCTCCATGGCCTGTCCTGCCTTTCTGGATTTTACACTTTTTTCAGATGGCCCTTTTGACCGGGGGGAAGTGAGACTTCATTGTAGTGCAGATTTCCTTTGCAAGTTTGCTTGGTTGGCCAAAAAGGGCGTATGCGTTTTTTCCTGAATATATTCAGGAAAAAACGCATACGCCCTTTTTGGCCAAGTGCATCATTGTGGACGTTCTGCCTCTTTTCCTATGCTTTCAATGCAACTCCTGTCTACCTCCTGAAATCGGTTTCCTGCAATTCTGCCCCGCTTTCAAGTCCTCTTGGCAGCCTTACTTTAGTCTATTTTTGGATGATAGCTGTCATTTATAACTGTGCAGGTTTGTGAATTACAGTGCCCCTGAGCTCCTTTCTTCAACTCGCTTTCTTGTGACCTGGCCGCAACACCGCAGGATGGCTTCAGGCCCTAATCTGGTTCCGGCACGGCACGCTGAGCCTTTGGTTATTTCCTCTTCCTGGTGGGAAATGAGAGTTAAATTTGCCCGTCCAGCCACCTCCAGCTAGTCTCTCATTGGTTCTCGCTATTCCTTTTCATCTTCCGCAGAAATTGCAAACTGGGCCAAACAGGAGGTTAAAGGGACTGATTCTCCAAGTCGGGAGAGTGTTAGTAAAGCGTCTGGAATGTTGCACCCGAGTACCAGGGGAGGAAAACTGAGACATATTTGAACACGTCTCCCGATCACATGGTTGATCATACTCTAGGTTCCACATGCATGTTTTAGCTGAAGGAAGAATACCTTAAACCTGGGTAGTTGAAACCCGTGGAATGGGTACCATGCAATATGACTTCAAAGGGTCTTCATTTGCTCACCGAACCTCTCCAATCCTATCACTGCTGCGTTTATGCCCCTGTACACATGCTTGATTCTCTTTCGGAGACATAGCAATCCATAGGTTTTAAGATACTTACTAGTCAGGTACATTCTTAGGCGTTTAATATGCGGTGTTGAGTCCATTTCGTTGAGCAAGGAGTAGCTCTTGTCTATTCCATATTTGGCTTAAGGAACTTTATCTGTGCTCATTTCAATCTCTGGTTTTATGCAGCACCCCAACTCACCTTTCCTGTTAAGCAAGCATAAGTTGGTTTTCTAAATTTGAGACCCTGTTCTGTTCTGTAATTCAGTTCCTGTGTAGCCAAGTTTACATTCCGTGTATTAGTGATATCTTATGATGTTTCTTTTTCTGTGTGACTTATTTCAGTTAGAATCATCATACCTGAATCCACTCATTGTGCTGCTAACAGCCTGATGACATAGATTTCATTGCTGAGTGATATTGCTTTGTAAGTAAATACCACATCTTCTTTATCCATTTTTCACTTTCTGCGATGTTGAACTTGTACTGTAAACGAGGTTCCTGTAAACAGAGGCGTCCCAAACTTTGGGGTGGCTGTGTCTTTTTGATTTTAATTTCCCTAAGCTATAGGACCATAAGTGGAAGTGCCCTAGGCTCTGTTGCTTTGTTTTTTAGATGTTTCAGGAAACACCATACACTTCTCCCGAGTGTCTGTTGGCAATTTCCATCCCGCCCATCAGCATAACAAGGCTCCCAGTTCTCCATGGCCTGTCCTGCCTTTCTGGATTTTACACTTTTTTCAGATGGCCCTTTTGACCGGGGGGAAGTGAGACTTCATTGTAGTGCAGATTTCCTTTGCAAGTTTGCTTGGTTGGCCAAAAAAAAGGGCGTATGCGTTTTTTCCTGAATATATTCAGGAAAAAACGCATACGCCCTTTTTGGCCAAGTGCATCATTGTGGACGTTCTGCCTCTTTTCCTATGCTTTCAATGCAATTGCAGTCTACCTCCTGAAATCGGTTTCCTGCAATTCTGCCCCGCTTTCAAGTCCTCTTGGCAGCCTTACTTCAGTCTATTTTTGGACGATAGCTGTCATTTATAACTCTGCAGGTTTGTGAATTACAGTGCCCCTGAGCTCCTTTCTTCAACTCGCTTTCTTTTGAGCTGGCCGCAACACCGCAGGATGGCTTCAGGCCCTAATCTGGTTCCGGCACGGCACGCTGAGCCTTTGGTTATTTCCTCTTCCTGGTGGGAAATGAGAGTTAAATTTGCCCGTCCAGACACCTCCAGCTAGTCTCTCATTGGTTCTCCCTATTCCTGTTCATCTTCCGCAGAAATTGCAAACTGGGCCAAACAGGAGGTTAAAGGCGCTGACTCTCCAAGGGGGAGAGTGTTAGTAAAGCGTCTGGAATGTTGCACCCAAGTACCAGGGGAGGAAAACTAAGACATAGTTGAACACGTCTCCCGTTCACACGGTTGATCATACTCTGGGTTCCACATGCATGTTTTAGTTGAAGGAAGAATACATTAAACCTGGAGAGTTGAGACCCGTGGAATGGGTACCATGCAATATGACTTCAAAGGGTCTTCATTTGCTCACCGAACCTCTCTAATCCTATCACTGCTGCATTTATGCCCCTGTACACATGCTTGATTCTCTTTTGGAGACATAGCAATCCATAGGTTTTAAGATACTTACTAGTCAGGTACATTCTTAGGCGTTTAATATGGGGTGTTGAGTCCATTTCATTGAGCAAGGAGTAGCTCTTGTCTATTCCATATTTGGCTTAAGGAACTTTATCTGTGCTCATTTCAATCTCTGGTTTTATGCAGCACCCCACCTCACCTTTCCCCTTAAGCAAGCATAAGTTGGTTTTCTAAATTTGAGACCCTGTTCTGTTCTGTAATTCAGTTCCTGTGTAGCCAAGTTTACATTCCGTGTATTAGTGATATCTTATGATGTTTCTTTTTCTGTGTGACTTATTTCAGTTAGAATCATCATACCTGAATCCACTCATTGTGCTGCTAAGAGCCTGATGACATAGATTTCATTGCTGAGTGATATTGCTTTGTAAGTAAATACCACATCTTCTTTATCCATTTTTCACTTTCTGCGATGTTGAACTTGTACTGTAAATGAGGTTCTTGTAAACAGAGGTGTCCCAAACTTTGGGGTGGCTGTGTCTTTTTTATTTTAATTTCCCTAAGCTATAGGACCATAAGTGGAAGTGCCCTAGGCTCTGTTGCTTTGTTTTTTAGATGTTTCAGGAAACACCATACACTTCTCCCGAGTGTCTGTTGGCAATTTACATCCCAGCCATCAGCATAACAAGGCTCCCAGTTCTCCATGGCCTGTCCTGCCTTTCCGGATTTTACACTTTTTTCAGATGGCCCTTTTGACCGGGGGGAAGTGAGACTTCATTGTAGTGCAGATTTCCTTTGCAAGCTTGCTTGGTTGGCCAAAAAGAGCGTATGCGTTTTTTCCTGAATATATTCAGGAAAAAACGCATATGCCCTTTTTGGCCAAGTGCATCATTGTGGACGTTCTGCCTCTTTTCCTATGCTTTCAATGCAATTCCAGTCTACCTCCTGTAATCGGTTTCCTGCAATTCTGCCCCGCTTTCAAGTCCTCTTGGCAGCCTTACTTCAGTATATTTTTGGACGATAGCTGTCATTTATAACTCTGCAGGTTTGTGAATTACAGTGCCCCTGAGCTCCTTTCTTCAACTCACTTTCTTTTGAGCTGGCCGCAACACCGCAGGATGGCTTCAGGCCCTAATCTGGTTTCGGCATGGCACGCTGAGCCTTTGGTTATTTCCTCTTCCTGGTGGGAAATGAGAGTTAAATTTGCCCGTCCAACCACCTCCAGCTAGTCTCTCATTGGTTCTCGCTATTCCTTTTCATCTTCCGCAGAAATTGCAAACTGGGCCAAACAGGAGGTTAAAGGGACTGATTCTCCAAGTCGGGAGAGTGTTAGTAAAGCGTCTGGAATGTTGCACCCGAGTACCATGGGAGGAAAACTGAGACATATTTGAACACGTCTCCCGATCACATGGTTGATCATACTCTAGGTTCCACATGCATGTTTTAGCTGAAGGAAGAATACCTTAAACCTGGGTAGTTGAAACCCGTGGAATGGGTACCATGCAATATGACTTCAAAGGGTCTTCATTTGCTCACCGAACCTCTCCAATCCTATCACTGCTGCATTTATGCCCCTGTACACATGCTTGATTCTCTTTTGGAGACATAGCAATCCATAGGTTTTAAGATACTTATTAGTCAGGTACATTCTTAGGCGTTTAATATGCGGTGTTGAGTCCATTTCGTTGAGCAAGGAGTAGCTCTTGTCTATTCCATATTTGGCTTAAGGAACTTTATCTGTGCTCATTTCAATCTCTGGTTTTATGCAGCACCCCAACTCACCTTTCCTCTTAAGCAAGCATAAGTTGGTTTTCTAAATTTGATACCCTGTTCTGTTCTGTATTTCAGTTCCTGTGTAGCCAAGTTTACATTCCGTGTATTAGTGATATCTTATGATGTTTCTTTTTCTGTGTGACTTATTTCAGTTAGAATCATCATACCTGAATCCACTCATTGTGCTGCTAAGAGCCTGATGACATAGATTTCATTGCTGAGTGATATTGCTTTGTAAGGAAATACCACATCTTCTTTATCCATTTTTCACTTTCTGCGATGTTGATCTTGTACTGTAAACGAGGTTCTTGTAAACAGAGGCGTCCCAAACTTTGGGGTGGCTGTGTCTTTTTTATTTTAATTTCCCTAAGCTATAGGACCATAAGTGGAAGTGCCCTAGGCTCTGTTGCTTTGTTTTTTAGATGTTTCAGGAAACACCATACACTTCTCCCGAGTGTCTGTTGGCAATTTCCATCCCGCCCATCAGCATAACAAGGCTCCCAGTTCTCCATGGCCTGTCCTGCCTTTCTGGATTTTACACTTTTTTCATATGGCCCTTTTGACCGGGGGGAAGTGAGACTTCATTGTAGTGCAGATTTCCTTTGCAAGCTTGCTTGGTTGGCCAAAAAGGGCGTATGCGTTTTTTCCTGAATATATTCAGGAAAAAACGCATACGCCCTTTTTGGCCAAGTGCATCATTGTGGACGTTCTGCCTCTTTTCCTATGCTTTCAATGCAATTCCAGTCTACCTCCTGAAATCGGTTTCCTGCAATTCTGCCCCGCTTTCAAGTCCTCTTGGCAGCCTTACTTCAGTATATTTTTGGACGATACCTGTCATTTATAACTCTGCAGGTTTGTGAATTACAGTGCCCCTGAGCTCCTTTCTTCAACTCACTTTCTTTTGAGCTGGCCGCAACACCGCAGGATGGCTTCAGGCCCTAATCTGGTTCCGGCACGGCACGCTGAGCCTTTGGTTATTTCCTCTTCCAGATGGGAAATGAGAGTTAAATTTGCCCATCCAGACACCTCCAGCTAGTCTCTCATTGGTTCTCCCTATTCCTGTTCATCTTACGCAGAAATTGCAAAGTGGGCCAAACAGGAGGTTAAAGGCGCTGACTCTCCAAGTGGGGAGAGTGTTAGTAAAGCGTCTGGAATGTTGCACCCGAGTACCAGGGGAGGAAAACTGAGACATATTTGAACACGTCTCCCGTTCACACGGTTGATCATACTCTGGGTTCCACATGCATGTTTTAGCTGAAGGAAGAATACCTTAAACCTGGAGAGTTGAGACCCGTGGAATGGGTACCATGCAATATGACTTCAAAGGGTCTTCATTTGCTCACCGAACCTCTCCAATCCTATCACTGCTGCATTTATGCCCCTGTACACATGCTTGATTCTCTTTTGGAGACATAGCAATCCATAGGTTTTAAGATACTTACTAGTCAGGTACATTCTTAGGCGTTTAATATGGGGTGTTGAGTCCATTTCGTTGAGCAAGGAGTAGCTCTTGTCTATTCCATATTTGGCTTAAGGAACTTTATCTGTGCTCATTTCAATCTCTGGTTTTATGCAGCACCCCAACTCACCTTTCCCCTTAAGCAAGCATAAGTTGGTTTTCTAAATTTGAGATCCTGTTCTGTTTTGGAATTCAGTTCCTGTGTAGCCAAGTTTACATTCCGTGTATTACTGATATCTTATGATGTTTCTTTTTCTGTGTGACTTAGTTCAGTTAGAATCATCGTACCTGAATCCACTCATTATGCTGCTACGGGCCTGATGACACAGATTTCATTGCTGAGTGATACTGCATTGTACGTAAGTACCACAAGTTCTTTATCCATTTTTCACTTTCTGTGATATTGAACTTGTACGGTAAATGAGGTTCTTGTAAACAGAGGCGTCCCAAACTTTGGGGTGGCTGTGTCTTTTTTATTTTAATTTCCCTAAGCTATAGGACCATAAGTGGAAGTGCCCTAGGCTCTGTTGCTTTGTTTTTTAGATGTTTCAGGAAACACCATACACTTCTCCCGAGTGTCTGTTGGCAATTTTCATCCCGCCCATCAGCATAACAAGGCTCCCAGTTCTCCATGGCCTGTCCTGCCTTTCTGGATTTTACACTTTTTTCAGATGGCCCTTTTGACCGGGGGGAAGTGAGACTTCATTGTAGTGCAGATTTCCTTTGCAAGCTTGCTTGGTTGGCCAAAAAGGGCGTATGCGTTTTTTCCTGAATATATTCAGGAAAAAACGCATACGCCCTTTTTGGCCAAGTGCATCATTGTGGACGTTCTGCCTCTTTTCCTATGCTTTCAATGCAATTCCAGTCTACCTCCTGAAATCGGTTTCCTGCAATTCTGCCCCGCTTTCAAGTCCTCTTGGCAGCCTTACTTTAGTCTATTTTTGGATGATAGCTGTCATTTATAACTGTGCAGGTTTGTGAATTACAGTGCCCCTGAGCTCCTTTCTTCAACTCGCTTTCTTGTGACCTGGCCGCAACACCGCAGGATGGCTTCAGGCCCTAATCTGGTTCCGGCACGGCACGCTGAGCCTTTGGTTATTTCCTCTTCCTGGTGGGAAATGAGAGTTAAATTTGCCCGTCCAGCCACCTCCAGCTAGTCTCTCATTGGTTCTCGCTATTCCTTTTCATCTTCCGCAGAAATTGCAAACTGGGCCAAACAGGAGGTTAAAGGGACTGATTCTCCAAGTCGGGAGAGTGTTAGTAAAGCGTCTGGAATGTTGCACCCGAGTACCAGGGGAGGAAAACTGAGACATATTTGAACACGTCTCCCGATCACATGGTTGATCATACTCTAGGTTCCACATGCATGTTTTAGCTGAAGGAAGAATACCTTAAACCTGGGTAGTTGAAACCCGTGGAATGGGTACCATGCAATATGACTTCAAAGGGTCTTCATTTGCTCACCGAACCTCTCCAATCCTATCACTGCTGCGTTTATGCCCCTGTACACATGCTTGATTCTCTTTCGGAGACATAGCAATCCATAGGTTTTAAGATACTTACTAGTCAGGTACATTCTTAGGCGTTTAATATGCGGTGTTGAGTCCATTTCGTTGAGCAAGGAGTAGCTCTTGTCTATTCCATATTTGGCTGAAGGAACTTTATCTGTGCTCATTTCAATCTCTGGTTTTATGCAGCACCCCAACTCACCTTTCCTCTTAAGCAAGCATAAGTTGGTTTTCTAAATTTGAGACCCTGTTCTGTTCTGTAATTCAGTTCCTGTGTAGCCAAGTTTACATTCCGTGTATTACTGGTATCTTATGATGTTTCTTTTTCTGTGTGACTTATTTCAGTTAGAATCATCGTACCTGAATCCACTCATTATGCTGCTACGGGCCTGATGACATAGATTTCATTGCTGAGTGATACTGCATTGTACGTAAGTACCACAAGTTCTTTATCCATTTTTCACTTTCTGTGATATTGAACTTGTACGGTAAACGAGGTTCTTGTAAACAGAGGCGTCCCAAACTTTGGGGTGGCTGTGTCTTTTTGATTTTAATTTCCCTAAGCTATAGGACCATAAGTGGAAGTGCCCTAGGCTCTGTTGCTTTGTTTTTTAGATGTTTCAGGAAACACCATACACTTCTCCCGAGTGTCTGTTGGCAATTTACATCCCGCCCATCAGCATAACAAGGCTCCCAGTTCTCCATGGCCTGTCCTGCCTTTCTGGATTTTACACTTTTTTCAGATGGCCCTTTTGACCGGGGGGAAGTGAGACTTCATTGTAGTGCAGATTTCCTTTGCAAGTTTGCTTGGTTGGCCAAAAAAAAGTGCGTATGCGTTTTTTCCTGAATATATTCAGGAAAAAACGCATACGCCCTTTTTGGCCAAGTGCATCATTGTGGACGTTCTGCCTCTTTTCCTATGCTTTCAATGCAATTGCAGTCTACCTCATGAAATCGGTTTCCTGCAATTCTGCCCCGCTTTCAAGTCCTCTTGGCAGCCTTACTTCAGTCTATTTTTGGACGATAGCTGTCATTTATAACTCTGCAGGTTTGTGAATTACAGTGCCCCTGAGCTCCTTTCTTCAACTCGCTTTCTTTTGAGCTGGCCGCAACACCGCAGGATGGCTTCAGGCCCTAATCTGGTTCCGGCACGGCACGCTGAGCCTTTGGTTATTTCCTCTTCCTGGTGGGAAATGAGAGTTAAATTTGCCCGTCCAGACACCTCCAGCTAGTCTCTCATTGGTTCTCCCTATTCCTGTTCATCTTCCGCAGAAATTGCAAACTGGGCCAAACAGGAGGTTAAAGGCGCTGACTCTCCAAGGGGGAGAGTGTTAGTAAAGCGTCTGGAATGTTGCACCCAAGTACCAGGGGAGGAAAACTAAGACATAGTTGAACACGTCTCCCGTTCACACGGTTGATCATACTCTGGGTTCCACATGCATGTTTTAGTTGAAGGAAGAATACATTAAACCTGGAGAGTTGAGACCCGTGGAATGGGTACCATGCAATATGACTTCAAAGGGTCTTCATTTGCTCACCGAACCTCTCTAATCCTATCACTGCTGCATTTATGCCCCTGTACACATGCTTGATTCTCTTTTGGAGACATAGCAATCCATAGGTTTTAAGATACTTACTAGTCAGGTACATTCTTAGGCGTTTAATATGGGGTGTTGAGTCCATTTCATTGAGCAAGGAGTAGCTCTTGTCTATTCCATATTTGGCTTAAGGAACTTTATCTGTGCTCATTTCAATCTCTGGTTTTATGCAGCACCCCAACTCACCTTTCCCCTTAAGCAAGCATAAGTTGGTTTTCTAAATTTGAGACCCTGTTCTGTTCTGTAATTCAGTTCCTGTGTAGCCAAGTTTACATTCCGTGTATTAGTGATATCTTATGATGTTTCTTTTTCTGTGTGACTTATTTCAGTTAGAATCATCATACCTGAATCCACTCATTGTGCTGCTAAGAGCCTGATGACATAGATTTCATTGCTGAGTGATATTGCTTTGTAAGTAAATACCACATCTTCTTTATCCATTTTTCACTTTCTGCGATGTTGAACTTGTACTGTAAATGAGGTTCTTGTAAACAGAGGCGTCCCAAACTTTGGGGTGGCTGTGTCTTTTTTATTTTAATTTCCCTAAGCTATAGGACCATAAGTGGAAGTGCCCTAGGCTCTGTTGCTTTGTTTTTTAGATGTTTCAGGAAACACCATACACTTCTCCCGAGTGTCTGTTGGCAATTTACATCCCGCCCATCAGCATAACAAGGCTCCCAGTTCTCCATGGCCTGTCCTGCCTTTCTGGATTTTACACTTTTTTCAGATGGCCCTTTTGACCGGGGGGAAGTGAGACTTCATTGTAGTGCAGATTTCCTTTGCAAGCTTGCTTGGTTGGCCAAAAAGAGCGTATGCGTTTTTTCCTGAATATATTCAGGAAAAAACGCATATGCCCTTTTTGGCCAAGTGCATCATTGTGGACGTTCTGCCTCTTTTCCTATGCTTTCAATGCAATTCCAGTCTACCTCCTGAAATCGGTTTCCTGCAATTCTGCCCCGCTTTCAAGTCCTCTTGGCAGCCTTACTTCAGTATATTTTTGGACGATAGCTGTCATTTATAACTGTGCAGGTTTGTGAATTACAGTGCCCCTGAGCTCCTTTCTTCAACTCGCTTTCT
This sequence comes from Grampus griseus, assembly GCF_964374135.1. Lineage (NCBI taxonomy): Eukaryota > Metazoa > Chordata > Mammalia > Artiodactyla > Delphinidae > Grampus > Grampus griseus. The sequence goes on along the minus strand of NW_028133363.1, from coordinate 110,470 downwards.
TGTGACCTGGCCGCAACACCGCAGGATGGCTTCAGGCCCTAATCTGGTTCCGGCACGGCACGCTGAGCCTTTGGTTATTTCCTCTTCCTGGTGGGAAATGAGAGTTAAATTTGCCCGTCCAGCCACCTCCAGCTAGTCTCTCATTGGTTCTCGCTATTCCTTTTCATCTTCCGCAGAAATTGCAAACTGGGCCAAACAGGAGGTTAAAGGGACTGACTCTCCAAGTCGGGAGAGTGTTAGTAAAGCGTCTGGAATGTTGCACCCGAGTACCAGGGGAGGAAAACTGAGACATATTTGAACACGTCTCCCGATCACATGGTTGATCATACTCTAGGTTCCACATGCATGTTTTAGCTGAAGGAAGAATACCTTAAACCTTGGTAGTTGAAACCCGTGGAATGGGTACCATGCAATATGACTTCAAAGGGTCTTCATTTGCTCACCGAACCTCTCCAATCCTATCACTGCTGCGTTTATGCCCCTGTACACATGCTTGATTCTCTTTCGGAGACATAGCAATCCATAAGTTTTAAGATACTTACTAGTCAGGTACATTCTTAGGCGTTTAATATGCGGTGTTGAGTCCATTTCGTTGAGCAAGGAGTAGCTCTTGTCTATTCCATATTTGGCTTAAGGAACTTTATCTGTGCTCATTTCAATCTCTGGTTTTATGCAGCACCCCAACTCACCTTTCCTGTTAAGCAAGCATAAGTTGGTTTTCTAAATTTGAGACCCTGTTCTGTTCTGTAATTCAGTTCCTGTGTAGCCAAGTTTACATTCCGTGTATTAGTGATATCTTATGATGTTTCTTTTTCTGTGTGACTTATTTCAGTTAGAATCATCATACCTGAATCCACTCATTGTGCTGCTAAGAGCCTGATGACATAGATTTCATTGCTGAGTGATATTGCTTTGTAAGTAAATACCACATCTTCTTTATCCATTTTTCACTTTCTGCGATGTTGAACTTGTACTGTAAACGAGGTTCCTGTAAACAGAGGCGTCCCAAACTTTGGGGTGGCTGTGTCTTTTTGATTTTAATTTCCCTAAGCTATAGGACCATAAGTGGAAGTGCCCTAGGCTCTGTTGCTTTGTTTTTTAGATGTTTCAGGAAACACCATACACTTCTCCCGAGTGTCTGTTGGCAATTTCCATCCCGCCCATCAGCATAACAAGGCTCCCAGTTCTCCATGGCCTGTCCTGCCTTTCTGGATTTTACACTTTTTTCAGATGGCCCTTTTGACCGGGGGGAAGTGAGACTTCATTGTAGTGCAGATTTCCTTTGCAAGTTTGCTTGGTTGGCCAAAAAAAAGGGCGTATGCGTTTTTTCCTGAATATATTCAGGAAAAAACGCATACGCCCTTTTTGGCCAAGTGCATCATTGTGGACGTTCTGCCTCTTTTCCTATGCTTTCAATGCAATTGCAGTCTACCTCATGAAATCGGTTTCCTGCAATTCTGCCCCGCTTTCAAGTCCTCTTGGCAGCCTTACTTCAGTCTATTTTTGGACGATAGCTGTCATTTATAACTCTGCAGGTTTGTGAATTACAGTGCCCCTGAGCTCCTTTCTTCAACTCGCTTTCTTTTGAGCTGGCCGCAACACCGCAGGATGGCTTCAGGCCCTAATCTGGTTCCGGCACGGCACGCTGAGCCTTTGGTTATTTCCTCTTCCTGGTGGGAAATGAGAGTTAAATTTGCCCGTCCAGACACCTCCAGCTAGTCTCTCATTGGTTCTCCCTATTCCTGTTCATCTTCCGCAGAAATTGCAAACTGGGCCAAACAGGAGGTTAAAGGCGCTGACTCTCCAAGGGGGAGAGTGTTAGTAAAGCGTCTGGAATGTTGCACCCAAGTACCAGGGGAGGAAAACTAAGACATAGTTGAACACGTCTCCCGTTCACACGGTTGATCATACTCTGGGTTCCACATGCATGTTTTAGTTGAAGGAAGAATACATTAAACCTGGAGAGTTGAGACCCGTGGAATGGGTACCATGCAATATGACTTCAAAGGGTCTTCATTTGCTCACCGAACCTCTCTAATCCTATCACTGCTGCATTTATGCCCCTGTACACATGCTTGATTCTCTTTTGGAGACATAGCAATCCATAGGTTTTAAGATACTTACTAGTCAGGTACATTCTTAGGCGTTTAATATGGGGTGTTGAGTCCATTTCATTGAGCAAGGAGTAGCTCTTGTCTATTCCATATTTGGCTTAAGGAACTTTATCTGTGCTCATTTCAATCTCTGGTTTTATGCAGCACCCCAACTCACCTTTCCCCTTAAGCAAGCATAAGTTGGTTTTCTAAATTTGAGACCCTGTTCTGTTCTGTAATTCAGTTCCTGTGTAGCCAAGTTTACATTCCGTGTATTAGTGATATCTTATGATGTTTCTTTTTCTGTGTGACTTATTTCATTTAGAATCATCATACCTGAATCCACTCATTGTGCTGCTAAGAGCCTGATGACATAGATTTCATTGCTGAGTGATATTGCTTTGTAAGTAAATACCACATCTTCTTTATCCATTTTTCACTTTCTGCGATGTTGAACTTGTACTGTAAACGAGGTTCCTGTAAACAGAGGCGTCCCAAACTTTGGGGTGGCTGTGTCTTTTTGATTTTAATTTCCCTAAGCTATAGGACCATAAGTGGAAGTGCCCTAGGCTCTGTTGCTTTGTTTTTTAGATGTTTCAGGAAACACCATACACTTCTCCCGAGTGTCTGTTGGCAATTTCCATCCCGCCCATCAGCATAACAAGGCTCCCAGTTCTCCATGGCCTGTCCTGCCTTTCTGGATTTTACACTTTTTTCAGATGGCCCTTTTGACCGGGGGGAAGTGAGACTTCATTGTAGTGCAGATTTCCTTTGCAAGTTTGCTTGGTTGGCCAAAAAAAAGGGCGTATGCGTTTTTTCCTGAATATATTCAGGAAAAAACGCATACGCCCTTTTTGGCCAAGTGCATCATTGTGGACGTTCTGCCTCTTTTCCTATGCTTTCAATGCAATTGCAGTCTACCTCATGAAATCGGTTTCCTGCAATTCTGCCCCGCTTTCAAGTCCTCTTGGCAGCCTTACTTCAGTCTATTTTTGGACGATAGCTGTCATTTATAACTCTGCAGGTTTGTGAATTACAGTGCCCCTGAGCTCCTTTCTTCAACTCGCTTTCTTTTGAGCTGGCCGCAACACCGCAGGATGGCTTCAGGCCCTAATCTGGTTCCGGCACGGCACGCTGAGCCTTTGGTTATTTCCTCTTCCTGGTGGGAAATGAGAGTTAAATTTGCCCGTCCAGACACCTCCAGCTAGTCTCTCATTGGTTCTCCCTATTCCTGTTCATCTTCCGCAGAAATTGCAAACTGGGCCAAACAGGAGGTTAAAGGCGCTGACTCTCCAAGGGGGAGAGTGTTAGTAAAGCGTCTGGAATGTTGCACCCAAGTACCAGGGGAGGAAAACTAAGACATAGTTGAACACGTCTCCCGTTCACACGGTTGATCATACTCTGGGTTCCACATGCATGTTTTAGTTGAAGGAAGAATACATTAAACCTGGAGAGTTGAGACCCGTGGAATGGGTACCATGCAATATGACTTCAAAGGGTCTTCATTTGCTCACCGAACCTCTCTAATCCTATCACTGCTGCATTTATGCCCCTGTACACATGCTTGATTCTCTTTTGGAGACATAGCAATCCATAGGTTTTAAGATACTTACTAGTCAGGTACATTCTTAGGCGTTTAATATGGGGTGTTGAGTCCATTTCATTGAGCAAGGAGTAGCTCTTGTCTATTCCATATTTGGCTTAAGGAACTTTATCTGTGCTCATTTCAATCTCTGGTTTTATGCAGCACCCCAACTCACCTTTCCCCTTAAGCAAGCATAAGTTGGTTTTCTAAATTTGAGACCCTGTTCTGTTCTGTAATTCAGTTCCTGTGTAGCCAAGTTTACATTCCGTGTATTAGTGATATCTTATGATGTTTCTTTTTCTGTGTGACTTATTTCATTTAGAATCATCATACCTGAATCCACTCATTGTGCTGCTAAGAGCCTGATGACATAGATTTCATTGCTGAGTGATATTGCTTTGTAAGTAAATACCACATCTTCTTTATCCATTTTTCACTTTCTGCGATGTTGAACTTGTACTGTAAATGAGGTTCTTGTAAACAGAGGCGTCCCAAACTTTGGGGTGGCTGTGTCTTTTTTATTTTAATTTCCCTAAGCTATAGGACCATAAGTGGAAGTGCCCTAGGCTCTGTTGCTTTGTTTTTTAGATGTTTCAGGAAACACCATACACTTCTCCCGAGTGTCTGTTGGCAATTTACATCCCGCCCATCAGCATAACAAGGCTCCCAGTTCTCCATGGCCTGTCCTGCCTTTCTGGATTTTACACTTTTTTCAGATGGCCCTTTTGACCGGGGGGAAGTGAGACTTCATTGTAGTGCAGATTTCCTTTGCAAGCTTGCTTGGTTGGCCAAAAAGGGCGTATGCGTTTTTTCCTGAATATATTCAGGAAAAAACGCATACGCCCTTTTTGGCCAAGTGCATCATTGTGGACGTTCTGCCTCTTTTCCTATGCTTTCAATGCAATTCCAGTCTACCTCCTGAAATCGGTTTCCTGCAATTCTGCCCCGCTTTCAAGTCCTCTTGGCAGCCTTACTTCAGTATATTTTTGGACGATAGCTGTCATTTATAACTCTGCAGGTTTGTGAATTACAGTGCCCCTGAGCTCCTTTCTTCAACTCACTTTCTTTTGAGCTGGCCGCAACACCGCAGGATGGCTTCAGGCCCTAATCTGGTTTCGGCATGGAACGCTGAGCCTTTGGTTATTTCCTCTTCCTGGTGGGAAATGAGAGTTAAATTTGCCCGTCCAACCACCTCCAGCTAGTCTCTCATTGGTTCTCGCTATTCCTTTTCATCTTCCGCAGAAATTGCAAACTGGGCCAAACAGGAGGTTAAAGGGACTGATTCTCCAAGTCGGGAGAGTGTTAGTAAAGCGTCTGGAATGTTGCACCCGAGTACCATGGGAGGAAAACTGAGACATATTTGAACACGTCTCCCGATCACATGGTTGATCATACTCTAGGTTCCACATGCATGTTTTAGCTGAAGGAAGAATACCTTAAACCTGGGTAGTTGAAACCCGTGGAATGGGTACCATGCAATATGACTTCAAAGGGTCTTCATTTGCTCACCGAACCTCTCCAATCCTATCACTGCTGCATTTATGCCCCTGTACACATGCTTGATTCTCTTTTGGAGACATAGCAATCCATAGGTTTTAAGATACTTACTAGTCAGGTACATTCTTAGGCGTTTAATATGCGGTGTTGAGTCCATTTCGTTGAGCAAGGAGTAGCTCTTGTCTATTCCATATTTGGCTTAAGGAACTTTATCTGTGCTCATTTCAATCTCTGGTTTTATGCAGCACCCCAACTCACCTTTCCTCTTAAGCAAGCATAAGTTGGTTTTCTAAATTTGAGACCCTGTTCTGTTCTGTATTTCAGTTCCTGTGTAGCCAAGTTTACATTCCGTGTATTAGTGATATCTTATGATGTTTCTTTTTCTGTGTGACTTATTTCAGTTAGAATCATCATACCTGAATCCACTCATTGTGCTGCTAAGAGCCTGATGACATAGATTTCATTGCTGAGTGATATTGCTTTGTATGTAAATACCACATCTTCTTTATCTATTTTTCACTTTCTGCGATGTTCAACTTGTACTGTAAACGAGGTTCTTGTAAACAGAGTCATCCCAAACTTTGGGGTGGCTGTGTCTTTTTTATTTTAATTTCCCTAAGCTATAGGACCATAAGTGGAAGTGCCCTAGGCTCTGTTGCTTTGTTTTTTAGATGTTTCAGGAAACACCATACACTTCTCCCGAGTGTCTGTTGGCAATTTACATCCCGCCCATCAGCATAACAAGGCTCCCAGTTCTCCATGGCCTGTCCTGCCTTTCTGGATTTTACACTTTTTTCAGATGGCCCTTTTGACCGGGGGGAAGTGAGACTTCATTGTAGTGCAGATTTCCTTTGCAAGCTTGCTTGGTTGGCCAAAAAGGGCGTATGCGTTTTTTCCTGAATATATTCAGGAAAAAACGCATACGCCCTTTTTGGCCAAGTGCATCATTGTGGACGTTCTGCCTCTTTTCCTATGCTTTCAATGCAATTCCAGTCTACCTCCTGAAATCGGTTTCCTGCAATTCTGCCCCGCTTTCAAGTCCTCTTGGCAGCCTTACTTCAGTATATTTTTGGACGATAGCTGTCATTTATATCTCTGCAGGTTTGTGAATTACAGTGCCCCTGAGCTCCTTTCTTCAACTCACTTTCTTTTGAGCTGGCCGCAACACCGCACGATGGCTTCAGGCCCTAATCTTGTTCCGGCAGGGCACACTGAGCCTTTGGTTATTTCCTCTTCCAGATGGGAAATGAGAGTTAAATTTGCCCGTCCAGACACCTCCAGCTAGCCTCTCATTGGTTCTCCCTATTCCTGTTCATCTTCCGCAGAAATTTCAAACTGGGCCAAACAGGAGGTTAAAGGCGCTGACTCTCCAAGTGGGGAGAGTGTTAGTTAAGCGTCTGGAATGTTGCACCCGAGTACCAGGGGAGGAAAACTGAGACATATTTGAACACGTCTCCCGTTCACACGTTTGATCATACTCTGGGTTCCACATGCATGTTTTAGCTGAAGGAAGAATACCTTAAACCTGGAGAGTTGAGACCCGTGGAATGGGTACCATGCAATATGACTTCAAAGGGTCTTCATTTGCTCACCGAACCTCTCCAATCCTATCACTGCTGCATTTATGCCCCTGTACACATGCTTGATTCTCTTTTGGAGACATAGCAATCCATAGGTTTTAAGATACTTACTAGTCAGGTACATTCTTAGGCGTTTAATATGGGGTGTTGAGTCCATTTCGTTGAGCAAGAAGTAGCTCTTGTCTATTCCATATTTGGCTTAAGGAACTTTATCTGTGCTCATTTCAATCTCTGGTTTTATGCAGCACCCCAACTCACCTTTCCCCTTAAGCAAGCATAAGTTGGTTTTCTAAATTTGAGACCCTGTTCTGTTTTGGAATTCAGTTACTGTGTAGCCAAGTTTACATTCCGTGTATTAGTGATATCTTATGATGTTTCTTTTTCTGTGTGACTTATTTCAGTTAGAATCATCGTACCTGAATCCACTCATTATGCTGCTACGGGCCTGATGACATAGATTTCATTGCTGAGTGATACTGCATTGTACGTAAGTACCACAAGTTCTTTATCCATTTTTCACTTTCTGTGATATTGAACTTGTACGGTAAACAAGGTTCTTGTAAACAGAGGCGTCCCAAACTTTGGGGTGGCTGTGTCTTTTTGATTTTAATTTCCCTAAGCTATAGGACCATAAGTGGAAGTGCCCTAGGCTCTGTTGCTTTGTTTTTTAGATGTTTCAGGAAACACCATACACTTCTCCCGAGTGTCTGTTGGCAATTTACATCCCGCCCATCAGCATAACAAGGCTCCCAGTTCTCCATGGCCTGTCCTGCCTTTCTGGATTTTACACTTTTTTCAGATGGCCCTTTTGACCGGGGGGAAGTGAGACTTCATTGTAGTGCAGATTTCCTTTGCAAGTTTGCTTGGTTCGCCAAAAAGGGCGTATGCGTTTTTTCCTGAATATATTCAGGAAAAAACGCATACGCCCTTTTTGGCCAAGTGCATCATTGTGGACGTTCTGCCTCTTTTCCTATGCTTTCAATGCAATTCCAGTCTACCTCCTGAAATCGGTTTCCTGCAATTCTGCCCCGCTTTCAAGTCCTCTTGGCAGCCTTACTTTAGTCTATTTTTGGATGATAGCTGTCATTTATAACTGTGCAGGTTTGTGAATTACAGTGCCCCTGAGCTCCTTTCTTCAACTCGCTTTCTTGTGACCTGGCCGCAACACCGCAGGATGGCTTCAGGCCCTAATCTGGTTCCGGCACGGCACGCTGAGCCTTTGGTTATTTCCTCTTCCTGGTGGGAAATGAGAGTTAAATTTGCCCGTCCAACCACCTCCAGCTAGTCTCTCATTGGTTCTCGCTATTCCTTTTCATCTTCCGCAGAAATTGCAAACTGGGCCAAACAGGAGGTTAAAGGGACTGATTCTCCAAGTCGGGAGAGTGTTAGTAAAGCGTCTGGAATGTTGGACCCGAGTACCAGGGGAGGAAAACTGAGACATATTTGAACACGTCTCCCGATCACATGGTTGATCATACTCTAGGTTCCACATGCATGTTTTAGCTGAAGGAAGAATACCTTAAACCTGGTTAGTTGAAACCCGTGGAATGGGTACCATGCAATATGACTTCAAAGGGTCTTCATTTGCTCACCGAACCTCTCCAATCCTATCACTGCTGCATTTATGCCCCTGTACACACGCTTGATTCTCTTTTGGAGACATAGCAATCCATAGGTTTTAAGATACTTACTAGTCAGGTACATTCTTAGGCATTTAATATGGGGTGTTGAGTCCATTTCGTTGAGCAAGGAGTAGCTCTTGTCTATTCCATATTTGGCTTAAGGAAATTTATCTGTGCTCATTTCAATCTCTGGTTTTATGCAGCACCCCAACTCACCTTTCCCCTTAAGCAAGCATAAGTTGGTTTTCTAAATTTGAGACCCTGTTCTGTTTTGGAATTCAGTTCCTGTGTAGCCAAGTTTACATTCCGTGTATTAGTGATATCTTATGATGTTTCTTTTTCTGTGTGACTTATTTCAGTTAGAATCATCGTACCTGAATCCACTCATTATGCTGCTACGGGCCTGATGACATAGATTTCATTGCTGAGTGATACTGCATTGTACGTAAGTACCACAAGTTCTTTATCCATTTTTCACTTTCTGTGATATTGAACTTGTACGGTAAACGAGGTTCTTGTAAACAGAGGCGTCCCAAACTTTGGGGTGGCTGTGTCTTTTTGAATTTAATTTCCCTAAGCTATAGGACCATAAGTGGAAGTGCCCTAGGCTCTGTTGCTTTGTTTTTTAGATGTTTCAGGAAACACCATACACTTCGCCCGAGTGTCTGTTGGCAATTTACATCCCGCCCATCAGCATAACAAGGCTCCCAGTTCTCCATGGCCTGTCCTGCCTTTCTGGATTTTACACTTTTTTCAGATGGCCCTTTTGACCGGGGGGAAGTGAGACTTCATTGTAGTGCAGATTTCCTTTGCAAGTTTGCTTGGTTGGCCAAAAAGGGCGTATGCGTTTTTTCCTGAATATATTCAGGAAAAAACGCATACGCCCTTTTTGGCCAAGTGCATCATTGTGGACGTTCTGCCTCTTTTCCTATGCTTTCAATGCAATTCCAGTCTACCTCCTGAAATCGGTTTCCTGCAATTCTGCCCCGCTTTCAAGTCCTCTTGGCAGCCTTACTTTAGTCTATTTTTGGATGATAGCTGTCATTTATAACTCTGCAGGTTTGTGAATTACAGTGCCCCTGAGCTCCTTTCTTCAACTCGCTTTCTTGTGACCTGGCCGCAACACCGCAGGATGGCTTCAGGCCCTAATCTGGTTCCGGCACGGCACGCTGAGCCTTTGGTTATTTCCTCTTCCAGATGGGAAATGAGAGTTAAATTTGCCCGTCCAGACACCTCCAGCTAGCCTCTCATTGGTTCTCCCTATTCCTGTTCATCTTCCGCAGAAATTGCAAACTGGGCCAAACAGGAGGTTAAAGGCGCTGACTCTCCAAGTGGGGCGAGTGTTAGTAAAGCGTCTGGAATGTTGCACCCGAGTACCAGGGGAGGAAAACTGAGACATATTTGAACACGTCTCCCGTTCACACGTTTGATCATACTCTGGGTTCCACATGCATGTTTTAGCTGAAGGAAGAATACCTTAAACCTGGAGAGTTGAGACCCGTGGAATGGGTACCATGCAATATGACTTCAAAGGGTCTTCATTTGCTCACCGAACCTCTCCAATCCTATCACTGCTGCATTTATGCCCCTGTACACATGCTTGATTCTCTTTTGGAGACATAGCAATCCATAGGTTTTAAGATACTTACTAGTCAGGTACATTCTTAGACGTTTAATATGGGGTGTTGAGTCCATTTCGTTGAGCAAGGAGTAGCTCTTGTCTATTCCATATTTGGCTTAAGGAACTTTATCTGTGCTCATTTCAATCTCTGGTTTTATGCAGCACCCCAACTCACCTTTCCCCTTAAGCAAGCATAAGTTGGTTTTCTAAATTTGAGACCCTGTTCTGTTTTGGAATTCAGTTCCTGTGTAGCCAAGTTTACATTCCGTGTATTAGTGATATCTTATGATGTTTCTTTTTCTGTGTGACTTATTTCAGTTAGAATCATCGTACCTGAATCCACTCATTATGCTGCTACGGGCCTGATGACATAGATTTCATTGCTGAGTGATACTGCATTGTACGTAAGTACCACAAGTTCTTTATCCATTTTTCACTTTCTGTGATATTGAACTTGTACGGTAAATGAGGTTCTTGTAAACAGAGGCGTCCCAAACTTTGGGGTGGCTGTGTCTTTTTTATTTTAATTTCCCTAAGCTATAGGACCATAAGTGGAAGTGCCCTAGGCTCTGTTGCTTTGTTTTTTAGATGTTTCAGGAAACACCATACACTTCTCCCGAGTGTCTGTTGGCAATTTACATCCCGCCCATCAGCATAACAAGGCTCCCAGTTCTCCATGGCCTGTCCTGCCTTTCTGGATTTTACACTTTTTTCAGATGGCCCTTTTGACCGGGGGGAAGTGAGACTTCATTGTAGTGCAGATTTCCTTTGCAAGCTTGCTTGGTTGGCCAAAAAGGGCGTATGCGTTTTTTCCTGAATATATTCAGGAAAAAACGCATACGCACTTTTTGGCCAAGTGCATCATTGTGGACGTTCTGCCTCTTTTCCTATGCTTTCAATGCAATTCCAGTCTACCTCCTGAAATCGGTTTCCTGCAATTCTGCCCCGCTTTCAAGTCCTCTTGGCAGCCTTACTTCAGTCTATTTTTGGACGATAGCTGTCATTTATAACTCTGCAGGTTTGTGAATTACAGTGCCCCTGAGCTCCTTTCTTCAACTCACTTTCTTTTGAGCTGGCCGCAACACCGCAGGATGGCTTCAGGCCCTAATCTGTTTCCGGCACGGCACGCTGAGCCTTTGGTTTCCTCTTCCAGATGGGAAATGAGGTTAAATTTGCCCGTCCAGACACCTCCAGCTAGCCTCTCATTGGTTCTCCCTATTCCTGTTCATCTTCCGCAGAAATTTCAAACTGGGCCAAACAGGAGGTTAAAGGCGCTGACTCTCCAAGTGGGGAGAGTGTTAGTAAAGCGTCTGGAATGTTGCACCCGAGTACCAGGGGAGGAAAACTGAGACATATTTGAACACGTCTCCCGCTCACACGTTTGATCATACTCTGGGTTCCACATGCATGTTTTAGCTGAAGGAAGAATACCTTAAACCTGGAGAGTTGAGACCCGTGGAATGGGTACCATGCAATATGACTTCAAAGGGTCTTCATTTGCTCACCGAACCTCTCCAATCCTATCACTGCTGCATTTATGCCCCTGTACACATGCTTGATTCTCTTTTGGAGACATAGCAATCCATAGGTTTTAAGATACTTACTAGTCAGGTACATTCTTAGGCATTTAATATGGGGTGTTGAGTCCATTTCGTTGAGCAAGGAGTAGCTCTTGTCTATTCCATATTTGGCTTAAGGAAATTTATCTGTGCTCATTTCAATCTCTGGTTTTATGCAGCACCCCAACTCACCTTTCCCCTTAAGCAAGCATAAGTTGGTTTTCTAAATTTGAGACCCTGTTCTGTTTTGGAATTCAGTTCCTGTGTAGCCAAGTTTACATTCCGTGTATTAGTGATATCTTATGATGTTTCTTTTTCTGTGTGACTTATTTCAGTTAGAATCATCGTACCTGAATCCACTCATTATGCTGCTACGGGCCTGATGACATAGATTTCATTGCTGAGTGATACTGCATTGTACGTAAGTACCACAAGTTCTTTATCCATTTTTCACTTTCTGTGATATTGAACTTGTACAGTAAACGAGGTTCTTGTAAACAGAGGCGTCCCAAACTTTGGGGTGGCTGTGTCTTTTTGATTTTAATTTCCCTAAGCTATAGGACCATAAGTGGAAGTGCCCTAGGCTCTGTTGCTTTGTTTTTTAGATGTTTCAGGAAACACCATACACTTCTCCCGAGTGTCTGTTGGCAATTTACATCCCGCCCATCAGCATAACAAGGCTCCCAGTTCTCCATGGCCTGTCCTGCCTTTCTGGATTTTACACTTTTTTCAGATGGCCCTTTTGACCGGGGGGAAGTGAGACTTCATTGTAGTGCAGATTTCCTTTGCAAGTTTGCTTGGTTGGCCAAAAAGGGCATATGCGTTTTTTCCTGAATATATTCAGGAAAAAACACATACGCCCTTTTTGGCCAAGTGCATCATTGTGGACGTTCTGCCTCTTTTCCTATGCTTTCAATGCAATTCCAGTCTACCTCCTGAAATCGGTTTCCTGCAATTCTGCCCCGCTTTCAAGTCCTCTTGGCAGCCTTACTTTAGTCTATTTTTGGATGATAGCTGTCATTTATAACTGTGCAGGTTTGTGAATTACAGTGCCCCTGAGCTCCTTTCTTCAACTCACTTCCTTGTGAGCTGGCCGCAACACTGCAGGATGGCTTCAGGCCCTAATCTGGTTCCGGCACGGCACGCTGAGCCTTTGGTTATTTCCTCTTCCTGGTGGGAAATGAGAGTTAAATTTGCCCGTCCAGACACCTCCAGCTAGTCTCTCATTGGTTCTCGCTATTCCTTTTCATCTTCCGCAGAAATTGCAAACTGGGCCAAACAGGAGGTTAAAGGGACTGATTCTCCAAGTCGGGAGAGTGTTAGTAAAGCGTCTGGAATGTTGCACCCGAGTACCAGGGGAGGAAAACTGAGACATATTTGAACACGTCTCCCGATCACATGGTTGATCATACTCTAGGTTCCACATGCATGTTTTAGCTGAAGGAAGAATACCTTAAACCTTGGTAGTTGAAACCCGTGGAATGGGTACCATGCAATATGACTTCAAAGGGTCTTCATTTGCTCACCAAACCTCTCCAATCCTATCACTGCTGCGTTTATGCCCCTGTACACATGCTTGATTCTCTTTCGGAGACATAGCAATCCATAGGTTTTAAGATACTTACTAGTCAGGTACATTCTTAGGCGTTTAATATGCGGTGTTGAGTCCATTTCGTTGAGCAAGGAGTAGCTCTTGTCTATTCCATATTTGGCTTAAGGAACTTTATCTGTGCTCATTTCAATCTCTGGTTTTATGCAGCACCCCAACTCACCTTTCCTCTTAAGCAAGCATAAGTTGGTTTTCTAAATTTGAGACCCTGTTCTGTTCTGTAATTCAGCTCCTGTGTAGCCAAGTTTACATTCCGTGTATTAGTGATATCTTATGATGTTTCTTTTTCTGTGTGACTTATTTCAGTTAGAATCATCATACCTGAATCCACTCATTGTGCTGCTAAGAGCCTGATGACATAGATTTCATTGCTGAGTGATATTGCTTTGTAAGTAAATACCACATCTTCTTTATCCATTTTTCACTTTCTGCGATGTTGAACTTGTACTGTAAACGAGGTTCTTGTAAACAGAGGTGTCCCAAACTTTGGGGTGGCTGTGTCTTTTTATTTTAATTTCCCTAAGCTATAGGACCATAAGTGAAAGTGCCCTAGGCTCTGTTGCTTTGTTTTTTAGATGTTTCAGGAAACACCATACACTTCTCCCAAGTGTCTGTTGGCAATTTCCATCCCGCCCATCAGCATAACAAGGCTCCCAGTTATCCATGGCCTGTCCTGTTTTTCTGGATTTTACACTTTTTTCAGATGGCCCTTTTGACCGGGGGGAAGTGAGACTTCATTGTAGTGCAGATTTCCTTTGCAAGCTTGCTTGGTTGGCCTAAAAGTGCGTATGCGTTTTTTCCTGAATATACTCAGGAAAAAACGCATACGCCCTTTTTGGCCAAGTGCATCATTGTGGACGTTCTGCCTCTTTTCCTATGCTTTCAATGCAATTCCAGTCTACCTCCTGAAATCGGTTTCCTGCAATTCTGCCCCGCTTTCAAGTCCTCTTGGCAGCCTTACTTCAGTATATTTTTGGACGATAGCTGTCATTTATATCTCTGCAGGTTTGTGAATTACAGTGCCCCTGAGCTCCTTTCTTCAACTCAATTTCTTTTGAGCTGGCCGCAACACCGCAGGATGGCTTCAGGCCCTAATCTTGTTCCGGCACGGCACACTGAGCCTTTGGTTATTTCCTCTTCCAGATGGGAAATGAGAGTTAAATTTGCCCGTCCAGACACCTCCAGCTAGCCTCTCATTGGTTCTCCCTATTCCTGTTCATCTTCCGCAGAAATTTCAAACTGGGCCAAACAGGAGGTTAAAGGCGCTGACTCTCCAAGTGGGGAGAGTGTTAGTAAAGCGTCTGGAATGTTGCACCCGAGTACCAGGGGAGGAAAACTGAGACATATTTGAACACGTCTCCCGCTCACACGTTTGATCATACTCTGGGTTCCACATGCATGTTTTAGCTGAAGGAAGAATACCTTAAACCTGGAGAGTTGAGACCCGTGGAATGGGTACCATGCAATATGACTTCAAAGGGTCTTCATTTGCTCACCGAACCTCTCCAATCCTATCACTGCTGCATTTATGCCCCTGTACACATGCTTGATTCTCTTTTGGAGACATAGCAATCCATAGGTTTTAAGATACTTACTAGTCAGGTACATTCTTAGGCATTTAATATGGGGTGTTGAGTCCATTTCGTTGAGCAAGGAGTAGCTCTTGTCTATTCCATATTTGGCTTAAGGAACTTTATCTGTGCTCATTTCAATCTCTGGTTTTATGCAGCACCCCAACTCACCTTTCCCCTTAAGCAAGCATAAGTTGGTTTTCTAAATTTGAGACCCTGTTCTGTTTTGGAATTCAGTTACTGTGTAGCCAAGTTTACATTCCGTGTATTAGTGATATCTTATGATGTTTCTTTTTCTGTGTGACTTATTTCAGTTAGAATCATCGTACCTGAATCCACTCATTATGCTGCTACGGGCCTGATGACATAGATTTCATTGCTGAGTGATACTGCATTGTACGTAAGTACCACAAGTTCTTTATCCATTTTTCACTTTCTGTGATATTGAACTTGTACGGTAAACGAGGTTCTTGTAAACAGAGGCGTCCCAAACTTTGGGGTGGCTGTGTCTTTTTGATTTTAATTTCCCTAAGCTATAGGACCATAAGTGGAAGTGCCCTAGGCTCTGTTGCTTTGTTTTTTAGATGTTTCAGGAAACACCATACACTTCTCCCGAGTGTCTGTTGGCAATTTACATCCCGCCCATCAGCATAACAAGGCTCCCAGTTCTCCATGGCCTGTCCTGCCTTTCTGGATTTTACACTTTTTTCAGATGGCCCTTTTGACCGGGGGGAAGTGAGACTTCATTGTAGTGCAGATTTCCTTTGCAAGCTTGCTTGGTTGGCCAAAAAGGGCGTATGCGTTTTTTCCTGAATATATTCAGGAAAAAACGCATACGCCCTTTTTGGCCAAGTGCATCATTGTGGACGTTCTGCCTCTTTTCCTATGCTTTCAATGCAATTCCAGTCTACCTCCTGAAATCGGTTTCCTGCAATTCTGCCCCGCTTTCAAGTCCTCTTGGCAGCCTTACTTCAGTCTATTTTTGGACGATAGCTGTCATTTATAACTCTGCAGGTTTGTGAATTACAGTGCCCCTGAGCTCCTTTCTTCAACTCACTTTCTTTTGAGCTGGCCGCAACACCGCAGGATGGCTTCAGGCCCTAATCTGGTTCCGGCACGGCACGCTGAGCCTTTGGTTTCCTCTTCCAGATGGGAAATGAGAGTTAAATTTGCCCGTCCAGACACCTCCAGCTAGCCTCTCATTGGTTCTCCCTATTCCTGTTCATCTTCCGCAGAAATTTCAAACTGGGCCAAACAGGAGGTTAAAGGCGCTGACTCTCCAAGTGGGGAGAGTGTTAGTAAAGCGTCTGGAATGTTGCACCCGAGTACCAGGGGAGGAAAACTGAGACATATTTGAACACGTCTCCCGCTCACACGTTTGATCATACTCTGGGTTCCACATGCATGTTTTAGCTGAAGGAAGAATACCTTAAACCTGGAGAGTTGAGACCCGTGGAATGGGTACCATGCAATATGACTTCAAAGGGTCTTCATTTGCTCACCGAACCTCTCCAATCCTATCACTGCTGCATTTATTCCCCTGTACACATGCTTGATTCTCTTTTGGAGACATAGCAATCCATAGGTTTTAAGATACTTACTAGTCAGGTACATTCTTAGGCATTTAATATGGGGTGTTGAGTCCATTTCGTTGAGCAAGGAGTAGCTCTTGTCTATTCCATATTTGGCTTAAGGAAATTTATCTGTGCTCATTTCAATCTCTGGTTTTATGCAGCACCCCAACTCACCTTTCCCCTTAAGCAAGCATAAGTTGGTTTTCTAAATTTGAGACCCTGTTCTGTTTTGGAATTCAGTTACTGTGTAGCCAAGTTTACATTCCGTGTATTAGTGATATCTTATGATGTTTCTTTTTCTGTGTGACTTATTTCAGTTAGAATCATCGTACCTGAATCCACTCATTATGCTGCTACGGGCCTGATGACATAGATTTCATTGCTGAGTGATACTGCATTGTACGTAAGTACCACAAGTTCTTTATCCATTTTTCACTTTCTGTGATATTGAACTTGTACGGTAAACGAGGTTCTTGTAAACAGAGGCGTCCCAAACTTTGGGGTGGCTGTGTCTTTTTGATTTTAATTTCCCTAAGCTATAGGACCATAAGTGGAAGTGCCCTAGGCTCTGTTGCTTTGTTTTTTAGATGTTTCAGGAAACACCATACACTTCTCCCGAGTGTCTGTTGGCAATTTACATCCCGCCCATCAGCATAACAAGGCTCCCAGTTCTCCATGGCCTGTCCTGCCTTTCTGGATTTTACACTTTTTTCAGATGGCCCTTTTGACCGGGGGGAAGTGAGACTTCATTGTAGTGCAGATTTCCTTTGCAAGCTTGCTTGGTTGGCCAAAAAGGGCGTATGCGTTTTTTCCTGAATATATTCAGGAAAAAACGCATACGCCCTTTTTGGCCAAGTGCATCATTGTGGACGTTCTGCCTCTTTTCCTATGCTTTCAATGCAATTCCAGTCTACCTCCTGAAATCGGTTTCCTGCAATTCTGCCCCGCTTTCAAGTCCTCTTGGCAGCCTTACTTCAGTCTATTTTTGGACGATAGCTGTCATTTATAACTCTGCAGGTTTGTGAATTACAGTGCCCCTGAGCTCCTTTCTTCAACTCGCTTCCTTGTGAGCTGGCCGCAACACCGCAGGATGGCTTCAGGCCCTAATCTGGTTCCGGCACGGCACGCTGAGCCTTTGGTTATTTCCTCTTCCTGGTGGGAAATGAGAGTTAAATTTGTCCGTCCAGACACCTCCAGCTAGTCTCTCATTGGTTCTCGCTATTCCTTTTCATCTTCCGCAGAAATTGCAAACTGGGCCAAACAGGAGGTTAAAGGGACTGATTCTCCAAGTCGGGAGAGTGTTAGTAAAGCGTCTGGAATGTTGCACCCGAGTACCAGGGGAGGAAAACTGAGACATATTTGAACACGTCTCCCGATCACATGGTTGATCATACTCTAGGTTCCACATGCATGTTTTAGCTGAAGGAAGAATACCTTAAACCTTGGTAGTTGAAACCCGTGGAATGGGTACCATGCAATATGACTTCAAAGGGTCTTCATTTGCTCACCAAACCTCTCCAATCCTATCACTGCTGCGTTTATGCCCCTGTACACATGCTTGATTCTCTTTCGGAGACATAGCAATCCATAGGTTTTAAGATACTTACTAGTCAGGTACATTCTTAGGCGTTTAATATGCGGTGTTGAGTCCATTTCGTTGAGCAAGGAGTAGCTCTTGTCTATTCCATATTTGGCTTAAGGAACTTTATCTGTGCTCATTTCAATCTCTGGTTTTATGCAGCACCCCAACTCACCTTTCCTCTTAAGCAAGCATAAGTTGGTTTTCTAAATTTGAGACCCTGTTCTGTTCTGTAATTCAGCTCCTGTGTAGCCAAGTTTACATTCCGTGTATTAGTGATATCTTATGATGTTTCTTTTTCTGTGTGACTTATTTCAGTTAGAATCATCATACCTGAATCCACTCATTGTGCTGCTAAGAGCCTGATGACATAGATTTCATTGCTGAGTGATATTGCTTTGTAAGTAAATACCACATCTTCTTTATCCATTTTTCACTTTCTGCGATGTTGAACTTGTACTGTAAACGAGGTTCTTGTAAACAGAGGTGTCCCAAACTTTGGGGTGGCTGTGTCTTTTTATTTTAATTTCCCTAAGCTATAGGACCATAAGTGAAAGTGCCCTAGGCTCTGTTGCTTTGTTTTTTAGATGTTTCAGGAAACACCATACACTTCTCCCAAGTGTCTGTTGGCAATTTCCATCCCGCCCATCAGCATAACAAGGCTCCCAGTTCTCCATGGCCTGTCCTGCTTTTCTGGATTTTACACTTTTTTCAGATGGCCCTTTTGACCGGGGGGAAGTGAGACTTCATTGTAGTGCAGATTTCCTTTGCAAGCTTGCTTGGTTGGCCTAAAAGTGCGTATGCGTTTTTTCCTGAATATATTCAGGAAAAAACGCATACGCCCTTTTTGGCCAAGTGCATCATTGTGGACGTTCTGCCTCTTTTCCTATGCTTTCAATGCAATTCCAGTCTACCTCCTGAAATCGGTTTCCTGCAATTCTGCCCCGCTTTCAAGTCCTCTTGGCAGCCTTACTTCAGTATATTTTTGGACGATAGCTGTCATTTATATCTCTGCAGGTTTGTGAATTACAGTGCCCCTGAGCTCCTTTCTTCAACTCAATTTCTTTTGAGCTGGCCGCAACACCGCAGGATGGCTTCAGGCCCTAATCTTGTTCCGGCACGGCACACTGAGCCTTTGGTTATTTCCTCTTCCAGATGGGAAATGAGAGTTAAATTTGCCCGTCCAGACACCTCCAGCTAGCCTCTCATTGGTTCTCCCTATTCCTGTTCATCTTCCGCAGAAATTTCAAACTGGGCCAAACAGGAGGTTAAAGGCGCTGACTCTCCAAGTGGGGAGAGTGTTAGTAAAGCGTCTGGAATGTTGCACCCGAGTACCAGGGGAGGAAAACTGAGACATATTTGAACACGTCTCCCGCTCACACGTTTGATCATACTCTGGGTTCCACATGCATGTTTTAGCTGAAGGAAGAATACCTTAAACCTGGAGAGTTGAGACCCGTGGAATGGGTACCATGCAATATGACTTCAAAGGGTCTTCATTTGCTCACCGAACCTCTCCAATCCTATCACTGCTGCATTTATGCCCCTGTACACATGCTTGATTCTCTTTTGGAGACATAGCAATCCATAGGTTTTAAGATACTTACTAGTCAGGTACATTCTTAGGCATTTAATATGGGGTGTTGAGTCCATTTCGTTGAGCAAGGAGTAGCTCTTGTCTATTCCATATTTGGCTTAAGGAACTTTATCTGTGCTCATTTCAATCTCTGGTTTTATGCAGCACCCCAACTCACCTTTCCCCTTAAGCAAGCATAAGTTGGTTTTCTAAATTTGAGACCCTGTTCTGTTTTGGAATTCAGTTACTGTGTAGCCAAGTTTACATTCCGTGTATTAGTGATATCTTATGATGTTTCTTTTTCTGTGTGACTTATTTCAGTTAGAATCATCGTACCTGAATCCACTCATTATGCTGCTACGGGCCTGATGACATAGATTTCATTGCTGAGTGATACTGCATTGTACGTAAGTACCACAAGTTCTTTATCCATTTTTCACTTTCTGTGATATTGAACTTGTACGGTAAACGAGGTTCTTGTAAACAGAGGCGTCCCAAACTTTGGGGTGGCTGTGTCTTTTTGATTTTAATTTCCCTAAGCTATAGGACCATAAGTGGAAGTGCCCTAGGCTCTGTTGCTTTGTTTTTTAGATGTTTCAGGAAACACCATACACTTCTCCCGAGTGTCTGTTGGCAATTTACATCCCGCCCATCAGCATAACAAGGCTCCCAGTTCTCCATGGCCTGTCCTGCCTTTCTGGATTTTACACTTTTTTCAGATGGCCCTTTTGACCGGGGGGAAGTGAGACTTCATTGTAGTGCAGATTTCCTTTGCAAGCTTGCTTGGTTGGCCAAAAAGGGCGTATGCGTTTTTTCCTGAATATATTCAGGAAAAAACGCATACGCCCTTTTTGGCCAAGTGCATCATTGTGGACGTTCTGCCTCTTTTCCTATGCTTTCAATGCAATTCCAGTCTACCTCCTGAAATCGGTTTCCTGCAATTCTGCCCCGCTTTCAAGTCCTCTTGGCAGCCTTACTTCAGTCTATTTTTGGACGATAGCTGTCATTTATAACTCTGCAGGTTTGTGAATTACAGTGCCCCTGAGCTCCTTTCTTCAACTCGCTTCCTTGTGAGCTGGCCGCAACACCGCAGGATGGCTTCAGGCCCTAATCTGGTTCCGGCACGGCACGCTGAGCCTTTGGTTATTTCCTCTTCCTGGTGGGAAATGAGAGTTAAATTTGTCCGTCCAGACACCTCCAGCTAGTCTCTCATTGGTTCTCGCTATTCCTTTTCATCTTCCGCAGAAATTGCAAACTGGGCCAAACAGGAGGTTAAAGGGACTGATTCTCCAAGTCGGGAGAGTGTTAGTAAAGCGTCTGGAATGTTGCACCCGAGTACCAGGGGAGGAAAACTGAGACATATTTGAACACGTCTCCCGATCACATGGTTGATCATACTCTAGGTTCCACATGCATGTTTTAGCTGAAGGAAGAATACCTTAAACCTTGGTAGTTGAAACCCGTGGAATGGGTACCATGCAATATGACTTCAAAGGGTCTTCATTTGCTCACCAAACCTCTCCAATCCTATCACTGCTGCGTTTATGCCCCTGTACACATGCTTGATTCTCTTTCGGAGACATAGCAATCCATAGGTTTTAAGATACTTACTAGTCAGGTACATTCTTAGGCGTTTAATATGCGGTGTTGAGTCCATTTCGTTGAGCAAGGAGTAGCTCTTGTCTATTCCATATTTGGCTTAAGGAACTTTATCTGTGCTCATTTCAATCTCTGGTTTTATGCAGCACCCCAACTCACCTTTCCTCTTAAGCAAGCATAAGTTGGTTTTCTAAATTTGAGACCCTGTTCTGTTCTGTAATTCAGCTCCTGTGTAGCCAAGTTTACATTCCGTGTATTAGTGATATCTTATGATGTTTCTTTTTCTGTGTGACTTATTTCAGTTAGAATCATCATACCTGAATCCACTCATTGTGCTGCTAAGAGCCTGATGACATAGATTTCATTGCTGAGTGATATTGCTTTGTAAGTAAATACCACATCTTCTTTATCCATTTTTCACTTTCTGCGATGTTGAACTTGTACTGTAAACGAGGTTCTTGTAAACAGAGGTGTCCCAAACTTTGGGGTGGCTGTGTCTTTTTATTTTAATTTCCCTAAGCTATAGGACCATAAGTGAAAGTGCCCTAGGCTCTGTTGCTTTGTTTTTTAGATGTTTCAGGAAACACCATACACTTCTCCCAAGTGTCTGTTGGCAATTTCCATCCCGCCCATCAGCATAACAAGGCTCCCAGTTCTCCATGGCCTGTCCTGCTTTTCTGGATTTTACACTTTTTTCAGATGGCCCTTTTGACCGGGGGGAAGTGAGACTTCATTGTAGTGCAGATTTCCTTTGCAAGCTTGCTTGGTTGGCCTAAAAGTGCGTATGCGTTTTTTCCTGAATATATTCAGGAAAAAACGCATACGCCCTTTTTGGCCAAGTGCATCATTGTGGACGTTCTGCCTCTTTTCCTATGCTTTCAATGCAATTCCAGTCTACCTCCTGAAATCGGTTTCCTGCAATTCTGCCCCGCTTTCAAGTCCTCTTGGCAGCCTTACTTCAGTATATTTTTGGACGATAGCTGTCATTTATATCTCTGCAGGTTTGTGAATTACAGTGCCCCTGAGCTCCTTTCTTCAACTCAATTTCTTTTGAGCTGGCCGCAACACCGCAGGATGGCTTCAGGCCCTAATCTTGTTCCGGCACGGCACACTGAGCCTTTGGTTATTTCCTCTTCCAGATGGGAAATGAGAGTTAAATTTGCCCGTCCAGACACCTCCAGCTAGCCT
Organism: Grampus griseus; assembly: GCF_964374135.1. Classification (NCBI taxonomy): domain Eukaryota; kingdom Metazoa; phylum Chordata; class Mammalia; order Artiodactyla; family Delphinidae; genus Grampus; species Grampus griseus. The sequence goes on along the minus strand of NW_028133363.1, from coordinate 88,217 downwards.
CTCATTGGTTCTCCCTATTCCTGTTCATCTTCCGCAGAAATTTCAAACTGGGCCAAACAGGAGGTTAAAGGCGCTGACTCTCCAAGTGGGGAGAGTGTTAGTAAAGCGTCTGGAATGTTGCACCCGAGTACCAGGGGAGGAAAACTGAGACATATTTGAACACGTCTCCCGCTCACACGTTTGATCATACTCTGGGTTCCACATGCATGTTTTAGCTGAAGGAAGAATACCTTAAACCTGGAGAGTTGAGACCCGTGGAATGGGTACCATGCAATATGACTTCAAAGGGTCTTCATTTGCTCACCGAACCTCTCCAATCCTATCACTGCTGCATTTATGCCCCTGTACACATGCTTGATTCTCTTTTGGAGACATAGCAATCCATAGGTTTTAAGATACTTACTAGTCAGGTACATTCTTAGGCATTTAATATGGGGTGTTGAGTCCATTTCGTTGAGCAAGGAGTAGCTCTTGTCTATTCCATATTTGGCTTAAGGAACTTTATCTGTGCTCATTTCAATCTCTGGTTTTATGCAGCACCCCAACTCACCTTTCCCCTTAAGCAAGCATAAGTTGGTTTTCTAAATTTGAGACCCTGTTCTGTTTTGGAATTCAGTTACTGTGTAGCCAAGTTTACATTCCGTGTATTAGTGATATCTTATGATGTTTCTTTTTCTGTGTGACTTATTTCAGTTAGAATCATCGTACCTGAATCCACTCATTATGCTGCTACGGGCCTGATGACATAGATTTCATTGCTGAGTGATACTGCATTGTACGTAAGTACCACAAGTTCTTTATCCATTTTTCACTTTCTGTGATATTGAACTTGTACGGTAAACGAGGTTCTTGTAAACAGAGGCGTCCCAAACTTTGGGGTGGCTGTGTCTTTTTGATTTTAATTTCCCTAAGCTATAGGACCATAAGTGGAAGTGCCCTAGGCTCTGTTGCTTTGTTTTTTAGATGTTTCAGGAAACACCATACACTTCTCCCGAGTGTCTGTTGGCAATTTACATCCCGCCCATCAGCATAACAAGGCTCCCAGTTCTCCATGGCCTGTCCTGCCTTTCTGGATTTTACACTTTTTTCAGATGGCCCTTTTGACCGGGGGGAAGTGAGACTTCATTGTAGTGCAGATTTCCTTTGCAAGCTTGCTTGGTTGGCCAAAAAGGGCGTATGCGTTTTTTCCTGAATATATTCAGGAAAAAACGCATACGCCCTTTTTGGCCAAGTGCATCATTGTGGACGTTCTGCCTCTTTTCCTATGCTTTCAATGCAATTCCAGTCTACCTCCTGAAATCGGTTTCCTGCAATTCTGCCCCGCTTTCAAGTCCTCTTGGCAGCCTTACTTCAGTCTATTTTTGGACGATAGCTGTCATTTATAACTCTGCAGGTTTGTGAATTACAGTGCCCCTGAGCTCCTTTCTTCAACTCACTTTCTTTTGAGCTGGCCGCAACACCGCAGGATGGCTTCAGGCCCTAATCTGTTTCCGGCACGGCACGCTGAGCCTTTGGTTTCCTCTTCCAGATGGGAAATGAGAGTTAAATTTGCCCGTCCAGACACCTCCAGCTAGCCTCTCATTGGTTCTCCCTATTCCTGTTCATCTTCCGCAGAAATTTCAAACTGGGCCAAACAGGAGGTTAAAGGCGCTGACTCTCCAAGTGGGGAGAGTGTTAGTAAAGCGTCTGGAATGTTGCACCCGAGTACCAGGGGAGGAAAACTGAGACATATTTGAACACGTCTCCCGCTCACACGTTTGATCATACTCTGGGTTCCACATGCATGTTTTAGCTGAAGGAAGAATACCTTAAACCTGGAGAGTTGAGACCCGTGGAATGGGTACCATGCAATATGACTTCAAAGGGTCTTCATTTGCTCACCGAACCTCTCCAATCCTATCACTGCTGCATTTATGCCCCTGTACACATGCTTGATTCTCTTTTGGAGACATAGCAATCCATAGGTTTTAAGATACTTACTAGTCAGGTACATTCTTAGGCATTTAATATGGGGTGTTGAGTCCATTTCGTTGAGCAAGGAGTAGCTCTTGTCTATTCCATATTTGGCTTAAGGAAATTTATCTGTGCTCATTTCAATCTCTGGTTTTATGCAGCACCCCAACTCACCTTTCCCCTTAAGCAAGCATAAGTTGGTTTTCTAAATTTGAGACCCTGTTCTGTTTTGGAATTCAGTTCCTGTGTAGCCAAGTTTACATTCCGTGTATTAGTGATATCTTATGATGTTTCTTTTTCTGTGTGACTTATTTCAGTTAGAATCATCGTACCTGAATCCACTCATTATGCTGCTACGGGCCTGATGACATAGATTTCATTGCTGAGTGATACTGCATTGTACGTAAGTACCACAAGTTCTTTATCCATTTTTCACTTTCTGTGATATTGAACTTGTACAGTAAACGAGGTTCTTGTAAACAGAGGCGTCCCAAACTTTGGGGTGGCTGTGTCTTTTTGATTTTAATTTCCCTAAGCTATAGGACCATAAGTGGAAGTGCCCTAGGCTCTGTTGCTTTGTTTTTTAGATGTTTCAGGAAACACCATACACTTCTCCGGAGTGTCTGTTGGCAATTTACATCCCGCCCATCAGCATAACAAGGCTCCCAGTTCTCCATGGCCTGTCCTGCCTTTCTGGATTTTACACTTTTTTCAGATGGCCCTTTTGACCGGGGGGAAGTGAGACTTCATTGTAGTGCAGATTTCCTTTGCAAGTTTGCTTGGTTGGCAAAAAAGGGCGTATGCGTTTTTTCCTGAATATATTCAGGAAAAAACGCATACGCCCTTTTTGGCCAAGTGCATCATTGTGGACGTTCTGCCTCTTTTCCTATGCTTTCAATGCAATTCCAGTCTACCTCCTGAAATCGGTTTCCTGCAATTCTGCCCCGCTTTCAAGTCCTCTTGGCAGCCTTACTTTAGTCTATTTTTGGATGATAGCTGTCATTTATAACTGTGCAGGTTTGTGAATTACAGTGCCCCTGAGCTCCTTTCTTCAACTCGCTTCCTTGTGAGCTGGCCGCAACACCGCAGGATGGCTTCAGGCCCTAATCTGGTTCCGGCACGGCACGCTGAGCCTTTGGTTATTTCCTCTTCCTGGTGGGAAATGAGAGTTAAATTTGCCCGTCCAGACACCTACAGCTAGTCTCTCATTGGTTCTCGCTATTCCTTTTCATCTTCCGCAGAAATTGCAAACTGGGCCAAACAGGAGGTTAAAGGGACTGATTCTCCAAGTCGGGAGAGTGTTAGTAAAGCGTCTGGAATGTTGCACCCGAGTACCAGGGGAGGAAAACTGAGACATATTTGAACACGTCTCCCGATCACATGGTTGATCATACTCTAGGTTCCACATGCATGTTTTAGCTGAAGGAAGAATACCTTAAACCTTGGTAGTTGAAACCCGTGGAATGGGTACCATGCAATATGACTTCAAAGGGTCTTCATTTGCTCACCAAACCTCTCCAATCCTATCACTGCTGCGTTTATGCCCCTGTACACATGCTTGATTCTCTTTCGGAGACATAGCAATCCATAGGTTTTAAGATACTTACTAGTCAGGTACATTCTTAGGCGTTTAATATGCGGTGTTGAGTCCATTTCGTTGAGCAAGGAGTAGCTCTTGTCTATTCCATATTTGGCTTAAGGAACTTTATCTTTGCTCATTTCAATCTCTGGTTTTATGCAGCACCCCAACTCACCTTTCCTCTTAAGCAAGCATAAGTTGGTTTTCTAAATTTGAGACCCTGTTCTGTTCTGTAATTCAGCTCCTGTGTAGCCAAGTTTACATTCCGTGTATTAGTGATATCTTATGATGTTTCTTTTTCTGTGTGACTTATTTCAGTTAGAATCATCATACCTGAATCCACTCATTGTGCTGCTAAGAGCCTGATGACATAGATTTCATTGCTGAGTGATATTGCTTTGTAAGTAAATACCACATCTTCTTTATCCATTTTTCACTTTCTGCGATGTTGAACTTGTACTGTAAACGAGGTTCTTGTAAACAGAGGTGTCCCAAACTTTGGGGTGGCTGTGTCTTTTTGATTTTAATTTCCCTAAGCTATAGGACCATAAGTGGAAGTGTCCTAGGCTCTGTTGCTTTGTTTTTTAGATGTTTCAGGAAACACCATACACTTCTCCCGAGTGTCTGTTGGCAATTTACATCCCGCCCATCAGCATAACAAGGCTCCCAGTTCTCCATGGCCTGTCCTGCTTTTCTGGATTTTACACTTTTTTCAGATGGCCCTTTTGACCGGGGGGAAGTGAGACTTCATTGTTGTGCAGATTTCCTTTGCAAGCTTGCTTGGTTGGCCAAAAAGGGCGTATGCGTTTTTTCCTGAATATATTCAGGAAAAAACGCATACGCCCTTTTTGGCCAAGTGCATCATTGTGGACGTTCAGCCTCTTTTCCTATGCTTTCAATGCAATTCCAGTCTACCTCCTGAAATCGGTTTCCTGCAATTCTGCCCCGCTTTCAAGTCCTCTTGGCAGCCTTACTTCAGTATATTTTTGGACGATAGCTGTCATTTATATCTCTGCAGGTTTGTGAATTACAGTGCCCCTGAGCTCCTTTCTTCAACTCAATTTCTTTTGAGCTGGCCGCAACACCGCAGGATGGCTTCAGGCCCTAATCTTGTTCCGGCACGGCACACTGAGCCTTTGGTTATTTCCTCTTCCAGATGGGAAATGAGAGTTAAATTTGCCCGTCCAGACACCTCCAGCTAGCCTCTCATTGGTTCTCCCTATTCCTGTTCATCTTCCGCAGAAATTTCAAACTGGGCCAAACAGGAGGTTAAAGGCGCTGACTCTCCAAGTGGGGAGAGTGTTAGTAAAGCGTCTGGAATGTTGCACCCGAGTACCAGGGGAGGAAAACTGAGACATATTTGAACACGTCTCCCGCTCACACGTTTGATCATACTCTGGGTTCCACATGCATGTTTTAGCTGAAGGAAGAATACCTTAAACCTGGACAGTTGAGACCCGTGGAATGGGTACCATGCAATATGACTTCAAAGGGTCTTCATTTGCTCACTGAACCTCTCCAATCCTATCACTGCTGCATTTATGCCCCTGTACACATGCTTGATTCTCTTTTGGAGACATAGCAATCCATAGGTTTTAAGATACTTACTAGTCAGGTACATTCTTAGGCGTTTAATATGCGGTGTTGAGTCCATTTCGTTGAGCAAGGAGTAGCTCTTGTCTATTCCATATTTGGCTTAAGGAACTTTATCTGTGCTCATTTCAATCTCTGGTTTAATGCAGCACCCCAACTCACCTTTCCCCTTAAGCAAGCATAAGTTGGTTTTCTAAATTTGAGACCCTGTTCTGTTTTGGAATTCAGTTCCTGTGTAGCCAAGTTTACATTCCGTGTATTAGTGATATCTTATGATGTTTCTTTTTCTGTGTGACTTATTTCAGTTAGAATCATCGTACCTGAATCCACTCATTATGCTGCTACGGGCCTGATGACATAGATTTCATTGCTGAGTGATACTGCATTGTACGTAAGTACCACAAGTTCTTTATCCATTTTTCACTTTCTGTGATATTGAACTTGTACGGTAAACGAGGTTCTTGTAAACAGAGGCGTCCCAAACATTGGGGTGGCTGTGTCTTTTTTATTTTAATTTCCCTAAGCTATAGGACCATAAGTGGAAGTGCCCTAGGCTCTGTTGCTTTGTTTTTTAGATGTTTCAGGAAACACCATACACTTCTCCCGAGTGTCTGTTGGCAATTTACATCCCGCCCATCAGCATAACAAGGCTCCCAGTTCTCCATGGCCTGTCCTGCCTTTCTGGATTTTACACTTTTTTCAGATGGCCCTTTTGACCGGGGGGAAGTGAGACTTCATTGTAGTGCAGATTTCCTTTGCAAGCTTGCTTGGTTGGCCAAAAAGGGCGTATGCATTTTTTCCTGAATATATTCAGGAAAAAACGCATACGCCCTTTTTGGCCAAGTGCATCATTGTGGACGTTCTGCCTCTTTTCCTATGCTTTCAATGCAATTCCAGTCTACCTCCTGAAATCGGTTTCCTGCAATTCTGCCCCGCTTTCAAGTCCTCTTGGCAGCCTTACTTCAGTCTATTTTTGGACGATAGCTGTCATTTATAACTCTGCAGGTTTGTGAATTACAGTGTCCCTGAGCTCCTTTCTTCATCTCACTTTCTTTTGAGCTGGCCGCAACACCGCAGGATGGCTTCAGGCCCTAATCTGGTTCCGGCACGGCACGCTGAGCCTTTGGTTATTTCCTCTTCCAGATGGGAAATGAGAGTTAAATTTGCCCGTCCAGACACCTCCAGCTAGTCTCTCATTGGTTCTCCCTATTCCTGTTCATCTTCCGCAGAAATTGCAAACTGGGCCAAACAGGAGGTTAAAGGGACTGACTCTCCAAGTCGGGAGAGTGTTAGTAAAGCGTCTGGAATGTTGCACCCGAGGACCAGGGTACGAAAACTGAGACATATTTGAACACGTCTCCCGATCACATGGTTGATCATACTCTAGGTTCCACATGCATGTTTTAGCTGAAGGAAGAATACCTTAAACCTGGGTAACTGAAAACCGTGGAATGGGTACCATGCAATATGACTTCAAAGGGTCTTCATTTGCTCACCAAACCTCTCCAATCCTATCACTGCTGCGTTTATGCCCCTGTACACATGCTTGATTCTCTTTCGGAGACATAGCAATCCATAGGTTTTAAGATACTTACTAGTCAGGTACATTCTTAGGCGTTTAATATGCGGTGTTGAGTCCATTTCGTTGAGCAAGGAGTAGATCTTGTCTATTCTATATTTGGCTTAAGGAACTTTATCTGTGCTCATTTCAATCTCTGGTTTATGCAGCACCCCAACTCACCTTTCCCCTTAAGCAAGGATAAGTTGGTTTTCTAAATTTGAGACCCTCTTCTGTTTTGGAATTCAGTTCCTGTGTAGCCAAGTTTACATTCCATGTATTAGTGATATCTTATGATGTTTCTTTTTCTGTGTGACTTATTTCAGTTAGAATCATCGTACCTGAATCCACTCATTATGCTGCTATGGGCCTGATGACATAGATTTCATTGCTGAGTGATATTGCTTTGTAAGTAAATACCACAACTTCTTTATCCATTTTTCACTTTCTGCGACATTGAACATGTACTGTAAACGAGGTTCTTGTAAACAGAGGCGTCCCAAACTTTGAGGTGGCTGTGTCTTTTTGATTTTAATTTCCCTAAGCTATAGGACCATAAGTGGAAGTGCCCTAGGCTCTGTTGCTTTGTTTTTTAGATGTTTCAGGAAACACCATACACTTCTCCCGAGTGTCTGTTGGCAATTTACATCCCGCCCATCAGCATAACAAGGCTCCCAGTTCTCCATGGCCTGTCCTGCCTTTCTGGATTTTACACTTTTTTCAGATGGCCCTTTTGACTGGGGGGAAGTGAGACTTCATTGTAGTGCAGATTTACTTTACAAGCTTGCTTGGTTGGCCAAAAAGTGCGTATGCGTTTTTCCTTAGTATATTCAGGAACAAACGCATACGCCCTTTTTGTCCAAGTGCATCATTGTGGACGTTCTGCCTCTTTTCCTATGCTTTCAATGCAATTCCAGTCTACCTCCTGAAATCGGTTTCCTGCAATTCTGCCCCGCTTTCAAGTCCTCTTGGCAGCCTTACTTCAGTATATTTTTGGAAGATAGCTGTCATTTATAACTCTGCAGGTTTGTGAATTACAGTGCCCCTGAGCTCCTTTCTTCAACTCGCTTTCTTGTGACCTGGCCGAAACACCGCAGGATGGCTTCAGGCCCTAATCTGGTTCCGGCACGGCACGCTGAGCCTTTGGTTAATTCCTCTTCCTGGTGGGAAATGAGAGTTAAATTTGCCCGTCCAGACACCTCCAGCTAGTCTCTCATTGGTTCTCGCTATTCCTGTTCATCTTCCGCAGAAATTGCAAACTGGGCCAAACAGGAGGTTAAAGGGACTGACTCTCCAAGTCGGGAGAGTGTTAGTAAAGCGTCTGGAATGTTGCACCCGAGTACCAGGGTACGAAAACTTAGACATATTTGAACACGTCTCCCGATCACATGGTTGATCATACTCTAGGTTCCACATGCATGTTTTAGCTGAAGGAAGAATACCTTAAACCTGGGTAGTTGAAACCCGTGGAATGGGTACCATGCAATATGACTTCAAAGGGTCTTCATTTGCTCACCGAACCTCTCCAATCCTATCACTGCTGCGTTTATGCCCCTGTACACATGCTTGACTCTCTTTCGGAGACATAGCAATCCATAGGTTTTAAGATACTTACTAGTCAGGTACATTCTTAGGCGTTTAATATGCGGTGTTGAGTCCATTTCGTTGAGCAAGGAGTAGATCTTGTCTATTCTATATTTGGCTTAAGGAACTTTATCTGTGCTCATTTCAATCTCTGGTTTATGCAGCACCCCAACTCACCTTTCCCCTTAAGCAAGGATAAGTTGGTTTTCTAAATTTGAGACCCTCTTCTGTTTTGGAATTCAGTTCCTGTGTAGCCAAGTTTACATTCCGTGTATTAGTGATATCTTATGATGTTTCTTTTTCTGTGTGACTTATTTCAGTTAGAATCATCGTACCTGAATCCACTCATTATGCTGCTATGGGCCTGATGACATAGATTTCATTGCTGAGTGATATTGCTTTGTAAGTAAATACCACAACTTCTTTATCCATTTTTCACTTTCTGCGACATTGAACATGTACTGTAAACGAGGTTCTTGTAAACAGAGGCGTCCCAAACTTTGAGGTGGCTGTGTCTTTTTGATTTTAATTTCCCTAAGCTATAGGACCATAAGTGGAAGTGCCCTAGGCTCTGTTGCTTTGTTTTTTAGATGTTTCAGGAAACACCATACACTTCTCCCGAGTGTCTGTTGGCAATTTACATCCCGCCCATCAGCATAACAAGGCTCCCAGTTCTCCATGGCCTGTCCTGCCTTTCTGGATTTTACACTTTTTTCAGATGGCCCTTTTGACCGGGGGGAAGTGAGACTTCATTGTAGTGCAGATTTCCTTTGCAAGCTTGCTTGGTTGGCCAAAAAGGGCGTATGCGTTTTTTCCTGAATATATTCAGGAAAAAACACATACGCCCTCTTTGGCCAAGTGCATCATTGTGGACGCGCTGCCTCTTTTCCTATGCTTTCAATGCAATTCCAGTCTACCTCCTGAAATCGGTTTCCTGCAATTCTGCCCCGCTTTCAAGTCCTCTTGGCAGCCTTACTTCAGTATATTTTTCGACGATAGCTGTCATTTATAACTCTGCAGGTTTGTGAATTACAGTGCCCCTGAGCTCCTTTCTTCAACTCGCTTTCTTGTGAGCTGGCCGCAACACCGCAGGATGGCTTCAGGCCCTAATCTGGTTCCGGCACGGCACGCTGAGCCTTTGGTTAATTCCTCTTCCTGGTGGGAAATGAGAGTTAAATTTGCCCGTCCAGACACCTCCAGCTAGTCTCTCATTGGTTCTCACTATTCCTGTTCATCTTCCGCAGAAATTCCAAACTGGGCCAAACAGGAGGTTAAAGGGACTGACTCTCCAAGTCGGGAGAGTGTTAGTAAAGCGTCTGGAATGTTGCACCCGAGGGCCAGGGTACGAAAACTGAGACATATTTGAACACGTCTCCCGATCACATGGTTGATCATACTCTAGGTTCCACATGCATGTTTTAGCTGAAGGAAGAATACATTAAACCTGGGTAACTGAAACCCGTGGAATGGGTACCATGCAATATGACTTCAAAGGGTCTTCATTTGCTCACCAAACCTCTCCAATCCTATCACTGCTGCGTTTATGCCCCTGTACACATGCTTGATTCTCTTTTGGAGACATAGCAATCCATAGATTTTAAGATACTTACTAGTCAGGTACATTTTTAGGCGTTTAATATGGGGTGTTGAGTCCATTTCATTGAGCAAGGAGTAGCTCTTGTCTATTCCATATTTGGCTTAAGGAACTTTATCTGTGCTCATTTCAATCTCTGGTTTTATGCAGCACCCCAACTCACCTTTCCCCTTAAGCAAGCATAAGGTGGTTTTCTAAATTTGAGACCCTGTTCTGTTTTGGAATTCAGTTCCTGTGTAGCCAAGTTTACATTCCGTGTATTAGTGATATCTTATGATGTTTCTTTTTCTGTGTGACTTATTTCAGTTAGAATCATCGTACCTGAATCCACTCATTATGCTGCTACGGGCCTGATGACATAGATTTCATTGCTGAGTGATACTGCATTGTACGTAAGTACCACAAGTTCTTTATCCATTTTTCACTTTCTGTGATATTGAACTTGTACGGTAAACGAGGTTCTTGTAAACAGAGGCGTCCCAAACTTTGGGGTGGCTGTGTCTTTTTGATTTTAATTTCCCTAAGCTATAGGACCATAAGTGGAAGTGCCCTAGGCTCTGTTGCTTTGTTTTTTAGATGTTTCAGGAAACACCATACACTTCTCCCGAGTGTCTGTTGGCAATTTACATCCCGCCCATCAGCATAACAAGGCTCCCAGTTCTCCATGGCCTGTCCTGCCTTTCTGGATTTTACACTTTTTTCAGATGTCCCTTTTGACCGGGGGGAAGTGAGACTTCATTGTAGTGCAGATTTCCTTTGCAAGTTTGCTTGGTTGGCCAAAAAGGGCGTATGCGTTTTTTCCTGAATATATTTAGGAAAAAACGCATACGCCCTTTTTGGCCAAGTGCATCATTGTGGACGTTCTGCCTCTTTTCCTATGCTTTCAATGCAATTCCAGTCTACCTCCTGAAATCGGTTTCCTGCAATTCTGCCCCGCTTTCAAGTCCTCTTGGCAGCCTTACTTTAGTCTATTTTTGGATGATAGCTGTCATTTATAACTGTGCAGGTTTGTGAATTACAGTGCCCCTGAACTCCTTTCTTCAACTCGCTTTCTTGTGACCTGGCCGCAACACCGCAGGATGGCTTCAGGCCCTAATCTGGTTCCGGCACGGCACGCTGAGCCTTTGGTTATTTCCTCTTCCTGGTGGGAAATGAGAGTTAAATTTGCCCGTCCAGACACCTCCAGCTAGTCTCTCATTGGTTCTCGCTATTCCTTTTCATCTTCCGCAGAAATTGCAAACTGGGCCAAACAGGAGGTTAAAGGCGCTGACTCTCCAAGTGGGGAGAGTGTTAGTAAAGCGTCTGGAATGTTGCACCCGAGTACCAGGGGAGGAAAACTGAGACATATTTGAACACGTCTCCCATTCACATGGTTGATCATACTCTGGGTTCCACATGCATGTTTTAGCTGAAGGAAGAAACCTTAAACCTGGAGAGTTGAGACCCGTGGAATGGGTACCATGCAATATGACTTCAAAGGGTCTTCATTTGCTCACCGAACCTCTCCAATCCTATCACTGCTGCGTTTATGCCCCTGTACACATGCTTGATTCTCTTTCGGAGACATAGCAATCCATAGGTTTTAAGATACTTACTAGTCAGGTACATTCTTAGGCGTTTAATATGCGGTGTTGAGTCCATTTCGTTGAGCAAGGAGTAGCTCTTGTCTATTCCATATTTGGCTTAAGGAACTTTATCTGTGCTCATTTCAATCTCTGGTTTTATGCAGCACCCCAACTCACCTTTCCCCTTAAGCAAGCATAAGTTGGTTTTCTAAATTTGAGACCCTGTTCTGTTTTGGAATTCAGTTCCTGTGTAGCCAAGTTTACATTCCGTGTATTAGTGATATCTTATGATGTTTCTTTTTCTGTGTGACTTATTTCAGTTAGAATCATCGTACCTGAATCCACTCATTATGCTGCTACGGGCCTGATGACATAGATTTCATTGCTGAGTGATACTGCATTGTACGTAAGTACCACAAGTTCTTTATCCATTTTTCACTTTCTGTGATATTGAACTTGTACGGTAAACGAGGTTCTTGTAAACAGAGGCGTCCCAAACATTGGGGTGGCTGTGTCTTTTTTATTTTAATTTCCCTAAGCTATAGGACCATAAGTGGAAGTGCCCTAGGCTCTGTTGCTTTGTTTTTTAGATGTTTCAGGAAACACCATACACTTCTCCCGAGTGTCTGTTGGCAATTTACATCCCGCCCATCAGCATAACAAGGCTCCCAGTTCTCCATGGCCTGTCCTGCCTTTCTGGATTTTACACTTTTTTCAGATGGCCCTTTTGACCGGGGGGAAGTGAGACTTCATTGTAGTGCAGATTTCCTTTGCAAGCTTGCTTGGTTGGCCAAAAAGGGCGTATGCATTTTTTCCTGAATATATTCAGGAAAAAACGCATACGCCCTTTTTGGCCAAGTGCATCATTGTGGACGTTCTGCCTCTTTTCCTATGCTTTCAATGCAATTCCAGTCTACCTCCTGAAATCGGTTTCCTGCAATTCTGCCCCGCTTTCAAGTCCTCTTGGCAGCCTTACTTCAGTCTATTTTTGGACGATAGCTGTCATTTATAACTCTGCAGGTTTGTGAATTACAGTGCCCCTGAGCTCCTTTCTTCATCTCACTTTCTTTTGAGCTGGCCGCAACACCGCAGGATGGCTTCAGGCCCTAATCTGGTTCCGGCACGGCACGCTGAGCCTTTGGTTATTTCCTCTTCCAGATGGGAAATGAGAGTTAAATTTGCCCGTCCAGACACCTCCAGCTAGTCTCTCATTGGTTCTCCCTATTCCTGTTCATCTTCCGCAGAAATTGCAAACTGGGCCAAACAGGAGGTTAAAGGGACTGACTCTCCAAGTCGGGAGAGTGTTAGTAAAGCGTCTGGAATGTTGCACCCGAGGACCAGGGTACGAAAACTGAGACATATTTGAACACGTCTCCCGATCACATGGTTGATCATACTCTAGGTTCCACATGCATGTTTTAGCTGAAGGAAGAATACCTTAAACCTGGGTAACTGAAACCCGTGGAATGGGTACCATGCAATATGACTTCAAAGGGTCTTCATTTGCTCACCAAACCTCTCCAATCCTATCACTGCTGCGTTTATGCCCCTGTACACATGCTTGATTCTCTTTCGGAGACATACAATCCATAGGTTTTAAGATACTTACTAGTCAGGTACATTCTTAGGCGTTTAATATGCGGTGTTGAGTCCATTTCGTTGAGCAAGGAGTAGATCTTGTCTATTCTATATTTGGCTTAAGGAACTTTATCTGTGCTCATTTCAATCTCTGGTTTATGCAGCACCCCAACTCACCTTTCCCCTTAAGCAAGGATAAGTTGGTTTTCTAAATTTGAGACCCTCTTCTGTTTTGGAATTCAGTTCCTGTGTAGCCAAGTTTACATTCCATGTATTAGTGATATCTTATGATGTTTCTTTTTCTGTGTGACTTATTTCAGTTAGAATCATCGTACCTGAATCCACTCATTATGCTGCTATGGGCCTGATGACATAGATTTCATTGCTGAGTGATATTGCTTTGTAAGTAAATACCACAACTTCTTTATCCATTTTTCACTTTCTGCGACATTGAACATGTACTGTAAACGAGGTTCTTGTAAACAGAGGCGTCCCAAACTTTGAGGTGGCTGTGTCTTTTTGATTTTAATTTCCCTAAGCTATAGGACCATAAGTGGAAGTGCCCTAGGCTCTGTTGCTTTGTTTTTTAGATGTTTCAGGAAACACCATACACTTCTCCCGAGTGTCTGTTGGCAATTTACATCCCGCCCATCAGCATAACAAGGCTCCCAGTTCTCCATGGCCTGTCCTGCCTTTCTGGATTTTACACTTTTTTCAGATGGCCCTTTTGACTGGGGGGAAGTGAGACTTCATTGTAGTGCAGATTTACTTTACAAGCTTGCTTGGTTGGCCAAAAAGTGCGTATGCGTTTTTCCTTAGTATATTCAGGAACAAACGCATACGCCCTTTTTGTCCAAGTGCATCATTGTGGACGTTCTGCCTCTTTTCCTATGCTTTCAATGCAATTCCAGTCTACCTCCTGAAATCGGTTTCCTGCAATTCTGCCCCGCTTTCAAGTCCTCTTGGCAGCCTTACTTCAGTATATTTTTGGAAGATAGCTGTCATTTATAACTCTGCAGGTTTGTGAATTACAGTGCCCCTGAGCTCCTTTCTTCAACTCGCTTTCTTGTGACCTGGCCGAAACACCGCAGGATGGCTTCAGGCCCTAATCTGGTTCCGGCACGGCACGCTGAGCCTTTGGTTAATTCCTCTTCCTGGTGGGAAATGAGAGTTAAATTTGCCCGTCCAGACACCTCCAGCTAGTCTCTCATTGGTTCTCGCTATTCCTGTTCATCTTCCGCAGAAATTGCAAACTGGGCCAAACAGGAGGTTAAAGGGACTGACTCTCCAAGTCGGGAGAGTGTTAGTAAAGCGTCTGGAATGTTGCACCCGAGTACCAGGGTACGAAAACTTAGACATATTTGAACACGTCTCCCGATCACATGGTTGATCATACTCTAGGTTCCACATGCATGTTTTAGCTGAAGGAAGAATACCTTAAACCTGGGTAGTTGAAACCCGTGGAATGGGTACCATGCAATATGACTTCAAAGGGTCTTCATTTGCTCACCGAACCTCTCCAATCCTATCACTGCTGCGTTTATGCCCCTGTACACATGCTTGACTCTCTTTCGGAGACATAGCAATCCATAGGTTTTAAGATACTTACTAGTCAGGTACATTCTTAGGCGTTTAATATGCGGTGTTGAGTCCATTTCGTTGAGCAAGGAGTAGATCTTGTCTATTCTATATTTGGCTTAAGGAACTTTATCTGTGCTCATTTCAATCTCTGGTTTATGCAGCACCCCAACTCACCTTTCCCCTTAAGCAAGGATAAGTTGGTTTTCTAAATTTGAGACCCTCTTCTGTTTTGGAATTCAGTTCCTGTGTAGCCAAGTTTACATTCCGTGTATTAGTGATATCTTATGATGTTTCTTTTTCTGTGTGACTTATTTCAGTTAGAATCATCGTACCTGAATCCACTCATTATGCTGCTATGGGCCTGATGACATAGATTTCATTGCTGAGTGATATTGCTTTGTAAGTAAATACCACAACTTCTTTATCCATTTTTCACTTTCTGCGACATTGAACATGTACTGTAAACGAGGTTCTTGTAAACAGAGGCGTCCCAAACTTTGAGGTGGCTGTGTCTTTTTGATTTTAATTTCCCTAAGCTATAGGACCATAAGTGGAAGTGCCCTAGGCTCTGTTGCTTTGTTTTTTAGATGTTTCAGGAAACACCATACACTTCTCCCGAGTGTCTGTTGGCAATTTACATCCCGCCCATCAGCATAACAAGGCTCCCAGTTCTCCATGGCCTGTCCTGCCTTTCTGGATTTTACACTTTTTTCAGATGGCCCTTTTGACCGGGGGGAAGTGAGACTTCATTGTAGTGCAGATTTCCTTTGCAAGCTTGCTTGGTTGGCCAAAAAGGGCGTATGCGTTTTTTCCTGAATATATTCAGGAAAAAACACATACGCCCTCTTTGGCCAAGTGCATCATTGTGGACGCGCTGCCTCTTTTCCTATGCTTTCAATGCAATTCCAGTCTACCTCCTGAAATCGGTTTCCTGCAATTCTGCCCCGCTTTCAAGTCCTCTTGGCAGCCTTACTTCAGTATATTTTTCGACGATAGCTGTCATTTATAACTCTGCAGGTTTGTGAATTACAGTGCCCCTGAGCTCCTTTCTTCAACTCGCTTTCTTGTGAGCTGGCCGCAACACCGCAGGATGGCTTCAGGCCCTAATCTGGTTCCGGCACGGCACGCTGAGCCTTTGGTTAATTCCTCTTCCTGGTGGGAAATGAGAGTTAAATTTGCCCGTCCAGACACCTCCAGCTAGTCTCTCATTGGTTCTCACTATTCCTGTTCATCTTCCGCAGAAATTCCAAACTGGGCCAAACAGGAGGTTAAAGGGACTGACTCTCCAAGTCGGGAGAGTGTTAGTAAAGCGTCTGGAATGTTGCACCCGAGGACCAGGGTACGAAAACTGAGACATATTTGAACACGTCTCCCGATCACATGGTTGATCATACTCTAGGTTCCACATGCATGTTTTAGCTGAAGGAAGAATACATTAAACCTGGGTAACTGAAACCCGTGGAATGGGTACCATGCAATATGACTTCAAAGGGTCTTCATTTGCTCACCAAACCTCTCCAATCCTATCACTGCTGCGTTTATGCCCCTGTACACATGCTTGATTCTCTTTTGGAGACATAGCAATCCATAGATTTTAAGATACTTACTAGTCAGGTACATTTTTAGGCGTTTAATATGGGGTGTTGAGTCCATTTCATTGAGCAAGGAGTAGCTCTTGTCTATTCCATATTTGGCTTAAGGAACTTTATCTGTGCTCATTTCAATCTCTGGTTTTATGCAGCACCCCAACTCACCTTTCCCCTTAAGCAAGCATAAGGTGGTTTTCTAAATTTGAGACCCTGTTCTGTTTTGGAATTCAGTTCCTGTGTAGCCAAGTTTACATTCCGTGTATTAGTGATATCTTATGATGTTTCTTTTTCTGTGTGACTTATTTCAGTTAGAATCATCGTACCTGAATCCACTCATTATGCTGCTACGGGCCTGATGACATAGATTTCATTGCTGAGTGATACTGCATTGTACGTAAGTACCACAAGTTCTTTATCCATTTTTCACTTTCTGTGATATTGAACTTGTACGGTAAACGAGGTTCTTGTAAACAGAGGCGTCCCAAACTTTGGGGTGGCTGTGTCTTTTTGATTTTAATTTCCCTAAGCTATAGGACCATAAGTGGAAGTGCCCTAGGCTCTGTTGCTTTGTTTTTTAGATGTTTCAGGAAACACCATACACTTCTCCCGAGTGTCTGTTGGCAATTTACATCCCGCCCATCAGCATAACAAGGCTCCCAGTTCTCCATGGCCTGTCCTGCCTTTCTGGATTTTACACTTTTTTCAGATGGCCCTTTTGACCGGGGGGAAGTGAGACTTCATTGTAGTGCAGATTTCCTTTGCAAGCTTGCTTGGTTGGCCAAAAAGGGCGTATGCGTTTTTTCCTGAATATATTCAGGAAAAAACGCATACGCCCTTTTTGGCCAAGTGCATCATTGTGGACGTTCTGCCTCTTTTCCTATGCTTTCAATGCAATTCCAGTCTACCTCCTGAAATCGGTTTCCTGCAATTCTGCCCCGCTTTCAAGTCCTCTTGGCAGCCTTACTTCAGTCTATTTTTGGACGATAGCTGTCATTTATAACTCTGCAGGTTTGTGAATTACAGTGCCCCTGAACTCCTTTCTTCATCTCGCTTTCTTTTGAGCTGGCCGCAACACCGCAGGATGGCTTCAGGCCCTAATCTGGTTCCGGCACGGCACGCTGAGCCTTTGGTTATTTCCTCTTCCAGATGGGAAATGAGAGTTAAATTTGCCCGTCCAGACACCTCCAGCTAGTCTCTCATTGGTTCTCGCTATTCCTTTTCATCTTCCGCAGAAATTGCAAACTGGGCCAAACAGGAGGTTAAAGGGACTGACTCTCCAAGTGGGGAGAGTGTTAGTAAAGCGTCTGGAATGTTGCACCCGAGGACCAGGGTACGAAAACTGAGACATATTTGAACACGTCTCCCATTCACATGGTTGATCATACTCTGGGTTCCACATGCATGTTTTAGCTGAAGGAAGAAACCTTAAACCTGGAGAGTTGAGACCCGTGGAATGGGTACCATGCAATATGACTTCAAAGGGTCTTCATTTGCTCACCGAACCTCTCCAATCCTATCACTGCTGCGTTTATGCCCCTGTACACATGCTTGATTCTCTTTCGGAGACATAACAATCCATAGGTTTTAAGATACTTACTAGTCAGGTACATTCTTAGGCGTTTAATATGCGGTGTTGAGTCCATTTCGTTGAGCAAGGAGTAGATCTTGTCTATTCTATATTTGGCTTAAGGAACTTTATCTGTGCTCATTTCAATCTCTGGTTTTATGCAGCACCCCAACTCACCTTTCCCCTTAAGCAAGGATAAGTTGGTTTTCTAAATTTGAGACCCTGTTCTGTTTTGGAATTCAGTTCCTGTGTAGCCAAGTTTACATTCCGTGTATTAGTGATATCTTATGATGTTTCTTTTTCTGTGTGACTTATTTCAGTTAGAATCATCGTACCTGAATCCACTCATTATGCTGCTATGGGCCTGATGACATAGATTTCATTGCTGAGTGATACTGCATTGTACGTAAGTACCACAAGTTCTTTATCCATTTTTCACTTTCTGTGACATTGAACTTGTACTGTAAACGAGGTTCTTGTAAACAGAGGCGTCCCAAACTTTGAGGTGGCTGTGTCTTTTTGATTTTAATTTCCCTAAGCTATAGGACCATAAGTGGAAGTGCCCTAGGCTCTGTTGCTTTGTTTTTTAGATGTTTCAGGAAACACCATACACTTCTCCCGAGTGTCTGTTGGCAATTTACATCCCGCCCATCAGCATAACAAGGCTCCCAGTTCTCCATGGCCTGTCCTGCCTTTCTGGATTTTACACTTTTTTCAGATGGCCCTTTTGACTGGGGGGAAGTGAGACTTCATTGTAGTGCAGATTTACTTTACAAGCTTGCTTGGTTGGCCAAAAAGTGCGTATGCGTTTTTCCTTAGTATATTCAGGAACAAACGCATACGCCCTTTTTGTCCAAGTGCATCATTGTGGACGTTCTGCCTCTTTTCCTATGCTTTCAATGCAATTCCAGTCTACCTCCTGAAATCGGTTTCCTGCAATTCTGCCCCGCTTTCAAGTCCTCTTGGCAGCCTTACTTCAGTATATTTTTGGAAGATAGCTGTCATTTATAACTCTGCAGGTTTGTGAATTACAGTGCCCCTGAGCTCCTTTCTTCAACTCGCTTTCTTGTGACCTGGCCGAAACACCGCAGGATGGCTTCAGGCCCTAATCTGGTTCCGGCACGGCACGCTGAGCCTTTGGTTAATTCCTCTTCCTGGTGGGAAATGAGAGTTAAATTTGCCCGTCCAGACACCTCCAGCTAGTCTCTCATTGGTTCTCGCTATTCCTGTTCATCTTCCGCAGAAATTGCAAACTGGGCCAAACAGGAGGTTAAAGGGACTGACTCTCCAAGTCGGGAGAGTGTTAGTAAAGCGTCTGGAATGTTGCACCCGAGTACCAGGGTACGAAAACTTAGACATATTTGAACACGTCTCCCGATCACATGGTTGATCATACTCTAGGTTCCACATGCATGTTTTAGCTGAAGGAAGAATACCTTAAACCTGGGTAGTTGAAACCCGTGGAATGGGTACCATGCAATATGACTTCAAAGGGTCTTCATTTGCTCACCGAACCTCTCCAATCCTATCACTGCTGCGTTTATGCCCCTGTACACATGCTTGACTCTCTTTCGGAGACATAGCAATCCATAGGTTTTAAGATACTTACTAGTCAGGTACATTCTTAGGCGTTTAATATGCGGTGTTGAGTCCATTTCGTTGAGCAAGGAGTAGATCTTGTCTATTCTATATTTGGCTTAAGGAACTTTATCTGTGCTCATTTCAATCTCTGGTTTATGCAGCACCCCAACTCACCTTTCCCCTTAAGCAAGGATAAGTTGGTTTTCTAAATTTGAGACCCTCTTCTGTTTTGGAATTCAGTTCCTGTGTAGCCAAGTTTACATTCCGTGTATTAGTGATATCTTATGATGTTTCTTTTTCTGTGTGACTTATTTCAGTTAGAATCATCGTACCTGAATCCACTCATTATGCTGCTATGGGCCTGATGACATAGATTTCATTGCTGAGTGATATTGCTTTGTAAGTAAATACCACAACTTCTTTATCCATTTTTCACTTTCTGCGACATTGAACATGTACTGTAAACGAGGTTCTTGTAAACAGAGGCGTCCCAAACTTTGAGGTGGCTGTGTCTTTTTGATTTTAATTTCCCTAAGCTATAGGACCATAAGTGGAAGTGCCCTAGGCTCTGTTGCTTTGTTTTTTAGATGTTTCAGGAAACACCATACACTTCTCCCGAGTGTCTGTTGGCAATTTACATCCCGCCCATCAGCATAACAAGGCTCCCAGTTCTCCATGGCCTGTCCTGCCTTTCTGGATTTTACACTTTTTTCAGATGGCCCTTTTGACCGGGGGGAAGTGAGACTTCATTGTAGTGCAGATTTCCTTTGCAAGCTTGCTTGGTTGGCCAAAAAGGGCGTATGCGTTTTTTCCTGAATATATTCAGGAAAAAACACATACGCCCTCTTTGGCCAAGTGCATCATTGTGGACGCGCTGCCTCTTTTCCTATGCTTTCAATGCAATTCCAGTCTACCTCCTGAAATCGGTTTCCTGCAATTCTGCCCCGCTTTCAAGTCCTCTTGGCAGCCTTACTTCAGTATATTTTTCGACGATAGCTGTCATTTATAACTCTGCAGGTTTGTGAATTACAGTGCCCCTGAGCTTCTTTCTTCAACTCGCTTTCTTGTGAGCTGGCCGCAACACCGCAGGATGGCTTCAGGCCCTAATCTGGTTCCGGCACGGCACGCTGAGCCTTTGGTTAATTCCTCTTCCTGGTGGGAAATGAGAGTTAAATTTGCCCGTCCAGACACCTCCAGCTAGTCTCTCATTGGTTCTCACTATTCCTGTTCATCTTCCGCAGAAATTCCAAACTGGGCCAAACAGGAGGTTAAAGGGACTGACTCTCCAAGTCGGGAGAGTGTTAGTAAAGCGTCTGGAATGTTGCACCCGAGGACCAGGGTACGAAAACTGAGACATATTTGAACACGTCTCCCGATCACATGGTTGATCATACTCTAGGTTCCACATGCATGTTTTAGCTGAAGGAAGAATACATTAAACCTGGGTAACTGAAACCCGTGGAATGGGTACCTTGCAATATGACTTCAAAGGGTCTTCATTTGCTCACCAAACCTCTCCAATCCTATCACTGCTGCGTTTATGCCCCTGTACACATGCTTGATTCTCTTTTGGAGACATAGCAATCCATAGATTTTAAGATACTTACTAGTCAGGTACATTTTTAGGCGTTTAATATGGGGTGTTGAGTCCATTTCATTGAGCAAGGAGTAGCTCTTGTCTATTCCATATTAGGCTTAAGGAACTTTATCTGTGCTCATTTCAATCTCTGGTTTTATGCAGCACCCCAACTCACCTTTCCCCTTAAGCAAGCATAAGGTGGTTTTCTAAATTTGAGACCCTGTTCTGTTTTGGAATTCAGTTCCTGTGTAGCCAAGTTTACATTCCGTGTATTAGTGATATCTTATGATGTTTCTTTTTCTGTGTGACTTATTTCAGTTAGAATCATCGTACCTGAATCCACTCATTGTGCTGCTACAGGCCTGATGACATAGATTTCATTGCTGAGTGATACTGCATTGTACGTAAATACCACAAGTTCTTTATCCATTTTTCACTTTCTGTGATATTGAACTTGTACGGTAAACGAGGTTCTTGTAAACAGAGGCGTCCCAAACTTTGGGGTGGCTGTGTCTTTTTGATTTTAATTTCCCTAAGCTATAGGACCATAAGTGGAAGTGCCCTAGGCTCTGTTGCTTTGTTTTTTAGATGTTTCAGGAAACACCATACACTTCTCCCGAGTGTCTGTTGGCAATTTACATCCCGCCCATCAGCATAACAAGGCTCCCAGTCCTCCATGGCCTGTCCTGCCTTTCTGGATTTTACACTTTTTTCAGATGGCCCTTTTGACCGGGGGGAAGTGAGACTTCATTGTAGTGCAGATTTCCTTTGCAAGCTTGCTTGGTTGGCCAAAAAGGGCGTATGCGTTTTTTCCTGAATATATTCAGGAAAAAACGCATACGCCCTTTTTGGCCAAGTGCATCATTGTGGACGTTTTGCCTCGTTTCCTATGCTTTCAATGCAATTCCAGTCTACCTCCTGAAATCGGTTTCTTGCAATTCTGCCCCGCTTTCAAGTCCTCTTGGCAGCCTTACTTCAGTATATTTTTCGACGATAGCTGTCATTTATAACTATGCAGGTTTGTGAATTACAGTGCCCCTGAGCTCCTTTCTTCAACTCGCTTTCTTTTCAGCTGGCCGCAACACCACAGGATGGCTTCAGGCCCTAATCTGGTTCCGGCACGGCACGCTGAGCCTTTGGTTATTTCCTCTTCCTGGTGGGAAATGAGAGTTAAATTTGCCCGTCCAGACACCTCCAGCTAGTCTCTCATTGGTTCTCGCTATTCCTGTTCATCTTCCGCAGAAATTGCAAACTGGGCCAAACAGGAGGTTAAAGGCGCTGACTCTCCAAGTGGGGAGAGTGTTAGTAAAGCTTCTGGAATGTTGCACCCGAGTACCAGGGGAGGAAAACTGAGACATATTTGAACACGTCTCCCGATCACATGGTTGATCATACTCTAGGTTCCACATGCATGTTTTAGCTGAAGGGAGAATACATTAAACCTGGGTAACTGAAACCCGTGGAATGGGTACCATGCAATATGACTTCAAAGGGTCTTCATTTGCTCACCGAACCTCTCCAATCCTATCACTGCAGCGTTTATGCCCCTGTACACACGCTTGATTCTCTTTTGGAGACATAGCAATCCATAGATTTTAAGATACTTACTAGTCAGGTACATTCTTAGGCGTTTAATATGCGGTGTTGAGTCCATTTCGTTGAGCAAGGAGTAGCTCTTGTCTATTCCATATTTGGCTTAAGGAACTTTATCTGTGCTCATTTCGATCTCTGGTTTTATGCAGCACCCCAACTCACCTTTCCCCTTAAGCAAGCATAAGTTGGTTTTCTAAATTTGAGACCCTGTTCTGTTTTGGAATTCAGTTCCTGTGTAGCCAAGTTTACATTCCGTGTATTAGTGATATCTTATGATGTTTCTTTTTCTGTGTGACTTATTTCAGTTAGAATCATCGTACCTGAATCCACTCATTATGCTGCTATGGGCCTTATGACATAGATTTCATTGCTGAGTGTTACTGCATTGTACGTAAGTACCACAAGTTCTTTATCCATTTTTCACTTTCTGTGATATTGAACTTGTACGGTAAACGAGGTTCTTGTAAACAGAGGCGTCCCAAACTTTGGGGTGGCTGTGTCTTTTTGATTTTAATTTCCCTAAGCTATAGGACCATAAGTGGAAGTGCCCTAGGCTCTGTTGCTTTGGTTTTTAGATGTTTCAGGAAACACCATACACTTCTCCCGAGTGTCTGTTGGCAATTTACATCCCGCCCATCAGCATAACAAGGTTCCCAGTTC
Source organism: Grampus griseus (assembly GCF_964374135.1). Classification (NCBI taxonomy): domain Eukaryota; kingdom Metazoa; phylum Chordata; class Mammalia; order Artiodactyla; family Delphinidae; genus Grampus; species Grampus griseus. Next base: position 65,063 of record NW_028133363.1, on the reverse strand, counting down.
TCCATGGCCTGTCCTGCCTTTCTGGATTTTACACTTTTTTCAGATGGCCCTTTTGACCGGGAGGAAGTGAGACTTCATTGTAGTGCAGATTTCCTTTGCAAGCTTGCTTGGTTGGCCAAAAAGGGCGTATGTGTTTTTTCCTGAATATATTCAGGGAAAAACGCATACGCCCTTTTTGGCCAAGTGCATCATTGTGGACGTTTTGCTTCTTTTAATATGCTTTCAATGCAATTCCAGTCTACCTCCTGAAATCGGTTTCCTGCAATTCTGCCCCGCTTTCAAGTCCTCTTGGCAGCCTTACTTCAGTATATTTTTCGACGATAGCTGTCATTTATAACTCTGCAGGTTTGTGAATTACAGTGCCCCTGAGCTCCTTTCTTCAACTCGCTTTCTTTTGAGCTGGCCGCAACACCGCAGGATGGCTTCAGGCCCTAATCTGGTTCCGGCACGGCACGCTGAGCCTTTGGTTAATTCCTCTTCCTGGTGGGAAATGAGAGTTAAATTTGCCCGTCCAGACACCTCCAGCTAGTCTCTCATTGGTTCTCGCTATTCCTGTTCATCTTCCGCAGAAATTGCAAACTGGGCCAAACAGGAGGTTAAAGGGACTGAGTCTCCAAGTCGGGAGAGTGTTAGTAAAGCGTCTGGAATGTTGCACCCGAGTACCAGGGTACGAAAACTGAGACATATTTGAACACGTCTCCCGTTCACACGGTTGATCATTCTCTGGGTTCCACATGCATGTTTTAGCTGAAGTCAGAATACCTTAAACCTGGAGAGTTGAGACCCGTGTAATGGGAACCACGCAATATGACTTCAAAGGGTCTTCATTTGCTCACCGAACCTCTCCAATCCTACCACTGCAGCGTTTATGCCCCTGTACACACCCTTGATTCTCTTTTGGAGACATAGCAATCCATAGGTTTTAAGATACTTACTAGTCAGGTACATTCTTAGGCGTTTAATATGGGGTGTTGAGTCCATTTCGTTGAGCAAGGAGTAGCTCTTGTCTATTCCATATTTGGCTTAAGGAACTTTATCTGTGCTCATTTCAATCTCTGGTTTTATGCAGCACCCCAACTCACCTTTCCCCTTAAGCAAGCATAAGTTGGTTTTCTAAATTTGAGACCCTGTTCTGTTTTGGAATTCAGTTCCTGTGTAGCCAAGTTTACATTCCGTGTATTAGTGATATCTTATGATGTTTCTTTTTCTGTGTGACTTATTTCAGTTATAATCATCGTACCTGAATCCACTCATTGTACTGCTAAGAGCCTGATGACATAGATTTCATTGCTGAGTGATATTGCTTTGTATGTAAATACCACATCTTCTTTATCCATTTTTCACTTTCTGCGATGTTGAACTTGTACTGTAAACGAGGTTCTTGTAAACAGAGGCGTCCCAAACTTTGGGGTGGCTGTGTCTTTTTGATTTTAATTTCCCTAAGCTATAGGACCATAAGTGGAAGTGCCCTAGGCTCTGTTGCTTTGGTTTTTAGATGTTTCAGGAAACACCATACACTTCTCCCGAGTGTCTGTTGGTAATTTACATCCCGCCCATCAGCATAACAAGGCTCCCAGTTCTCCATGGCCTGTCCTGCCTTTCTGGATTTTACACTTTTTTCAGATGGCCCTTTTGACCGGGGGGAAGTGAGACTTCATTGTAGTGCAGATTTCCTTTGCAAGCTTGCTTGGTTGGCCAAAAAGGGCGTATGCGTTTTTTCCTGAATATATTCAGGAAAAAACGCATACGCCCTTTTTGGCCAAGTGCATCATTGTGGACGTTCTGCCTCTTTTCCTATGCTTTCAATGCAATTCCAGTCTACCTCCTGAAATCGGTTTCCTGCAATTCTGCCCCGCTTTCAAGTCCTCTTGGCAGCCTTACTTTAGTCTATTTTTGGACGATAGCTGTCATTTATAACTGTGCAGGTTTGTGAATTACAGTGCCCCTGAGCTCCTTTCTTCAACTCGCTTTCTTGTGACCTGGCCGCAACACCGCAGGATGGCTTCAGGCCCTAATCTGGTTCCGGCACGGCACGCTGAACCTTTGGTTATTTCCTCTTCCTGGTGGGAAATGAGAGTTAAATTTGCCCGTCCAGCCACCTCCAGCTAGTCTCTCATTGGTTCTCGCTATTCCTTTTCATCTTCCGCAGAAATTGCAAACTGGGCCAAACAGGAGGTTAAAGGGACTGATTCTCCAAGTCGGGAGAGTGTTAGTAAAGCTTCTGGAATGTTGCACCCGAGTACCAGGGTACGAAAACTGAGACATATTTGAACACGTCTCCCGATCACATGGTTGATCATACTCTAGGTTCCACATGCATGTTTTAGCTGAAGGAAGAATACCTTAAACCTGGGTAGTTGAAACCCGTGGAATGGGTACCATGCAATATGACTTCAAAGGGTCTTCATTTGCTCACCGAACCTCTCCAATCCTATCACTGCTTCGTTTATGCCCCTGTACACATGCTTGATTCTCTTTCGGAGACATAGCAATCCATAGCTTTTAAGATACTTATTAGTCAGGTACATTCTTAGGCGTTTAATATGCGGTGTTGAGTCCATTTCGTTGAGCAAGGAGTAGCTCTTGTCTATTCCATATTTGGCTTAAGGAACTTTATCTGTGCTCATTTCAATCTCTGGTTTTATGCAGCACCCCAACTCACCTTTCCTCTTAAGCAAGCATAAGTTGGTTTTCTAAATTTGAGACCCTGTTCTGTTCTGTAATTCAGTTCCTGTGTAGCCAAGTTTACATTCCGTGTATTAGTGATATCTTATGATGTTTCTTTTTCTGTGTGACTTATTTCAGTTATAATCATCATACCTGAATCCACTCATTGTGCTGCTAAGAGCCTGATGACATAGATTTCATTGCTGAGTGATATTGCTTTGTAAGTAAATACCACATCTTCTTTATCCATTTTTCAATTTCTGCAATGTTGAACTTCTACTGTAAACGAGGTTCTTGTAAACAGAGGCGTCCCAAACTTTGGGGTGGCTGTGTCTTTTTGATTTTAATTTCCCTAAGCTATAGGACCATAAGTGGAAGTGCCCTAGGCTCTGTTGCTTTGTTTTTTAGATGTTTCAGGAAACACCATACACTTCTCCCGAGTGTCTGTTGGCAATTTACATCCCGCCCATCAGCATAACAAGGCTCCCAGTTCTCCATGGCCTGTCCTGCCTTTCTGGATTTTACACTTTTTTCAGATGGCCCTTTTGACGGGGGGAAGTGAAACTTCATTGTAGTGCAGATTTCCTTTGCAAGCTTGCTTGGTTGGCCAAAAAGTGCGTATGCGTTTTTTCCTGAATATATTCAGGAAAAAACGCATACGCCCTTTTTGGCCAAGTGCATCATTGTGGACGTTCTGCCTCTTTTCCTATGCTTTCAATGCAATTCCAGTCTACCTCCTGAAATCGGTTTCCTGCAATTCTGCCCCGCTTTCAAGTCCTCTTGGCAGCCTTACTTCAGTCTATTTTTGGACGATAGCTGTCATTTATAACTCTGCAGGTTTGTGAATTACAGTGCCCCTGAGCTCCTTTCTTCAACTCGCTTTCTTTTGAGCTGGCCGCAACACCGCAGGATGGCTTCAGGCCCTAATCTGGTTCCGGCACGGCACGCTGAGCCTTTGGTTATTTCCTCTTCCTGGTGGGAAATGAGAGTTAAATTTGCCCGTCCAGATACCTCCAGCTAGTCTCTCATTGGTTCTCCCTATTCCTGTTCATCTTCCGCAGAAATTGCAAACTGGGCCAAACAGGAGGTTAAAGGCGCTGACTATCCAAGTGGGGAGAGTGTTAGTAAAGCGTCTGGAATGCTGCACCCGAGTACCAGGGGAGGAAAACTGAGACATATTTGAACACGTCTCCCGTTCACACGGTTGATCATAATCTGGGTTCCACATGCATGTTTTAGCTGAAGAAAGAATACCTTAAACCTGTAGAGGTGAGACCCGTGGAATGGGTACCATGCAATATGACTTCAAAGGGTCTTCATTTGCTCACCGAACCTCTCCAATCCTATCACTGCTGCGTTTATGCCCCTGTACACATGCTTGATTCTCTTTTGGAGACATAGCAAACCATAGGTTTTAAGATACTTACTAGTCAGGTACATTCTTTGGCGTTTAATATGGGGTGTTGAGTCCATTTCGTTGAGCAAGGAGTAGCTCTTGTCTATTCCATATTTGGCTTACGGAACTTTATCTGTGCTCATTTCAATCTCTGGTTTTATGCAGCACCCCAACTCACCTTTCCCCTTAAGCAAGCATAAGTTGGTTTTCTAAATTTGAGACCCTGTTCTGTTTTGGAATTCAGTTCCTGTGTAGCCAAGTTTACATTCCGTGTATTAGTGATATCTTATGATGTTTCTTTTGCTGTGTGACTTATTTCAGTTAGAATCATCGTACCTGAATCCACTCATTATGCTGCTACTTGCCTGATGACATAGATTTCATTGCTGAGTGATACTTCATTGTACGTAAGTACCACAAGTTCTTTATCCATTTTTCACTTTCTGCGATTTTGAACTTGTACTGTACACGAGGTTCTTGTAAACAGAGGCGTCCCAAACTTTGGGGTGGCTGTGTCTTTTTGATTTTAATTTCCCTAAGCTATAGGACCATAAGTGGAAGTGCCCTAGGCTCTGTTGCTTTGTTTTTTAGATGTTTCAGGAAACACCATACACTTCTCCCGAGTGTCTGTTGGCAATTTACATCCCGCCCATCAGCATAACAAGGCTCCCAGTTCTCTATGGCCTGTCCTGCCTTTCGGGATTTTACACTTTTTTCAGATGGCCCTTTTGACGGGGGGAAGTGAGACTTCATTGTAGTGCAGATTTCCTTTACAAGCTTGCTTGGTTGGCCAAAAAGGGCGTATGCGTTTTTTCCTGAATATATTCAGTAAAAAACGCATATGCCCTTTTTGGCCAAGTGCATCATTGTGGACGTTCTGCCTCTTTTCCTATGCTTTCAATGCAATTCCAGCCTACCTCCTGAAATCGGTTTCCTGCAATTCTGCCCCGTTTCAAGTCCTCTTGGCAGCCTTACTTCAGTATATTTTTTGATGATAGCTGTCATTTATAACTCTGCAGGTTTGTGAATTACAGTGCCCCTGAGCTCCTTTCTTCAACTCGCTTTCTTGTGACCTGGCCGCAACACCGCAGGACGGCTTCAGGCCCTAATCTGGTTCCGGCACGGCACGCTGAGCCTTTGGTTAATTCCTCTTCCTGGTGGGAAATGAGAGTTAAATTTGCCCGTCCAGACACCTCCAGCTAGTCTCTCATTGGTTCTCGCTATTCCTGTTCATCTTCCGCAGAAATTGCAAACTGGGCCAAACAGGATGTTAAAGGGACTGACTCTCCAAGTCGGGAGAGTGTTAGTAAAGCGTCTGGAATGTTGAACCCGAGTACCAGGGTACGAAAACTGAGACATATTTGAACACGTCTCCCGATCACATGGTTGATCATACTCTAGGTTCCACATGCATGTTTTAGCTGAAGGAAGAATACCTTAAACCTGGGTAGTTGAAACCCGTGGAATGGGTACCATGCAATATGACTTCAAAGGGTCTTCATTTGCTCACTGAACCTCTCCAATCCTATCACTGCTGCGTTTATGCCCCTGTACACATGCTTGATTCTCTTTCGGAGACATAGCAATCCATAGGTTTTAAGATACTTACTAGTCAGGTACATTCTTAGGCGTTTAATATGCGGTGTTGAGTCCATTTCATTGAGCAAGGAGTAGCTCTTGTCTATTCCATATTTGGCTTAAGGAACTTTATCTGTGCTCATTTCAATCTCTGGTTTTATGCAGCACCCCAACTCACCTTTCCCCTTAAACAAGCATAAGGTGGTTTTCTAAATTTGAGACCCTGTTCTGTTTTGGAATTCAGTTCCTGTGTAGCCAAGTTTACATTCCGTGTATTAGTGATATCTTATGATGTTTCTTTTTCTGTGTGACTTATTTCAGTTAGAATCATCGTACCTGAATCCACTCATTATGCTGCTACGGGCCTGATGACATAGATTTCATTGCTGAGTGATACTGCATTGTACGTAAGTACCACAAGTTCTTTATCCATTTTTCACTTTCTGTGATATTGAACTTGTACGGTAAACGAGGTTCTTGTAAACAGAGGCGTCCCAAACTTTGGGGTGGCTGTGTCTTTTTGATTTTAATTTCCCTAAGCTATAGGACCATAAGTGGAAGTGCCCTAGGCTCTGTTGCTTTGTTTTTTAGATGTTTCAGGAAACACCATACACTTCTCACGAGTGTCTGTTGGCAATTTCCATCCCGCCCATCAGCATAACAAGGCTCGCAGTTCTCCATGGCCTGTCCTGCCTTTCTGGATTTTACACTTTTTTCAGATGGCCCTTTTGACCGGGGGGAAGTGAGACTTCATTGTAGTGCAGATTTCCTTTGCAAGCTTGCTTGGTTGGCCAAAAAGGGCGTATGCGTTTTTTCCTGAATATATTCAGGAAAAAACGCATACGCCCTTTTTGGCCAAGTGCATCATTGTGGACGTTCTGCCTCTTTTCCTATGCTTTCAATGCAATTCCAGTCTACCTCCTGAAATCGGTTTCCTGCAATTCTGCCCCGCTTTCAAGTCCTCTTGGCAGCCTTACTTTAGTCTATTTTTGGATGATAGCTGTCATTTATAACTGTGCAGGTTTGTGAATTACAGTGCCCCTGAGCTCCTTTCTTCAACTCGCTTTCTTGTGACCTGGCCGCAACACCGCAGGATGGCTTCAGGCCCTAATCTGGTTCCGGCACGGCATGCTGAGCCTTTGGTTATTTCCTCTTCCTGGTGGGAAATGAGAGTTAAATTTGCCCGTCCAGCCACCTCCAGCTAGTCTCTCATTGGTTCTCGCTATTCCTTTTCATCTTCCGCAGAAATTGCAAACTGGGCCAAACAGGAGGTTAAAGGGACTGATTCTCCAAGGCGGGAGAATGTTAGTAAAGCTTCTGGAATGTTGCACCCGAGTACCAGGGGAGGAAAACTGAGACATATTTGAACACGTCTCCCGATCACATGGTTGATCATACTCTAGGTTACACATGCATGTTTTAGCTGAAGGAAGAATACCTTAAACCTGGGTAGTTGAAACCCGTGGAATGGGTACCATGCAATATGACTTCAAAGGGTCTTCATTTGCTCACCGAACCTCTCCAATCCTATCACTGCTTCGTTTATGCCCCTGTACACATGCTTGATTCTCTTTTGGAGACATAGCAATCCATAGGTTTTAAGATACTTACTAGTCAGGTACATTCTTAGGCGTTTAATATGCGGTGTTGAGTCCATTTCGTTGAGCAAGGAGTAGCTCTTGTCTATTCCATATTTGGCTTAAGGAACTTTATCTGTGCTCATTTCAATCTCTGGTTTTATGCAGCACCCCAACTCACCTTTCCTCTTAAGCAAGCATAAGTTGGTTTTCTAAATTTGAGACCCTGTTCTGTTCTGTAATTCAGTTCCTGTGTAGCCAAGTTTACATTCCGTGTATTAGTGATATCTTATGATGTTTCTTTTTCTGTGTGACTTATTTCAGTTAGAATCATCATACCTCAATCCACTCATTGTGCTGCTAAGAGCCGGATGACATAGATTTCATTGCTGTGTGATATTGCTTTGTAAGTAAATACCACATCTTCTTTATCCATTTTTCACTTTCTGCGATGTTGAACTTGTACTGTAAACGAGGTTCTTGTAAACAGAGGCGTCCCAAACTTTGGGGTGGCTGTGTCTTTTTGATTTTAATTTCCCTAAGCTATAGGACCATAAGTGGAAGTGCCCTAGGCTCTGTTGCTTTGTTTTTTAGATGTTTCAGGAAACACCATACACTTCTCCCGAGTGTCTGTTGGCAATTTACATCCCGCCCATCAGCATAACAAGTCTCCCAGTTCTCCATGGCCTGTCCTGCCTTTCTGGATTTTACACTTTTTTCAGATGGCCCTTTTGACCGGGGGGAAGTGAGACTTCATTGTAGTGCAGATTTCCTTTGCAAGTTTGCTTGGTTGGCCAAAAAGGGCGTATGCATTTTTTCCTGAATATATTCAGGAAAAAACGCATACGCCCTTTTTGGCCAAGTGCATCATTGTGGACGTTCTGCCTCTTTTCCTATGCTTTCAATGCAATTCCAGTCTACCTCCTGAAATCGGTTTCCTGCAATTCTGCCCCGCTTTCAAGTCCTCTTGGCAGCCTTACTTTAGTCTATTTTTGGATGATAGCTGTCATTTATAACTCTGCAGGTTTGTGAATTACAGTGCCCCTGAGCTCCTTTCTTCAACTCGCTTTCTTTTGAGCTGGCCGCAACACCGCAGGATGGCTTCAGGCCCTAATCTGCTTCCGGCACGGCACGCTGAGCCTTTGGTTATTTCCTCTTCCTGGTGGGAAATGAGAGTTAAATTTGCCCGTCCAGCCACTTCCAGCTAGTCTCTCATTGGTTCTCCCTATTCCCGTTCATCTTCCGCAGAAATTGCAAACTGGGCCAAACAGGAGGTTAAAGGCGCTGACTCTCCAAGTGGGGAGAGTGTTAGTAAAGCGTCTGGAATGTTGCACCCGAGTACCAGGGGACAAAAACTGAGACATATTTGAACACGTCTCCCGTTCACACGGTTGATCATACTCTGGGTTCCACATGCATGTTTTAGCTGAAGGAAGAATACCTTAAAACTGGGTAGTTGAAACCCGTGGAATGGGTACCATGCAATATGACTTCAAAGGGTCTTCATTTGCTCACTGAACCTCTCCAATCCTATCACTGCTGCGTTTATGCCCCTGTACACATGCTTGATTCTCTTTCGGAGACATAGCAATCCATAGGTTTTAAGATACTTACTAGTCAGGTACATTCTTAGGCGTTTAATATGCGGTGTTGAGTCCATTTCGTTGAGCAAGGAGTAGCTCTTGTCTATTCCATATTTGGCTTAAGGAACTTTATCTGTGCTCATTTCAATCTCTGGTTTTATGCAGCACCCCAACTCACCTTTCCTCTTAAGAAAGCATAAGTTGGTTTTCTAAATTTGAGACCCTGTTCTGTTCTGTAATTCAGTTCCTGTGTAGCCAAGTTTACATTCTGTGTATTAGTGATATCTTATGATGTTTCTTTTTCTGTGTGACTTATTTCAGTTAGAATCATCATACCTGAATCCACTCATTGTGCTGCTAAGAGCCTGATGACATAGATTTCATTGCTGAGTGATATTGCTTTGTAAGTAAATACCACATCTTCTTTATCCATTTTTCACTTTCTGCGATGTTGAACTTGTACTGTAAACGAGGTTCTTGTAAACAGAGGCGTCCCAAACTTTGGGGTGGCTGTGTCTTTTTGATTTTAATTTCCCTAAGCTATAGGACCATAAGTGGAAGTGCCCTAGGCTCTGTTGCTTTGTTTTTTAGATGTTTCAGGAAACACCATACACTTCTCCCGAGTGTCTGTTGGCAATTTACATCCCGCCCATCAGCATAACAAGGCTCCCAGTTCTCCATGGCCTGTCCTGCCTTTCTGGATTTTACACTTTTTTCAGATGGCCCTTTTGACCGGGGGGAAGTGAGACTTCATTGTAGTGCAGATTTCCTTTGCAAGCTTGCTTGGTTGGCCAAAAAGGGCGTATGCGTTTTTTCCTGAATATATTCAGGAAAAAACGCATACGCCCTTTTTGGCCAAGTGCATCATTGTGGACGTTCTGCCTCTTTTCCTATGCTTTCAATGCAATTCCAGTCTACCTCCTGAAATCGGTTTCCTGCAATTCTGCCCCGCTTTCAAGTCCTCTTGGCAGCCTTACTTCAGTCTATTTTTGGACGATAGCTGTCATTTATAACTCTGCAGGTTTGTGAATTACAGTGCCCCTGAGCTCCTTTCTTCAACTCGCTTTCTTTTGAGCTGGCCGCAACACCGCAGGATGGCTTCAGGCCCTAATCTGGTTCCGGCACGGCACGCTGAGCCTTTGGTTATTTCCTCTTCCAGATGGGAAATGAGAGTTAAATTTGCCCGTCCAGCCACCTCCAGCTAGTCTCTCATTGGTTCTCCCTATTCCTGTTCATCTTCCGCAGAAATTGCAAACTGGGCCAAACAGGAGGTTAAAGGTGCTGACTCTCCAAGTGGGGAGAGTGTTAGTAAAGCGTCTGGAATGTTGCACCCGAGTACCAGGGGAGGAAAACTGAGACATATTTGAACACGTCTCCCGTTCACATGGTTGATCATACTCTGGGTTCCACATGCATATTTTAGCTGAAGGAAGAATACCTTAAAACTGGAGAGTTGAGACCCGTGGAATGGGTACCATGCAATATGACTTCAAAGGGTCTTCATTTGCTCACCGAACCTCTCCAATCGTATCACTGCTGCATTTATGCCCCTGTACACATGCTTGATTCTCTTTTGGAGACATAGCAATCCATAGGTTTTAAGATACTTACTAGTCAGGTACATTCTTAGGCGTTTAATATGGGGTGTTGAGTCCATTTCTTTGAGCAAGGAGTAGCTCTTGTCTATTCCATATTTGGCTTAAGGAACTTTATCTGTGCTCATTTCAATCTCTGGTTTTATGCAGCACCCCAACTCACCTTTCCCCTTAAACAAGCATAAGTTGGTTTTCTAAATTTGAGAACCTGTTCTGTTTTGGAATTCAGTTCCTGTGTAGCCAAGTTTACATTCCGTGTATTAGTGATATCTTATGATGTTTCTTTTTCTGTGTGACTTATTTCAGTTAGAATCATCGTACCTGAATCCACTCATTATGCTGCTACGGGCCTGATGACATAGATTTCATTGCTGAGTGATACTGCATTGTACGTAAGTACCACAAGTTCTTTATCCATTTTTCACTTTCTGCGATGTTGCACTTGTACTGTAAACGAGGTTCTTGTAAACAGAGGCGTCCCAAACTTTGGGGTGGCTGTGTCTTTTTGATTTTAATTTCCCTAAGCTATAGGACCATAAGTGGAAGTGCCCTAGGCTCTGTTGCTTTGTTTTTTAGATGTTTCAGGAAACACCATACACTTCTCCCGAGTTGTCTGTTGGCAATTTACATCCCGCCCATCAGCATAACAAGGCTCCCAGTTCTCCATGGCCTGTCCTGCCTTTCTGGATTTTACACTTTTTTCAGATGGCCCTTTTGACCAGGGGGAAGTGAGACTTCATTGTAGTGCAGATTTCCTTTGCAAGCTTGCTTGGTTGGCCAAAAAGGGCGTATGCGTTTTTTCCTGAATATATTCAGGAAAAAACGTATACGCCCTTTTTGGCCAAGTGCATCATTGTGGACGTTCTGCCTCTTTTCCTATGCTTTCAATGCAATTCCAGTCTACCTCCTGAAATCGGTTTCGTGCAATTCTGCCCCTCTTTCAAGTCCTCTTGGCAGCCTTACTTCAGTATATTTTTAGACGATAGCTGTCATTTATAACTCTGCAGGTTTGTGAATTACAGTGCCCCTGAGCTCCTTTCTTCACTCGCTTTCTTTTGAGCTGACCGCAACACCGCAGGATGGCTTCAGGCCCTAATCTGTTTCCGGCACGGCACGCTGAGCCTTTGGTTATTTCCTCTTCCTGGTGGGAAATGAGAGTTAAATTTGCCCGTCCAGACACCTCCAGCTAGTCTCTCATTGGTTCTCCCTATTCCTGTTCATCTTCCGCAGAAATTGCAAACTGGGCCAAACAGGAGGTTAAAGGCGCTGACTCTCCAAGTGGGGAGAGTGTTAGTAAAGCGTCTGGAATGTTGCACCCGAGTACCAGGGGACAGAAACTGAGACATATTTGAACACGTCTCCCGTTCACACGGTTGATCATACTCTGGGTTCCACATGCATGTTTTAGCCGAAGGAAGAATACCTTATACCTGTAGTTTTGAGACCCGTGGAATGGGTACCATGCAATATGACTTCAAAGGGTCCTCATTTGCTCACCGAACCTCTCCAATCCTATCACTGCTGCGTTTCTGCCCCTGTACACACGCTTGATTCTCTTTCGGAGACATAGCAATCCATAGGTTTTAAGATACTTACTAGTCAGGTACATTCTTAGGCGTTTAATATGCGGTGTTGAGTCCATTTCGTTGAGCAAGGAGTAGCTCTTGTCTATTCCATATTTGGCTTAAGGAACTTTATCTGTGCTCATTTCGATCTCTGGTTTTATGCAGCACCCCAACTCACCTTTACCCTTAAGCAAGCATAAGTTGGTTTTCTAAATTTGAGACCCTGTTCTGTTCTGTAATTCAGTTCCTGTGTAGCCAAGTTTACATTCCGTGTATTACTGATATCTTATGATGTTTCTTTTTCTGTGTGAATTATTTCAGTTAGAATCATCATACCTGAATCCACTCATTGTGCTGCTAAGGGCCTGATGACATAGATTTCATTGCTGAGTGATACTGCATTGTACGTAAGTACCACAAGTTCTTTATCCATTTTTCACTTTCTGCGATGTTGAACATGTACTGTAAACGAGGTTCTTGTAAACAGAGGCGTCCCAAACTTTGGGGTGGCTGTGTCTTTTTGATTTATTTTCCCTAATCTATAGGACCATAAGTGGAAGTGCCCTAGGCTCTGTTGCTTTGTTTTTTAGATGTTTTAGGAAACACCATACACTTCTCCCGAGTGTCTGTTGGCAATTTACATCCCGCCCATCAGCATAACAAGGCTCCCAGTTCTCCATGGCCTGTCCTGCCTTTCTGGATTTTACACTTTTTTCAGATGGCCCTTTTGACCGGGGGGAAGTGAGACTTCATTGTAGTGCAGATTTCCTTTGCAAGCTTGCTTGGTTGGCCAAAAAGGGCGTATACGTTTTTTCCTGAATATATTCAGGAAAAAACGCATACGCCCTTTTTGGCCAAGTGCATCATTGTGGACGTTCTGCCTCTTTTCCTATGCTTTCAATGCAATTCCAGTCTACCTCCTGAAATCGGTTTCCTGCAATTCTGCCCCACTTTCAAGTCCTCTTGGCAGCCTTACTTCAGTATATTGTTGGACGATAGCTATCATTTATAACTCTGCAGGTTTGTGAATTACAGTGCCCCTGAGCTCCTTTCTTCAACTCGCTTTCTTTTGAGCTGGCCGCAACACCGCAGGATGCCTTCAGGCCCTAATCTGTTTCCGGCACGGCACGCTGAGCCTTTGGTTATTTCCTCTTCCTGGTGGGAAATGAGAGTTAAATTTGCCCGTCCAGACACCTCCAGCTAGTCTCTCATTGGTTCTCGCTATTCCTGTTCATCTTCCGCAGAAATTCCAAACTGGGCCAAACAGGAGGTTAAAGGGACTGACTCTCCAAGTCGGGAGAGTGTTAGTAAAGCGTCTGGAATGTTGCACCCGAGTACCAGGGTACGAAAACTGAGACATATTTGAACACGTCTCCCGATCACATGGTTGATCATACTCTAGGTTCCACACGCATGTTTTAGCTGAAGGAAGAATACCTTAAACCTGGGTAGTTGAAACCCGTGGAATGGGTACCATGCAATATGACTTCAAAGGGTCTTCATTTGCTCACCGAACCTCTCCAATCCTATCACTGCTGCGTTTATGCCCCTGTACACATGCTTGATTCTCTTTCGGAGACATAGCAATCCATAGGTTTTAAGATACTTACTAGTCAGGTACATTCTTAGGCGTTTAATATGCGGTGTTGAGTCCATTTCGTTGAGCAAGGAGTAGCTCTTGTCTATTCCATATTTGGCTTAAGGAACTTTATCTGTGCTCATTTCGATCTCTGGTTTTATGCAACACCCCAACTCACCTTTCCCCTTAAGCAAGCATAAGTTGGTTTTCTAAATTTGAGACCCTGTTCTGTTCTATAATTCAGTTCCTGTGTAGCCAAGTTTACATTCCGTGTATTACTGATATCTTATGATGTTTCTTTTTCTGTGTGACTTATTTCAGTTAGAATCATCATACCTGAATCCACTCATTGTGCTGCTAAGGGCCTGATGACATAGATTTCATTGCTGAGTGATATTGCTTTGTAAGTAAATACCAAAGCTTCTTTATCCATTTTTCACTTTCTGCGATGTTGAACTTGTACGGTAAACGAGGTTCTTGTAAACAGAGGCGTCCCAAACATTGGGGTGGCTGTGTCTTTTTCATTTTAATTTCCCTAAGCTATAGGACCATAAGTGGAAGTGCCCTAGGCTCTGTTGCTTTGTTTTTTAGATGTTTCAGGAAACACCATACACTTCTCCCTAGTGTCTGTTGGCAATTTACATCCCGCCCATCAGCATAACAAGGCTCCCAGTTCTCCATGGCCTGTCCTGCCTTTCTGGATTTTACACTTTTTTCAGATGGCCCTTTTGACGGGGGGAAGTGAGACTTCATTGTAGTGCAGATTTCCTTTGCAAGCTTGCTTGTTTGGCCAAAAAGGGTGTATGCGTTTTTTCCTGAATATATTCAGGAAAAAACGCATACGCCCTTTTTGGCCAAGTGCATCATTGTGGACGTTCTGCCTCTTTTCCTATGCTTTCAATGCAATTCCAGTCTACCTCCTGAAATCGGTTTCCTGCAATTCTGCCCCGTTTCAAGTCCTCTTGGCAGCCTTACTTCAGTATATTTTTGGATGATAGCTGTCATTTATAACTCTGCAGGTTTGTGAATTACAGTGCCCCTGAGCTCCTTTCTTCAACTCGCTTTCTTGTGACCTGGCCGCAACACCGCAGGATGGCTTCAGGCCCTAATCTGGTTCCGGCACGGCACGCTGAGCCTTTGGTTAATTCCTCTTCCTGGTGGGAAATGAGAGTTAAATTTGCCCGTCCAGACACCTCCAGCTAGTCTCTCATTGGTTCTCGCTATTCCTGTTCATCTTCCGCAGAAATTGCAAACTGGGCCAAACAGGAGGTTAAAGGCGCTGACTCTCCAAGTGGGGAGAGTGTTAGTAAAGCGTCTGGAATGTTGCACCCGAGTACCAGGGGAGGAAAACTGAGACATATTTGAACACTTCTCCCGTTCACACGGTTGATCATACTCTGGGTTCCACACGCATGTTTTAGCTGAAGGAAGAATACCTTAAACCTGGGTAGTTGAAACCCGTGGAATGGGTACCATGCAATATGACTTCAAAGGGTCTTCATTTGCTCACCAACCCTCTCCAATCCTATCACTGCTGCGTTTATGCCCCTGTACACATGCTTGATTCTCTTTTGGAGACATAGCAAACCATAGGTTTTAAGATACTTACTAGTCAGGTACATTCTTTGGCGTTTAATATGGGGTGTTGAGTCCATTTTGTTGAGCAAGGAGTAGCTCTTGTTTATTCCATATTTGGCTTAAGGAACTTTATCTGTGCTCATTTCAATCTCTGGTTTTATGCAGCACCCCAACTCACCTTTCCCCTTAAGCAAGCATAAGTTGGTTTTCTAAATTTGAGACCCTGTTCTGTTTTGGAATTCAGTTCGTGTGTAGCCAAGTTTACATTCCGTGTATTAGTGATATCTTACGATGTTTCTTTCTCTGTGTGACTTATTTCAGTTAGATTCATTGTACTTAATCCACTCATTATGCTGCTATGGGCCTGATGACATAGATTTCATTGCTGAGTGATACTGCATTGTACGTAAGTACCACAACTTGTTTATCCATTTTTCACTTTCTGCGATATTGAACTTGTACCGTATATGAGGTTCTTATAAACAGAGCCATCCCAAAATTGGGGTGGCTGTGTCTTTTTGATTTTAATTTCTCTAAACTATAGGACCATAAGTGGAAGTGCCCTAGGCTCTGTTGCTTTGTTTTTTAGATGTTTCAGGAAACACCATACACTTCTCCTGAGTGTCTGTTGGCAATTTACATCCCGCCCATCAGCATAACAGGGCTCCCAGTTCTCCATGGCCTGTCCTGCCTTTCTGGATTTTACACTTTTTTCAGATGGCCCTTTTGACGGGGGGAAGTGAAACTTCATTGTAGTGCAGATTTCCTTTGCAAGCTTGCTTGGTTGGCCAAAAAGGGCGTATGCGTTTTTTCCTGAATATATTCAGGAAAAAACGCATACGCCCTTTTTGGCCAAGTGCATCATTGTGGACGTTCTGCCTCTTTTCCTATGCTTTCAATGCAATTCCAGTCTACCTCCTGAAATCGGTTTCCTGCAATTCTGCCCCGCTTTCAAGTCCTCTTGGCAGCCTTACTTCAGTCTATTTTTGGACGATAGCTGTCATTTATAACTCTGCAGGTTTGTGAATTACAGTGCCCCTGAGCTCCTTTCTTCAACTCGCTTTCTTTTGAGCTGGCCGCAACACCGCAGGATGGCTTCAGGCCCTAATCTGGTTCTGGCACGGCACGCTGAGCCTTTGGTTATTTCCTCTTCCTGGTGGGAAATGAGAGTTAAATTTGCCCGTCCAGATACCTCCAGCTAGTCTCTCATTGGTTCTCCCTATTCCTGTTCATCTTCCGCAGAAATTGCAAACTGGGCCAAACAGGATGTTAAAGGCGCTGACTCTCCAAGTGGGGAGAGTGTTAGTAAAGCGTCTGGAATGCTGCACCCGAGTACCAGGGGAGGAAAACTGAGACATATTTGAACACGTCTCCCGTTCACTCGGTTGATCATACTCTGGGTTCCACATGCATGTTTTAGCTGAAGAAAGAATACCTTAAACCTGTAGAGGTGAGACCCGTGTAATGGGTACCATGCAATATGACTTCAAAGGGTCTTCATTTGCTCACCGAACCTCTCCAATCCTATCACTGCTGAGTTTATGCCCCTGTACACATGCTTGATTCTCTTTTGGAGACATAGCAAACCCTAGGTTTTAAGATACTTACGAGTCAGGTACATTCTTTGGCGTTTAATATGGGGTGTTGAGTCCATTTCGTTGAGCAAGGAGTAGCTCTTGTCTATTCCATATTTGGCTTAAGGAACTTTATCTGTGCTCATTTCAATCTCTGGTTTTATGCAGCACCCCAACTCACCTTTCCCCTTAAGCAAGCATAAGTTGGTTTTCTAAATTTGAGACCCTGTTCTGTTTTGGAATTCAGTTCCTGTGTAGCCAAGTTTACATTCCGTGTATTAGTGATATCTTATGATGTTTCTTTTGCTGTGTGACTTATTTCAGTTAGAATCATCGTACCTGAATCCACTCATTATGCTGCTACTTGCCTGATGACATAGATTTCATTGCTGAGTGATACTTCATTGTACGTAAGTACCACAAGTTCTTTATCCATTTTTCACTTTCTGCGATGTTGAACTTGTACTGTACACGAGGTTCTTGTAAACAGAGGCGTCCCAAACTTTGGGGTGGCTGTGTCTTTTTGATTTTAATTTCCCTAAGCTATAGGACCATAAGTGGAAGTGCCCTAGGCTCTGTTGCTTTGTTTTTTAGATGTTTCAGGAAACACCATACACTTCTCCCGAGTGTCTGTTGGCAATTTACATCCCGCCCATCAGCATAACAAGGCTCCCAGTTCTCTATGGCCTGTCCTGCCTTTCTGGATTTTACACTTTTTTCAGATGGCCCTTTTGACGGGGGGAAGTGAGACTTCATTGTAGTGCACATTTCCTTTACAAGCTTGCTTGGTTGGCCAAAAAGGGCGTATGCGTTTTCTCCTGAATATATTCAGGATAAAACGCATACGCCCTTTTTGGCCAAGTGCATCATTGTGGACGTTCTGCCTCTTTTCCTATGCTTTCAATGCAATTCCAGTCTACCTCCTGAAATCGGTTTCCTGCAATTCTTCCCCGCTTTCACGTCCTCTTGGCAGCCTTACTTCAGTATATTTTTGGACGATAGCTGTCATTTATAACTCTGCAGGTTTGTGAATTACAGTGCCCCTGAGCTCCTTTCTTCAACTCGCTTTCTTTTGAGCTGGCCGCAACACCGCAGGATGGCTTCAGGCCCTAATCTGGTTCCGGCACGGCACGCTGAGCCTTTGGTTAATTCCTCTTCCTGGTGGGAAATGAGAGTTAAATTTGCCCGTCCAGACACCTCCAGCTAGTCTCTCATTGGTTCTCGCTATTCCTGTTCATCTTCCAAAGAAATTGCAAACTGGGCCAAACAGGAGGTTAAAGGCGCTGACTCTCCAAGTGGGGAGAGTGTTAGTAAAGCGTCTGGAATGTTGCACCCGAGTACCAGGGGAGGAAAACTGAGACATATTTGAACACGTCTCCCGTTCAAACGGTTGATCATACTCTGGGTTCCACATGCATGTTTTAGCCGAAGGAAGAATACCTTAAACCTGTAGTGTTGAGACCCGTGGAATGGGTACCATGCAATATGACTTCAAAGGGTCCTCATTTGCTCACTGAACCTCTCCAATCCTATCACTGCTGCGTTTCTGCCCCTGTACACACGCTTGATTCTCTTTCGGAGACATAGCAATCCATAGGTTTTAAGATACTTACTAGTCAGGTACATTCTTAGGCGTTTAATATGCGGTGTTGAGTCCATTTCGTTGAGCAAGGAGTAGCTCTTGTCTATTCCATATTTGGCTTAAGGAACTTTATCTGTGCTCATTTCGATCTCTGGTTTTATGCAGCACCCCAACTCACCTTTACCCTTAAGCAAGCATAAGTTGGTTTTCTAAATTTGAGACCCTGTTCTGTTCTGTAATTCAGTTCCTCTGTAGCCAAGTTTACATTCCGTGTATTACTGATATCTTATGATGTTTCTTTTTCTGTGTGAATTATTTCAGTTAGAATCATCATACCTGAATCCACTCATTGTGCTGCTAAGGGCCTGATGACATAGATTTCATTGCTGAGTGATACTGCATTGTTCGTAAGTACCACAAGTTCTTTATCCATTTTTCACATTCTGCGATGTTGAACTTGTACGGTAAACGAGGTTCTTATAAACAGAGCCATCCCAAACTTGGGGTGGCTGTGTCTTTTTGATTTTAATTTCTCTAAACTATAGGACCATAAGTGGAAGTGCCCTAGGCTCTGTTGCTTTGTTTTTTAGATGTTTCAGGAAACACCATACACTTCTCCTGAGTGTCTGTTGGCAATTTACATCCCGCCCATCAGCATAACAAGGCTCCCAGTTCTCCATGGCCTGTCCTGCCTTTCTGGATTTTACACTTTTTTCAGATGGCCCTTTTGACGGGGGGAAGTGAAACTTCATTGTAGTGCAGATTTCCTTTGCAAGCTTGCTTGGTTGGCCAAAAAGGGCGTATGCGTTTTTTCCTGAATATATTCAGGAAAAAACGCATACGCCCTTTTTGGCCAAGTGCATCATTGTGGACGTTCTGCCTCTTTTCCTATGCTTTCAATGCAATTCCAGTCTACCTCCTGAAATCGGTTTCCTGCAATTCTGCCCCGCTTTCAAGTCCTCTTGGCAGCCTTACTTCAGTCTATTTTTGGACGATAGCTGTCATTTATAACTCTGCAGGTTTGTGAATTACAGTGCCCCTGAGCTCCTTTCTTCAACTCGCTTTCTTTTGAGCTGGCCGCAACACCGCAGGATGGCTTCAGGCCCTAATCTGGTTCCTGCACGGCACGCTGAGCCTTTGGTTATTTCCTCTTCCTGGTGGGAAATGAGAGTTAAATTTGCCCGTCCAGATACCTCCAGCTAGTCTCTCATTGGTTCTCCCTATTCCTGTTCATCTTCCGCAGAAATTGCAAACTGGGCCAAACAGGAGGTTAAAGGCGCTGACTCTCCAAGTGGGGAGAGTGTTAGTAAAGCGTCTGGAATGCTGCACCCGAGTACCAGGGGAGGAAAACTGAGACATATTTGAACACGTCTCCCGTTCACACGGTTGATCATACTCTGGGTTCCACATGCATGTTTTAGCTGAAGGAAGAATACCTTAAACCTGTAGAGGTGAGACCCGTGTAATGGGTACCATGCAATATGACTTCAAAGGGTCTTCATTTGCTCACCGAACCTCTCCAATCCTATCACTGCTGCGTTTATGCCCCTGTACACATGCTTGATTCTCTTTTGGAGACATAGCAAACCATAGGTTTTAAGATACTTACTAGTCAGGTACATTCTTTGGCGTTTAATATGGGGTGTTGAGTCCATTTCGTTGAGCAAGGAGTAGCTCTTGTCTATTCCATATTTGGCTTAAGGAACTTTATCTGTGCTCATTTCAATCTCTGGTTTTATGCAGCACCCCAACTCACCTTTCCCCTTAAGCAAGCATAAGTTGGTTTTCTAAATTTGAGACCCTGTTCTGTTTTGGAATTCAGTTCCTGTGTAGCCAAGTTTACATTCCGTGTATTAGTGATATCTTATGATGTTTCTTTTGCTGTGTGACTTATTTCAGTTAGAATCATCGTACCTGAATCCACTCATTATGCTGCTAGGGGCCTGATGACATAGATTTCATTGCTGAGTGATACTGCATTGTACGTAAGTACCACAAGTTCTTTATCCTTTTTTCACTTTCTGTGATATTGAACTTGTACGGTAAACGAGGTTCTTGTAAACAGAGGTGTCCCAAACTTTGGGGTGGCTGTGTCTTTTTGATTTATTTTCCCTAAGCTATCGGACCATAAGTGGAAGTGCCCTAGGCTCTGTTGCTTTGTTTTTTAGATGTTTCAGGAAACACCATACACTTCTCCCGAGTGTCTGTTGGCAATTTACATCCCGCCCATCAGCATAACAAGGCTCCCAGTTCTCCATTGCTTGTCCTGCCTTTCTGGATTTTACACTTTTTTCAGATGGCCCTTTTGACCCGGGGGAAGTGAGACTTCATTGTAGTGCAGATTTCCTTTGCAAGCTTGCTTGGTTGGCCAAAAAGGGCGTATGCGTTTTTTCCTGAATATATTCAGGAAAAAACGAATACGCCCTTTTTGGCCAAGTGCATCATTGTGGACGTTCTGCCTCTTTTCCTATGCTTTCAATGCAATTCCAGTCTACCTCCTGAAATCGGTTTCCTGCAATTCTGCCCCGCTTTCAAGTCCTCTTGGCAGCCTTACTTCAGTATATTGTTGGACGATAGCTGTCATTTATAACTCTGCAGGTTTGTGAATTACAGTGCCCATGAGCTCCTTTCTTCAACTCGCTTTCTTTTGAGCTGGCCGCAACACCACAGGATGGCTTCAGGCCCTAATCTGGTTCCGGCACGGCACGATGAGCCTTTGATTAATTCCTCTTCCTGGTGGGAAATGAGAGTTAAATTTGCCCGTCCAGACACCTCCAGCTAGTCTCTCATTGGTTCTCGCTATTCCTTTTCATCTTCCGCAGAAATTGCAAACTGGGCCAAACAGGAGGTTAAAGGGACTGATTCTCCAAGTCGGGAGAGTGTTAGTAAAGCGTCTGGAATGTTGCACCCGAGTACCAGGGGAGGAAAACTGAGACATATTTGAACACGTCTCCCGATCACATGGTTGATAATACTCTAGGTTCCACATGCATGTTTTAGCTGAAGGAAGAATACCTTAAACCTGGGTAGTTGAAACCCGTGGAATGGGTACCATGCAATATGACTTCAAAGGGTCTTCATTTGCTCACCGAACCTCTCCAATCCTATCACTGCTGCGTTTATGCCCCTGTACACAGGCTTGATTCTCTTTCGGAGACATAGCAATCCATAGGTTTTAAGATACTTACTAGTCAGGTATATTCTTAGGCGTTTAATATGCGGTGTTGAGTCCATTTCATTGAGCAAGGAGTAGCTCTTGTCTATTCCATATTTGGCTTAAGGAACTTTATCTGTGCTCATTTCAATCTCTGGTTTTATGCAGCACCCCAACTCACCTTTCCCCTTAAGCAAGCATAAGTTGGTTTTCTAAATTTGAGACCCTGTTCTGTTCTGTAATTCAGTTCCTGTGTAGCCAAGTTTACATTCCGTGTATTAGTGATATCTTATGATGTTTCTTTTTCTGTGTGACTTATTTCAGTTAGAATCATCATACCTGAATCCACTCATTGTTCTGCTAAGGGCCTGATGACATAGATTTCATTGCTGAGTGATATTGCTTTGTAAGTAAATACCACAACTTCTTTATCCATTTTTCACTTTCTGCGATGTTGAACTTGTACTGTAAACGAGGTTCTTGTAAACAGAGGCGTCGCAAACTTTGGGGTGGCTGTGTCTTTTTGATTTTAATTTCCCTAAGCTATAGGACCATAAGTGGAAGTGCCCTAGGCTCTGTTGCTTTGTTTTTTCGATGTCTCAGGAAACACCATACACTTCTCCCGAGTGTCTGTTGGCAATTTACATCCCGCCCATCAGCATAACAAGGCTCCCAGTTCTCCATGGCCTGTCCTGCCTTTCTGGATTTTACACTTTTTTCAGATGGCCCTTTTGACCGGGGGGAAGTGAGACTTCATTGTAGTGCAGATTTCCTTTGCAAGCTTGCTTGGTTGGAAGGACCAAGTGGATCTTCCACTTAGGACCATAAGTGGAAGTGCCCTAGGCGTTTGTTGTCTACATCTGTTGCTCTATTTATGCCTTGCAAAATGGTTAATCTGTACAGTTTTTCTAGGTTCCACATATATGCATGAATATACAAGATTTGTTTTTCTCTTTCTGACTTACTTCACTCTGTATGACAGTCTCTAGATCCATCGACGTCTCTACAAATGACCCAATTTCATTCCTTTTCATGGCTTAGTAATATTCCATTTTATATATGTACCACAGCTTTATGCATTCGTCTGTCTGTGGGCATTTAGGTTGCTTCCATTACCTCGATATTGTAAATAGTGATGCAATGAACATTGCGGTGAATGACTCTTTTTGATTTATGGTTTTGTCTGGGTATATGTCCAGTACTGGGATTGCTGTATCATATGGTAATTCTATTGTTAGTTTCTTAAGAAATTCCATATTGTTCTCCATAATGACTGTATCAATTTATATTCCCAACAATAGTGGAAGAGGGTTCCTTTTCTCCACACCCTTTCCAGCATTTTTTGTTTGTAGATTTTCTATGAAGCCTATTCTACCAGGTGTGAGGTGATACCTCATTGTTGAATCCATTTCGTTGAGCAAGGGGTAGGTCTTGTCTATTACATATTTGGCTTATGG
The DNA here is from genome assembly GCF_964374135.1 of Grampus griseus. Taxonomy (NCBI): domain Eukaryota; kingdom Metazoa; phylum Chordata; class Mammalia; order Artiodactyla; family Delphinidae; genus Grampus; species Grampus griseus. The sequence continues at coordinate 42,178 of NW_028133363.1, read as the reverse complement.
AACGGTATCTGTGCTAATTTCAAACTCTGCTTTTATGCAGCACCCCAACTCACCTTCCCCCTTAAGCAAGCATAAGTTGGTTTTCTAAATTTGAGACCCTGTTCTGTTTTGTAATTCAGTTCATGTGTAGCCAAGTTCACATTCCGTGTATTAGTGATACCTTATGATGTTTCTTTTTCTGTGTGACTTATTTCACTTAGAATCATCGTGCCTCAATCCACTCATTATGCTGGTACAGGCCTGGTGACATAGATTTCATTGCTGAGTGGTATTCTGTTGTACATAAGTACCGCAACTTCTTTATCCATTATTTGCTCTCTGGGATATTTAACTTGTGCCGAAGAAGAGATTCCTGTAAAAAGAGCCGTCCCAAATTTTGGGGTGGCTGTGTCTTTTTGATTTTAATTTCCCTAAGCTATAGGACCATAAGTGGAAGTGCCCTAGGCTCTGTTGCTTTGTTTTTTAGATGTTTCAGGAAACACCATACACTTCTCCCGAGTGTCTGTTGGCAATTTACATCCCGCCCATCAGCATAACAAGGCTCCCAGTTCTCCATGGCCTGTCCTGCCTTTCTGGATTTTACAATTTTTTCAGATGGCCCTTTTGACCAGGGGGGAAGTGAGACTTCATTGTAGTGCAGATTTCCTTTGCAAGCTTGCTTGGTAGGCCAAAAAGGGCGTATGCGTTTTTTCCTGAATATATTCAGGAAAAAACGCATACGCCCTTTTTGGCCAAGTGCATCATTGTGGAAGTTCTGCCTCTTTTCCTATGCTTTCAATGCAATTCCAGTCTACCTCCTGAAATCGGTTTCCTGCAATTCTGCCCCGTTTCAAGTCCTCTTGGCAGCCTTACTTCAGTATATTTTTGGACGATAGCTGTCATTTATAACTCTGCAGGTTTGTGAATTACAGTGCCCCTGAGCTCCTTTCTTCAACTCGCTTTCTTGTGAGCTGGCCGCAACACCGCAGGATGCCTTCAGGCCCTAATCTGGTTCCGGCACGGCACGCTGAGCCTTTGGTTATTTCCTCTTCCAGATGGGAAATGAGAGTTAAATTTGCCCGTCCAGACACCTCCAGCTTGTCTCTCATTGGTTCTCCCTATTCCTGTTCATCTTCCGCAGAAATTGCAAACTGGGCCAAACAGGAGGTTAAAGGCGCTGACTCTCCAAGTGGGGAGAGTGTTAGTAAAGCGTCTGGAATGTTGCACCCGAGTACCAGGGGAGGAAAACTGAGACATATTTGAACACGTCTCCCGTTCACACGGTTGATCATACTCTGGGTTCCACATGCATGTTTTAGCTGAAGGAAGAATACCTTAAACCTGGAGAGTTGAGACCCGTGGAATGGGTACCATGCAATATGACTTCAAAGGGTCTTCATTTGCTCTCCAAACCTCTCCAATCCTATCACTGCTACATTTATGCCCCAGTACACACGCTTCATTCTCTTTTGGAGACATAGCAATCCATAGGTTTTAAGATACTTACTAGTCAGGTACATTCTTAGGCGTTTAATATGGGGTGTTGAGTCCATTTCGTTGAGCAAGGAGTATCTCTTGTCTATTCCATATTTGGCTTAAGGAACTTTATCTGTGCTCATTTCAATCTCTGGTTTTATGCAGCACCCCAACTCACCTTTCCCCTTAAGCAAGCATAAGTTGGTTTTCTAAATTTGAGACCCTGTTCTGTTTTGGAATTCAGTTCCTGTGTAGCCAAGTTTACATTCCGTGTATTAGTGATATCTTATGATGTTTCTTTTTCTGTGTGACTTATTTCAGTTAGAATCATCATACCTGAATCCACTCATTATGCTGCTACGGGCCTGATGACATAGATTTCATTGCTGAGTGATACTGCATTGTACGTAAGTACCACAAGTTCTTTATCCATTTTTCACTTTCTGTGATATTGAACCTTTACGGTAAACAAGGTTCTTGTAAACAGAGACGTCCCAAATTTTAGGGTGGCTGTGTCTTTTTGATTTTAATTTCCCTAAGCTATAGGACCATAAGTGGAAGTGCCCTAGGCTCTGTTGCTTTGTTTTTTAGATGTTTCAGGAAACACCATACACTTCTCCCGAGTGTCTGTTGGCAATTTACATCCCGCCCATCAGCATAACAAGGCTCCCAGTTCTCCATGGCCTGTCCTGACTTTCTGGATTTTACACTTTTTTCAGATGACCCTTTTGACCGGGGGGAAGTGAGACTTCATTGTAGTGCAGATTTCCTTTGCAAGCTTGCTTGGTTGGAAGGACCAAGTGGAACTTCCACTTAGGACCATAAGTGGAAGTGCCCTAGGCGTTTGTTGTCTACATCTGTTGCTCTATTTATGCCTTGCAAAATGGTTAATCTGTACAGTTTTTCTAGGTTCCACATATATGCATGAATATACAAGATTTGTTTTTCTCTTTCTGACTTACTTCACTCTGTATGACAGTCTCTAGATCCATCGATGTCTCTACAAATGACCCAATTTCATTCCTTTTCATGGCTTAGTAATATTCCATTTTATATATGTACCACAGCTTTATGCATTCGTCTGTCTGTGGGCATTTAGGTTGCTTCCATTACCTCGATATTGTAAATAGTGATGCAATGAACATTGCGGTGAATGACTCTTTTTGATTTATGGTTTTGTCTGGGTATATGTCCAGTACTGGGATTGCTGTATCATATGGTAATTCTATTGTTAGTTTCTTAAGAAATTCCATATTGTTCTCCATAATGACTGTATCAATTTATATTCCCAACAATAGTGGAAGAGGGTTCCTTTTCTCCACACCCTTTCCAGCATTTTTTGTTTGTAGATTTTCTATGAAGCCTATTCTACCAGGTGTGAGGTGATACCTCATTGTTGAATCCATTTCGTTGAGCAAGGGGTAGGTCTTGTCTATTACATATTTGGCTTATGGAACGGTATCTGTGCTAATTTCAAACTCTGCTTTTATGCAGCACCCCAACTCACCTTCCCCCTTAAGCAAGCATAAGTTGGTTTTCTAAATTTGAGACCCTGTTCTGTTTTGGAATTCAGTTCCTGTGTAGCCAAGTTTACATTCCGTGTATTAGTGATATCTTATGATGTTTCTTTTTCTGTGTGACTTATTTCAGTTAGAATCATCGTACCTGAAACCACTCATTATGCTGCTACGGGCCTGATGACATAGATTTCATTGCTGAGTGATACTGCATTGTACGTAAGTACCACAAGTTCTTTATCCATTTTTCACTTTCTGTGATATTGAACTTGTACGGTAAACGAGGTTCTTGTAAACAGAGGCGTCCCAAACTTTGGAGTGGCTGTGTCTTTTTGATTTTAATTTCCCTAAGCTATAGGACCATAAGTGGAAGTGCCCTAGGCTCTGTTGCTTTGTTTTTTAGATGTTTCAGGAAACACCATACACTTCTCCCGAGTGTCTGTTGGCAATTTACATCCCGCCCATCAGCATAACAAGGCTCCCAGTTCTCCATGGCCTGTCCTGCCTTTCTGGATTTTACACTTTTTTCAGATGGCCCTTTTGACCAGGGGGGAAGTGAGACTTCATTGTAGTGCAGATTTCCTTTGCAAGCTTGCTTGGTTGGCCAAAAAGGGCGTATGCGTTTTTTCCTGAATATATTCAGGAAAAAATGCATACGCCCTTTTTGGCCAAGTGCATCATTGTCGACGTTCTGCCTGTTTTCCTGTGTTTTAAATGTAATCCAATTCCGATTCCTCCTGAAATCGGTTTCCTGCAATTTTGCCCCGCATTCAAGTCCTCTTGGCAGCCCTACTTCAGTATATTTTCGGACAATAGCTGTCATTTATAACTCTGCAGGTTTGTGAATTACAGTGCCCCTGAGCTCCTTTCTTCAACTCGCTTTCTTGTGAGCTGGCCACAACACGGCAGGATTGCTTCAGGCCCTAATCTGTTTCCGGCACGGCATGCTGAGCCTTTGGTTTATTCCTCTTCCCTGTGGGAAATGAGAGTTAAATTTGCCCGTCCAGACACCTCCAGCTAGTCTCTCATTGGTTCTCCCTATTCCTGTTCATCTTCCGCAGAAATTGCAAACTGGGCCAAACAGGAGGTTAAAGGCAGTCACTCTCCAAGTGAGGAGAGTGTTAGTAAAGCGTCTGGAATGTTGCACCCGAGTACCAGGGAACGAAAAGTGAGACACATTTGAACACGTTTCTCGATCACACGGTGGATCATACTCTGGGTTCCACATGCATGTTTTAGCTGAAGGAAGAATCCCTTAAACCTGGAGAGTTGAGACCAATGGAATGGGTACCATGCAATATGACTTCAAAGGGTCTGCATTTGCTCACCGAACCTCACCAATCTTATGAGCCCCAAGTGTCCAGCCTTATGTGTCACCCAGCTCTGGGTGTAGATATGGTAAATGCAGGTTGCATCAGAAGCCTTGAATGAATTACTTAAGTATTGCTCTCTATTTCACTCTCATTGTGTTTTGTTTAAGAAATTTATTTTTAATATGGGATTTAGATGATTTTCACTGCTTTAATGCCGCTGTACACACTCTTGATTCTCTTACAGAGATATATAAATCCATAGCTTTTATGATTCTTACTAGTCAGGTATATTCCTAGGCGTTGAATATGGGGTGTTGAGTCCATTTCGTTGAGCAAGGAGTAGCTCTTGTCTATTCCATATTTGGCTTAAGGAACTTTATCTGTGCTCATTTCAATCTCTGGTTTTATGCAGCACCCCAACTCACCTTTCCCCTTAAGCAAGCATAAGTTGGTTTTCTAAATTTGAGACCCTGTTCTGTTTTGGAATTCAGTTCCTGTGTAGCCAAGTTTACATTCCGTGTATTAGTGATATCTTATGATGTTTCTTTCTCTGTGTGACTTATTTCAGTTAGATTCATTGTACTTAATCCACTCATTATGCTGCTACGGACCTGATGACATAGATTTCATTGCTGAGTGATACTGCATTGTACGTAAGTACCACAACTTCTTTATCCATTTTTCACTTTCTGCGATATTGAACTTGTACCGTATATGAGGTTCTTATAAACAGAGCCATCCCAAACTTGGGGTGGCTGTGTCTTTTTGATTTTAATTTCCCTAAACTATAGGACCATAAGTGGAAGTGCCCTAGGCTCTGTTGCTTTGTTTTTTAGATGTTTCAGGAAACACCATACACTTCTCCAGAGTGGCTGTTGGCAATTTACATCCCGCCCATCAGCATAACAAGGCTCCCAGTTCTCCATGGCCTGTCCTGCCTTTCTGGATTTTACACTTTTTTCAGATGGCCCTTTTGACCAGGGGAAAGTGAGACTTCATTGTAGTGCAGATTTCCTTTGCAAGCTTGCTTGGTTGGCCAAAAAGTGTGTATGCGTTTTTTCCTGACTATATTCAGGAAAAAACACATACGCCCTTTTTGGCCAAGTGCATCATTGTCGAGGTTCTGACTCTCTTCATATGTTTTCAATGCAATTCCAGTGTACCTCCTGAAATCGGTTTCCTGCAATTCTGCCTTGCTTTCAATGCTTCTTCATAGCCTTACCTCAATATATTTTTTGAAAATAGTTGGCCTTTATAACTCTGCAGGTTTTTGAATTGCAGTGGCCCTTAGCTCCATTTTTCAGCTCTTATTTTTGTGATCTTGCCCCATAACCACAGGATTCCTTGAAGCTCTATTCTTCTTCTGGGGCACCTTGCTGTGCCTTTGGTTAATTCTTCTTACTGATGTGAAATTAGAGTGACATGTGCCCATTGAAACCGCTACAGCTAGTTTCTCACTGGTTCCCCCTATTCCCATTCATCCTCCGCACTAACTGCAGACTGTGCGATACCAGAACTTAAAGGCATTGACTCTCCATGTGGAGATGTTGTTAGTAAAGCGGCTGGAATGTCGATCCGGAGCCCCAGAAGAGGAAAAATGAAGTGTGTTTTAGAAACCTTTCCCGATCATATGGTATACCAGTCGCTGGGTTTCCCAAGCATGGTTTAGCTGTAGGAAGATTCCCTTCAACCTGGAGTGTTGGGACCCTTGGAATGAGTAGCATGAAGTATTGCATTAAACTTTCGGCAGTTGCTCACCAAAGCTCACCAATCCTCTCAGCCCCAAGTGTCCAGCCTTATGTCTTATCCAGCTGTGGGTTTATATGTGGTCAATCCAGGTTGCATCACAGCCCCTGAGCGAATTTTGTAAGAATTTTTCTCTCTTTCATTGTTTCTGCGTTTTGTTTTTAAAATTTATTTCTATAATGGGGTTTAGCTCATTTTCACTGCTGTGTTTGTGCCGCTCTGCACACACTTGATTCCCTTATGGAGATATATCAATACATGGGTTTTAAGATTCTTATTACTCAGATATATTTCTCTGCGGTGTATAGGGTGTGTTGAGGCCAGTTCATTGAGCAAGGTGTAGATCTTGTCTAATACCTATTTGGTTTATTGAACGGTATCTGTGCTAATTTCAAACTCTGGTTTTATGCATCACCCCACCTCTCCTTTCCCCTTAAGCTGACATAAGTGTGTTTTCTAAATGTGAGACACTGTTCTGTTCTGTAATTCATTTCTTGTGCAGCCATATTTACCCTCCCTCTATAAGTGATATCTTATGATATGTTTCTTTTTCTGTTTGACTTATTTCAAGTAGTATTATCGGACCTAAATCCACTCTTTATCCTTCTACTAGCCTTATTACATTGATTTCATGGTGAAGAGATATTCCATTGTACATAAGTACCACATCTTCTTTATCCATTGTTCTCTTTCCTGGGATATTTAAGGTGTACTGAAGTTGAGGTTCTTGTAAACAGAGTAGCCCTAAACTGTGGTGTGCTTGTGTCTTGTTGATTTTTAGACTTCCCTAGATATACTCCCATGATTGGAAGTGTCCTATGCTCTGTAGCTCTGTTTTTTAGATGATTTAGGAACCACCATACACTTCTCCAGAGTGGCTCTCGGCAGTTCACACACTGCCCATCAGCGTATAAAGGCTCCCTGTTCTCCATGGCCTGTCCTGCATTTCTGGTTTTTACAATTTTTTAGGATGGCCCTTTTGACCGGTGGGAAGTGAGACTTCTTTGTTGTGCACATTTGCATTGCTTGCTTGCTTCGTTGCCCATAAAGTGCGTATGCGTTTTTTCCTGGATATAATCAGGAAAAAACGCATACGCCCTTTTGGGCCAACTGCATCATTGTCGAAATTCTGCCGCTTTTCATGTACGTTAACGACGAGTCCAATCTATCTCTTGAAATCTGTTTCTTGCAATTCTGTCTTGCATTCAGATCCTCTTCTTTGCCTTACCTCAACATATTTTTGGACGTTAGTTTTCATTTATAACTCTGCAGGTTTGTGAATTGCAGTGACCCTGAGCTCCATTTTTTAAGTTGTTCTTTTGTGAGCTGGCCTCAAACCCGCAGGATTGCTTCAGGCCCTATTTTGGCTCCGGCGAGGCAGGCTGAGCCTTTCTTTAATTCTTATTCTTAATGGGAAATTAGAGTGATATGTGCCCGTCCAAACCCCTACAACTCTTCTCTCATTGGTTCCCCCTCTTCCCGTTCATCCTCCTCACAATTTGCAAAATGTGTGAAACAGAAGTTTAAATGTGCTGATTCTCCAAGTGGGGAGATTCTAAGTAGCGTGGCTGGAATGGTGAACAGGAGCACCAGGAGAGGATAAATGAGGTGCATTTTAGACACATCTCCCGATCACATGGTGTACAGTCCTCTGGGTTTTCCATGCATGTTTTAGCTGTAGGAAGATCCCTTGAACCTGCAGATTTGGGACCCATTGAATGGGTACCAGGTAGTATTACTTTAAAGGGTGTGCATTTCCTCACCCAACCTCACATTTCTCTTAGCGCAAACAGTTTCCAGCCTTATGTCTCATCCTGCTGTGGGTCTAGATGTGTTCAATCCATGTTGCATCACCGTCCCTGAGGAAAAGTTGTAAGAGGTTTTCTCTGTCTCTCTGTCGTTTATTTTTTTCAATTTATTACTATATTGGTTACAGCTGATTTTCAAAGCTCTGTTTCTTGCTGCTGTACATCCACTTGATTCACGTACAGAGAGACATCAATAAATTCTTTTTCAGATTCTTACCAGTCGTATATATTCTTTTCCGGTGACTTGAGTGTGCTGAGTGCAGTTCTTTTAGCTACCGTGTAGGCCTTGTTGATTATCAGTTTGGTATTTGGAATGGTATCTTTGCTAATTTCAACCTCCTGGATGATGCCTCACCCCTCCCCACCTTTCCCGTTTAGCAGCCTTATGCGTGTTTTCTACATATTTGACTATGTTTTTGTTTTGTAATTTATTTCATGTGTAGCCATTTTGGATTCCACCTTTAAGTGATATCTTATGATATGTGTCTTTTTCTTTTTGAATTCTGTCACTTAGAATGATCATACGTAACTCCTCCGGAGTTGTTACAACTGGCCATATTTCATTGATTTCCAGGCTGAATAATATTCCACTCTACCTAAGTACCACATCTCTATCCATTTTTTCCCTCCAGAGACATTTAAGTTATATCCTAGTCGAGGATCTTTTAAACAGAGAGGGGGTAAACATTGGGGTGCCTGTGTCCTCTCGATTTTTGTTTTTCCCAAGATATACGCCCATGAGGGCAAGTGCCCTATGCTCTGTAGCTCATTTTTTAGATGCTTTAGTAAACACAATACACTTCTCCAGAATGGCCGTTGGCAATATACATTTCCACTATAAGTCTCACAGGGCTCCCTCTTCTCGTTGCCCTGTCCTGCATTTCTGTTGTTTACGCTTTATGAGGATGGCTCTTCTGACTGATGCGAAGTGATATCTTTTGTAGTATTGACTTCCAGTGCCCACCTGTTTGGTTGGCTAAAAAAGTGTATGCCCTTTTCTTGAATATATACAGAAAAAAACGCATACACCCTTTTTGGCCAACTGCAATGTTGGCAATGTTCAGCTCCTTTTCTTGTGCTTAATGGCGAGTCCTTTCTACCTCCTCAAATCCCTTTCCTGCCATTCTCCCTTGCTTACAAGTCCTTTTCTCTGACTTTCCTCAAGACATTTTTCAGTGATGGATATTTTCAACTCTGCAGTTTTGTGAATTTTACTGCCCCTGAGTTCCATTGTTCAACTTGTGTTTATGGGAACTGGCCACAAAGCAGCGGGATTTCCTCAAGCCCTATACTGTTTCCATAGGCAACCCTAGCCTTTGGTCAATTCGTCTTCCTGATTGGAAATTAGAGTGACATGTGCCTGTCTGAACACTTAGGACTTGTCTCTCATTGTTCCTCATCCTTCCGCTTCATCCTCTGGACAAATTCCAAACTGTATGCAACAGGATGTTGACAGTGCTGACATCTCCAAGTGGGGAGACTGTTAGTAAAGACGCTGGAGGGGTGAACCAGAGCACCAGGAGATGAGGAGACGAGATGCCTTTTCCAAACTCTTCCCGATCAGACGGTATACCATCCTCTGGGTGTGACAGACATGTTTTAGCAGTAGGAAGAGTCCCATTCATGTAAGGAGAACACCAGGGCTTTTTCAAAATCAGTGTCTCCCCGAAACCCAAACTGGGGAATTTTTTAAGCTACGGCTACACATATGTTCATTAAGGGCCTTGGGAAGTAGGCAGAGTCCAAACTTTAGATGATTGAAGTCTTCAGGGTCAGAAGCACTCACCACCAGCTTCCCTTAGGCTACACTTTAACTATCATTGATAGATGATGTCAATAAAAATATCTATTCTTTTTCAGATTATTTCCCCTTATAGGTTATTGCAAAATGTTGAGTGTAGTTCCCTGTGCTATACAGTAGTTCCTTGTTGATGATCTATTTTATACATAGCAGTGTGTATGTGTTAATTCCAAAGTGTTAATTTATCCCTCCTCCCACCTTTCCCCTTTGGTAATAATAAATTATAAGATTTTATACTTCTCAGAAATGGGGGAGCTGAAAGAGAGGTATCATTTTCAATGGAAAAGCATTTAAAACAAGATTGAAGGTTTAACCAAGATTATTAGATGTACATCCTTGGAAAGAAATCACTTCGTTTCTCTAATATTGACCTGACAAATAAGACAAACCTTTTCACTGAACTTGCTTATAAAAAGTGATGGAAATATCAAATGGAAGTGTTAGAAACATCTTATTTTACCCGAGCCTTATACACTGTTCTATGTTAACTACAGTTTGGCTCACACATCTGTTCATTGAGGTTACAATAGTCTCAATTTCTGTTACTGATCCTCCAGAGTGGACCCCAACAAGTGTCCCCCTGCCCAGTGTCATTGGGGCCAACAGATCGAGACTGAGTTTGGTTCACAAGCAAAGGAAACTTTATATTTTGATCAGAGAATGGAGAGGTGAGAGCATGCACTACCCCGTGGGCTGTGGGCTGGGCTGCTGTGTAGAGATCCTGTCAGAGTCAGTGGGAGGGAGGGAGGCGGCGGAGCTCTCAAGGGCCGGGTTGGCTGTAGCTCAGGCTCTATATCGTGGAGTCTGCACTGGGGCCCAGGAGCTGAGGTGTCGACCCAGCCATTCTGCACTAGGAAATCTGGTCTGAAGTGCCGGGTGTGGAACCTCTGCATGCGGGACCCTAGGAGCACGTGAAATTAGACAAAGCACAAAGGATAAAAAAGGTTAGACTTGACTTTATTGCCCAGATTCTATTTTTATCTCCCAGGGATTTTTAATGGGCTTTGCTGGGGACAAACCCCTCCTCTGCCTTTTGTCCCGTTCCTCATTCTTGGAGTGCTGAGGGTGCAGACCCTTCTTCTGTAACTGCTGAGTGCTGAGTTGGGAGCCCTCATACCCTGGGGCGAAGGTCAGAGCTTCTCCCCAGCAGCCTCCCGGTGACGTTGATTGTCCCCAGGACCCCTGCCTCCCTGCTCGTCCACCTGAGCACCAGCATTGGAAGTGTTATAGATTCTAATGACCTTTAAGGGTCCAGGAAAGAGATGTGCAGAGACGCTGTGGGGGCCGGTTTCACCCCGCCCCACATTTGTTCGACCACCTTAGGCTGACCGTTTCTGCCAGCCTAGATGCTCTGACCAGTAGTCTGCGCTTTCTTCAATTAGGCCCCTGAATTAACGTACAAACAGCACCAGGTGTCAGAGCCCTGCCCGCTCAACTCCCAGACAGTCCAGGGTCAGTGGTGATAAGGACCATGATGGCTACTGAGTCAACAGCCTTTTGAAGTAAACAGGAGTCCAGCCGGTCTTATTGGCCACCATCATCACGGTGTCTGTAGGCTTTTCTATGGTGACAGTGTGGTATACTGTTCCCCCGCCAAGATTATTAGCTCCCCTCTGGGTGCAGTAAGTCCTGCAAGCAGTAGTCTACTCTTTTGGGACACACTCTTGTTGTTTTATGAGAGAAACTCCAGGTCAAGTGATGTTCACACGAGTCGTCATGGTGCCCTGTTGCCCCCGGTTATCTCTCTGGATGTTGGAGTTGGAGGGCCTCCTCACTCGAGGTCGGTGTGCCCACGGAGCGAACCCTGCAACTTCAGGGCATGGTTGGTGGTTATTATCACCACGTGGGGTCTTTTTCCCTTAGGAGGGAGGTGGCCTTTTGGGCTGCTGATTTCCAGGTTTTTAGATACCGCCAGTATCTTGGCCAGATGTGGCAGTGGGCCAAGCTCCTTAGTGACCGTAGTTTATCCTACCTGGATGGCATTCTTGCATTGTTCCATTTCAAGTGGTCCCAGTTTTTGCACTAATTCTCCAATGGCGATTCACCTTTCACCGGGAATGTAAAGGTCAAAGGGTTTAGCTAAATTAGGGAGTTCCAGGGCAAGGGTCTGAATTGACTGCTCTTTCCATTCTTGAAAGGCCACTTCTGGATTCTATTCAAAAGGATCATCATCTTTTCCTTTCAGTGTTTCATATAGAGGCCCAGCTAGTAGACTGTAGTTAGGGATCCAGAAGCAGCAAACCCTGGCCTCCCCAGGAAACCCTAAGCTGTCTTCTAGTTTTAGAAAGGGGTAAGGCTGAAAATGGTTTCTTCCCTTTCCTGGGATGGGCTTCTCTGACCTTCTGTGAGAATGAAGCCCAGGCAGGTCACCGCAGTCTGTGATATTTGAGCTTTTTCTTGGACAACTTCTATCCTTTATTGGCTTGGTAGTTCAGAGGCCTCCTTAGTAGGGCTGGCGATCAGAATGTCGTCTGCATATTGAAGGAGGGTTTCCTTTTCCAGAGGTAGAACTTTTAGGTCTTTAGCTAAGCTTTCCCCAAAGACGGTGTGGGAATTTTTGCACCCTTGGGGCCAGACGGCCCGGAAGTATTGTTTTAGTTGTATGTTGAGTCCTGCCACTCACAAGCCAAAATTTCTTGTGACTCTGGAACTAATGGAATACAAAAGAAGGCATCATTGAAGACTAATACAGAATACCATGTCCTGGTGGTTGGTAGAATGACCAGCAGGGTGTAGGAATTAGGAGCAACTGGAGGTATATCCTCGGTGGCTTCACTGACTGTCCTGACATCCTTTACCAGGTCCCCAGCAGCCCATGGGGCTCTCGTGGTCAGACCAATCCCAGAATATGGAGCTCACCTGGGCAGGTACCCCACCCCCACCCCAGCCCACGGGGCTCTCGTGGTCAGGCCCCTCCCAGGATACAGAGCTACCCTTGCAGGTACCGTGGCAGGGCTGGGCACACAGGAACCGTGCACATAGCCCTCATTGCAGAGCACCCCCAGCTCACCTGTCGCTCAGAGCTGACACAGAGCACCTCAGAGCAGGACTTGAACTAACAAACAGCAGCTGCGACAGGTCTGTGTCCCTGGGCATCACTCCGTGAGGCCTCCCTCCACCTGGTCTTCCAGAGACTTCCACTGCACCCGGGGCACCAGGCCTCTGTCTCCAACCACCACCCACCCCTCCTCTCCCTGACTCCTGGGTTCCTCTCATTAGGAGAGGGTTTTCTTGAAGTTATCTCCCACTCATGGGCCAGATAAAATGATTAGAAAACAAGCCAAAGCTGCAGCCCCTTGTCTATCCTGACTCTCAGGAGCCCACACCTGTTCCTTGGACCTGGCCGTTCAGCAAGTTCCATTTTCTGCAACTGTGAGCCCCTGAGGGGTGATGATTGGCTGACCTGGGCAGCCTTACCGTGCCGGCCAGCCCTCCCCAGGTGTGCCTGGGTTGAGATCAATATAAATACCACTCCAGGCAGCAAGAGCCCCTGCAGCCGTGCCTGACACCATTTTCTCTGCCCTGTCAGCAGTCTCGGGGCTGGGCTGGTGGGAGGGAGTGAGAGGCCACGGCTTTGTGGGTGGCCCAGTGTGAGTGGGGCTCTGCTGGACTTTCTGCAGCAGTTGCCAGGCTGCCACCTGCTAAAGAAGAGGATGTGTCACCCATACCTGCTGCTGGAATTTCTCCCTGGGCAGAGGTGAGGAAGGAAAAAAGCAGTGGGGGCAGGGACAGGACGGGTATCTCAGGCAGGGAAATGGAAATCTTCCAGAAGAGCACCCAGGGCCAGGACCATCCTGGCTGGCCTGCAGGCACCAAGTCGGCCGGCATGCTGTCACTCGTGTGGCTCTATGGCCCTTCCTCTAGGCTTTCAAGTCCTTGTATATATTCAGGTGTTTTACCTGGGACGGGTGGGAATAGTTCAGCAGCAACTGGCCTGGGGCTCAGCTCACGTTTACTCACAGATGCCTCGGCACGGTGCCCCAGCTTTGCAATGAGGACGCTTGTTGCGTGGGGGCTGCTGGCTGAATGGGAGACGATTCCCCACCACTGACCAACTTCAGAATTGTTTACAACTGGAGCAAGTGCCCTGATACGGTTTTCCTCTGTGTAACTGGTGGGTTCTGTGTTTTTTTCTCTTTTTCATTTTTGGTTCAAGGTAGATTTTATTCCTCTTTTTTGTATTTACAGATATAAGCATGGAAATAATTTATTCATATAAATACATGTAAGTGCAGGGAATAATTGTTTTTTCTGTTTTATATTTTAAATTTTATTTCTTTTTAATTTTGAATTTTATTTTATATTTTTATACAGCAGGTTCTTATTGGTTATCTATTTTATACATATAAATGTATACATGCCAATCCCAGTCTCTCAACTCGTCCCACCACCACCCCCCCAACAGCTTTCCCCCCTTGTTGTCCATACGTTTGTTGTCTACATCTGTTGCTCTATTTATGCCTTGCAAAATGATTAATCTGTACAGTTTTTCTAGGTTCCACATATATGCATGAATATACAAGATTTGTTTTTCTCTTTCTGACTTACTTCACTCTGTATGACAGTCTCTAGATCCATCGACGTCTCTACAAATGACCCAATTTCATTCCTTTTCATGGCTTAGTAATATTCCATTTTATATATGTACCACAGCTTTATGCATTCGTCTGTCTGTGGGCATTTAGGTTGCTTCCATTACCTCGATATTGTAAATAGTGATGCAATGAACATTGCGGTGAATGACTCTTTTTGATTTATGGTTTTGTCTGGGTATATGTCCAGTACTGGGATTGCTGTATCATATGGTAATTCTATTGTTAGTTTCTTAAGAAATTCCATATTGTTCTCCATAATGACTGTATCAATTTATATTCCCAACAATAGTGGAATAGGGTTCCTTTTCTGCACACCCTTTCCAGCATTTTTTGTTTGTAGATTTTCTATGATGCCTATTCTACCAGGTGTGAGGTGATACCTCATTGTTGAATCCATTTCGTTGAGCAAGGGGTAGGTCTTGTCTATTACATATTTGGCTTATGGAACGGTATCTGTGTTAATTTCAAACTCTGCTTTTATGCAGCACCCCAACTCACCTTCCCCCTTAAGCAGGCATAAGTTGGTTTTCTAAACTTGAGACCCTGTTCTGTTTTGTAATTCAGTTCATGTGTAGCCAAGTTCACATTCTGTGTATTAGTGATACCTTATGATGTTTCTTTTTCTGTGTGACTTATTTCACGTAGAATCATTGTGCCTCAATCAACTCATTATGCTGGTACGGGTCTGGTGACATAGATTTCATTGCTGAGTGGTATTCTGTTGTACATAAGTACCGCAACTTCTTTATCCATTATTTGCTCTCTGGGATATTTAACTTGTGCCGCAGAAGAGATTCCTGTAAAAAGAGCCGTCCCAAATTTTGGGGTGGCTGTGTCTTTTTGATTTTAATTTCCCTAAGCTATAGGACCATAAGTGGAAGTGCCCTAGGCTCTGTTGCTTTGTTTTTTAGATGTTTCAGGAAACACCATACACTTCTCCCGAGTGTCTGTTGGCAATTTACATCCCGCCCATCAGCATAACAAGGCTCCCAGTTCTCCATGGCCTGTCCTGCCTTTCTGGATTTTACACTTTTTTCAGATGGCCCTTTTGACCAGGGGGGAAGTGAGACTTCATTGTAGTGCAGATTTCCTTTGCAAGCTTGCTTGGTTGGCCAAAAAGGGCGTATGCGTTTTTTCCTGAATATATTCAGGAAAAAACGCATACGCCCTTTTTGGCCAAGTGCATCATTGTGGAAGTTCTGCCTCTTTTCCTATGCTTTCAATGCAATTCCAGTCTACCTCCTGAAATCGGTTTCCTGCAATTCTGCCCCGTTTCAAGTCCTCTTGGCAGCCTTACTTCAGTATATTTTTGGACGATAGCTGTCATTTATAACTCTGCAGGTTTGTGAATTACAGTGCCCCTGAGCTCCTTTCTTCAACTCGCTTTCTTGTGAGCTGGCCACAACACCGCAGGATTGCTTCAGGCCCTAATCTGGTTCCGGCACGGCATGCTGAGCCTTTGGTTTATTCCTCTTCCCTGTGGGAAATGAGAGTTAAATTTGCCCGTCCAGACACCTCCAGCTAGTCTCTCATTGGTTCTCCCTATTCCTGTTCATCTTCCGCAGAAATTGCAAACTGGGCCAAACAGGAGGTTAAAGGCATTCACTCTCCAAGTGAGGAGAGTGTTAGTAAAGCTTCTGGAATGTTGCACCCAAGTACCAGGGAACGAAAAGTGAGACACATTTGAACACGTTTCTTGATCACACGGTGGATCATACTCTGGGTTCCACATGCATGTTTTAGCTGAAGGAAGAATCCCTTAAACCTGGAGAGTTGAGACCAATGGAATGGGTACCATGCAATATGACTTCAAAGGGTCTGCATTTGCTCACCGAACCTCACCAATCTTATGAGCCCCAAGTGTCCAGCCTTATGTGTCACCCAGCTCTGGGTGTAGATATGGTAAATGCAGGTTGCATCAGAAGCCTTGAATGAATTACTTAAGTATTGCTCTCTATTTCACTCTCATTGTGTTTTGTTTAAGAAATTTATTTTTAATATGGGATTTAGATGATTTTCACTGCTTTAATGCCACTGTACACACTCTTGATTCTCTTACAGAGATATATAAATCCATAGCTTTTATGATTCTTACTAGTCAGGTATATTCCTAGGCGTTGAATATGGGGTGTTGAGTCCATTTCGTTGAGCAAGGAGTAGCTCTTGTCTATTCCATATTTGGCTTAAGGAACTTTATCTGTGCTCATTTCAATCTCTGGTTTTATGCAGCACCCCAACTCACCTTTCCCCTTAAGCAAGCATAAGTTGGTTTTCTAAATTTGAGACCCTGTTCTGTTTTGGAATTCAGTTCCTGTGTAGCCAAGTTTACATTCCGTGTATTAGTGATATCTTATGATGTTTCTTTCTCTGTGTGACTTATTTCAGTTAGATTCATTGTACTTAATCCACTCATTATGCTGCTACGGGCCTGATGACATAGATTTCATTGCTGAGTGATACTGCATTGTACGTAAGTACCACAACTTCTTTATCCATTTTTCACTTTCTGCGATATTGAACTTGTACCGTATATGAGGTTCTTATAAACAGAGCCATCCCAAACTTGGGGTGGCTGTGTCTTTTTGATTTTAATTTCCCTAAACTATAGGACCATAAGTGGAAGTGCCCTAGGCTCTGTTGCTTTGTTTTTTAGATGTTTCAGGAAACACCATACACTTCTCCAGAGTGGCTGTTGGCAATTTACATCCCGCCCATCAGCATAACAAGGCTCCCAGTTCTCCATGGCCTGTCCTGCCTTTCTGGATTTTACACTTTTTTCAGATGGCCCTTTTGACCAGGGGAAAGTGAGACTTCATTGTAGTGCAGATTTCCTTTGCAAGCTTGCTTGGTTGGCCAAAAAGTGTGTATGCGTTTTTTCCTGACTATATTCAGGAAAAAACACATACGCCCTTTTTGGCCAAGTGCATCATTGTCGAGGTTCTGACTCTCTTCATATGTTTTCAATGCAATTCCAGTGTACCTCCTGAAATCGGTTTCCTGCAATTCTGCCTTGCTTTCAATGCTTCTTCATAGCCTTACCTCAATATATTTTTTGAAAATAGTTGGCCTTTATAACTCTGCAGGTTTTTGAATTGCAGTGGCCCTTAGCTCCATTTTTCAGCTCTTATTTTTGTGATCTTGCCCCATAACCACAGGATTCCTTGAAGCTCTATTCTTCTTCTGGGGCACCTTGCTGTGCCTTTGGTTAATTCTTCTTACTGATGTGAAATTAGAGTGACATGTGCCCATTGAAACCGCTACAGCTAGTTTCTCACTGGTTCCCCCTATTCCCATTCATCCTCCGCACTAACTGCAGACTGTGCGATACCAGAACTTAAAGGCATTGACTCTCCATGTGGAGATGTTGTTAGTAAAGCGGCTGGAATGTCGATCCAGAGCCCCAGAAGAGGAAAAATGAGGTGTGTTTTAGAAACCTTTCCCGATCATATGGTATACCAGTCGCTGGGTTTCCCAAGCATGGTTTAGCTGTAGGAAGATTCCCTTCAACCTGGAGTGTTGGGACCCTTGGAATGAGTAGCATGAAGTATTGCATTAAACTTTCGGCAGTTGCTCACCAAAGCTCACCAATCCTCTCAGCCCCAGGTGTCCAGCCTTATGTCTTATCCAGCTGTGGGTTTATATGTGGTCAATCCAGGTTGCATCACAGCCCCTGAGCGAATTTTGTAAGAATTTTTCTCTCTTTCATTGTTTCTGCGTTTTGTTTTTAAAATTTATTTCTATAATGGGGTTTAGCTCATTTTCACTGCTGTGTTTGTGCCGCTCTGCACACACTTGATTCCCTTATGGAGATATATCAATACATGGGTTTTAAGATTCTTATTACTCAGATATATTTCTCTGCGGTGTATAGGGTGTGTTGAGGCCAGTTCATTGAGCAAGGTGTAGATCTTGTCTAATACCTATTTGGTTTATTGAACGGTATCTGTGCTAATTTCAAACTCTGGTTTTATGCATCACCCCACCTCTCCTTTCCCCTTAAGCTGACATAAGTGTGTTTTCTAAATGTGAGACACTGTTCTGTTCTGTAATTCATTTCTTGTGCAGCCATATTTACCCTCCCTCTATAAGTGATATCTTATGATATGTTTCTTTTTCTGTTTGACTTATTTCAAGTAGTATTATCGGACCTAAATCCACTCTTTATCCTTCTACTAGCCTTATTACATTGATTTCATGGTGAAGAGATATTCCATTGTACATAAGTACCACATCTTCTTTATCCATTGTTCTCTTTCCTGGGATATTTAAGGTGTACTGAAGTTGAGGTTCTTGTAAACAGAGTAGCCCTAAACTGTGGTGTGCTTGTGTCTTGTTGATTTTTAGACTTCCCTAGATATACTCCCATGATTGGAAGTGTCCTATGCTCTGTAGCTCTGTTTTTTAGATGATTTAGGAACCACCATACACTTCTCCAGAGTGGCTCTCGGCAGTTCACACACTGTCCATCAGCGTATAAAGGCTCCCTGTTCTCCATGGCCTGTCCTGCATTTCTGGTTTTTACAATTTTTTAGGATGGCCCTTTTGACCGGTGGGAAGTGAGACTTCTTTGTTGTGCACATTTGCATTGCTTGCTTGCTTCGTTGCCCATAAAGTGCGTATGCGTTTTTTCCTGGATATAATCAGGAAAAAACGCATACGCCCTTTTGGGCCAACTGCATCATTGTCGAAATTCTGCCGCTTTTCATGTGCGTTAAAGACGAGTCCAATCTATCTCTTGAAATCTGTTTCTTGCAATTCTGTCTTGCATTCAGATCCTCTTCTTTGCCTTACCTCAACATATTTTTGGACGTTAGTTTTCATTTATAACTCTGCAGGTTTGTGAATTGCAGTGACCCTGAGCTCCATTTTTTAAGTTGTTCTTTTGTGAGCTGGCCTCAAACCCGCAGGATTGCTTCAGGCCCTATTTTGGCTCCGGCGAGGCAGGCTGAGCCTTTCTTTAATTCTTATTCTTAATGGGAAATTAGAGTGATATGTGCCCGTCCAAACCCCTACAACTCTTCTCTCATTGGTTCCCCCTCTTCCCGTTCATCCTCCTCACAATTTGCAAAATGTGTGAAACAGAAGTTTAAATGTGCTGATTCTCCAAGTGGGGAGATTCTAAGTAGCGTGGCTGGAATGGTGAACAGGAGCACCAGGAGAGGATAAATGAGGTGCATTTTAGACACATCTCCCGATCACATGGTGTACAGTCCTCTGGGTTTTCCATGCATGTTTTAGCTGTAGGAAGATCCCTTGAACCTGCAGATTTGGGACCCATTGAATGGGTACCAGGTAGTATTACTTTAAAGGGTGTGCATTTCCTCACCCAACCTCACATTTCTCTTAGCGCAAACAGTTTCCAGCCTTATGTCTCATCCTGCTGTGGGTCTAGATGTGTTCAATCCATGTTGCATCACCGTCCCTGAGGAAAAGTTGTAAGAGGTTTTCTCTGTCTCTCTGTCGTTTATTTTTTTCAATTTATTACTATATTGGTTACAGCTGATTTTCAAAGCTCTGTTTCTTGCTGCTGTACATCCACTTGATTCACGTACAGAGAGACATCAATAAATTCTTTTTCAGATTCTTACCAGTCGTATATATTCTTTTCCGGTGACTTGAGTGTGCTGAGTGCAGTTCTTTTAGCTACCGTGTAGGCCTTGTTGATTATCAGTTTGGTATTTGGAATGGTATCTTTGCTAATTTCAACCTCCTGGATGATGCCTCACCCCTCCCCACCTTTCCCGTTTAGCAGCCTTATGCGTGTTTTCTACATATTTGACTATGTTTTTGTTTTGTAATTTATTTCATGTGTAGCCATTTTGGATTCCACCTTTAAGTGATATCTTATGATATGTGTCTTTTTCTTTTTGAATTCTGTCACTTAGAATGATCATACGTAACTCCTCCGGAGTTGTTACAACTGGCCATATTTCATTGATTTCCAGGCTGAATAATATTCCACTCTACCTAAGTACCACATCTCTATCCATTTTTTCCCTCCAGAGACATTTAAGTTATATCCTAGTCGAGGATCTTTTAAACAGAGAGGGGGTAAACATTGGGGTGCCTGTGTCCTCTCGATTTTTGTTTTTCCCAAGATATACGCCCATGAGGGCAAGTGCCCTATGCTCTGTAGCTCATTTTTTAGATGCTTTAGTAAACACAATACACTTCTCCAGAATGGCCGTTGGCAATATACATTTCCACTATAAGTCTCACAGGGCTCCCTCTTCTCGTTGCCCTGTCCTGCATTTCTGTTGTTTACGCTTTATGAGGATGGCTCTTCTGACTGATGCGAAGTGATATCTTTTGTAGTATTGACTTCCAGTGCCCACCTGTTTGGTTGGCTAAAAAAGTGTATGCCCTTTTCTTGAATATATACAGAAAAAAACGCATACACCCTTTTTGGCCAACTGCAATGTTGGCAATGTTCAGCTCCTTTTCTTGTGCTTAATGGCGAGTCCTTTCTACCTCCTCAAATCCCTTTCCTGCCATTCTCCCTTGCTTACAAGTCCTTTTCTCTGACTTTCCTCAAGACATTTTTCAGTGATGGATATTTTCAACTCTGCAGTTTTGTGAATTTTACTGCCCCTGAGTTCCATTGTTCAACTTGTGTTTATGGGAACTGGCCACAAAGCAGCGGGATTTCCTCAAGCCCTATACTGTTTCCATAGGCAACCCTAGCCTTTGGTCAATTCGTCTTCCTGATTGGAAATTAGAGTGACATGTGCCTGTCTGAACACTTAGGACTTGTCTCTCATTGTTCCTCATCCTTCCGCTTCATCCTCTGGACAAATTCCAAACTGTATGCAACAGGATGTTGACAGTGCTGACATCTCCAAGTGGGGAGACTGTTAGTAAAGACGCTGGAGGGGTGAACCAGAGCACCAGGAGATGAGGAGACGAGATGCCTTTTCCAAACTCTTCCCGATCAGACGGTATACCATCCTCTGGGTGTGACAGACATGTTTTAGCAGTAGGAAGAGTCCCATTCATGTAAGGAGAACACCAGGGCTTTTTCAAAATCAGTGTCTCCCCGAAACCCAAACTGGGGAATTTTTTAAGCTACGGCTACACATATGTTCATTAAGGGCCTTGGGAAGTAGGCAGAGTCCAAACTTTAGATGATTGAAGTCTTCAGGGTCAGAAGCACTCACCACCAGCTTCCCTTAGGCTACACTTTAACTATCATTGATAGATGATGTCAATAAAAATATCTATTCTTTTTCAGATTATTTCCCCTTATAGGTTATTGCAAAATGTTGAGTGTAGTTCCCTGTGCTATACAGTAGTTCCTTGTTGATGATCTATTTTATACATAGCAGTGTGTATGTGTTAATTCCAAACTGTTAATTTATCCCTCCTCCCACCTTTCCCCTTTGGTAATAATAAATTATAAGATTTTATACTTCTCAGAAATGGGGGAGCTGAAAGAGAGGTATCATTTTCAATGGAAAAGCATTTAAAACAAGATTGAAGGTTTAACCAAGATTATTAGATGTACATCCTTGGAAAGAAATCACTTCGTTTCTCTAATATTGACCTGACAAATAAGACAAACCTTTTCACTGAACTTGCTTATAAAAAGTGATGGAAATATCAAATGGAAGTGTTAGAAACATCTTATTTTACCCGAGCCTTATACACTGTTCTATGTTAACTACAGTTTGGCTCACACATCTGTTCATTGAGGTTACAATAGTCTCAATTTCTGTTACTGATCCTCCAGAGTGGACCCCAACAAGTGTCCCCCTGCCCAGTGTCATTGGGGCCAACAGATCGAGACTGAGTTTGGTTCACAAGCAAAGGAAACTTTATATTTTGATCAGAGAATGGAGAGGTGAGAGCATGCACTACCCCGTGGGCTGTGGGCTGGGCTGCTGTGTAGAGATCCTGTCAGAGTCAGTGGGAGGGAGGGAGGCGGCGGATCTCTCGAGGGCCGGGTTGGCTGTAGCTCAGGCTCTATATCGTGGAGTCTGCACTGGGCCCCAGGAGCTGAGGTGTCGACCCAGCCATTCTGCACTAGGAAATCTGGTCTGAAGTGCCGGGTGTGGAACCTCTGCATGCGGGACCCTAGGAGCACGTGAAATTAGACAAAGCACAAAGGATAAAAAAGGTTAGACTTGACTTTATTGCCCAGATTCTATTTTTATCTCCCAGGGATTTTTAATGGGCTTTGCTGGGGACAAACCCCTCCTCTGCCTTTTGTCCCGTTCCTCATTCTTGGAGTGCTGAGGGTGCAGACCCTTCTTCTGTAACTGCTGAGTGCTGAGTTGGGAGCCCTCATACCCTGGGGCGAAGGTCAGAGCTTCTCCCCAGCAGCCTCCCGGTGACGTTGATTGTCCCCAGGACCCCTGCCTCCCTGCTCGTCCACCTGAGCACCAACATTGGAAGTGTTATAGATTCTAATGACCTTTAAGGGTCCAGGAAAGAGATGTGCAGAGACGCTGTGGGGGCCGGTTTCACCCCGCCCCACATTTGTTCGGCCACCTTAGGCTGACCGTTTCTGCCAGCCTAGATGCTCTGACCAGTAGTCTGCGCTTTCTTCAATTAGGCCCCTGAATTAACGTACAAACAGCACCAGGTGTCAGAGCCCTGCCCGCTCAACTCCCAGACAGTCCAGGGTCAGTGGTGATAAGGACCATGATGGCTACTGAGTCAACAGCCTTTTGAAGTAAACAGGAGTACAGCCGGTCTTATTGGCCACCATCATCACGGTGTCTGTAGGCTTTTCTATGGTGACAGTGTGGTATACTCTTCCCCCGCCAAGACTATTAGCTCCCCTCTGGGTGCAGTAAGTCCTGCAAGCAGTAGTCTACTCTTTTGGGACACACTCTTGTTGTTTTATGAGAGAAACTCCAGGTCAAGTGATGTTCACACGAGTCGTCATGGTGCCCTGTTGCCCCCGGTTATCTCTCTGGATGTTGGAGTTGGAGGGCCTCCTCACTCGAGGTCGGTGTGCCCACGGAGCGAACCCTGCAACTTCAGGGCATGGTTGGTGGTTAGGATCACCACGTGGGGTCCTTTTCCCTTAGGAGGGAGGTGGCCTTTTGGGCTGCTGATTTCCAGGTTTTTAGATACCGCCAGTATCTTGGCCAGATGTGGCAGTGGGCCAAGCTCCTTAGTGACCGTAGTTTATCCTACCTGGATGGCATTCTTGCATTGTTCCATTTCAAGTGGTCCCAGTTTTTGCACTAATTCTCCAATGGCGATTCACCTTTCACCGGGAATGTAAAGGTCAAAGGGTTTAGCTAAATTAGGGAGTTCCAGGGCAAGGGTCTGAATTGACTGCTCTTTCCATTCTTGAAAGGCCACTTCTGGATTCTATTCAAAAGGATCATCATCTTTTCCTTTCAGTGTTTCATATAGAGGCCCAGCTAGTAGACTGTAGTTAGGGATCCAGAAGCAGCAAACCCTGGCCTCCCCAGGAACCCCTAAGTTGTCTTCTAGTTTTAGAAAGGGGTAAGGCTGAAAATGGTTTCTTCCCTTTCCTGGGATGGGCTTCTCTGACCTTCTGTGAGAATGAAGCCCAGGCAGGTCACCGCAGTCTGTGATATTTGAGCTTTTTCTTGGACAACTTCTATCCTTTATTGGCTTGGTAGTTCAGAGGCCTCCTTAGTAGGGCTGGCGATCAGAATGTCGTCTGCATATTGAAGGAGGGTTTCCTTTTCCAGAGGTAGAACTTTTAGGTCTTTAGCTAAGCTTTCCCCAAAGACGGTGTGGGAATTTTTGCACCCTTGGGTCCAGACGGCCCGGAAGTATTGTTTTAGTTGTATGTTGAGTCCTGCCACTCACAAGCCAAAATTTCTTGTGACTCTGGGACTAATGGAATACAAAAGAAGGCATCATTGAAGACTAATACAGAATACCATGTCCTGGTGGTTGGTAGAATGACCAGCAGGGTGTAGGAATTAGGAGCAACTGGAGGTATATCCTCAGTGGCTTCACTGACTGTCCTGACATCCTTTACCAGGTCCCCAGCAGCCCATGGGGCTCTCGTGGTCAGACCAATCCCAGAATATGGAGCTCACCTGGGCAGGTACCCCACCCCCACCCCAGCCCACGGGGCTCTCGTGGTCAGGCCCCTCCCAGGATACAGAGCTACCCTTGCAGGTACCGTGGCAGGGCTGGGCACACAGGAACCGTGCACATAGCCCTCATTGCAGAGCACCCCCAGCTCACCTGTCGCTCAGAGCTGACACAGAGCACCTCAGAGCAGGACTTGAACTAACAAACAGCAGCTGCGACAGGTCTGTGTCCCTGGGCATCACTCCGTGAGGCCTCCCTCCACCTGGTCTTCCAGAGACTTCCACTGCACCCGGGGCACCAGGCCTCTGTCTCCAACCACCACCCACCCCTCCTCTCCCTGACTCCTGGGTTCCTCTCATTAGGAGAGGGTTTTCTTGAAGTTATCTCCCACTCATGGGCCAGATAAAATGATTAGAAAACAAGCCAAAGCTGCAGCCCCTTGTCTATCCTGACTCTCAGGAGCCCACACCTGTTCCTTGGACCTGGCCGTTCAGCAAGTTCCATTTTCTGCAACTGTGAGCCCCTGAGGGGTGATGATTGGCTGACCTGGGCAGCCTTACCGTGCCGGCCAGCCCTCCCCAGGTGTGCCTGGGTTGAGATCAATATAAATACCACTCCAGGCAGCAAGAGCCCCTGCAGCCGTGCCTGACACCATTTTCTCTGCCCTGTCAGCAGTCTCGGGGCTGGGCTGGTGGGAGGGAGTGAGAGGCCACGGCTTTGTGGGTGGCCCAGTGTGAGTGGGGCTCTGCTGGACTTTCTGCAGCAGTTGCCAGGCTGCCACCTGCTAAAGAAGAGGATGTGTCACCCATACCTGCTGCTGGAATTTCTCCCTGGGCAGAGGTGAGGAAGGAAAAAAGCAGTGGGGGCAGGGACAGGACGGGTATCTCAGGCAGGGAAATGGAAATCTTCCAGAAGAGCACCCAGGGCCAGGACCATCCTGGCTGGCCTGCAGGCACCAAGTCGGCCAGCATGCTGTCACTCGTGTGGCTCTATGGCCCTTCCTCTAGGCTTTCAAGTCCTTGTATATATTCAGGTGTTTTACCTGGGACGGGTGGGAATAGTTCAGCAGCAACTGGCCTGGGGCTCAGCTCACGTTTACTCACAGATGCCTCGGCACGGTGCCCCAGCTTTGCAATGAGGACGCTTGTTGCGTGGGGGCTGCTGGCTGAATGGGAGACGATTCCCCACCACTGACCAACTTCAGAATTGTTTACAACTGGAGCAAGTGCCCTGATACGGTTTTCCTCTGTGTAACTGGTGGGTTCTGTGTTTTTTTCTCTTTTTCATTTTTGGTTCAAGGTAGATTTTATTCCTCTTTTTTGTATTTACAGATATAAGCATGGAAATAATTTATTCATATAAATACATGTAAGTGCAGGGAATAATTGTTTTTTCTGTTTTATATTTTAAATTTTATTTCTTTTTAATTTTGAATTTTATTTTATATTTTTATACAGCAGGTTCTTATTGGTTATCTATTTTATACATATAAATGTATACATGCCAATCCCAGTCTCTCAACTCCTCCCACCACCACCCCCCCAACAGCTTTCCCCCCTTGTTGTCCATACGTTTGTTGTCTACATCTGTTGCTCTATTTATGCCTTGCAAAATGATTAATCTGTACAGTTTTTCTAGGTTCCACATATATGCATGAATATACAAGATTTGTTTTTCTCTTTCTGACTTACTTCACTCTGTATGACAGTCTCTAGATCCATCGACGTCTCTACAAATGACCCAATTTCATTCCTTTTCATGGCTCAGTAATATTCCATTTTATATATGTACCACAGCTTTATGCATTCGTCTGTCTGTGGGCATTTAGGTTGCTTCCATTACCTCGATATTGTAAATAGTGATGCAATGAACATTGCGGTGAATGACTCTTTTTGATTTATGGTTTTGTCTGGGTATATGTCCAGTACTGGGATTGCTGTATCATATGGTAATTCTATTGTTAGTTTCTTAAGAAATTCCATATTGTTCTCCATAATGACTGTATCAATTTATATTCCCAACAATAGTGGAATAGGGTTCCTTTTCTCCACACCCTTTCCAGCATTTTTTGTTTGTAGATTTTCTATGATGTCTATTCTACCAGGTGTGAGGTGATACCTCATTGTTGAATCCATTTCGTTGAGCAAGGGGTAGGTCTTGTCTATTACATATTTGGCTTATGGAACGGTATCTGTGCTAATTTCAAACTCTGCTTTTATGCAGCACCCCAACTCACCTTCCCCCTTAAGCAGGCATAAGTTGGTTTTCTAAACTTGAGACCCTGTTCTGTTTTGTAATGCAGTTCATGTGTAGCCAAGTTCACATTCCGTGTATTAGTGATACCTTATGATGTTTCTTTTTCTGTGTCACTTATTTCACGTAGAATCATCGTGCCTCAATCCACTCATTATGCTGGTACGGGTCTGGTGACATAGATTTCATTGCTGAGTGGTATTCTGTTGTACATAACTACCGCAACTTCTTTATCCATTATTTGCTCTCTGGGATATTTAACTTGTGCAGTAGAAGAGATTTCTGTAAAAAGAGCCGTCCCAAATTTAGGGGTGGCTGTGTCTTTTTGATTTTAATTTCCCTAAGCTATAGGACCATAAGTGGAAGTGCCCTAGGCTCTGTTGCTTTGTTTTTTAGATGTTTCAGAAAACACCATACACTTCTACAGAGCGGCTGTTGTCAATTTACATCCCGCCCATCAGCATAACAAGGCTCCCCGTTCTCCATGGCCTGTCCTGCCTTTCTGGATTTTACACTTTTTTCAGATGACACTTTTGACCGGGGGGAAGTGAGACTTCATTGTAGTGCAGATTTCCTTTGCAAGCTTGCTTGGTTGGCCAAAAAGTGTGTATGCGTTTTTTCCTGAATATATTCAGGAAAAAACGCATACGCCCTTTTTGGCCAAGTGCATCATTGTGGACGTTCTGCCTCTTTTCCTATGCTTTCAATGCAATTCCAGTCTACCTCCTGAAATCGGTTTCCTGCAATTCTGCCCCGCTTTCAAGTCCTCTTGGCAGCCTTACTTCAGTATATTTTTGGACAATAGCTGTCATTTATAACTCTGCAGGTTTGTGAATTACAGTGCCCCTGAGCTCCTTTCTTCAACTCGCTTTCTTTTGAGCTGGGAGCAACACCGCAGGATTGCTTCAGGCCCTAATCTGGTTCCGGCACGGCACGCTGAGCCTTTGGTTATTTCCTCTTCCTGGTGGGAAATGAGAGTTAAATTTGCCCGTCCAGACACCTCCAGCTAGTCTCTCATTGGTTCTCCCTATTCCTGTTCATCTTCCGCAGAAATTGCAAACTGGGCCAAACAGGAGGTTAAAGGCGCTGACTCTCCAAATTGGGAGAGTGTTAGTAAAGCGTCTGGAATATTGCACCTGAGTACCAGGGGACGAAAACTGAGACATATTTGAACACGTCTCCCGATCACACGGTTGATCATACTCTGGGTTCCACATGCATGTTTTAGCTGAAGGAAGAATACCTTAAACCTGGAGAGTTGAGACCCGTGGAATGGGTACCATGCAATATGACTTCAAAGGGTCTTCATTTGCTCACTGAACCTCTCCAATCCTATCACTGCTGCATTTATACCCCAGTACACACGCTTCATTCTCTTTCGGTGACATAGCAATCCCTAGGTTTTAAGATACTTACTAGTCAGGTACATTCTTAGGCGTTTAATATGGGGTGTTGAGTCCATTTCGTTGAGCAAGGAGTAGCTCTTGTCTATTCCATATTTGGCTTAAGGAACTTTATCTGTGCTCATTTCAATCTCTGGTTTTATGCAGCACCCCAACTCACCTTTCCCCTTAAGCAAGCATAAGTTGGTTTTCTAAATTTGAGACCCAGTTCTGTTTTGTAATTCAGTTCCTGTGTAGCCAAGTTTACATTCCGTGTATTAGTGATATCTTATGATGTTTCTTTTTCTGTGTGACTTATTTCAGTTAGAATCATCGTACCTGAATCCACTCATTATGCTGCTACGGGCCTGATGACATAGATTTCATTGCTGAGTGATACTGCATTGTACGTAAGTACCACAAGTTCTTTATCCATTTTTCACTTTCTGTGATATTGAACTTGTACGGTAAACGAGGTTCTTGTAATCAGAGGCGTCCCAAACTTTGGGGTGGCTGTGTCTTTTTGATTTTAATTTCCCTAAGCTATAGGACCATAAGTGGAAGTGCCCTAGGCTCTGTTGCTTTGATTTTTAGATGTTTCAGGAAACACCATACACTTCTCCCGAGTGTCTGTTGGCAATTTACATCCCGCCCATCAGCATAACAAGGCTCCCAGTTCTCCATGGCCTGTCCTGCCTTTCTGGATTTTACACTTTTTTCAGATGGCCCTTTTGACCGGGGGGAAGTGAGACTTCATTGTAGTGCAGATTTCCTTTGCAAGTTTGCTTGGTTGGCCAAAAAGTGCGTATGCGTTTTTTCCTGAATATATTCAGGAAAAAACGCATACGCCCTTTTTGGCCAAGTGCATCATTGTGGACGTTCTGCCTCTTTTCCTATGCTTTCAATGCAATTCCAGTCTACCTCCTGAAATCGGTTTCCTGCAATTCTGCCCCGCTTTCAAGTCCTCTTGGCAGCCTTACTTCAGTATATTTTTCGACGATAGCTGTCATTTATAACTCTGCAGGTTTGTGAATTACAGTGCCCCTGAGCTCCTTTCTTCAACTCGCTTTCTTTTGAGCTGGCTGCAACACCGCAGGATGGCTTCAGGCCCTAGTCTGGTTCCGGCACGGCACGCTGAACCTTTGGTTATTTCCTCTTCCTGGTGGGAAATGAGAGTTAAATTTGCCCGTCCAGACACCTCCAGCTAGTCTCTCATTGGTTCTCCCTATTCCTGTTCATCTTCCGCAGAAATTGCAAACTGGGCCAAACAGGAGGTTAAAGGCGCCGACTCTCCAAGTGGGGAGAGTGTTAGTAAAGCGTCTGGAATGTTGCACCCGAGTACCAGGGGAGGAAAACTGAGACATATTTGAACACATCTCCCGTTCACACGGTTGATCATACTCTGGGTTCCACATGTATGTTTTAGCTGAAGGAAGAATACCTTAAATCTGGAGAGTTGAGACCCGTGGAATGGGTACCATGCAATATGACTTCAAAGGGTCTTCAATTGCTCACCGAACCTCTCCAATCCTATCACTGCTGTGTTTATGCCCCTGGACACACGCTTGATTCTCTTTTGGAGACATAGCAATCCATAGGTTTTAAGATACTTACTAGTCAGGTACATTCTTAGGCGTTTAATATGGGGTGTTGAGTCCATTTCGTTGAGCAAGGAGTAGCTCTTGTCTATTCCATATTTGGCTTAAGGAACTTTATCTGTGCTCATTTCAATCTCTGGTTTTATGCAGCACCCCAACTCACCTTTCCCCTTAAGCAAGCATAAGTTGGTTTTCTAAATTTGAAACCCTGTTCTGTTTTGGAATTCAGTTCCTGTGTAGCCAAGTTTACATTCCGTGTATTAGTGATATCTTATGATGTTTCTTTTTCTGTGTGACTTATTTCAGTTAGAATCATCGTACCTGAATCCACTCATTATGCTGCTACGGGCCTGATGACATAGATTTCATTGCTGAGTGATACTGCATTGTACGTAAGTACCACAAGTTCTTTATCCATTTTTCACTTTCTGTGATATTGAACTTGTACGGTAAACGAGGTTCTTGTAAACAGAGGCGTCCCAAACTTTGGAGTGGCTGTGTCTTTTTGATTTTAATTTCCCTAAGCTATAGGACCATAAGTGGAAGTGCTCTAGGCTCTGTTGCTTTGTTTTTTAGATGTTTCAGGAAACACCATACACTTCTCCCGAGTGTCTGTTGGCAATTTACATCCCACCCATCAGCATAACAAGGCTCCCAGTTCTCCATGGCCTGTCCTGCCTTTCTGGATTTTACACATTTTTCAGATGGCCCTTTTGACCGGGGGGAAGTGAGACTTCATTGTAGTGCAGATTTCCTTTGCAAGCTTGCTTGGTTGGCCAAAAAGGGCGTATGCGTTTTTTCCTGAATATATTCAGGAAAAAACGCATACGCCCTTTTTGGCCAAGTGCATCATTGTGGACGTTCTGCCTCTTTTCCTATGCTTTCAATGCAATTCCAGTCTACCTCCTGAAATCGGTTTCCTGCAATTCTGCCCCGCTTTCAAGTCCTCTTGGCAGCCTTACTTCAGTATATTTTTCGACGATAGCTGTCATTTATAACTCTGCAGGTTTGTGAATTACAGTGCCCCTGAGCTCCTTTCTTCAACTCGCTTTCTTTTGAGCTGGCTGCAACACCGCAGGATGGCTTCAGGCCCTAGTCTGGTTCCGGCACGGCACGCTGAGCCTTTGGTTATTTCCTCTTCCTGGTGGGAAATCAGAGTTAAATTAGCCCGTCCAGACACCTCCAGCTAGTCTCTCATTGGTTCTCCCTATTCCTGTTCATCTTCCGCAGAAATTGCAAACTGGGCCAAACAGGAGGTTAAAGGCGCTGACTCTCCAAGGGGGGAGAGTGTTAGTAAAGCGTCTGGAATGTTGCACCCGAGTACCAGGGGAGGAAAACTGAGACATATTTGAACACGTCTCCCGTTCACACAGTTGATCATACTCTGGGTTCCACATGTATGTTTTAGCTGAAGAAAGAATACCTTAAACCTGGAGAGTTGAGACCCGTGGAATGGGTACCATGCAATATGACTTCAAAGGGTCTTCAATTGCTCACCGAACCTCTCCAATCCTATCACTGCTGTGTTTATGCCCCTGTACACACGCTTGATTCTCTTTTGGAGACATAGCAATCCATAGGTTTTAAGATACTTACTAGTCAGGTACATTCTTAGGCGTTTAATATGGGGTGTTGAGTCCATTTCGTTGAGCAAGGAGTAGCTCTTGTTTATTCCATATTTGGCTTAAGGAACTTTATCTGTGCTCATTTCAATCTCTGGTTTTATGCAGCACCCCAACTCACCTTTCCCCTTAAGCAAGCATAAGTTGGTTTTCTAAATTTGAGACCCTGTTCTGTTTTGGAATTCAGTTCCTGTGTAGCCAAGTTTACATTCCGTGTATTAGTGATATCTTATGATGTTTCTTTTTCTGTGTGACTTATTTCAGTTAGAATCATCGTACCTGAATCCACTCATTATGCTGCTACGGGCCTGATGACATAGATTTCATTGCTGAGTGATACTGCATTGTACGTAAGTACCACAAGTTCTTTATCCATTTTTCACTTTCTGTGATATTGAACTTGTACGGTAAACGAGGTTCTTGTAAACAGAGGCGTCCCAAACTTTGGAGTGGCTGTGTCTTTTTGATTTTAATTTCCCTAAGCTATAGGACCATAAGTGGAAGTGCCCTAGGCTCTGTTGCTTTGTTTTTTAGATGTTTCAGGAAACACCATACACTTCTCCCGAGTGTCTGTTGGCAATTTACATCCCACCCATCAGCATAACAAGGCTCCCAGTTCTCCATGGCCTGTCCTGCCTTTCTGGATTTTACACATTTTTCAGATGGCCCTTTTGACCGGGGGGAATTGAGACTTCATTGTAGTGCAGATTTCCTTTGCAAGCTTGCTTGGTTGGCCAAAAAGGGCGTATGCGTTTTTTCCTGAATATATTCAGGAAAAAACGCATACGCCCTTTTTGGCCAAGTGCATCATTGTGGACGTTCTGCCTCTTTTCCTATGCTTTCAATGCAATTCCAGTCTACCTCCTGAAATCGGTTTCCTGCAATTCTGCCCCGCTTTCAAGTCCTCTTGGCAGCCTTACTTCAGTATATTTTTCGACGATAGCTGTCATTTATAAC
The DNA here is from genome assembly GCF_964374135.1 of Grampus griseus. Lineage (NCBI taxonomy): Eukaryota > Metazoa > Chordata > Mammalia > Artiodactyla > Delphinidae > Grampus > Grampus griseus. The sequence goes on along the minus strand of NW_028133363.1, from coordinate 10,102 downwards.
TCTGCAGGTTTGTGAATTACAGTGCCCCTGAGCTCCTTTCTTCAACTCGCTTTCTTTTGAGCTGGCTGCAACACCGCAGGATGGCTTCAGGCCCTAGTCTGGTTCCGGCACGGCACGCTGAACCTTTGGTTATTTCCTCTTCCTGGTGGGAAATGAGAGTTAAATTTGCCCGTCCAGACACCTCCAGCTAGTCTCTCATTGGTTCTCCCTATTCCTGTTCATCTTCTGCAGAAATTGCAAACTGGGCCAAACAGGAGGTTAAAGGCGCCGACTCTCCAAGTGGGGAGAGTGTTAGTAAAGCGTCTGGAATGTTGCACCCGAGTACCAGGGGAGGAAAACTGAGACATATTTGAACACATCTCCCGTTCACACGGTTGATCATACTCTGGGTTCCACATGTATGTTTTAGCTGAAGGAAGAATACCTTAAATCTGGAGAGTTGAGACCCGTGGAATGGGTACCATGCAATATGACTTCAAAGGGTCTTCAATTGCTCACCGAACCTCTCCAATCCTATCACTGCTGTGTTTATGCCCCTGTACACACGCTTGATTCTCTTTTGGAGACATAGCAATCCATAGGTTTTAAGATACTTACTAGTCAGGTACATTCTTAGGCGTTTAATATGGGGTGTTGAGTCCATTTCGTTGAGCAAGGAGTAGCTCTTGTCTATTCCATATTTGGCTTAAGGAACTTTATCTGTGCTCATTTCAATCTCTGGTTTTATGCAGCACCCCAACTCACCTTTCCCCTTAAGCAAGCATAAGTTGGTTTTCTAAATTTGAAACCCTGTTCTGTTTTGGAATTCAGTTCCTGTGTAGCCAAGTTTACATTCCGTGTATTAGTGATATCTTATGATGTTTCTTTTTCTGTGTGACTTATTTCAGTTAGAATCATCGTACCTGAATCCACTCATTATGCTGCTACGGGCCTGATGACATAGATTTCATTGCTGAGTGATACTGCATTGTACGTAAGTACCACAAGTTCTTTATCCATTTTTCACTTTCTGTGATATTGAACTTGTACGGTAAACGAGGTTCTTGTAAACAGAGGCGTCCCAAACTTTGGAGTGGCTGTGTCTTTTTGATTTTAATTTCCCTAAGCTATAGGACCATAAGTGGAAGTGCTCTAGGCTCTGTTGCTTTGTTTTTTAGATGTTTCAGGAAACACCATACACTTCTCCCGAGTGTCTGTTGGCAATTTACATCCCACCCATCAGCATAACAAGGCTCCCAGTTCTCCATGGCCTGTCCTGCCTTTCTGGATTTTACACATTTTTCAGATGGCCCTTTTGACCGGGGGAAAGTGAGACTTCATTGTAGTGCAGATTTCCTTTGCAAGCTTGCTTGGTTGGCCAAAAAGGGCGTATGCGTTTTTTCCTGAATATATTCAGGAAAAAACGCATACGCCCTTTTTGGCCAAGTGCATCATTGTGGACGTTCTGCCTCTTTTCCTATGCTTTCAATGCAATTCCAGTCTACCTCCTGAAATCGGTTTCCTGCAATTCTGCCCCGCTTTCAAGTCCTCTTGGCAGCCTTACTTCAGTATATTTTTCGACGATAGCTGTCATTTATAACTCTGCAGGTTTGTGAATTACAGTGCCCCTGAGCTCCTTTCTTCAACTCGCTTTCTTTTGAGCTGGCTGCAACACCGCAGGATGGCTTCAGGCCCTAGTCTGGTTCCGGCACGGCACGCTGAGCCTTTGGTTATTTCCTCTTCCTGGTGGGAAATCAGAGTTAAATTAGCCCGTCCAGACACCTCCAGCTAGTCTCTCATTGGTTCTCCCTATTCCTGTTCATCTTCCGCAGAAATTGCAAACTGGGCCAAACAGGAGGTTAAAGGCGCTGACTCTCCAAGGGGGGAGAGTGTTAGTAAAGCGTCTGGAATGTTGCACCCGAGTACCAGGGGAGGAAAACTGAGACATATTTGAACACGTCTCCCGTTCACACAGTTGATCATACTCTGGGTTCCACATGTATGTTTTAGCTGAAGAAAGAATACCTTAAACCTGGAGAGTTGAGAACCGTGGAATGGGTACCATGCAATATGACTTCAAAGGGTCTTCAATTGCTCACCGAACCTCTCCAATCCTATCACTGCTGTGTTTATGCCCCTGTACACACGCTTGATTCTCTTTTGGAGACATAGCAATCCATAGGTTTTAAGATACTTACTAGTCAGGTACATTCTTAGGCGTTTAATATGGGGTGTTGAGTCCATTTCGTTGAGCAAGGAGTAGCTCTTGTTTATTCCATATTTGGCTTAAGGAACTTTATCTGTGCTCATTTCAATCTCTGGTTTTATGCAGCACCCCAACTCACCTTTCCCCTTAAGCAAGCATAAGTTGGTTTTCTAAATTTGAGACCCTGTTCTGTTTTGGAATTCAGTTCCTGTGTAGCCAAATTTACATTCCGTTTATTAGTGATATCTTATGATGTTTCTTTTTCTGTGTGACTTATTTCAGTTAGAATCACCATACCTGCATCCACTCATTGTGCTGTTACGGGCCTGATGACATAGATTTCATTGCCAAGTTATATTGCATTGTACGTAAATAGCACAACTTCTTTATCCATTTTTCAGTTTCTGCGATATTGAACTTGTACTGTAAACGAGGTTATTATAAACAGAGCCGTCCCAAACTTTGGGGTGGCTATGTCTTTTTGATTTTAATTTCCCTAAGCTATAGGACCATAAGTGGAAGTGCCCTAGGCTCTGTTGCTTTGTTTTTTAGATGTTTCAGGAAACACCATACACTTCTCCCGAGTGTCTGTTGGCAATTTACATCCCGCCCATCAGCATAACAAGGCTCCCAGTTCTCCATGGCCTGTCCTGCCTTTCTGGATTTTACACTTTTTTCAGATGGCCCTTTTGACCGGGGGGAAGTGAGACTTCATTGTAGTGCAGATTTCCTTTGCAAGTTTGCTTGGTTGGCCAAAAAGGGCGTATGCGTTTTTTCCTGAATATATTCAGGAAAAAACGCATACGCCCTTTTTGGCCAAGTGCATCATTGTGGACGTTCTGCCTCTTTTCCTATGCTTTCAATGCAATTCCAGTCTACCTCCTGAAATCGGTTTCCTGCAATTCTGCCCCGCTTTCAAGTCCTCTTGGCAGCCTTACTTCAATATATTTTTGGACCATACCTGTCATTTATAACTCTGCAGGTTTGTGAATTACAGTGCCCCTGAGCTCCTTTCTTCAACTCGCTTTCTTGTGAGCTGGCCGCAACAACGCAGGATGGCTTCAGGCCCCAATCTGGTTCCGGCACGGCACGCTGAGCCTTTGGTTTATTCCTCTTCCCTGTGGGAAATGAGAGTTAAATTTGCCCGTCCAGACACCTCCAGCTAGTCTCTCATTGGTTCTCCCTATTCCTGTTCATCTTCTGCAGAAATTGTAAACTGGGCCAAACAGGAGGTTAAAGGCACTCTCCAAGTCGGGAGAGTGTCAGTAAAGTGTCTGGAATGTTGCACCCGAGTACCAGAGGATGAAAACTGAGACATATTTGAACACGTCTCCCGATCACAGGGTGGATCATACTCTGGGTTCCACATGCATGTTTTAGCTGAAGGAAGAATACCTTAAACCTGGGTAATTGAAACCCGTGGAATGGGTACCATGCAATATGACTTCAAAGGGTCTTCATTTGCTCACCGAACCTCTCCAATCCTATCACTGCTGCATTTATGCCCCTGTACACATGCTTGATTCTCTTTCGGAGACATAGCAATCCATAGGTTTTAAGATACTTACTAGTCAGGTACATTCTTAGGCGTTTAATATGCGGTGTTGAGTCCATTTCGTTGAGCAAGGAGTAGCTCTTGTCTATTCCATATTTGGCTTAAGGAACTTTATCTGTGCTCATTTCGATCTCTGGTTTTATGCAGCACCCCTACTCACCTTTACCCTTAAGCAAGCATAAGTTGGTTTTCTAAATTTGAGACCCTGTTCTGTTCTGTAATTCAGTTCCTGTGTAGCCAAGTTTACATTCCGTGTATTACTGGTATCTTATGATGTTTCTTTTTCTGTGTGACTTATTTCAGTTAGAATCATCATACCTGAATCCCCTCATTGTGCTGCTAAGGGCCTGATGACATAGATTTCATTGCTGAGTGATATTGCTTTGTAAGTAAATACCACAACTTCTTTATCCATTTTTCACTTTCTGCGATGTTGAACTTGTACTGTAAACGAGGTTCTTGTAAACAGAGGCGTCCCAAACTTTGGGGTGGCTGTGTCTTTTTGATTTTAATTTCCCTAAGCTATAGGACCATAAGTGGAAGTGCCCTAGGCTCTGTTGCTTTGTTTTTTAGATGTCTCAGGAAACACCATACACTTCTCCCGAGTGTCTGTTGGCAATTTACATCCCGCCCATCAGCATAAAAAGGCTCCCAGTTCTCCATGGCCTGTCCTGCCTTTCTGGATTTTACACTTTTTTCAGATGGCCCTTTTGATCGGGGGGAAGTGAGACTTCATTGTAGTGCAGATTTCCTTTGCAAGCTTGCTTGGTTGGCCAAAAAGGGCGTATGCATTTTTTCCTGAATATATTCAGGAAAAAACGCATACGCCCTTTTTGGCCAAGTGCATCATTGTGGACGTTTTGCCTCTTTTTCTATGCTTTCAATGCAATTCCAGTGTACCTCCTGAAATCGGTTTCTTGCAATTCTGCCCCGCTTTCAAGTCCTCTTGGCAGCCTTACTTCAGTATATTTTTCGACGATAGCTGTCATTTATAACTCTGCAGGTTTGTGAATTACAGTGCCCCTGAGCTCCTTTCTTCAACTCGCTTTGTTTTCAGCTGGCCGCAACACCGCAGGATGGCTTCAGGCCCTAATCTGGTTCCGGCACGGCACGCTGAGCCTTTGGTTATTTCCTCTTCCTGGTGGGAAATGAGAGTTAAATTTGCCCGTCCAGCCACCTCCAGCTAGTCTCTCATTGGTTCTCGCTATTCATTTTCATCTTCCGCAGAAATTGCAAACTGGGCCAAACAGGAGGTTAAAGGCGCTGACTCTCCAAGAGGGGAGAGTTTTAGTAAAGCGTCTGGAATGTTGCACCCGAGTACCAGGGGAGGAAAACTGAGACATATTTGAACACGTCTCTTGATCACATGGTTGATCATACTCTAGGTTCCACATGCATGTTTTAGCTGAAGGAAGAATACATTAAACCTGGGTAGTTGAAACCCGTGGAATGGGTACCATGCAATATGACTTCAAAGGGTCTTCATTTGCTCACCAAACCTCTCCAATCCTATCACTGCTGCGTTTATGCCCCTGTACACAGGCTTGATTCTCTTTCGGAGACATAGCAATCCATAGGTTTTAAGATACTTACTAGTCAGGTACATTCTTTGGCGTTTAATATGGGGTGTTGAGTCCATTTCATTGAGCAAGGAGTAGCTCTTGTCTATTCCATATTTGGCTTAAGGAACTTTATCTGTGCTCATTTCAATCTCTGGTATTATGCAGCACCCCAACTCACCTTTCCCCTTAAGCAAGCATAAGTTGGTTTTCTAAATTTGAGACCCTGTTCTGTTTTGGAATTCAGTTCCTGTGTAGCCAAGTTTACATTCCGTGTATTAGTGATATCTTATGATGTTTCTTTTTCTGTGTGACTTATTTCAGTTAGAATCATTGTACCTGAATCCACTCATTATGCTGCTACGGGCCTGATGACATAGATTTCATTGCTGAGTGATACTGCATTGTACGTAAGTACCACAAGTTCTTTATCCATTTTTCACTTTCTGTGATATTGAACTTGTACGGTAAACGAGGTTCTTGTAAACAGAGGCGTCCCAAACTTTGGGGTGGCTGTGTCTTTTTGATTTTAATTTCCCTAAGCTATAGGACCATAAGTGGAAGTGCCCTAGGCTCTGTTGCTTTGTTTTTTAGATGTTTCAGGAAACACCATACACTTCTCCCGAGTGTCTGTTGGCAATTTACATCCCGCCCATCAGCATAACAAGGCTCCCAGTTCTCCATGGCCTGTCCTGCCTTTCTGGATTTTACACTTTTTTCAGATGGCCCTTTTGACCGGAGGGAAGTGAGACTTCATTGTAGTGCAGATTTCCTTTGCAAGCTTGCTTGGTTGGCCAAAAAGGGCGTATGCGTTTTTTCCTGAATATATTCAGGAGAAAACGCATACGCCCTTTTTGGCCAAGTGCATCATTGTGGACGTTCTGCCTCTTTTCCTATGCTTTCAATGCAATTCCAGTCTACCTCCTGAAATCGGTTTCCTGCAATTCTGCCCCGCTTTCAAGTCCTCTTGGCAGCCATACTTCAGTATATTTTTCGACGATAGCTGTCATTTATAACTGTGCAGGTTTGTGAATTACAGTGCCCCTGAGCTCCTTTCTTCAACTCGCTTTCTTGTGACCTGGCCACAACACCGCAGGATGGCTTCAGGCCCTAATCTGGTTCCGGCACGGCACGCTGAGCCTTTGGTTAATTCCTCTTCCTGGTGGGAAATGAGAGTTAAATTTGCCCGTCCAGACACCTCCAGCTAGTCTCTCATTGGTTCTCGCTATTCCTGTTCATCTTCCGCAGAAATTGCAAACTGGGCCAAACAGGAGGTTAAAGGGACTGACTCTCCAAGTCGGGAGAGTGTTAGTAAAGCGTCTGGAATGTTGCACCCGAGTACCAGGGTACGAAAACTTAGACATATTTGAACACGTCTCCCGATCACATGGTTGATCATACTCTAGGTTCCACATGCATGTTTTAGCTGAAGGAAGAATACCTTAAACCTGGGTAGTTGAAACCCGTGGAATGGGTACCATGCAATATGACTTCAAAGGGTCTTCATTTGCTCACCGAACCTCTCCAATCCTATCACTGCTGCGTTTATGCCCCTGTACACATGCTTGACTCTCTTTCGGAGACATAGCAATCCATAGGTTTTAAGATACTTACTAGTCAGGTACATTCTTAGGCGTTTAATATGCGGTGTTGAGTCCATTTCGTTGAGCAAGGAGTAGATCTTGTCTATTCTATATTTGGCTTAAGGAACTTTATCTGTGCTCATTTCAATCTCTGGTTTATGCAGCACCCCAACTCACCTTTCCCCTTAAGCAAGGATAAGTTGGTTTTCTAAATTTGAGACCCTCTTCTGTTTTGGAATTCAGTTCCTGTGTAGCCAAGTTTACATTCCGTGTATTAGTGATATCTTATGATGTTTCTTTTTCTGTGTGACTTATTTCAGTTAGAATCATCGTACCTGAATCCACTCATTATGCTGCTATGGGCCTGATGACATAGATTTCATTGCTGAGTCATATTGCTTTGTAAGTAAATACCACAACTTCTTTATCCATTTTTCACTTTCTGCGACATTGAACATGTACTGTAAACGAGGTTCTTGTAAACAGAGGCGTCCCAAACTTTGAGGTGGCTGTGTCTTTTTGATTTTAATTTCCCTAAGCTATAGGACCATAAGTGGAAGTGCCCTAGGCTCTGTTGCTTTGTTTTTTAGATGTTTCAGGAAACACCATACACTTCTCCCGAGTGTCTGTTGGCAATTTACATCCCGCCCATCAGCATAACAAGGCTCCCAGTTCTCCATGGCCTGTCCTGCCTTTCTGGATTTTACACTTTTTTCAGATGGCCCTTTTGACCGGGGGGAAGTGAGACTTCATTGTAGTGCAGATTTCCTTTGCAAGCTTGCTTGGTTGGCCAAAAAGGGCGTATGCGTTTTTTCCTGAATATATTCAGGAAAAAACACATACGCCCTCTTTGGCCAAGTGCATCATTGTGGACGCGCTGCCTCTTTTCCTATGCTTTCAATGCAATTCCAGTCTACCTCCTGAAATCGGTTTCCTGCAATTCTGCCCCGCTTTCAAGTCCTCTTGGCAGCCTTACTTCAGTATATTTTTCGACGATAGCTGTCATTTATAACTCTGCAGGTTTGTGAATTACAGTGCCCCTGAGCTCCTTTCTTCAACTCGCTTTCTTGTGAGCTGGCCGCAACACCGCAGGATGGCTTCAGGCCCTAATCTGGTTCCGGCACGGCACGCTGAGCCTTTGGTTAATTCCTCTTCCTGGTGGGAAATGAGAGTTAAATTTGCCCGTCCAGACACCTCCAGCTAGTCTCTCATTGGTTCTCACTATTCCTGTTCATCTTCCGCAGAAATTGCAAACTGGGCCAAACAGGAGGTTAAAGGGACTGACTCTCCAAGTCGGGAGAGTGTTAGTAAAGCGTCTGGAATGTTGCACCCGAGGACCAGGGTACGAAAACTGAGACATATTTGAACACGTCTCCCGATCACATGGTTGATCATACTCTAGGTTCCACATGCATGTTTTAGCTGAAGGAAGAATACATTAAACCTGGGTAACTGAAACCCGTGGAATGGGTACCATGCAATATGACTTCAAAGGGTCTTCATTTGCTCACCAAACCTCTCCAATCCTATCACTGCTGCGTTTATGCCCCTGTACACATGCTTGATTCTCTTTTGGAGACATAGCAATCCATAGATTTTAAGATACTTACTAGTCAGGTACATTTTTAGGCGTTTAATATGGGGTGTTGAGTCCATTTCATTGAGCAAGGAGTAGCTCTTGTCTATTCCATATTTGGCTTAAGGAACTTTATCTGTGCTCATTTCAATCTCTGGTTTTATGCAGCACCCCAACTCACCTTTCCCCTTAAGCAAGCATAAGGTGGTTTTCTAAATTTGAGACCCTGTTCTGTTTTGGAATTCAGTTCCTGTGTAGCCAAGTTTACATTCCGTGTATTAGTGATATCTTATGATGTTTCTTTTTCTGTGTGACTTATTTCAGTTAGAATCATCGTACCTGAATCCACTCATTATGCTGCTACGGGCCTGATGACATAGATTTCATTGCTGAGTGATACTGCATTGTACGTAAGTACCACAAGTTCTTTATCCATTTTTCACTTTCTGTGATATTGAACTTGTACGGTAAACGAGGTTCTTGTAAACAGAGGCGTCCCAAACTTTGGGGTGGCTGTGTCTTTTTGATTTTAATTTCCCTAAGCTATAGGACCATAAGTGGAAGTGCCCTAGGCTCTGTTGCTTTGTTTTTTAGATGTTTCAGGAAACACCATACACTTCTCCCGAGTGTCTGTTGGCAATTTACATCCCGCCCATCAGCATAACAAGGCTCCCAGTTCTCCATGGCCTGTCCTGCCTTTCTGGATTTTACACTTTTTTCAGATGTCCCTTTTGACCGGGGGGAAGTGAGACTTCATTGTAGTGCAGATTTCCTTTGCAAGTTTGCTTGGTTGGCCAAAAAGGGCGTATGCGTTTTTTCCTGAATATATTTAGGAAAAAACGCATACGCCCTTTTTGGCCAAGTGCATCATTGTGGACGTTCTGCCTCTTTTCCTATGCTTTCAATGCAATTCCAGTCTACCTCCTGAAATCGGTTTCCTGCAATTCTGCCCCGCTTTCAAGTCCTCTTGGCAACCTTACTTTAGTCTATTTTTGGATGATAGCTGTCATTTATAACTGTGCAGGTTTGTGAATTACAGTGCCCCTGAGCTCCTTTCTTCAACTCGCTTTCTTGTGACCTGGCCGCAACACCGCAGGATGGCTTCAGGCCCTAATCTGGTTCCGGCACGGCACGCTGAGCCTTTGGTTATTTCCTCTTCCTGGTGGGAAATGAGAGTTAAATTTGCCCGTCCAGACACCTCCAGCTAGTCTCTCATTGGTTCTCGCTATTCCTTTTCATCTTCCGCAGAAATTGCAAACTGGGCCAAACAGGAGGTTAAAGGCGCTGACTCTCCAAGTGGGGAGAGTGTTAGTAAAGCGTCTGGAATGTTGCACCCGAGTACCAGGGGAGGAAAACTGAGACATATTTGAACACGTCTCCCATTCACATGGTTGATCATACTCTGGGTTCCACATGCATGTTTTAGCTGAAGGAAGAAACCTTAAACCTGGAGAGTTGAGACCCGTGGAATGGGTACCATGCAATATGACTTCAAAGGGTCTTCATTTGCTCACCGAACCTCTCCAATCCTATCACTGCTGCGTTTATGCCCCTGTACACATGCTTGATTCTCTTTCGGAGACATAGCAATCCATAGGTTTTAAGATACTTACTAGTCAGGTACATTCTTAGGCGTTTAATATG